>NC_141598.1:55397484-56597484 GCF_047967505.1 Dipteris shenzhenensis
TTGAAGCATCAGAATGGTACCTCGACCTTCTCGTGGAAGAACGTGCCACATGGGACCTACTTCAAACCGAATTCAAATGACGCTTTCAAACAAAGAGGCTACAAGATGATCCCGCTCTCCAACTCAGCAAGATCAAACAAGGCCGAAGGGAAGATGTACGCACATACCTGGGAAAGATGAAGAGATTGATTGCCAAATGTGACCCACGCCCAAATGCAAAGGACCTCACGACATGGTTCATAGCAGATCTAAGAAAGAAAATCCGCAAGGATATGAAAAAGATAAGTAGCTATGAAACATTCAATGCTGCTCATGCGGCAGCCATTGACATCGAAGATGGCATGACAGACTCAGACACTAGCAGTGATGATGCCAGATCAAATACATGAGATAAGCACTCGAAAAAAGTGAAATCAAAGGACACTGCCGAAACATCCAATGAAGATCACCTAGAGGCCATGACCTTGAAGCTGAAAGAAGATATGATAGGCCATGGATCAAAAACTCCACTTGTCTCAGCCGCCAACTCAACATATCCACGGTGAGAAAATGTCTGGTGCCCACACTCCTTGGCAAATCATATAGCAAATGAATGCCTAGTCCTAAGAGCAAGGATCACTGCACAAGCAAATCCGCCACGGTTGTGGTGCCATCTTTGTGTTGTCGGCGGCCATGATGAGAACAGTTGCATCTTCAACATGCGCAACAATCCGCCTCGACCTCCACAATACCAAGCGGCACCCATGCCAGTATACAGGCAACCGGCACTTGCACAAGCGCCCCCCAGCTCCAAGGCTAAATCCTGTTCCCGTTCTAACACAAGTCCAACAACTACTCAGGAATCTCAATCCACGACCATATCCAAGAGCACCAAATCTAGCTCCTCAGGCAGTTTCCATACATCAATTACAAGCCGAAAAAAGTAGACTCACTATTTGAGTATGAAGCAGAGTACCTAGTGTACTATGTAGAGGTGCAGAGGGTCTCATACTAGTTTTATGGAAAATCAAGTATGACCCAACACATTTCGAGCACCAATCAAGTGTTACGGTTGTGGAGAAATCATCGGATCACAGAGTGCCCTCATCGTGGTAGCCCCGCTTCTTTCCAACCACTCTGTAGAGATTGTGGCATAGGACATGCCTGTATGGATTGTCCCATGAAAAATAAGGTCCCAGAACAAACAAAGGTTAAGCTTGACATCACCATCGCCATCATTGGGGTAGACCATCAAAGTTTGGGTCCGGCAAGTGTAAAGTCACAACCTATCAATGTAATTACACGCCAACAGATAGAGGCCACCAAGGACAATAACATTCCAATCCAACCAAAGCGACTTCCAAAAAAGAAAGCACAAGTGCCTCCACCTCCGCCAAGCAATGAGCAGCCGAGCTCATCCACATCAACTCCTGAGCCTCAAATAAAAGAAGCTTCATACCTGAATGGGGGGGTTTGGGTTGACAGAAAGGGGGGTAAGGGGGAGAGAGAGGAGAGGGGATGGGGGAGAGGGAAGAGAGGAGAGAGGAGAGAGTGAGAGAGAGAGGGGGGGAAGGGGGAAGAGAGGGGAGAGAAAAGAGAGAGGGGGGGGAAGGGGAAAAAGAGGAGAGAGTAAAGAGAGAGAGGGGGATGGGGGAGAGAGGAAAGAGAGAGGGGGGAAGAAAAAGAGGAGAGAGAAAAGAGAGAAGGGGGGAGGGAAAAAGAGGAGAGAGAAAAGAGAGAGAGGGGGGTGAAGGGGAGAGAGAGAGAGGGGGTGGGGGAGAGGAAGAGAGGAGAGAGTAAAGAGAGAGAGGGGGATGGGGGAGAGAGGAAAGAGAGAGGGGGTGGAAGAGAAAGAGGAGAGAGAAAAGAGAGAGGGGGGGAGGGAAAAAGAGGAGAGAGAAAAGAGAGAGGGGGGGGAAAGGGGGAGAGAGAGAGAGGGGGTGGGGAGAGGAAGAGAGGAGAGAGTAATGAGAGAGAGGGGGATGGGGGAGAGAGAAAGAGAGAGGGGGGGGAAGAAAAAGAGGAGAGAGAAAAGAGAGAGAGAGAGAAAGAATAAGAGAGAGAAAGGGGTAGGGATAGAGAGAGAAAGAAAGAGAGAGAGTGAAAGGGGGAGGTGGTGAGGGTGGTGGAAATGGGAGGGGGAGGGGGAAGGGGGAGGGGGAGAGGGAGGCCGGAGGGGGAGGTGGAGGTGGTGGTGGAGGGGGAGGGGGAGGGGGGAGGGGGAGGGGGAGGTGGTGGTGGAGATGGAGCGGGGAGGGGGAGGTGGTGGTGGAGGGGGAGGGGGAGGGGGGAGGGGGAGGTGGAGATGGAGATGGAGGGGGGAGGGGGGAGGGGGAGGTGGAGGTGGTGGTGGAGATGGAGGGGGTAGGGGGAGATGGTGGTGGAGGGGGAGGGGGAGGGGGGAGGGGGAGGTGGTGGTGGAGGGGGAGGGGGAGGGGGGGGGAGGGGAGATGGAGGGGGAAGGGGGAGGGGGAGGTGGAGATGGAGGGGGAGGGGGAGGGGGGAGGTGGTGGTGGAGATGGAGGGGGAGGGGGGAGGGGAGGTGGAGATGGACAGGGGAGGGGGAGGGGGAGGTGGAGGTGGTGGTGGAGATGGAGGGGGGAGGGGGAGGTGGTGGTGGAGGGGGAGGGGGAGGGGGAGGTGGAGATAGAGGGGGGAGGGGGAGGTGGTGGTGGAGGGGAGGGGGAGGGGGGAGGGGGAGTGTGGAGATGGAGGGGGAAGGGGGAGGGGGAGGTGGAGATGGAGGGGGGAGGGGAGGGGGAGGGGGAGGGGGAGGTGGAGATGGAGGGGGAGGGGGGAGGTGGTGGTGGAGATGGAGGGGGAGGTGTAAAAAAAAGAGCAAAAAAAAAAAACCTAAAAGACGGAAATCGAAAAGGAGGGAGAAGTGGTCACCTGAGCGCTCTCCAAGTCTTTCTCGATGTAACGGGATTGTTGCGGAGACGGTGGGTGGAAGGCTGGGTTATCGCTGCGAGAAGGGCTCGAAGTCACTTACAATGTGAGGATGGGAGTAAGGTGGTGGTCGATAGAGAGGGAGGAGTGTCTTGCGTAGGGCTCGGAATGAAGAAGAGAATGGAGGCAAAAGTGAAAGATGAAGAATGAGGGGGTGGAGTGGGTTTTTATAGGATGTGATTTTAGGTTTAGGGTTTAACCCTAAACTCTTCCCGAGCCATACTCTTTATGGAGAGCTCGGATTGCTTTTCTGTAAAAAGGTAAAATGAGCAAAATTGCAAGCTCTACACATTCGTGTCCACAACCTACCCTGATTGTATATCCTGTGGCTTCTATTTAAGAAATTAAAAAATTTTCTTAAGGTAGTAACCCAAGGTTGATGCTTGGGGTTGATATGTTTGGCTAGAAATGGAAAAAAAAAAATTTACTCTCCTTGCCCTTGAGTGTTATTTCGTGAAAGTTCAAAGTAGTGTGTTTTCTACACATACCTGCATATGTTTACTCTTACTTGAGATGCTAGTCTCCCCGACAGTGGTGCCAAATGTTTGCTCTTTCCTACTGCTTTCGTAGGAAGAGCTGGGTATTATATGTTTGCATGGTTTCGAGGCTTTTTGTCACCTACAGATATATTGGGATTGTCGGTTGTAGTATATGTGTAGCTTAAGACCTCAAGTCGTGTTCCGGTGAGAGACGTAGGCTTAAGTGTGATAAGCAAACAAAGTGCAAGCATGTGTAAAAGGAACGTAAACCATCTTTGTTGAGGTAATGAAGGCTTTCGCCTTCATTGGGGGTTGTAGGGTTTAGGAGGAGTTTAAGGGTTCAGAAGGAGGTTCCAGGGTTAGAAAGAGTTCCAGGGTTTAGAAGGAAGTTCCAGGGTTCAGAAGGAGGTTCCAGGCTTTAGAAAGAGTTCCAGGGTTTAGAAAGAGGTTCCAGGGTTCAGAAGGAGGTTCCAGGGTTCAGAAAGAGTTCCAAGGTTTAGAAGGAGGTTCCAGGGTTCAGAAGGAGGTTCCAGGGTTTAGAAGAAGGTTCAGGGTTTAGAAAGAGTTCCAGAGTTTAGAAGGAGGTTCCAGGGTTCAGAAGGAGGTTCCAAGGTTTAGAAGAAGGTTCCAAGGTTAGGGTAGAGTACATGGTGGAGACCTCATCTCCCTCGTAGATCATGGAGTTTTAAGGGTTGAGGAACAAAGGGTTTAGGGGAGCATAGGAGTGGGAGAAGAAGAAGGTGTAAGAGCATGGGGGAAAGAAGAGAGAGGAGGGAGGAGGAGGAGAGAGGAGGAGGAGGAGGAGGAGGAGGAGGAGGAGGAGGAGGAGGGAGGAGGAGAGGGATAGGATGGGTTGCAAGGTTGGAGGAGAGGGAGGAGAGGAGAGGTTAGGACATGCTTTTGGACGTGCAGTGCAAGGAAGCATGGACACTTGAGACAAATGCTTGGAATACCAAAGTAGACTCAATACAATGCCCCAAAGAGTGTGGGCTTCATTCCATTATGGAGTATTTATACAAGTTGGAGAGCTTCTCTCTCTGCATGTAACACAAAGTTGTAACACAAAGTCGTATCACAAAGTTGTATCACAAAGTTGTAACACATTCTCTCTCTACATGTAGAAGTTGTAAACTTATTTCACTCTCTACATGTAGAAGTTGTAACACAAAGTTGTATCACAAAGTTGTAACACAAAGTTGTATCACAAAGTTGTAACACAAAGTTGTATCACAAAGTTGTAACACAAAGTTGTATCACAAAGTTGTAACACAAAGTTGTATCTAGAAGTTGTAACACAAAGTTGTATCTAGAAGTTGTAACACAAAGTTGTATCACAAAGTTGTAACACAAAGTTGTATCTAGAAAGTTGTAACACAAAGTTGTATCACAAAGTTGTATCTAGAAGTTGTAACACAAAGTTGTAACACAAAGTTGTATCACAAAATTGTAACACAAAGTTGTAACACAAAGTTGTATCACAAAGTTGTAACACAAAGTTGTATCACAAAGTTGTAACACAAAGTTGTATCTAGAAGTTGTAACACAAAGTTGTATCACCTTCCCTTTCTACATAAGTTCATGTTGGCACAGAATCAACACACTTCTTTCCTTTCCATGTTATTCTTAAGAAAGTCCAAATTGGACGATGAGAATACAAATGATTTTCTCCACAACAGAAGCACTTGATTTTAGATGGGTCGGTCTTCTCTTTGCCATTCTTCCCTTTATCCTTCTGCTGAGGGCATGGTGGTTTGCTGTGCTCAATGGGGTTGGGTATCAGTTTTGCCACTTGGTTTGCTGACACTTGGTGATCTTTATCATTAAACCAACAATCTGACTCATCATGACCAAATTTGGTGGAGGTATTGCCAATACTTAGTCTTGCATTCCTCTTCCACATGCCCACCTCTAAAACACTTGTTACAACATTTCTCATTGTTACCTATCTTATCGCAAATGCCCAATTCTTTTAAAGCCTTCTACAGCTCAGTTTTTAGTTTATCTTTTTTTTCTTGGGTCTCCTTGGAGTCATTGTTAGCATATTTCTTCTTTACCTTGTTTTTTGAGCCTTCACTCTTCTCCAAAGCAATAGCTCAGTTTAATAGGTCCTCATACATTCTAGTCCGGTTGACTACCTCTGGCTTGCGCAAATCTACCTAGCTACAACCTATGATTAACCAGGTTAGCATAGATTTGTCGTCTAGAATTGTACTCAACTGATTGATGAGAGCTCACATCCTAAGCACAAAGTCTTGGACAGATTCTTCCTTGTTTTGTTTTAGTTCACTAAGCTTTTTCCTCACATCTTCCTCATTGATATTGTGCCAGAACCTTTGCAATAATTCTTCAGACATTGCATGCCAATTGGGGAAATACCCAATCGGGAACCACCTTTGAGCATTTTTAATTAAGGTACATGGAAAATAATTTATATATTCTTCATCTATTGTTGCACTATTGATGTGACAAACATGCAAAAAACTCTGCAAGTGACTGTAAGGATCTTCTGTAGGGAACTATGAGGATAGCTATGGAGGGTTGAAGATAAACATAGCTGAAAGAGATGAAGTGATGAACACGAAATGCAATAGATAATCTCATTCAGAAAGAGAAGCCTCTAAATAGGCTCAATACAAAGGTAGATGACATCACACATGAGCTCAAGACAACATCTCATGATCCCCATCACACCAACCATATCCTCAATCACACCTAACAAGGTTTGACTTTCCAACATACCCCTCCTCAAACTGAAGATAGGGGTGAAAGTGACATATTGTCCAAATAGCTTTACCCTTGGCAAAATAGTGAATGCTCAAAACAAAAGAGCTTCACAAGACAAAGTTGGTGTAACGAGTGTGAGGGTTCACAAAAGAGATCTCCCTCACAAACGCAAAGAGAGAGGATTCTCACAAAGGCATTTTAACTCAACTTACAGTATGTCAAAAGGGAAAGGCCAACCAACAACAACACCCTGCTGAAGGCATTACAATCATTTTGGGAGATCCTGAGCAGAGAACCCATTAAAAAAATCGTATAAAAACAAAGCTGTAGCCTAGATACAGTCCTAGATAGTGACCAAAAGACAATCTGCCATGGCACTTATAGAAAGGGAGACCTTTTGCAATTGTTTGCAGCCATCCAACACTAGCATCTTCAATGATCTTCCCACATAGGTACGTCCACAAAAGGACTTTAAGAACTGCAAAAGGGCCAAGTCTATAGCATTGAACAAGTCGGCCATACTCCGCAAAATTGAGAGCCAAGAATGGCATGAAAGATACTCCCACAATCACTAAACTAGCAACAAATCGAGCTCCTTCAATCGCTGGAATAGATAGGCTTTATACTTTTGGGAAGACTCCAAAAATACACAGAAGTGCCATAGAGTTTTCCAATCGATCATGCAGCATGAGTGAGCAGCTTTGAGTCTGCTTCTTAAGATCATCCACATATTTGTGGCCTTCAAGGAGCACATCAAAAAGCAAGTGGGCTAAGCCTCTAGTCTTGAAGTGATAAGGGAGTGAAAAATTTTCAAGAAAAATCCCACCATCTTGATCAAAATATCCAAGCAGGGAGAACCATGTTCATAAGTAGACCATAAGGATAATTAATAAAGCCATTGAAAGGGGTTTATTCATCATCACCATTAATATTGAATGTCCTTCAATAGAATTACAAACTTGGACGTTAAATAATAATAATAACTTACCCATGAGGTTAGGAGATTATAAAATGTGGGATTATTCAGCAAGAGAACATTAATTAATTTGGGGGGGGGAACATTTGAAGAAATTACCCTAGTGCAAAATTAAATATAGGGTAAAAGTTAAAGGTGGTGTAGAAAGATAACAGAAATTCAAAAACTAGGAATCTAAAGGTTAGGAGAGGGAAATAAGAAGAAGAATCTAAATAAAGAAAATCAAATCTCCAAAAGAGGAAACAAAAATTAAAAAAAGAAAGAAAACATCTTAAAATAAAGTACAGGAGATAAAAGAAAATAAAGACATTAAAGAGAGATCAAACAGATGCCAACATTTATGCACTCAGAGGTCGGGGCTAGCTATCAAAAAAGAATTGTGTAATGATGGGAGAATATCGATCATGTACACACACTTCAAAATACTTAGAATATAGAGTACAATAGCAACAAATCCGAATAGGCAATCAACATTCATTTATATTGAATCCAACCAACTGATTACAACCAAGCCGCCTCAGCTTGCAGTGAACACTTCCTATCCTAGTAAGCTTTGGTTAGAGGAAGAGAACTCAGCACACTGCACTCTTGTTCTCTCCTCTACATGTCACAACCATATCACTACCTAAGAATCTGCCTTCCAAAAGTTGTGCCAACCTCCATCCGTTGATTGGTCATGACACTGCAATCATATGCACCTTTGCTACAAAACTAGTGCTCGATCGAGTCCACCGCTTCCATCCAAGGTTGGCACTCAATGACCACACATGGTTCCATGTTAGCCTAACTCGGGGGCTAACATGGATTCTTTAAATAATTCAAAATAAGTAAATCACAAGTGTAGTTCTCACGTACACCAAAATTTATTTTTTATGTAATTAAACCTAGTTCAATGGGGTTAGTACCAAACCAAGGTGCAAGAAGCACAATGGGGAGTAGTGCACATCCACCAATACCAAATCATTGAACAATTTTCAGAGAAAATTCCACCTTCTTGATCAAAATATCCAAGTGGGGAGAACCATGTCCATAAGTAGACGATAAGGATAATTAATAAAGTCATTGAAAGGGGTTTTATCCTCGCCACCATTAATATTGAATGTCCTTAAATATAATTACAAACTTGAAGATTAATTAATAGTAATAATTTACCCATGAGATTAAGAGATTATATAAATGTGGGATTATTCAACAAGAGAACATTAACTAATTGTGGGGATAAAACATTTGAAGAAACTACCCTAGTACAAAATTAAATATAGGGTAGAAGTTAAAGGTGGTGTAGAAAGATAACAAAATTTTAAAAAGTAGGAATCTAAAGGTTAGAAGAGGGAATTAAGAAGAAGAACTTAAATAAAGAAAACCAAATCTCCAAAAGAGGAAACCAAAAGGTAATAAAGAAAGAAAACATCATAAAATAGAGTAAAGGAGATAAAGAAAACAAGGAGAGATCAAATGAGAAAAGAAATTTAAGAAAATGAGGGACATATATATATATATATATATATTATTATATATACATATATATATTAGTATATATGTGTACATATATACTAATAGATATATAAATATATATGTATATATGTATATATATATACATATACATATATATACATATATACATATATATACATATATACACATATATACATATATACATATATACACATATATACACATATACATATATATACATATATACACATATATACATACATATGTATATATATGTATGTAAATATATATATTAGTATATATACATATATGTATACATACATACATACATACATACATACATACATACATACATACATACATACATATATATATATATATATATATATATATATATATATATATATGTATGTATGTATGTATGTATGTATGTATGTATGTATGTATGTATGTATGTATGTATGTATACATATATGTATATATACTAATATATATATTTACATACAACCATACAAATATATGTATAAATATAAATAGTTTTTGTAAAAGGAAAGTTAAAAACTTTAATTACAAGAAAAGAAAGGAATATAGAGTAGAGAGAGAGAGATAGAGACAGAGACAGAGACAGAGATAGAGAAAGAAATATGTGTGTGTATATGTAAATAAGTAAAAGAGTATCTAAATAAGTAAACGAGCCTAAATAACTACAACAACGAAGTAAAGGGAGAGGCTCTATGAAGGGGTAATGGAAGCTGAGGCACACTAGAGTTGGAATATGTGAGACAAGCAGAGCATAGAGCTGAAGGAGGAAAAGTAAAAAGACGACAAACAAGTATACCACCATTCACACATAGACCTGAGTTGCTCCACCAAGGTAGTAGTATAGCAATACACATAGCTCATAGTTTTGACATGTAAACCTTAGCTAAGATATGACATGATTGTCACATCTCTAGCAAAACTTCCAATGGATTAGGTTAGATGGCATCTCAGATGTTGTAGCCAGGGTGGCTTGGGAGACCCTCATTCTCCCCATAGGGGAAGGAGGTCTCAATATTATTGATCCAAACTTGCAATGTATGGCCTTGCTTTGCAAATATGTGGTGAGAGGATTGATGCCTGGACAGGAGCCTTGGAAATATTTTTTCTTACACAGCATTCAGTCTTGTAAACCATCTCATGGGGGAGATTGGATGGACAGCTACTTCAGCCCATCTTAGATCTCCCTCTTCCCCTCTCATGGCTTCCATCTTGAAAGCCTGGGGCAATTTTAGAGACACTCTTCGGAGGAGGAAAATACAATTTTATACATAGGATCTAGCACCTCCTGTCTCGTATTATTTTTTCTCATGTCTCTACTAGTCAAATGCCCTATCCCTTATGGATGTGCTAAGTGTCAAGATGACATGGCCATATGTTTTAATCCTTAAGGAGAGGCAAGATGAATAGGCAAAGGAGTCAATAATTCCTCATCAAGACTCATGGGGTGCTTTTCTAGCTGGTAGTGCTCTCCATATCCAAGATGATCCTCTTTTTCATGCTTATTCTTAAATATCTAGACCAAAATACGCATGTATCATGTCAAAGGCACTATTCACATTATTGGGCTTCTCTGACCCTTCTTCTTCTCTTTGTAATGCTTCCTTTAGAAAATTTCAATAATTTGGATTCAATTGTGATTTATGAGGATAATAATGCAATGCATGTGTCACCTTTCATTTGGTTCCTCTTTATTACCGTAAAATAGAACATCCACATATTGAAATAGACTTCAAATGTCATACAAGGCTGATGATTTAAGTATCTACCAAATTCTCATGCTCATGATTATTATCTATGCGAAATTCCTCTACTTATGACACCCTTACATCATTATGTGATTGCGAGGAGCCTTCTATAGGGAGGCTATGATGCACAAGGATTAGTGCAAGTGGAAGTATGCTATGCAATCAGAGATGAATTCACTCATGGAGAATAAGACTTGGGACTTGGTTTCTTTGCCACATGGAAAGAAAGCATTACCATGTAAATGGGTCTACAAGATGAAGGTTTCTTTACCATGTAAATGGTAAAGAATTACCATGTAAATGGTTTCTTTGCCACATGGAAAGAAAGCATTACCATGTAAATGGGTCTACAAGATGAAGGTCACAAGTGATGATGTGCCTAAGTACAAGGCCCGTTTGGTTGATAAAGGGTTCAAGCAAGAGAAGGGTGTGGAATTTGACCTGCATACAACTTTGAAGAGGTCCAAGATGAGACATGAGTGTGAACCAATGCACTATAATGTAAGATGAATGAGCTACCAGGGACACATGGACAACCATTAGCAGCACAGATAAGAAAAGCCAATTCTATGAATATATCCTATAAGAGGTGAGAACGTAATTCTCACACAGTGATGAAAAGGTCTCAGATCACCAAAAAACTCTATATACAGCCACATCATTGACAATTATACCCAACCTACCTCAAAGGCTTGATTGAAACTAGTTGTGAAAGAAGCACAAGTTAATAATATTATGTGGATAGTTCATAGCTATCAGAGACAGCAAGTAGATATGGGGGGCTATGCTACGTGACAAGCTGTCATGTAAAAGGTGGTACGAGTTGTGATGGTGCGAATAATGAAGTGTAGGATGTGTTTGGGAGGGGCGGAGGTAGATAGGTGGACAGGTTATAGGGTATTGATCTATGCATCGTTAAGGAGGAGCGTTAGTTACACAAACAACGTGAAAGTTTCTTCTTTGTGGCATTACAGGGTATCCCGTGCACAGGGCAGACTTGCATGCTTGCAATAGTTGTGAGGGTTGGCAGAACATTGCCAACACTAAGCCGATTGCCCGTATTATAAATTTTCATAGAGTAGAGTCTAGCTAAAGACCCAAAGAGGTAGCCATGATAACGAGTATCAAACCATGGCAAGCGAGGTGCATGCATAAGGAATTTTATATTAATGTCTATATAGGAAAAAAAGACAATTTACTAGATGATTTCCTAGATTGAAAGGAATATATCTAGGAAAAGTGCAAACTAGGTAAAATGGTTGATTATCTAGATTGGCAAACCAGGGAATTTTAGTATCATAAGTATTCTATATAGTGAAACAAGCTATTCTCTACATAGAAAATTTATCCATAAGTATTCTATATAGTGAAATTTCCTAGGCTATTCTCTACATAGAGAAATTATCCATAATGGTCTCCTATATAGAGAATTAACAAAATAAAGAATTTGTAGAATTAAAGCATCTTTTATCTCCTGTGAAATACTTTTCATAATACTATATCTTTCTATCAGTCCACGTAATATGTTTGTAAAACATGGAAACTGTGTTCCATTGCCTATGTCTTGAAGATAGGCATCCTAATAACAAAACACAATGAAACAAATGATTTAATAAAACTTTAAAAAATACTTAAAGAAATCAATACCTTTTTCCACCCATCCACTTTCCTAGTTAATATGCTTTCATCCCCTCTATATCCATTTGCTCGCAACCTTATCCCCTTTCCTTCCCATCCTCCCGTCCCAACCTATTGTTACATATGACCAAAAGTTAACATGCTTACTCAAATGTCCATGTCTATACACTACATGGTAAATACTTGATCAAAATTTGATATTTTCTCTTGTTGACTTTGCTCACATGAGTATTTGTCTACATGAAAAACATAAATACTAAAATTAAATACAAATACAAATATCATTATAATTATATATATATATATATATATATATTCAAAAGCCTCAAAATGAATTGAGGTGATTAAAAAATATTGAATCATGCATGTCTATTCTTACATACATATTTCCTACAATGCATATAACATGTAGCTAGTACAAGAGGGCTCATATAAGAGACCACCAAAGATTAATGGGGACTTCAAGTGTCTGTGATCATTTAAGTTACCTTATTATTTAGGAAGGGGCATAATAGCCTTGAATCTACCAATTATTAAACATATGTGTTGAAACAAAAAACTGATATCTAAGGTGCCACTAAAGGTAGCTGTGGGTTTTGAAAAAATGAGCTTGCCAATATGGCTTGCAATGTAATTCAAAGTTACACATGTTGCTCTTTTTTACTATCACATGTCTTCTTTCTTCCCATAGTATAAGTGGGTAATAAGTTTTTGGCAATTGCATGTAAGCTCTTCAAATAATGACTTCAAATTTCATTCAAGAAACAGTACATTTGTCAAATCAAGTACTGCAATTCCTTGACTTTCAAATAGATTCACATCATTGTTGACTTCCTCAAGCCTCACAAATTTGAGGTTCTTAAGTTAAAATGGGCCATTTTTGTTCCATATGCATTCACACCTCACATCTAGATCTCGGCACAAGGAGCAGATAAAACATTCTTTAAGCCTCCTAGACGAGATCCTTCAAAGTCTACAAAAGTGATCGATACGCAAAACACCATTTCTTTCTCATCCATTGTGTGTTGAATATATGGTAGCCGTTGCAATGATGCTAGTTCGAGACTAAGGATGGCATGGATGACCTTGCCTAGCATGTCAAGATGTCTATACTATCATGACAAGGGATGCCAACCTTGGTATGTTATGCCTTATTCCTCAATTGAACTCATGTAAGTTCCTCAGCTATCCATATCTTGGTCAGTTTCAAGTTGTAAGATTGTCGAAGAAGCTTGATCTGTAAATCTCGCGACTTAAGTGCAAGAATAACATGTCCTTTGGAGTGCCGGATATTAGTTGCCCCATCATCATCAACCTTCCATTCAATATTAGGCATGGTTGCTTTGAGATGTGCTAAAGTCTCATTGAAAGAGTCATCATCTTTGAACCATCCTTCAAGGAGCCCCCCCACTCTAATCTTCAATGCATTATCACATCTGGCTTTGTGTTCTTTGATCTCTTCTTGGATATCATAACTATATCTTTGACTGTAGAGACTAGTTGAGGAGGAGGAGGAGAATTCTTACATGAGTTCACAACCTCAGCAATTACTGCCTGCTTGCTAGGTCTCTCTAGAACTTGAAGTCAGCCTTAACTCTCTGACTACTTGCTGCAAATAATAAATATGTTCATGTTGTCCAATGATAGGTCATTTGGACCCTTCTTGCTGGTAATTGCGTGCATACACAGAGGGTGTCATGGCTGCAACTGTAGCGTACTGAGTCCTGATAGTTGAGATTGATGGAGTTGAGGGGGATTTGGAGGAGAGGGTGTCATGGCTACAATTATAGAGTACCGAGTCTTGATAGTTGAGATCGATGGATCTGAGGGGGATTTGGAGGAGAGGGTGTCATGGCTGCAATTGTAGAGTACCAAGTCCTAATAGTTGAGATCGATGGAGTTGACAGAGATTTGGAGGAGAGGGTATCATGGTTGCAATTGTAGAGTACCGAGTCCTAATAGTTGAGATTTATGGAGTTGAGGGGGATTTGGAGGAGAGGGTAGGCCATTCCATATTGGCTATTTCTTTAGAACTCCCTAGCTGAACCTAACCCTTGAGTTGGGCTGGGGGTTTAGCCCAAGTCGGGGTTAGAGAACCTAGGAGCATGCCTCGAGAAAGTACGGGGAGTATAGAAGATGTACGAAGAAAGTACGGGGAGTATGGAAGATGTACAGAGAAAGTACGAGGCTGGTACAACGGATTGGTTTGAGATGTATGAAAAGGGTATGGCACACTACATGGGGATGCACGACGACCTGTACGGGGAGGTTACGAGAATGTACGGAGAGAGGATGTACAACGAGTTATATGGTGGGGGTGTGGAGTTGTACGACGGACTGTATGGACGGGTTATGGGAATGTGCGACACGTACGGAGCTGTACGGCAAGCTATATGGAGGGGTTGCGGAGCTGTACGACAGAGTGTATGGAAGGGTTAGGTGCTGCTATACGGACAGGGTGGGGGAGGGGAGCTGGGCTGAGAGAGAAGGGGGAGGGAGGGGCGGAGAGAGAGAAATAAAGAAAGATTATTAAAGTCTTCAAAAGACTGATGGGTCTATGAGACTTTAAAAAACCTGGTACAAATGAGCTGTAGTAGTGGAGCTACTAAACGAGCATCCACACCAATGCAAAATGTAGAATGGTAGTACTAAGTCCTAGTCCTAAGTACAACATAGTCATGTCAATGGTCGACTATATATCAATCTCACCAGCAGCAGCAGGACATCAGGGTGGATGAGGCAATGAGGGCATGAAATCAACAATAGAGTGTTGTCAGCCACTCAAAGGTGCAGTCCTGGCATGTCTCCTAGTTGTAGTTCTATGTCTAACCAACGCTACTATGACTCCCGTCGGTCGGCGGGCTCCGACTCTAAACAGAAGGGGATGTCCCCAAGTGATATGTAAGTCAACCCCTTGTCTGAGCTGTCAGGTCACAAGCTCTAGGTCACGGTCATGTCGAGGCCTCATCTCGTGGGGGTCCATGTGATCTTTCTGAAAGAACTCCGTGATAGAGCTCTGAGAGGGATTACAAGGAAAAAGTTTGCTTCTATCTTTCTACTCAGAGTATCCTCTCATGGTGTCTGAGCACCTCATGAATGAATCCTGCCAAACACCGTTGGTCTCGATAGGAGAGGAATCGGACCGAAATCCCATAGCTATCTCTGAAGAGGCAGAAGAAGCACCATCAGATCTCATAGTAAACATGACATTGAAAGATGAAGTGCTCCTCTGTCTCAACCTCCTGCATGTCACACAATGTGCATATGCACCTCTCCCTGGATAGTCGCTCTGCTCTGCCGCTCTCGATATGAAGTCTATGTGAGGGGACTCGGAACAACCCAAGAAAGATCCTTAGTGAGTGCGGTGTGGGGGTTAAAGGTCACTGTGCCTTTACCCTAGTTATGTACAATACTCAAACACATATATAAATGAATGAAAAAGAAGATTAGGGTGTTCTGCACCCACCAAAACTTTTGTGGCTCTCTGTCTCTTTCTCTCCCTCTTCTGTTCTTGCTTCCGTTGAGAGCACTCTCAACTGGTATCAGAGCCCGGGTGATCTAGCTGAGCATGCGTGAATGTTTAAAGCTCAGCAGCTCTGTGGGAGGAAGGAGAAGCTCTATGGGAAGCTTTATGGGTGACTTTACTTGCATCCGAGTGTGTAGAGACCTTGGAGGAACCTTTGGAAAAGTCACTTTGGTTTTGCGAAGTGGTTTTGAGAGCCTGTTAAGTGTTTTCAAAGAAAAAGTCGTTTTTTGAGCTTTTCCCTATTCTGTTCGATGATAGAGCTTCGTATTGAGTTGTAGAGGCAACTATTGCTTGCTTTTGGTGTACACTTCACTTCAGGAGCTTGGAAACACCTTCATTCTTGAATCTGGGATCATTTCATTGGATTTTTGACTCACTGTGTCAGTTTCTGCGTTTTTCTGCTCGGGTGTTGGAACTCAAGTTTGGAGCAACCATTTGTAGATCTGTCAGTTCCGGTGGACTCAGGAGGTCCTAAAACTTTTATGTTGCTCATCATTCGCACTCCGGTGGAGTTTACAAACAGCTCTTTTTTCAAAAACGTTTTTCAGTCCGTGTGTTGGACCCAGTGATTGAGACCACGGTTTCCAAAACCGTCTGTCCCATTGCATTCCAGACGCCCAAAAACCCCTACCTGTCAGTTCTTGCGTGATTCGGTGGAGCATTTTTAGAGTTATAGATCTCTATGTATTCGATTTCGTCTCTCTATTATGCATTTTTCATTCTAAGGTTTTGAAACCTTAGATTTATGCCACATGGTAGTAAATAAGTGTTGACTCCCATTTCTCACTCATCGGTTGGGATTTTGGAGTTCCGACAGAAGAAAGATATTTGTAGATTTTCTTGCTGAGTCCGATTATGCAATGGCGCCCATGTTTTGAGGCATCTCAGGTTCTATTTTTAGTAGCGATCATTACCGTGGGACTATGATTTCTTGAGCATACCTTATGCAGATCACTCTGGTTGTAGTGTTTGAGCAGTGTGTGCACTCATTCGTGGTGTGCATTAGGTTGCAGTGGATGATTTATAGGCCATTTGGATGCATTGCGGTCCTTATTGGATGCGCTGATAGGCCCAAATTGCCTTGTGGGATGTTATTTTTATGGACGCTTTGCACATGGATGCTATTTTATGCTGAGGGACAGCTTTGACACACTACAGGTGATGCACTGATAGTGCTATGCTCTCTTGGATGAGATATTATTAATGCATATGCCAGTGGACAGTGTTTATGCTTGAGTCATTTGGCACTTATTGGCATTTTGGATTGCCATTGCAATTGGCATTTTCTCTTGGGCCAGATTTGCTCATATGGATGCATAGTATATGCACATGAGTCAGATGCTTTGAGACATAAGTTTTGGTGATATTTCACTCTATTGCGGCATACACATTTGGGTGCACCTGGTATTTAGTGTGATTCTCTCTTGTAGGCACTAGCATTTGGGATTTTTGCTTCATTTGCATCATGGCATCCTCTTCCATGTCTGAAAAGGAGTTTTTTAGCATTAAAAAGTTTGATGGGACAAACTTTTCTTTGTGGAAAGAACAAATAAGGGATGTGCTTATTCAAAAGAAGCAGATTAAACCCTTGGTAGGGATTGAAGCTAAGCCTACAAATATGTCTGAGGATGATTGGAATGAGTTGGATGCATTAGCAAAATCTACTATTAGACTTCATCTTGCAGAGTCAGTTTATTTCACAGTAGTAAATGAGCAGACTACGGAGGAAGCAGCCTTAAATGTGTGCATGTTGGAAATGACTATGCATGTGACATAGTGGGAGTAGGTAACATAATGTTTTCTTTTGCAAATGGGTCTGCATTTATTTTGAAACATGTGAGACATGTGCCTAAGTTGACCAAGAGTCTTATTTCAGTGGGTCAGCTAGATGATGCCGGTTTTCACACCACTTTTGGCTTTTAGAGTTAGAAAATTCAGAAGGGCTCTATGCTTTTGGCCAGGGGTGCCAAGTGTGGGACTTTGTATCCCTTACATGTATCAAGGGTATTTGATCATGTTGTTGCAATAACCGAGCAGCCAAGCAGTTCTTTATGGCATTGCAAGTTGGGGCACATGAGCCAGAATGGAATGAAACTCTTATGCCGTTTGGGTTATGTACCGCATTTGAGTTTCTCCGATTTTGAATTTTGTGAGCACTGTCTCTATGGGAAGCAGACTAAATCAGCCCATAAAAGAAGGGGAAAGAAAGAGTTTGAAAAGCTTGATTTGGTGCATTCAGATGTATGTGGTCCCATGCCTACACGGTCATTAGGCGGGGCTGAATACTATGTGACATTCATTGATGATGCAACTAGGAAAGTGTGGGCTTATGCTATAGCTCGGAAGAGTGATGTGTTCCAGGTATTTCAAAAATGGCTGGCCTTGGTTGAGAATCAATCAGGTAGAATGCTTAAATGCCTACGGACTGACAATGGTGGAGAGTATCTCTCTCATGACTTTCAGCATTTCTGTGATACACATGGGATTAAGAGGGAGCTCACATCCCCTCGTACTCCAGAGCAAAATCCAATTGCAGAAAAGATGAACCATACCATTCAAGAAAGGTTGCAATGCATGCTTTCCAATGCAAGTCTTTCTGGTGGTTTTTGGGCTGAGGCAATCAATACTGTAGTGCATGTGATCAATAGATCACCTAGTAAGAGTTTGGATGGTGGTATTCCTGAAGAGGCATGGAGTGGCAAGAAGCCCTCTTACTCTCATTTGCGTATATTTGGGTGTGAGGCATATGCACATGTGCCAAAAGAGCTTCGAAAGAAGCTAGATCCTAAGTCTAGGAAATGCATCTTTCTGGGTTATGGTGAAAGTGGAGAGATGGGCTATCGTCTCTGGGATCCAAAAGCAAAGAAGATCATTCGCAACCATGATGTAGTCTTCAATGAGAAGAAGATGCATAAGGCACCCATGAGGGATGTGGAAATGAGGAGAATCACTTTCCAGGATGTGAATCCACCTGCATATGTTGATAGACAGCAAGCTGTCCATGCACCAAATGTGCAAGAAATGGTACCACCAAGTACGCCCACAAGTATACAATCAAGGGTAGATGATGGATCATCTATTGGTGGAAATGATGAGCCAAATGTGGCTGATATGCAGGTGGGATAGCAAGCTGAATTGCCCTTGAGAAGATCATCTAGAGTGTCTAGACTGCCTGATAGGTTTGTTCCAGGGGTAGACTATGTGATGCTTACTGATTGCGGGGAGCCTTCTTGCTACAGAGAGGCTATGATGCACGAGGATCAATGCAAGTGGGAGTATGCTATGCAATCAGAGATGAGTTCACTTATGAAGAATAAGACTTGGGACTTGGTTTCTTTGCCACATGGAAAGAAAGCATTGCCATGTAAATGGGTCTACAAAATGAAGGTCGGAGGTGATGATGTGCCTAAATACAAGGCCCGTTTGGTCGATAAAGGGTTCAAGCAAGAGAAGGGTGTGGACTTTGATGAGATATTCTCTCCGGTTGTGAAGATGACCACACTTAGATGCATGCTTAGACTAGTGGCATCAGAGGATATGGAGCTTATGCAAATGGATGTCAAGACAGCTTTCAACAACCGGGGTACTCCCTAGGATTGTGTGTATGACTGTGACAGCTTGCCGGAGCTGCAAGATATCGTCTGAGTCCTTGAATGAGACCAGCCTACCCCCGAATGGCCCAAGCCTACTCCTGTATGATGCAGCTCTGCTTCGGGGTGAAGCGGACCTGCTCCTGTGCGAAGCATATCAGCTCCATCTCGCGCTCACGGACACTATGTACCTCCATGAGCAAGGTATCTCAAGCCTCTGGTGTATCAACCCACCCGTGTCCTAGTTGAAACTGTGATGGCTATGACATGAAAGTGTGGGGATGAGTCCGGAAGCTAGGCGGTGATTGGGTGGACTGGGTGAGGTATGGAGATGATAGTGAAATGGATGAGGCAATCCCAATGGGATGTGGGAGCGTGGACTGACTGAGAGCGAGAGGGGAGAGTGAAGCGTAATGCGGAGCAGTGTATGACACCTCCGAAGTAGGTGTCATAAGTGGTGCGAGAGGTGTCATAGGAGAGGAAGGGAAGTAACAATCGGCACCACATGGATAACTCATAGTGGCTATAGCTATAGCTGGGGATGTAGAGGTTGTAGCTAAAACTAGTGCTGAAGTAGAAACTGAAGTCGAAAGTGAGGATGTAGAGGGAGCTCAAACTGGAACTAGAACTGAGATTGAAGTAGGGGCTGAAGTCGAGGTAGAGATAGAGGGTGCTGAGGCTAGATCTGAAACTGAAGCGGGGGCTGAAGTCGAAGTAGGGATAGAGGCTCAAGCTGAGGCTGAGGTGGGCCCTGCGTTTGCTTCGCTGTCAACCCCGAGTCCACTTCGATTGACGTGCGTGTTCACATCCTCAAGTTTCAGTTGTCTGTTGTTTTTTGTTGTTGCCATCTTTCTTGGTTTTATCAGTCTCTTTCTCGGCTTTTCCCATTGCCTTGGATTGATTCATGTCCCCTTGATGTAGGTTTTAGTGCGCGATCCGGAGCGGGAGCACAAGCTCCCCCCACGGTGAGAAGCACACCCAGGGCGCGGAAGGTAGGGTAGTTGGAGGTGGATGAGGATGGAGAGGCGAAGGAGGAGCTGCGATGTGGAGGGCAGCTGGAGGTGGAGAGGTAGAGAGGCGGAGGGAGCTGCCCACGAGGGGGCTGAGGCGTGGCAGGAGGGAGGAGCTGAGGCGGTGCAGGAGGCAAGCGGGAGTGAATGGGAGGCCTAGGCGGGACGAAGAGGTAGACCGGCGGAGGGTGCTGCAGCTGGATGAAGGATGGCGGGCAAGGGAGCTGCAGAGTCGGAGGAGCTGCAGGGGCGGAGGGGCTGCAGGGGCGGAGAGGAAGGATGGCGGGCGGGGGAGCTGCCAAGGCGGAGGAGCTGCAGGGGCAGAGGGGCTGCAGGGGCAGTAGGCAGCGGAGGGGGCAGCCCCGGTGGAGGGTAAGCAGCTGCGTGGGAGTAGAGCAGCAGGGTGGAGCGGGGGGTGTGGAGCAGGAGAGCGCCGCAGGGCGGTGGGCTGCGCGGGTGTGGAGCAGGCTGGGGCGGAGCAGCAGAACGAGTGGGCAGGGCGGAGCAGCAGGCTGGGCAGGGCAGAGAGAGAGAGAGAGAGAGAGAGGATGAGCTGCATCGTCAAAATAGCATGCAGGCTGCCACATGGACAGCAGCAGGTGGACCAGTGCAGCTGGCTGCAACAGGCCCTGCAGTGGGCAGCAAATCATATGAAAGTTGTACGGTTCCAAGGACACAATGTATGTGCAGGCACAGGCCATTCCAATGCCTCAAGCTGGTTGACCACTACTGCAGACGGTTTGGTAGGGGCGGCTGACAGGTCAGCAGCAGCAAATTCAGGCAGCTGTAGCAGAAGTCGGCAGTGTGCAAGGGCTACAGACTGGATCAGCCATACAGGTACCATGAGGCATGGATAGCTTGTCAGCAGGAGCACAGACTGAGTAGGCCCAGCCTGTGGGTCTGGTCAGCTGAACCCTAATCTTAGTCAGCCAGATCTGGAGGGCATTTGCCCTATTAAAGGGTCCCCTTGTTGGGGTTCCAGGTATCCATCTTGTGCCTCAGAATTGGCTGCATCCAGAGCAGCAAGGAGGACAGGGATCAGGGATTCAAGGAGTGCCTCATTTATGCTGCAGGTCTTCACCCAGGAAGAAGAGCAGTAAGCAGGTCTGTTGGATCGGAGTTCAGCATCAAGTCTCCAAGAGCTGCTGAAGCCTATTCAGAAGGCAATGCAGGAGGAGCTAGTCCAGCATAGGTCAAAAGTGCTGCAGCATTGTTGAGGGCATCTTTTGTATTTGGTTCTGTCCATTTTGCAACATCTACTATATCTTCTTTTCGCTATATAGGGCTCTAATACTGTGCGTACACCTTAGCAATACCTGTGTGCACTTAAGAGTGAGACTTGATTTATGCGTTGTGTGATTCCTGGGCATAATCTTCTGCTGCGGGAGTGTTGGCTACAGCAAGCAACCTCCCTCTGTGATTCTAACAACCTATCCATAAGTAACAAGAGCACTATAACTTACTTATTACAAAAGAGGAAAAAGACATATATATATAATCACTTTGGGTTGTGTATTGGCTCCATCTTAAGTCCTCTTAAGGACATTCTACTACATACGCTACAGGTGCAATTTATATCTTATCAACAACATGAGCGATGCTTTGCCACCCTAAGGTTTTCTTTTGAAACCCCTGCCCATCCTCTTAAGGACATTCTACTACATGCACTACAGGTGTAATTTATATCTTATCAACAATATGAGCGATGCTTTGCCACCCTAAGGTTTTCTTTTGAAACCACTGCCCACATGACTGTATACTTTCCACAATTGTGATTAACAAATAGAAATGAAATTTGCCTAATGTTTTCATTATCACACACGAAAATCTGAAAGGCTTCTATTGTGCACTTTTATATTGTAAGAGCTCCAGGTTGAAAACCTTCCCTACAAGATGAACCCACGGTCAAAATCAATCACCATTCTGGGTAGTCTTTTGACACTATCTAGCAGCCATGGGCTATCTCATTCTGGTTACTGCAGGGCCTGCCCAGAACCACTTCACCGAGCAATGCCTCCCATCCACAGGAGCAGAAATTTCTGAACTACGTTTTTCCAATTTGCATACAAAGTTGATAGATCATAGATGAAATTTGAAAACCACTGCATACCATTACTGCAATTTTACTATCCACACAAATCTGAGCGTCCCTTATTGTTCTTTTTCTGAAAAAAAATCCCCTTTTGTCATCTATTTTTTCCTTCTCTTTTTCTTTCCCTTTTTTCTTCTCATTTTTCTCTTCTTTCTTTCTTTCGGGGCGGGCGCCGGCGGAACAAGGGGACCATGGTCTCCATTTAACCCTAATTGATGACGTTCAAAGAGCATTTGAACAAGATAGAAGCACTACGTATTAATCCTGTCATATTGCTTCACAATAAAAATCGAGGGCACCCCATTTAATACTTTCAAACAAACACTGCATGAGATACACCAAAACATATGGACCCAAAATTTTATGAATTCGGGACATTTCTGCATCACAATGTGTGATGAAGGATAAGAAGTAACCATCAGAAGAGCCACACAGACATCAGGTACAATCTGGGTAGTTAAACTGAGAAGAACGCATTGCAATTTAGCAAACTCCGTAAATTTGCCTTACACAATTTACATTTCTTTTCTTCACGCAGTTTTCCATGTTGTCAGCATCCCCAGTAGAATTGGAGCCACACAATCCGATCCTTACGAGGATACAAATTAGTGAGCAGACGTTTCTGGTCGACTTTATCTAGATTGTTTCATGAGAGATTCAGAAATTTTAAACTTCTTTGAGACACCAAATCCATTTGCTATGTTCAATGATGTAATGGGCTTTGGGATATGTGAAAGAGTTTGGACCCCACGAGAGATCAGCCTATCAATCCAAGATTGCCCAAATAAAGCTAAGCTTCTCATAGGTGCACTTTTGGATGTAGCAACAGATGGTATGAATTGCTCTCTATTGATCCAAGGTTGATGCAAGCTGCCAGGTACTTCTGATGATTGGCTGTTTATGAAAGGCTGATGACCCTCTGTAAATAATACAAAAATATTAGGACAACAATTCAAACAAGTGTAATACCCAATGAAAATTTTGACATAATGGAATATCCATGTCAATTTCAGCTTATGTAAGCTACCTGGTTGTCCAATTTGTGCATCCAAAGATGATTCATCTTTGTAAGACCTCAATGTCTGCATGATCTGCCTTTTTCTTTCCACAGCTTCTTTTTTTGCTCTCTCTCTAATTTGGTTCCTCTCCTGTCTAGAAGAGCTTCGACTTCTTTGACTACAAATAGTTGAGGAGTTCGACCTTGAGACATTCGGCACCTGTGTCTGTCTTACCGGTACAGTATGTTGGAAAACTTTGGTTTCAGTCTGTGCCGTGAGGTCTTCATTAGGCTTGAATGTTGTGAAACTACACTTTGTCTCTGGGAACTTAGCAAGATACAGTTCAGGCCTCAATGAGGCTGGAGGCTGCACATACTGATTGTTTGTTTGAAGAATGGGTGTTGCTCTAGCAAGGACAAAACCATCCAACCCAGCAATAGGCAGGGCACCAACCCTGTGAAAACAGATTGCATCTAACAATTGAGACAGAAACACACGGAATAGAAACCCTGGAATAAGCAAGGAATAGATACCAGAGTTTATCATTGAAAAGTGACATCCACCAGCTTTCATGTAGACATTTCAGCATATTTCATGTGATGACTACATTCCTTGGCCCATTTCTTAATGGTCACGGCCCACTGAATGTACATTCAGGCGACACTGAACTTAACTTTCCAGACATCTTTGGGGGAAAAAAAAAAAACTTTCCAGACTTAGCACTCTAGAAACTCAAATCTGACTTTGCAAGAGACCTGCTACTTCTCAAAACATAACCATTACCACAAAATGTAAGTCCAAGTCATCACAGCACCCTATACATAGCCACAAATTATCAAAGCAAAGTCCAGCTTGAGAGGATTTAAACCAGCTCTCATCCACCCAACTGCTGGCAGAAAGACATTTTTAAAACTTTTTTCACATGCTGACTCAAAGCTGTCTGCATCTAGAACAAAGGACATACATGCTAGTAATAAAATAGAAGGGCATGGACAATAAAAAGTTGTGTATAGAAGAAAATCATTTATTACTATTATTATTTTATCTCATTTACTCATAATTTTGTCTAAAGTCGCTTATAAACTCCCTTTCATTTGTACTTGCGCTTGTTCTATATAAAAATTTAATTTGTAGGATTGGATATATTCTATATATTGTAGCCTTATGAAGGTATGTATATATTACTTTTTGCCGAAAAAACAGTGCTAATTATATTACTTCGAAAACAAGATACAAGAGGTCAGCATTGCAGCTGACGGGCTGCGTTCACAAATCGGACGCAGCCCAAAAAGGTAACAAAAGTAAAGCTCTCTCTCACGGAGGGATAAGGCGAGTGTGAATGAACAGCCAGAGAGGTGGTGAGTAGCGCCACTGAAGGCCCTGCGAAGCCTGCTCGAAGAAGAGGCCCTGTGTGTCCCAAACCCGGAGGAAACGTCTCCGCTTCTCCCGACCGGCCCGGGAGTCCCCCTGTATCTGGTCCCACTGGCCTCTGAGGGTATGTATAATCTCACTCCAGATGTCAGTCATGATCTGGGCAGTCGATAAGGAGGTGCTACCGAGGATCTGCGCGCAGCGCGAGGTCCAAATGTGCCATCCTGCGATGCTGCTTATAATCTCCCAGACTGGCTGCCTCTCCTGAGCTCCTGTGTCAGCCTCTGCCAGGTGCTGCGGGATACTCTCGAGCGGCCCCCACGTCCCCTGTGTGATAAGGAATGTGGGGTCCTGCTGACATGCCTGGAATAAGTGATGAAAACCAGGTGGGTATGTATATATTACTGAACTTAGCACTAGAATATTTCAATAAGGTTACAAATTTGTCATTGACATTCAAAAATCCAGCTTTCACTACATGAAATCCACTAAAAGATTCATAAACAGCCACAAACTATACATACCCAGATGAATCCAAGGGCATGCCTAAAGTCGTCATGTAAAAGAAGCATGAAAGTCTTTTAAACCCATTTATTACATGCCACTTAAAGAGTTGACATAACTCTACTATGTATAGTAGTTATACCTAGATGAATCCAGGAACATTCCCAAACTCATCAACTAAAAACACAAGATAGTGCAATTTCAATCTCACAATAGTCACTCATAAGATTGAAAACCATAAACTCCATCACGCATGGCAAGGACTAGCTACTATGACATTCCAACTGACGTCATCAGCGCGCAACAGTGGGTGTATACCATAGTATAAAAAAATGCTCTCACACCTACAAATCCACACACCCACACATACTTGAGCATCCATTTATACAAAGTCTTCGTACTAAGTTTCTGTCGGCACTCCGGAGGTGAAGGGCAAACTCAGCCATGACGAAGGCTAGCACTAAAGGAGAAGGCTAGCACTATTTATAGTAGAAGCTCATGTTAAGGCCCTACCAATTGGGATGCATGAAATCCCCCCTTTGTGGGACAATTTCAGTCTTGAAACATTCCCTTTTCAGTAGAATTCATGACTGCATGTAACAATACAGTGAGCTGGCATAGTGCTGCTACTACTAATACACTATTCAGCAACTAGAATACCATAGCGTTATCACTTATGCTCTACATTCTAAATAAATTGTCTTGCTTGCACATTTGTCCAACAACGGGATTCAATCACCAATTGTCTAATTAATTCTCCTCAATGCACACGTCAAAAGCGTGGTCGCAGCGGGGAGCCCCTTCCATTTCACGTAAGAAATTATCTCCTCTGCCTCAACCCCTTTTCCCTAGATCCCAAACACCTTTTGGTTGTAGATCAAGCGGTTTATCTTCTTTAAGAGGTGGCAACTCACACCAACCTATCTGCCCACAACTGTTTTTAATACATTTAAAATGGGACAATATGCATAGTGCATCACTGTCATAGTCCGCTAAGATCGTATGTTCTCTTTACCTCAAACTACATCTTCCGCAAGTTCTACCAACTGCTCAAAGTGTGGCGTAAGTACAGCAACAAGAAATGAAAATGATAAGGCTGTTAGATCTAGTGTTCAATGGAAATAATAAGGCTGTTAGATCTATTCTTCAAGCTTAGATATAAGATCCACATGATACAAATGCTCTAAATTTTTATGTTGGAAATTAGGGTTTGACAGTAAAAACTGTTAAAAACAGTAAAATACTGCAAATGTTGCTTGTGAATCAGCTTCTAGTCCTTTGAGATTAGGACTGAGACTCAAAAGGCCTCTGTAGGTAGAGTATAACAAACCACGAAGCTGCTGCAGCAGGTTGAAGTGCAAAAGACCGCTGGAGCGTAGCTGGAACAGCCCTTAGACACCTCGAACTTAGTGCGTGGCTGGTAGTGTCTCCTTTGGAGGGCTCTGAACAGGTCGCGATAGCAAAACGTCTTCAGCGGATGACTGTGGAGAGGTCACGGGAGCTAGGTGCCTGGATCTGGGTCTGGTTAAAGTCGCGGGAGCTAGGCGTCTGCAGTACAAAGGTGACGACAGATGGTCACGGGTACTGTGGAAGACCTCGAAAATGCTGCAGCTGAAGCCTACAAGCAGTCGCCTCAGTCTGGGAACAGCAATGAGGCGCTTTGTGGCGACGAAAAAACACTGGAAGCCTTGGACAGCAGCTGGAGGAAACGTACGGGATCCGTACGTATCTGTACAGACGTCCGTACAGTTGTACGGACAGTACGAAAAAGAGGCGCAGGAAGCAAATCTGGGCTCTGATACCACTGTAGGATCGATAGGCAAAAGAGAGAGTGCAGATTGCAAAGGAGTCGATGATAATCAGCCGTCACGTCAACTAGGATAATAAAAAAAGGAGTACAAGGTACAAGTACCTAGACCTAGGACTAAGTGTCCTAGGTGTCACATAGGACTAAGTGTCCTATGTGGGCTAAAAGGCAGGCTAAAAGGCACTAACACTACAAGTGCCTATATTTATGCCTACAAGGCACATACCATGGCCTATAGGGCATCACTAGAACCACCAGGAGATGGCCTACAATACATTGTCTATGTCAACGCGACCAATACAGAAGTTCCCGTCAGACCCCCGAGCAAGAAGCTTTGTTTCAACAGTACTACAACATTTTCCTCACATGAGCTTGCCTCCAGTCTTACCACCCAACCGGCTAGAGGACCATCGTATTGAGCTTTTGCCTGGATCATCACCTCCAAGCAAGCATCCTTACCATCTCAGCAAGACGATGGAGAAGGAGCTTGAGCAGCAGTTAGAGGAGTTGTTACGCAGTGGCTTCATCCGCCCTAGTAACTCACCATATGCAGCTCCGATCCTCTTCGTCAAGAAGAACTATTCATCTCGGATGTGTGGATTACCGTGCACTGAACAAGCTGACCATCAAGAGCAAGTTCCCCATGCCAAGGATTGACTACATCTTGGAGCGCCTTAACGGAGCCAAGATGTTCTCAAAAATTGATCTAAGGAGTGGATACCATCAGATCCGGATTCATGAGCCGCATATTCAGAAGACGGCATTCCGCACAGTGTAGAAAAGGGGTAGGGACAGATTTGGAAAAAGGGGGATAGAGGAGCAGAAGGGAGAGAGAAAGGGGAAGAGGGAGAGGAAAGGGGTAGAAGAAGAGGAAGAGAGAGAGAGAGAGAGTCGGCAGCATGTAGGAGGAAGGAGGTAGTAGATAGGATTAGATGTCACATCAAAAAGTACATAGTAGGGAGTGGATGGAGACTTATGTAGTCCTTCCACATTTTCCACCTAAAAGACCTCTAACTTGGCCCCTTTTGGCCCTTACATTACAGCCATCCCTTCCCATAGATCTACTCACAATATGCCCCACGTACTCAACCTCCTTTGCCATAAAAGTGCATTTGCTGGCCTTTGCATAAAGCTGATGCATCCTTAAAATTTCCAGCACTTGCTTCACATGCTTAATGTGCTCTTGTCTATCCTTGCTGTAAATGAGGATATCATCAAAGAAAACCAGCACGCATCTGAAAAGAAGTGGCTGCAATATCTTGTTCATTAGTGCCTAGAAGGTGGCTGGTGCATTAGTCAATCCAAAAGGCATCACCTTGAATTCATACAAGCCCCATTCTACACGGAAGGCCGTTTTGTGCTCATCTCCTTCTTTCACCCTGATTTGATGGTAACCAGACCTCAAATCTATCTTCGTGAAAAACCGAGTACCCTTGAGTTCATCCAACAGGTCATCTATCCTGGGGATTGGAAACTTGTTCTTAATAGTGGCCTTATTTAGATCCCTGTAATCAATGCACATGCAATAACATCCATCCTTCTTCTTCACCAGAAGAATCGGAGAGGCCAAAGGAGAAGTGCTATTAGAGATGAAGTTCTTCTCAAGCAATTCCCGCACATGTACTGCCACTTCCTCCCGCTCAACCTTAAAGAGACGATATGTGGCTTTGTTTATGGGCTTATTGCTAGGCTCTAGAACAATGGCATGATCCACATCCCTCTTGGGAGGCAATTGGGATGACATATCAGCAAATACATCAGCCAATTCCGATAGCAACTGCTGCATATCACAATCCTCAACATGGGGAATGCTACCCCCTCTGAGATACTGACACGTTCAATGCGTAGAGGGCATGCTCCTTCCTGAGCTCTCAAGCTAACTACCTTGCTGAAATGACCTGCAATTTAGGAGTGGCAATGCCATGCAATGCTAGAGTTCTACCCTTGTGGACAAAGCTGAATGATAGGGCATTTAAATCCATGCTGATTTTACCCAAAGATTTCAGCCAATTGCAGCCCAAGACAGCATCTATTGGGCCCATATCCAGTGCCAAGAGATCCCTAGTAAATTCATTAGCCTCAGAGAGCTTGATCCTTGCATCTTGGCAACAAAATTTACTGACCAAATGCTGTCCATTTGCCACCTCTACTCTCAACCCATGATCAATCTCAATAGCAATCAGTCCCACCTTCTGTAAGGTCTTAGAATTGATGAAACTATATGAGTGCTACCACCGTCTACAAGCATGTGAACAGTCCTGCCATTAATTTGTCCTTTCAATCTAATAGTTTCAGCACTTTTGGAACCCATCAAGGCATGAGAAGAGATAGCATAAATGGCTTGCTGCGCATCCCAATAGATCTCCTCTTCGTCCACAGGAGCATTGCCATTTGCATCCTCTCATGCAAAAGAAGGCATAGCGACCTGATGCTCCACATGATAGACTTTAGGCCAACGGCCTCGCATGTTACATACGGGCTGAGTGTCATCGGAATGTGTACCATGCATATTATGTCCATTAGCACCACAGGGGTCAAAGGGGAAATCAGTCCCCCTGCGTGGCTCCAACATTTGGAGCTTCTTCCATGATTTGTGCACCCTCTAAATCATCATGAGTGGCATCCAAAGTCTCAAAAGCATCCATCAAATCCTCATCATCGGATATCTCAATAATCATGCTGAGTTTTGCAATACCACTGTTACGCATTTTGCAAATTTCCCGATGCTCAAGAGTCCACTTCTCACCACACTTAAAGCATAAGTTTGCCCTCTTTCTACTGTCCATAATAGCCCTGGTATGTTGTTTAAATTCTGATTTTTCAAGTCCAACACTCGGCTTAGCTCTTGGCTTAGTCTCAAATGACCTGTATGGCTTAGTATACGGCATCTTGCTGCCTGTAACTGTGTAAAACCTTGGCAATGGTGTTGCTGCTGATTTTCTTTCATTCCAATCATTCACCTTAGGCTTCTTCTCAGCCTCATTTGCATTCCCATATGCGATGCCCGTTGTCATCTTATATTTGTTGGCATATTTGGGCTCAAATAACTCTGCCAATTGGGCTGCACGCTCGATTGTTGAGGGTTGTGTGCCTTCACATCTGCAGCGAGAGAAGGACTTAACCCATGAATGAAACGCAGCAACTTTCCTTTTTCAGATACGTCCTACACAAACAGGGAAAGCCTCCAAAAGCGCTGCAAGTACTCTTGGACCGTACCAGTCTGTGACAAGGCATAAAATTCAGCCAAGTATTGATCCAGGACATTCTTTGAAACCCCTCCAAGTGGTTGGTCTCTGAGGTGAATCCCTCATGTATCGCCACCATGTGTGGGCATAGTCATGCATATGCATACCTGCAAAAATGATGCGCTCCTCCTCAGACTTGGCGTAGAAGAAGAAATAGTCTTCCAGCTTCGTGAGCCACTCCTCCAACTCATTGGGAGTGTGAGTGTCCCCTTTAAACTTATGCACTGTGAGTTTGTCCTTGATATCCTTGGATGCATAATTATTGTGTGTAACCTCCATAAGTGTGGGCATCATCACGCTTGAGGTTCACATAATCGGAGAAGGGCATCTGAAGTTTGATGGCCTCAGGTAGGGCCTTATATGAATGCAAAGAATCAGCCAACATGTCATCAAAAGTGGCTTGCTGCCCACCACCAACCCCCTGCTGCGTAGAAGTGCTGCCCTCTGATGCAGTGGCTACGTCTGGCTATATGTGCTCGCTGACGGAGCGATAGGTGCATGAACCCCGGGCTGGGTCTCTCTACCAAATGCATCTCTCCGAAATGATGGCATACCAAAGGGCTGAGAAGAGGATTGACCTCTCTCCCAGGGGTATGGGCTACCATATAAACCCAAGCCAACTCCAAGCATACTCACTGGTGCGGTGAAAGGAGCACTAGCCGGATGCACACCAACGGGTCGGCCCAAAAGAGATGGTTCAGCCTACATAGATGCAGAAAGCTAAGAGCCAAAAGATGGCCTGACATCTTGCAAGAAGGTGCTCTGTGGCACAGAAAATGCATCATCCCCATGCTGGGGTACAAGCAATGGTCCAGAAGACTGATGCTCATAGGCACAACGGGCATCTACCATAAAACCCCTGCGAGGAGCAGACAACACATCCTGAGTGTCTAAATGGTCCCCTTGCTGGGGTGCGGGCTGCTTACCCTTATCATGCATAGCAATGACAGATGTGATCTACTGTCCCATCTGGGCAAGAGCCGTATCTTGCATAGCCATGGCTGTGGTAAGCTACTGGCTGAACTCCTGTCCTATCTAGCGGAAAGCACCCTGGAGCATAGAGAAAAGGGCATCCAGAAATTGCGTCTACGCTGCTTGTGCTTCCCGAGATGTAGGAGAAACGAATCGCTCCAAAAGGGGCTGAAAAGTGAACTCTTTTTTTTTTTTTTTGGGGGGGGGGGGGGGGATCCCTATGTCACCTAGGACTGTTAGGACAGTACTAACCTAAGACTATTAGGACTGTTAGGACACTGACTTAGGATAACTTGACCCTACCTTTAACCCTAGTTAGCACTAACATAACCTAGGCCCAAACTAACGAAACCTAAACCTAACCCACCAACTAAACTAACCCTGGTTACAATCTCACCTGGCAATTAATTAATGCCAGAGGCTAAGGTTGGTGCAAGGCTTGGCCACGACAGTGACGGCGAGGGCATAGCGACGGGCGGTGCACAGAGGGCGGGTGGTGGCGAGGCCGTTGCAAGGGCAACTGCATGGTGAAGAGAACGAAAGGCAATGAGCACGCGAATATTTGCAACAAAAGGATTGGCGCGGCAAGGCTCGCCTCTGCATTGGATTCCTTGCGCCTTAGCTCTGCATTGTATTAGTTGCATATTTTGCAGCTATGTTGACCAAACATCCTCCCAGTTTGTTCACAAAAGGGGCATCGATGAGGTCGCGACACAGCCTGTCTAATCGTCGATCGATATCGACAATCGGCTACCTGCAGGTGGAATGATTTCACGCGTGATCATTGCATGCAGTGTAAGTTTGCTTCTAGTGTGTATGGAAGATGGCGGCATGGAACGATTGTGGCGGCAAAGAGCAGGGCACAGCGGTTGATTTCCATTAGTCTTCAAGGCGCCCAGACTTCGCTAAATCCCCAATCATCGCCAAGCTGTTTGATGTTGTGTTCTGCTTTTGTTGTGTTTGATTATTGTGTTATGCTTTTGTTGTAGAAGTTCTCTTCCAATCTACCCATCACCCAGTCTTGTCAATATTGAAGCCCAATAGCATAGACGCTTGCACTTTGAACGCTTGTAGTTGCTGAGTCCGTGTTTGGCTTGGTGCACTGGTGATTCATTGCGTTGACGTCTGGCGTTGGCACACTACTGGAAATTGGGAAACGGTGAATAGGGAAGCAAAGCTGCCAAAGTCGTGCTCTAATACCAATGTAGAAAAGGGGTAGGGACAAATTTGGAGAAAGGGGGATAGAGGAGCAGAAGGGAGAGAGAGAGGGAAAGAGGGAGGGGTAGAGGAAGAGGAAGAGAGACAGACAGACAGACAGAGAGAGATTGGGAGAGAGAGTAGGCAGCACGTAGGAGGAAGGAGATAGTAGATAGGATTAGATGTCACATCAAAAAGTACATAGTAGGGAGTCGATGGAGACTTATATAGTCCTCCCACATTTTCCACCTAAAGGACCTCTAACTTGGCCCCTTTTTGCCCTTCATTACAACAAAGAAAGCCCAGCATGAGTTTGTGGTGATGCCCTTTGGTCTCATAGGGGCACCCTCATCCTTCAACTGTATGATGCTTCGAATCTTCAAGCCATTGATCGGTAAGAGTGTCTTTGTGTTTCTCGACGACATTTTGACTTTCTCGAAGGATCCAGCACAGCGTGTGAAGCACGTTCAGCAAGTTCTTCAACTTCAGAAGGACACCCAATTGTACATCAACGCCAAAAAAAACACTTTTTTCTTGGAAGTACATTACTTGGGCTACATCATCACTCCGACATGAGTTCGCCTAGATCCAGCCAAGGTGAAGGATATTGTGGAGTGGGAGATGCCTACCACAGCACAGAAGATTCGGATGTTTATGGGCATTTGCTAGGCCTACCGGAAGCATATTAAGGATTTGGCAAAAATTGCGGTTCCTATCACCGATCATTTACAAGGAGTAAAAGCCAGGAAACAGCCTATCACCTTTACTCCAACAACTCTTTCAGCCTTCGCCTAGTTGAAGGAGGCAGTTACTACAGCACCGTGCCTAGCATTCGCACAATGGGATCAACCCTTCGATGTACGGACTGATGCCAGTGACTATGCCATTGGAGCGGTTCTAGAGGAGAAAGGTCACCCCGTCGCATTCGCGAAGGACGCAAGTTGCTTCCAGCAGAAACCATATACTCAGTCTATGACAAGGAGTTATGTGCAGTCATCCATGCCCTCAAAACATGGAAACACTTTCTCTATGGTCAGGATTTCACAGTTCGCACAGATCATCAGGCCTTGCGGTGGCTTCAGACAAGGCCTGCCGCTCAGTGGTCCGACCGACAAACCAGATGGAGCTAGAATTTTCAGCAGTTTGGCAGCATGATCGAGTATCAACCCAGATCAAAGAATGTTGTGGCAGATGCTCTTAGCAAAAGAGGAGGAATGGTCACCTCTATTTCCATAGTCCAAGAGTCTTCTATCGAAGAGATGTGCAACCAGTACCATACAGATGCAGATTTCCAGAAACCTTGGTACAAAGTCATGCTCAACAAACACCCAGGCGACTATGATTTATTCTTCAAAGCACAACTTTGTGTGTTGCCCTCATACACTGCTACCATACTCCATGACATGCACAATTCTCCAGCAGGAGGACCCAGAGGCATCGCAGGGCACTCTCGAGAAGATAGAGCGCAAGTTTTTCTAGCCTCGTTTACGTAGTCATACTCATCAATATGTGTCTCATTGCCAAGTATGCCAACAAGTGAAGGTATCTCACGGGAAGCTACCAAGATTACTCCAACCCCTCGAGATTTCGAACCAACCCTTTGAGCAGATTAGCATGAATTTTGTTACATACCTTCCACCAGCTATTGGTACCAGGAGGAACATGTGCCTGACCATCGTGTACAGGTTTAGCAAGTTGTCATGCCGATTCCATGCAAAGGCACCATCGACGCACAGGACACAGCTCGTTTATTTCTCAGCTGGTGGTATACAATGTGTGGCATGCCTCGTATCATTGTGTTCGACAGAAATTCAAAGTTTACCGGTCAATTTTGGAGAGCCATGTTCGACAACTTTGGTACCAAGCTCAGTTTCTCCAACAGTTTTCATCCACCATCAGATGGCAAGACAGAAGTCTACAACAACTTAGCATTTGATATTCAGAAATGCTATGTTGCGGATGCTCAGTCCCGCTGGGAACAATACTTACCCCTAGTTCAAGGGAGCCTGAACGACACCCATTCTTCCAACGTGGGTCGTGTTGAAAAAATAGGAGGGAATGAATCACTCAAACCTCCACCCAAGATCTCTCCCACTCTTCTCTACACTCAACTCAGATAACTGATCACAGATGCAATAAACACTCACTCAGAGATAACTTAAACGGAGAGAGAGAAAGAGTATATTCATCCACCGGAAGGTGGGCAGAAACTGGCTCCAAGGGAGCAATACAAAACTCAGCGAAGTGCTGAGGAAAACTGATGGAACTCTCTCTATCAAACTGAACCAGCTCTGAGTGCACAGCACAGCCTAGGAAGAAGGCTTTCTGTCCTGCACTGGATGCCGGAATGACTGAAGGAGTGGGCCTTTTATAGGCACTGCCCAGGCCCTTTAGGTTGACCGACCAGCAGGGTCGGTACCCTGTCTGGTGGCTGACCAGATTGCCCTGGAAATCCGAACAGGGTTGGCCCTGGTCGGTGGCCCTGGTTGGGCCGACTGGACCTGCCACAGGCCCCTATAAAAGGGTGCCCTGTGCAGCCAGTCCATGGGGCTGTAGACGCCTCCAAGGGAGGCACAAGGCCCCCCCTATTTCTCTGCCCAGCAACCAGCCCGTGTGCTGGTTGCCTATGATGTCAGCCTGGGTCTCTCTCTTTCCCAGCCCTCCTACCTTTCACTGCCCCTTGTCCCCTCAGATCGGGGGCTCACAGGTGGGTACAGTGAGTTTCTAACACCCCCCCTCAATGTCACAACTGTGGGCCAATCCCCATGCGTTTGATGAGGTGCTCCATCTGTTCTCGAGGGAGTGCCTTCGTGAAGAGGTCGGACAAATTATCGGCGGTTGGGCAGTAGATAAGCTCAATCACGTCGTCGATGATGAGCTCTCGAACAAAGTGGTAATGAACTTCGATGTGCTTGGTCCGCGCATGGTACACTGGATTCTTGGCAATGGCTATGCAACTCTGATTGTCGCATATCAGCACTGTTGCGTCCTCCTGGCACACGTCCATGTCCTCCAGAATCCACCTCAACCACAGTGTCTCACAAGCTGCTGTACACGCGGCTCTGTACTCTGCCTCTGTAGATGAAAGGGCCACTGTGAGTTGCTTCTTACTCAGCCAAGAGATGGCACTAGATGCAAGTAAGAAACAATACCCTATTGTCGATCTGCTGGTGTCAGCATCACCCGCCCAGTTCGATGCCTTTGGTGTAGGTGATCCCATAGGTGCAAGTACCCTTTAGATACCTCAGCACTCGTAAACCTGCATCCCAATGACTCTTCCTGGGAGAAGCAGAGAACTGGCATAATAGCCCAACTGCATAACAAATATCAGGTCGAGTATTGGTAAGGTAAAGCAAACTTCCTACCAATCGTCGGTACAATGAAGTATCGACCGGGTGAGATGTGTCGTGAACACTTAGCTTGAGCCCAACCTCCATGGGAGTTAATGCTGTCCTGGAATCCATCAACATAGAGGATGAGTACCAGTCGCAATCCCTTCTCAATGAACAAGTAAAGGTTTGCCTCAGAAGGACTCCGACTTAGCCCTATCTTCTGAAAGAATACATCAATCCTTTGGTACCAAGCTCAGGGGGCCTGTTTCAGCCCGTATAACGCCTTCTTCAACCTGCAGACCTTTAATGGGGACCCTGGATCTTGAAAACCCGGTGGCTGCTCCATGTATACCTCCTCCTCCAGGGTTCCATTAAGGAATGTGGACTTCACATCCATTTGAAAAATAGGCCACTGGAATTGGGCAGCAAGGGCAATCACTGTCCGGATAGTAACCATGTGGGCTGTGGGAGCAAAAGTTTCATCAAAATCCAAGCCTTCAGTTTGAGCAAAACCTTTGACCACTAACCTTGCTTTATACTTATCCAAGCTGCCGTCTGATTTGTATTTAAGTTTGTATACCCACTTAGTGCCGATGACTTTCCGTCGCGGGGGCCTGGCCACTAAGTCCCAGGTATTGTTCTTCAGGATAGCATCCATCTCTGCCTTCATGGCAGCCTGCCATTCTGGATTGTCCTTCGCCTCCTCGAAGGTCCTTGGCTCGTCAAGCTGAGCCACCAACGCAAAATTCACGGATGGGGTCTTTTGAAGACGTTGAGACTGCCGCAATCCGGAACTGCTACTCTCAGGTAATTCGGTCTTCCAATGTACGTAGGTACCATTGGGGAAACTTTTTCTCCTTCTCTGTGGGAGGAGGAACTGGAACTTCTTTCGGAACATCCTGCTCTTCCTGAGTATCTTGTAGAACATCAGCTTCTGATTTGGCCACCTCTTGGATGGTTAACCTGGGGCGGGGTGGGTTCGGGGGTTGAACAATCTCATCCTCCTCAATCTGCGGCTCCTCCTGGGATTCAGGTTCCTTTTCCTCTAAGACAACATCCTGACTGATAAGGATTTGCTTCTTTACTGGGTCGAAGAGTCGATAGGCCTTGGATTCTTCGCTATACCCAACAAAGATACATTTTTTGCTCCGGGAATCAAGCTTGGTCCTGTCTTCCTTGTGCACATGCACCCATGCGTTAGAACCAAAAATGCGAAGATGAGTAATAGAGGGCTTCTTACCATAAAATGCCTCATATGGAGTCTTGTCCTTGACGGCCTTCGTCTTGGTCCTGTTGAGAATGTGTACGGCTGTATTGATAGCTTCACTCCAATAGGCTTTAGAAAGGTTCCTCCGTCGAAGCATAGCAAGCCCTGTCTCTGTGGTGGTTCTATGCTTCCTCTCGGTTACCCCATTCTGCTGAGAAGTATGTGCGGTGGTGAGTTGTCGCTTGATCCCATGCTTGCGACAAAATGTGTTGAACTCATTTGAGGTGAATTCTCCCCCTTTGTCTGTGCGGAATGTCTTGACATCCTCCCTTGTCTCCTTTTCAACTCTGGCCTTCCAGTCCTTGAACTTCTCGAAAGCCTGAGACTTTTTAGCCAAACAATATACCCAGGTCATTCTACTAAAATCATCCACAAAGAGAAGTGAGTACCTAGATCCTGCCCACGATGCTGTAGACATTGGACAACAAATGTCAGCGTGAACCAACTCAAGTGGTTTGCTGGCCCGAAACAAGGCCTCTTGTGGGAACTTATCCCTGTGTTGCTTGCCTTCTAGACAAGCCCTACAGACATCATCCTTGCCTGTAATTGGTGAAAGTCCATCCACCATCTTCGACTTTGGCATTTCAGCCAAGATTCCATAGCTGACATGACCGAAGCGCTCATGCCAAAGTTTGGACTTTCCATTGTCTTCATGAACCAACATTGCACTGAGACGGTACAGTCCGTTCTCTTCAACGCCTTGAGCCACCATCTGTCCATTTGCTTTGGATGTCATGGTGACCTTGCCATCTTGAAAGAGAACTGCCATGTTGTTTTTGTCCATCTGACTTACAGACAGTAAATTATTGCAAAGGTTGGGTACATAAAGTACTCCAGAGATATCCTTCTCCTCACCCGCCGTTGTAATGAAAGGAATGCTACCGATGCCCTTCACAGGACACGTCCGGCTATCCCTGACAGAAACTTTGGAATCCGGGTGTGTACTTTCCATGGTTTTGAACCAAGTCCTTCTGTTGGACATGTGCTTGGAAGCACCGCTATCAACATACCAAGCCTCTTTACCTTCACTGACTGCATATGCTGAACAATGTTCACTGATTAAAAATAACTGTCCAGTCGTCACATTGGCAGAATCATTCTTAGGCTCTTCTTTGTTCTTGGCTTCTCTCTTCCGCTTCTGATCTGCTTTCTTCTTTCGGCATTCTTTGGCGGAGTGGCCAAGCTTTTCACAGTAATAGCACTTCATTTTCTTCTTACGGTCAGCGTCCTCTGACCTCTTAGACCTTTGGCTTGCCTTTTCCACGCTTGTCTTTGGCCACTAATGCCTTCTCGTCGGTTTGCGTAAAGAGTTTCTCTCGAGCCTCCTCCTGAAGCAAGAGTGGGCCAAGCTCCTCAAAGGTGATTGGCTTAGTCCGTTGACCCGCAGTGACCGTAGTCACAAAACTTTTGAAACTCCGTGGCAACTTGTGGAGTGCGAGCAACGCCAATTGACTCGTGTCCACCTTCTGACCAACCGCTGCGAGCTGGTCCCGCACGACTTTCACCTTTGTCAGATGATCATGCACACTATCACCCTCATTCATATCAAGATTATAAAGATGATGCTGAAGAGTAATGATACGGGCTGTATTATCGGTTTCATACAGCTCCTTCAGTATGGCCCACGCCTCTGAAGACGTCTCTGCCAATTGGATATGAGAAATCACAGCATCTGCTGTCGTGCCAATAAGGATTGCTAATGCTTGAGCATCCCTCTCCTCCCATACACAGAGTTCATCCGCATCTGCTTCAACTAGAACTTCACCTCTTTTGTCCACAATGTCCTCCGGCTTCTCCTCGGTCCCAATCACTATCTTCCACAGCTTCCGTGCCAACAGATAGCTTCGGATCTTGACTTTCCAAATTAGATAGTTTGTGCCATCAAGCTTTCCAATGAAGAAGGAAGATGACTGGAGAAGGAGGAAGGACGAGCAATGGGTGTAGAGGCTTCTGAATGCTGGTCCATCTTGATGAATAGCAAACTGAAAAACTGAAGCAAAAAAAAAATGTACTGACCTCCCGTGCTAGCCTAAGCTGAAAACAGAATCGCCTTACTGCCAAGGGACTCCTTCTTTCAAAGAGTGCTTTGATGAAGAAGAGTTGAGAGCCTATGGCTCTGATACCATGTTGAAAAAATAGAAGGGAATGAATCACTCAAACCTCCACCCAAGATCTCTAAGCTGAAAACAGAATCGCCTTACTGCCAAGGGACTCCTTCTTTCAGAGAGTGCTTTGATGAAGAAGAGTTGAGAGCCTATGGCTCTGATACCATGTTGAAAAAATAGAAGGGAATGAATCACTCAAACCTCCACCCAAGATCTCTCCCACTCTTCTCTACACTCAACTCAGATAACTGATCACAGATGCAATAAACACTCACTCAGAGATAACTTAAACGGAGAGAGAGAAAGAGTATATTCATCCACCGGAAGGTGGGCAGAAACTGGCTCCAAGGGAGCAATACAAAACTCCGCGAAGTGCTGAGGAAAACTGATGGAACTCTCTCTATCAAACTGAACCAGCTCTGAGTGCACAGCACAGCCTAGGAAGAAGGCTTTCTGTCCTGCACTGGATGCCAGAATGACTGAAGGAGTGGGCCTTTTATAGGCACTGCCCAGGCCCTTTAGGTTGACCGACCAGCAGGGTCGGTACCCTGTCTGGTGGCTGACCAGATTGCCCTGGAAATCCGAACAGGGTTGGCCCTGGTCGGTGGCCCTGGTTGGGCCGACTGGACCTGCCACAGGCCCCTATAAAAGGGTGCCCTGTGCAGCCAGTCCATGGGGCTGTAGACGCCTCCAAGGGAGGCACAAGGCCCCCCCTATTTCTCTGCTGTTGCAGGCAGCAACCAGCCCGTGTGCTGGTTGCCTATGATGTCAGCCTCCTACCTTTCACTGCCCCTTGTCCCCTCAAATCGGGGGCTCACAGGCGGGTACAGTGAGTTTCTGACAGGTCGGACTCCCTATATGGCAGCTTTCGGCAAGAAGTTCAAGTCCCTTCTCACCAGGACATCCGAGAAGGTATACGAAGCCGATCGCATCACAGAGACCTATGAGTAAATCATATCGCATTGCGACCATGCACCCAGTATTTCATGTGTCTTGGCTCAAACCATATGTGGGTCCGGCACTAACCACAGTACCAGATGTGGAGCAGCCTGAAGTTGTTGATGAAACTGAGATCGTGGAACCAAAGCAAATTTTACTTCATCGGTTCAAAAGAGGAACAGGAAATCGACAACATTTGTATGCCGTCAAGTTCAAGCACAGGGGCTCCCACGAATGGGTGGAGGAAGATTTCTTCGCAGGCTATCAAGCCCTCCTTCGAGTTTCAACAGAAGGGGATGTCACGGGCATCCACAACCCGTCGCCATACTGGACTGCCACGCTGGCAACCAGCTCAGCAGCAGCTGCGCAACAACAGTCGCAGCAAAGGCACCATGTCAATAGCCAGTCGTCTGCCACATCAGCCCAATCAGTGGGCAGCAGTAGGGTCAGCCATTCTAGTCAGTCAATTTTAAGGCCCAAGGGGTCCTATAAAAGGCAACCCCTTGGCCTTCATTTCGCATCCCGCCTCAGTGTTAGAATTCGTGGTTAATGCCCCACATGTTTTGTCCCCCCATTTATGAGGAGAAGGGAAAGGGGCTTAGGCGGTTAGAAGGGGGAGTGATTGAGAGGGGGTCACTGACCGGTCAAAAGATCAATCGTCGGTGGCCAAGGTCAATGATCGGTGGTCAATCCACCACCCCTTTGTGGCCTCTCCCCTCTATTATATAAAGCCCCCTTCCCCCTCACTATCACAGAGCACTCAAGCCTTCAGCCTCTCAGCACTGAAGCTGATCCAGCAGTGCACACTTAGTAGGGAGAAGGCGACGTGTCTAGCCCACCATTGGTGGAAGAAGATTGCAGCAACTGCTGCCCTTTGTAGCTGCTCCCCTTGTAGCCTTTTGCCCTTCATTCTAGAAGGAAGAACTTGTTCAGTTTTGCCATCTCCTTTGTTACTTTGTTGCTGCACTTTTGTTGAGTTGTTTTCCAGCAAGTATTCATCTCTTTTGCTTCCGCTGTACCGTGATTTCTAACATGGTATCAGAGCCCATGTTCTAGGGCTCACCTGGGAGCTTGAAGGAAGGGATTCCACGCGAGAATCTTCGCCAAAGACGGTCCCGGTTCAAGCATTACTTGCTGCCCTTGCTGTCCGAACAGTAAGGAAGAAGATTTCTGTTTCCAGACATGTCGACAAAAGCCTCATCCACGACAGCCCCCTCTCCCTCATCTTCCTTCTTCCTTCATCCCCAACTTTGGAGAAAACGGGAAGCTCGATGGTACCAACTACCCAATATGGAAGGTGAAGATCCAGAGTCACCTCGTGGCCCGGAAACTATGGAGGCTCGTCACGGGAGGCGATCCAAGGCCGGTAGACACCTTGGACAGCAAAGGAAACATAGTTACCGCGGCGGATCCGGATGATCTCGAGTATTAGGAAGACCGGGATGCTCAAGCTCTTGCCATGCTTATTGGGACGATGGCAGACACGGTCATCCCGCATATCCAGATGGCAGAGACCTCCATAGAGGCATTGGCCATTTTGAAAGACCTCTACGAGACGGACAACACGGCCCACATCCTCACTCTCCAGCATCAACTTCACAACATGGATATGAGTGAGGGAGACAAAGTACACGACCACCTGACCAAGGTGAAGGTTGTGAGAGACCAACTTGCGGCAATTGGTCAAAAGGTGGATTCAAGCTAGTTGGCACTGATGGTGCTACATAAGCTACCCAGGAGTTAAAGGTTTCATGACGACGGTCACAACAGGTCAAAGAACAAAGCCCGTGACTTTTGGAGAGTTTTGCCCTCTTCTCATCCAGGAGGAGGCTAGAGAGGATTTGTACTTCAAGGCAGACGAGAAAGCCCTAATTGTGAAGGACAGGTCCAAGTCCAAGGACTTCCACAAGAAGACTAATGATCAGGAGCGCAAGAAGAACATGAAATGCTTCTATTGCGAGAAGCCTGGTCATATGGCGAAGGAATGCTGCAAGAAGAAGGCAGAACTAAAGCGAAAGAAGCAGAGCAAGGGCAAGGAGTCGTCAAACGGGAGGCGGCAAATGTTACCACAGAGAAGCTCTTCATGATCTCAGAAACATGCTCTGCTCTCTTGGCAAGAGAGAACGACAATGGCTAGTTCATGGACAGCCGTGCCTTGAAACACATGTCCTTCAAAAAGAATTGGTTCACCACCATGGAGTCTACTCATCCACGCTCCAAAGTAACGGTGGGGGACAGCAGAACGTGCCCGGTCAAAGGTGTTGGAAGTATTCCTTTTGTCACGAGCTCCGACGAAGAGAAGGTAATATCAGGTGTCCTTTATGTTCCTAACTTATGCAAAAATCTTCTATCTGTGAACCAGATGGACCAGCATCAAATGTCGGTTCTCTTCAGCAAAGGTCAAGTCATAGTAAAGACCAAGGACGGAAAGGTGGTTGCTAGAGGAGTACAGGACCATGGGTTGTATCAACTCAATGCCCTACTTGTTCATGGAGATCAGGGCCGGTCCAAACTCTGGCACGAACGATTCGAGCATGTGAATTATGGCACTTTGACCAACATGCACAAGACCAAAATGGTGGATGGACTTCCGCCAATCACAAGCAAAGATGGTCTCTGTCGAGCTTGCTTGGAGGCCAAGCAGCATCGAGACAAGTTCCCTCAGAAGGCTTCATCCAGGGCTAAGGCCCCTCTAGAGTTGATCCATTCCGACTTATGTAGACCAATGTCGACAAACTCCTTCGCATCTTCAAGGTATTCTCTTTTATTTGTCGACGACTTCAGCAGGATGACTTGGGTTTCCTGTATTGGCAAGAAATCTCAATCCTTTGAAAAGTTAGAGGAATGGAAGGCAAAGGTGGAGAAAGAAACAGGGAGGCAGGTCAAGGCTTTCTATACCGATCAGGAAGGCAAGTTTACATCAACTGAATTCAACAGCTTCTGCAAAACACATGGAATCAAGCGACAATTGACTACAACCAGGACTTCTCAGCAAAATGGTGTAGCAGAAAGGAAACACAGGACCTCAGTTGAGATGGGATTGACTATGTTCCAAGGCAAGAATCTTGCCAAAGCCTATTGGGGCAACCGCAATTCATATTCTCAACCGGACGAAGACAAAGGATGTGGAACACATGACTCCATACGAGGCGTACTATGGTAAGAAACCAACAATCTCTCACTTACAGATTTTTGGTTCTAACGCCCATGTTCATGTGCACAAGGATGAACGGAAGAAGCTTGATCGCAAAAGCCAGCAGTGCATCTTTGTTGGCTACAGTGAAGAGTCTAAGGCATATAGACTCTTTGACCCCAAGAAGAAGTAAATCATTGTCAACCGAGATGTGGTGTTTGAGGAGACACTGCCAGAGACTGTTGATGATGATCACGAATTCAAAGCTCTTCCCCCTCCCCCACCCAAATCATTGAGGAGGTCCCCCAAGAGGCCCCAAAAGCCGAAGACGAGGAGGAGGAGCAACCAGCTCCAGTACCCACTTCACAGGATCCTCAGCCAGCGAGGAAACTCCCAAAGTGGTATCTCAAGACTTTACAAGAGTCCGGAGTGACAAATATACCTGAGAGCAGTTCTAGCCTTCGGAGGTCCCAGCGGCATGCTTCGGCTTCATCTGCTCACTGTGCGTTGGTGACTCGGGTCACAGAACCCACGTCCTTTGAGGAGGCCAAGGACATCCCAGAGTTGCAGGTGGCCATGCAGACAAAGATGGACGCCATCTAGAAGAACCACACATGGGACTTGGTGGATCAACCTCGCAAGAGGAAGGTCATCGGAACCAAGTGGGTCTATAAGCAGAAATTCAAGTCCGACGGAAGCTGGGACAAATACAAAGCTAGATTGGTGGTGAAGAGATATGCTCAATCAAAGGGTCTTAACTTTGATGAGACCTTTGCCCCAACTGCTCGGATGACATCGATCCGGACAGTCATAGCTTTGGCTGCACATCCATCTTTCAGATGGATGTCAAATCTGCGTTCCTTAATGGGACCTTGGAGGAGGAGGTTTATGTTGAGCAACCCCCAGGGTTTCATGTTCCACGGTCCACATCACAGGTCTACAAAGTGAGGAAGGCACTATACGGGCTGAATCAGGCCCCCAGAGCATGGTACCAGCGGATAGATGAGTTCTTTGACAAAATTGGGCTCGAGGGGAGTCCTTCTAATCCCAACACAACCTCTACTTCTTCATTGAGGGAGGGATGATGCTGGTTATCATTTTGTATGTGGATGATCTCGTGCTCGCAGGGAATCACAAGGACAGAATAGCCCAAGTCAAGAAGCTGCTTATGATAGAGTTCAAGATGTCAGACTTGGGGCTGTTCCACTACTTCCTTGGTATTGAGGTACGGCGGAGCAGTGACAGTATTTTCATTTTTCAGGAGAAATATTGTCATGAGCTGCTTAGGAGGTTTCAGATGGAGAACTGCAAGCCTGCAATTACACCGATGGAGGTTGGGCTGAAATTCAGCATAAATGACTCGTCAACATTAGCGAATGCTGGACGTTACAAGTGGTTGGTAGAGAGTCTTTTGTACCTTACCAACACTCAACCCGACGTCTCTTTCTCCGTTGGAGTCTTATGCAAGTTCTCTGCCAAACCCAGGGAGGCACACTAGAGAGCAGGATTAAGAGTACTACAGTATCTACACGCTACTAGTACCTATGGCATTACCTACACCTCAGGCTTGGACCTTGGGGGTTTCTGTGATTCCGACTGGGCCGGGGACTTCGACACTCGAAGATCCACTACAGGCTATTGTTTTGTGCTTTCTTCACGAGCTATCTCATGGCTTAACAAGAAGCAACCTTCCATCGCCCTCTCATCGATGGAGGCGGAGTACAAGGCTGCATGCACTGCAAAATGAGAGTCTTTATGGCTCAGATGGATCTTGGAGGATCTGGACCAGACACAGACAAAGGCGATTGTGATCCTGTGTGACAACCAAAGTTCCATGGTGATTGCGAAGAATCCGGTTTTTCACACTAGAACCAAGCACATCGAGGTTCACTACCATTTTGTTCGAGAGCTCATCATCGATGGCATTGTTGACCTGATGTACGTCCCCACCGCCAACAACTTTGCTGATGTTTTCACGAAGGCTCTCCCTCGAGAGCAACTGGAGCATCTGATCACACACATGGGTATCAGCCCACCATTGGGTCATTAAGAGGAGGTGTTAGAATTCGTGGTTAATGCCCCACATGTTTTGCCCCCCCATTTATGAGGAGAAGGGCAAGGGGCTTAGGCAATTAGAAGGGGGAGTGATTGAGAGGGGGTCGCTGACCGGGCAAAGTCAATGGTCGGTGGCCAAGGTCAATGACCGGTGGTCAAGGTCAATGGTTGGTGGCCAATGTCAATGGTCGGTGGTCAAGGTCAATGTCCAAGATCAATGGTCGGTGGTCAATCCACCACCCCTTTGTGGCCTCTCCCCTCTATTATATAAAGCCCCCTTCCCCCTCACTATCACAGAGCACTCAAGCCTTCAGCCTCTCAGCACTGAAGCTGATCCAGCAGCGCGCACTTAGTAGGGAGAAGGCGACTTGTCTAGCCCACCGTTGGTGAAAGAAGATTGCAGCAACTGCTGCCCTTTGTAGCTGCTCCTCTTGCAGCCTTTTGCCCATCATTCTAGAAGGAAGAACTTGTTCACTTTTGCCATCTCCTTTGTTACTTTGTTGCTGCACTTTTGTTGAGTTGTTTTCCAGCAAGTATTCATCTCTTTTGCTTCCGCTGTACCGTGACATCTAACACTCAAGCCTTCCAGCCTTCAGTGAAGCAGCACCTAGGCCTCCCCGCAGCAGACCAGCAGTTTTGCAGTGAGGGTTTCAGCCCCTTCATACAATTGTATTACATTCTCTCCCTCTGATTCTCTCACTCACATCCATAGCATCACTTTGTGTATTAAGTGCATCATCTTGCAGTTAGCATTGAGCAGGAGAGAGAGTGAGGATAGTCTATCTCCCGCTACACTCCTGTATGAATGTTCTATGTGTTCGCATCGCACTTATGAACTGTAATTTTGCTCACAACTTTTGACACTCAAGGTCGTCCTGCAACAATACAGGAGCACATGCTACTTGATCAAACCTCAGCTGAGGTCCTCACGCAGACTCAAAGGACAAAACGTACAGAGGCGGATAAATGGAAAGAAGGAGCAACTTCGGCAATGACACAATCAAAGGAGAACGTAATTGTTTGTAGAAGTAGTCCTTCAACAAAATACTCGTCATGCATAAGAAATCTCTAATGCAGTACAGACAATGCATTCCAGTGTGTATCCGTGTCAAGCCATTCAAATAACTCATTCCATCAACATCTTTTCTGCAATAGCCTACTTCAAACAGTGAAAACATATCAGCTTTAAATGCTTCCATGAAAAAACTTCAGAATCCATATAAGACTGAAATATATAATAGCTACTATAGCCAGCATGTCAATAAGGTTCTAAAACATACCCTTCACAGAACCAGCATGGTTCATTCAAAGCTGCCGAGTTTTGCTGATGTTTGGAGCTGAAAACTAGTAAGCCTGATCCTTTGCACCTTGGACACCTTTTGTGGTTTTCTCCTGTTTTCTCAAAGAAGAGTGTGGCATTTCTTGCAACATCTTGTATCCTATCCCACTGCAGACATAGCAGAAACATTTGACATTCAAATTAGAAAACATAGATGAGACTACTTTGAAAAATCAAGGATTAGATGAAAAAGGAACATCATTTCCAGCTTAACACGAAGGCATGTTGTCAGACAGGCAGAAAGAAGCCCACAGAAGCCAAAAGACAGGAAAAGCATGTGCAAAAACACGGTAATTCTTGTGACTCAAAAAATCACAAAGTAAACAAAGACTGCAAAGGCCCCGAACTAGAGAAAGATAGGATAAAATAAATATGTCTTGCGGGACCGGTGCAGAGAAAGAACGCGTGAAACTAAATAGCCCATTTAGCATGATAGAAAAGAAGAGGAAAAGAAGAGCAAAAAGGATTCCCCATGTTACCATATCTATAAGCACATTGCATCTGAAAATGGGTGCTCTTTGTAGCAGACGGTTTCAAATCAATCAAGCCTGGAAATAAATATTAGCAAACAAACACGTGAGACAGCTGTATTTGTGACGAAACAAACTATTCATTGCCAATACTAATCACAAAAAACAAATCAAGAGCCCCTACAGGAAGAAGATAAGTGCGCATTGTTTAGAGCAGTCCCTGAAATATCAGAAATGCAATGTGCTCAGCTTCTAGCTGAATTTGTTTGCATCTCTTTGGAGGTCTTGGGCTCAAGCCTCAGGGACACCTAAAGTCTGCTCCAAGTTGTGACTCTTGTAGGCCATTTTGCTCATCATCAAAAATGTGCAGCGCTTCATTTTCTCCACCTCCGTCTAGCCAAACATAATACTTCGGAGCATTGCACATTGGCCCATTTTATTGAGTATGTATCTAATTACTGCTCGTGTGGGCACTGGACCGTTTCCAGTTGAAGCCGTCACATCCACAGACATTAAGCACCATTCTCACCCCCCAAGGCATAGCATGTATGGTGACGGCCCACGCCTTTTATGAGGGTTAAATTTTATGGCAATACTGATTTTAAGGGCATTTGAAAGATCTACATTGAAAATCTTGGCTAAATTACAAGTTTGTCTTTAAAAGTCATATAATGCTAGTTGTTAGAGTCTAGACTCTAAACAAGACATATTTAGGGGGGTGACAAATCGCTTCATTTGTATTAATCCAAATTCCTTTGTCTTGTAAATTGTTTCAAAGTTCAAAAACTACTTATCGCTTGCTCCAGCAGCAAGCCTCCTACCAAGCTTGAATCCAGGCTACAGCCTCCAACGTTCAGGCGGGACTCAAGAGTCAGAACCCAGCCTCCGGAGTCCGGATTCCAAGGTCCAGGTCTTCATCTCGAATGAATGCATCGCTGAAAGTTTGAAGTTTCGAGCATCGCATTTGAAGCTTGGTCTTGTGGCGATTCGCGACCTAGATCCCCTTTTTTCATTAGTCGGTGTCAGTGACGGAATCACAAGAGCGAGTTGCAGCTACCTGACTAGCCAGCTGGTATCTAGTTCTTCTCTCAGCGTCCTTCACTTCCTGGTTAATTCGACTCATTCAGTGGCGTTGGCTGCTTCGACACGCCTTGCTGCCCGCCTTCTCTTCCATCTTGCGCGGCTGGAAAGCTACAAGCACCGCTAAACGTTCAATGGCCTGCGCCCAGTGATTGGATCCATGACCCTCGACCTATCCCCAACGCCCATGGCTCCCACTCCCTCATTCCTCCACAGATAAAGTTTGAGTCCTTGCTCAGGCTTTGAGGCCACCATGAAGTCTCCAAATCCGTCGAGGCAGTTCTCAGGGGCTAGCGTCTTGGGTCGGGAAGGCGATTGTTTATACGGTTTTCGAAGCGAGCTGAAAGAACAAGATGGCCTTCTGCAACCGTCTCCCGACAGCTGATGCATTCCCTGTTGGCCGTAAAACCCTCTCGATCAGTTCCCTTGCGACAGATCTAGATTCCCAACGCTTGATTATAATTATAAGCTAAAGAGAATATAGATGTTAGCTCCCTGGCGATTACTTGTTCCGCTACTGAACAACCCACATCTCACATCTAAACATCTAAATTGTAAAGCAATTTGATGTTCACTCATCGGGATGATTATGGAAAATCCAAGGCACTAGGCTACAAATGTAGATTCGCCTCATCGTCTACCTAAGTCGGTTTTTGGCCTGCCCTATGGCTAGCCTTAGAAACGGTTCTAGTTTTGCAAAGCTAAAAATCCTATTATTTTTATTTGTTGGGGTGAGAATTTCCTATTGGTTGCTAGCAACTTTGGCAGCTGGTATTTATAACTTTGGTACAAAGGTGATTGGTCCAAGTATGCTCCTTGTAAGAGGCTTTAATGCATGCATTTAGTGACTTAGTCCTCTCTCTCTCTCTCTTCTTCTTCTTCTTCTCTCTAAGCAAGCCTCCCCCCCCCCTCTCTCTCTCTCAATGAAATTCATCTTGTTGACTATTAGACCATTTGCATTTACTACTCTTTGTACACTCTTTCCTTTTCAGGCCTCCAATTTTATGCTCTCTCTTAAGCATTTCACTCACGCACAAGGCAGGCCTAATGAATGATAGATATATATCATTCACCTTGTTTTGGCCTGCCCTCCTTGTGTAGGGCAATAATCTTCCTTCCTTGGGTAGGGCAATAATCGTCCTTTTTGGGCTGCCCTCATGGAAGGGTATAGGCACGGGTATAGGCACGATGGAGCTATTCAAAAGGGAAAATATTTTTGGTTGCAATTTCTTGGAACGGTTCACTTGTCATTTCACCATTCGACGTTCATAAGGGATTAATTCCTTCTTACAAATGTTTAAGTAAGGTGGTCTAGGGTTGTTCTTATATGCACCATCTCTATTAATGGCACCGTTTTGCTCTAAGACATTCTTCTCAGATTGATGGCCTCTTGTTTCTTCTCAAATAGAGTAGATTTTCTCTGCATGGACGTGATTTTTTGACAGATTATTGTGAGCTGGAGCGCATATGTACTAGGCTATATAAGACATCATGTGTGTTTGCTCCTTCGATGTAGATGTACTTCGTAGTCTTTGCAGTTCTTTCCCTTATGGCAGAGATAAAGAATTCGTTCCCTGAAGCTATGGAGATGGAAACCGATAGCAACACATTCGGCAAAGGTCTTTTTCAAACTTCAACTTCATCCTAGCCTGCCCCCTCCCTCCCTCTCAGCCTGCAGCCCTCCCCTTCAACCTCTCCCCTTTACCCCTCCCCTCCTCGCCCCTTTCCCCCGCTCCCTCCTCACCTCCTTTCCCTATTTTCTAACCCCCTTTCTCCCGCAACCTTTTTTGGAGCGGAAGGAGCCTCCAAATTGTTAGAGTCGGCCTCCTCACCTCGATTGGCGATGGATACTCCGTCAGCCAATCCTACTCCACCTCCACCGGCCGCAAAAACTATTACCTTTTCTAAAGATGAGTTGCAGTAGCTCAAGAAGGATGTAGAGATTGAATGCTCTACTATGTTGCTAGCACGCATCTTCGGGTCTCACCCCTCCAGATCCCAAGCCAGAGACTGGATGCTTGTGGCTCTCCCCCCAGACCTCACTCCATGATTGTTAGATGTTCGTCTTCTGAGACGAGGTTTTTTCCAGGTTGTTTTTGACACTCTAGAGGCTGCGAGCATTGTGCTCAAGGCTGAGTTTTTACACCTGGGACACAGGAAGATCTTCTTTGAAGCCTTTCATATTGGTTTCGACCCAGTGGAGGCAGATATAAGGAAATCTTTTCGCTCTTTATCAGATTCCCCGGGCTTCCCCAGGTTTACCATCGACTTCTTTCTGTTATTAGGGAGCATTTTGGCATAGTTGCTGAGATCCCACCCCTCCCTGGGTTGCCATTGACTGCAGCAGAGGCAACTAAGGCTGATGGGGTACCTAAAGTTAGGGTCCTCTGTAAGGATCCTAACCTCAAGATGGATCATGTTATGATCCAGTGCCCGGATGGTTCCTTTTTTCGCTAGAGAGTAGAGATTTCAGGCAGACAGGACCAGTGCAAGATATGCAGGACCATTGGACACTTTGCCAGGGATTGCCCTAGGAAGAAGAAAAGGCCCAAGAAGCCCTCTGGTACAGCTACCGCCCCATGGCCTCGACAAGGGGGACAGGGGGGTGGTATAGGTCCAGCACTTGCTCCTCGGCCTCGACAGAGGGGTGGTACAGGTCCAACACCTGCTCCTCGACCTTCGCATGGCGGTCCTCCTCAAGATGGTGGTGGTACATGTCCAACATCTGTTCCTCGGCCTCAACACGGGGGTGGTACAGGTCCATCACCTGCTCCTTGACCCCCACCTACCTCAGGGGCATGCGATGCTCTCCAGTGGGTTCCGGCACATGTGCAGATCCCTCCTTCAGTTCACAAGGGTACATTAGTGGACTCTGCTTCACCTCGAGCTGTCCCTCCAGTCTCACCTTGCACAGTCTGAGACACTGAAGCTTCGACCTCCTCCCCGGTTGCAGCTTCTTCCCTAGATCCAGCGGTGCCATACGCTCTTCTTGAGGCAGTAGAGGTCTCCGCGGCTGGGCAGACACATGATAGAGAGAAGTCCTCACTTCCTCCCTTGGATAGGGGGAAGGGGATGGTTTACACTATTGATCCTCTTCCCTCAGAACGGATCCTTCACACTCCCGGTGTCTGGCTTGCTTCACAGGAACTCGTTTTTAGCCCTAGCAGATGGTTCAGATTTCCTAGAGGAGGAGTTTGTGCCTGCTACTTTTGGGGAGCCAGTGATTGGGTTTCTTGTTGACAGGGCTTCTTCTTCAAGTGGCAGGGTTCTTTCCCCTGTTGATTTTCCGCCACTTGGTTCCATCCCTCCGTCCCCGAGCAGGAGGTCTTCCCTTGTTGAGGGGTTTGTTTCTGCCACTAGGTCGGGTAAGGTGTTCCACTCTACATCCTCCCATCGATGAGGATTATTAGTTGGAACATATAGGGCCTAGGTGGCATCCCACATTGCCGTCGTAGACAGCTGATCCGGGATCAGCTTCATCCAGGTGTTACTGGGGGTTCCATTGATATCTTATTTATTCAAGAGCACAAGCTGGATTCTTGAGATTGTGCCAAGTCAGGCAAGTTGCTTTCTGGCCATACTTTTTGGTCGCCTACCTTGGGCACCAGGGGGGGCACTTCTATTTCAGTTTCGCAGTCGGTTCTCCCCTTAGTTGTTGGACACGGAGTCATTATTCCCTCTAGAGCTCAGTGGATTATTCTTTTGATTGGAGGGCGTAAGGTTGGTTTCCTTAACCTCTATGCCTCCAACATTAGAGGGGAACGTGTCCTTATGTGGAAGACTTTGCTCTCCTGGGCCCCCATTGTGGATTCATGGGTGATTGGAGGTGACTTTAACATGGTCGAGTTACCGTCAGACAAAAGGGGGCAGAGAAGGCGGACTTCACTCTTTGGAGAGAGCAGCTTGGGATGCCTTCCTTTTTCACTTCTGTGGCAGAGATACTTGGTGTGATGATGCCTTTCTTATTCAGCCACAATCCCTCCTGTTCTCTTGGTTGAACAGGAGGTAGCAGATGCCTATTCATGCACGCATTGACAGATTCTATGTAGATGATTGGGCACTAGACAGAGGTGGATCGGTATGCATTGCTGCTGGGGTTTCCACTTCAGACCACTTTCCTATTATGCTGGCTATCTCAAAGCCTCACTTGAGAGGCCGGTCTGCCAGCATCAGGATTCCGGATGCCTTTTACACAGAGGAGGACCTTACAGAGGCAGCCCTACAGATATGGGTTTCTCATGTCCAAGGTGGGCAGCCATATCCATCACATGTAGCCGCTGCCCTTTCTGGTATTAGCGACTTCTACCACTCAGTTGCTTGTACCAGGAGATGAGATATTCTCATACGTAAGATTGGTGTTCGCCAGCAGTTAACAGCTTTGCAGAGGGAAGAGCAGAAACGGCCTTCAGATGCTTGGATTCAGGAGCGCCTTACTGCAGCAAGGGCTCATCAGCAATTATTGCTTGATCAGAGAGCAGAGTATGCCTTTCATGCACGGGAGTCCTTCTAGATTCAGATGGGTGGTAGAGTCAATAAACACTTTTTCTCTACTCTTGGCCCTAGACATAGTAGAGAGAGTGTATCCCAGCTTATTGACTCACATGGGGTTTTACAGACAGAGCCTGATGATGTCTTACGCATAGCTTCAGATTTCTATGCCACCCTTCTTACTGCTGATCCTGAGACACATGATAGACAGGATGCTAGATAGGCTATTTGGCAGAGCATCCCTGTGTTGGTGAATCCGGGTATGCATGTTTACTCGATGCACCTTTCACCAACACAGAGTTCAAGACTGCACTTTCAGCCCTTCACAAGGGCAAGTGCCCAGGTTCGGATGGCCTCACCCCGTCTTTTTTCATTGCATTTTGGGATATGATTGGAGACTATATTACTTTAGCCCTGCAGGCCATTTGGGACTCTGGCGAGATGCCTGGGTCGCTTATAGAGGGTCTCATCCACATTATCCCAAAAGGAGGTTGCAGAAATTTAGTGTCCCAGTGGAGGCCTATCACACTTCTGGGGACTTGTTACAAGATTTTGGCCAAGGCTATCAGCCTCCGAATGCAGCCACTTCTCCCTGATCTTATTCATGACACTCAGACGGGATTTGTGCATGGCAGAAGCATTTTTTATAACATTTTTTCTTTCTGGGAAGCTTTAGAGTGGGCCAACAAATGATGCTAAGCAAATGTCATGCAATGCTGCATGTCGTTGCAAGTACTTTGTGATTATGTCTGCGAAGAAAATGTTGCTATTCTCAGGGTTTAATTTTTCCAAGTCTACACGTCTTTTGAGGAGCAGTGTTCGTTCGTCTATAGAGTTCGTCTTAATGTATGATAACTCCCTAGTGCTCGAGGTTAGTGGTAAAGATAAGCATAAATACATTGCTTGCAAAGCGCTTATGTGCTATGTGTTAGGTATTGCGTTACCGACTTTGCGTATACGTTCATTTGCAGGTGCATTGGTTTGTTTGCAGTTAGTGAACGCTTTTTGGATAGCTTCAATAGTGTCTTTGTCCATTTTAGTCATGTAATGCGGCTTAAGAATGAATTGCAGATCATTGTTGGCTTCCCATAACTTTGATATTGTTGGATTGAAGTTATTTGTAAAGATGTCTTTTGGATGACGTTTAAGGAACATTGTAGGTTGGGTTATACTTGAGCATATTGCGTGAATGTATTGCTCTTCTTTGATGTGAAGTTCAGATAGGAACTCATCAAATGTTAGTTCAAGTGTTTTTGTTTGCTCCAACAATGTTGAAATTCTTATGATTTGTTCTTTGCAGTTGGTGGTGCGCATGGGATGATGAGGGAATCCAAAACAACATTTTCCCCCTCTTAGGTTGTAAGTTTTTCTATGCTTATGTGATTGGAATTTTGGATTTTGAAGGTCAAGCTTTGATATGTCACAAGATATGTATTTATCCACGAACTCTTCTATTTCTGCATTTTTCGATGCACCATATGTAGGTGACCCTTCAATCCACAGCAATCCATGGTCATGTTGACTCCCACAATTTTGAAACTAAGAAGAAGTCCATTAGTTTGCCTATGATGGATGGATCTTGTTTTAGCAAACATTTAATAGCTTGGAATTTGTGAACATAATATTGAGCTATTGTTATTGGATCTTTGTGTATTACGTTTGGAAGAAGGTGCATATGCATTGCCCATAGGTTTGTTAGTAAGGATTTGCAAGCATTCTAGCAAAGGTTTCCATAACCTCTCAACTGCTGAGAAAGTAATGAAGAATGTTGGGGGGCCAAGTTGGAGCACCATGGCAAATAGATTTTTTTGCAACTTCATCTTGTAGTCAATGGATGTGTGCATGGAAGCAAAGTCTCGATACCCAATATTCGAATGAAGAATTTTTTCCACAGCTGTGTTCTCCAATGCATCTTTTGCTTTTAAAGTTTGTCCTTGCAATTTCGCTTTACGCATACGTATCCAAGTCGATGATAAAATTTTTCGTACCAACACTTTCATGGTTTTGAAGAAAATATTTTCAGTGGAGAATGCGAAGCGGCGATCTTGGTTTGTGAGCTCCCATTGCACAATTTCTTGGTACGAAGTCCAAGGAGGTATGTTGTAAGTGCGCAGGTGTCCATAGAAGAGTGCAGGGAATGCGAGCTCCTCGCAATGTTTGTTCTTGAAGATGCTTAGAGGTGAAAAGCCTTCAGAAGGAGCCACAACTATTGTTTTATCTTCAAAGTCAATGACTTGTTGGCTGGTGTAAATGTTGTGTACTAGCGTATCGGTCTCTATGTTGTCATTTGCGTCATTATGCAATGTCCTTGTTGGTGATTGCTCTCCCACATTTTCTTACTGCAATGCATTGATGTGGTTGGCCCATGCGTGATTTAATGTTATGTGTTCTTATTTGTTTAGTGGAGTAATTAGAAGCTCATTCAATGCACGCATAATGAGAGTGGGCCTCACTAATCGGCTCATGTAATGATGTGTATATTCAAGCATGTTCGTACATCTTTCCTCTTAATATATTTGTAGTAAATTGAGCACAAGCTTTTTTCTTTGGACTACACTTCATCTTCGATGATATGATTGTGTCATAAGAAAGTAGCCATACATTGTGTTATTCTCTTTAGCTTTGAATGAAATTTCAAAGTGTTGCAACATTTGCAAGAATATTGAGGAGAATCTTGTATTATTTTTAAATACTTAGTGTAAGCAATGTTGCGAATTTTCAGTTTCTTTGTAATTTGAGTTTGTTGAAGAGAGTTTGTTGTTGTATATTCTGTTGATATAGAAGTTTCTAGCCCTGTAGCTTCACGAGTGCTATGTTTTGTGTTTTAAGCATTTGGTGTGGTGAATGCCTGATTTGTTGTGCCTTTTAACTTGTCTATCTTATGCATAATAGACTTGATTGTGTAAGGCACTTCTTTGTGCACTTCTATGAATACTAAGGTGAGCTCTCTTGCACTCAAGTTTGGCTTCTCTAGAATCATGAGTGCAAGTTCATTCTTGTGATGCTTTTGCCAAGACACATATGCACGTTTATGTGGAATTTGTAGTAAAGGAGATATTTGAATTGGAGTAGTTGTTTCATCAAGTAAAATTGTATTCAAGGAAATGCTACTTTTGGAGCCAACATGAAAAGCTTTGTACGCATGGGTACATGTTTGGCAAATTACTTGGAATGAGTAACATAAAGGCTTGCAAATCTTTGCTAAAGAACTATACAATAAAGCTCTTGATTTTGAAAGTGTGGCTGCCATGCTTGCAATTTCTTTCGTTCATGCAATTTCATCACTCCAATCGATATTCGCATTCTGAAGACGATTCCACTGGCAATTGCTTGAGTGAGCACTTGCTCTAACAGTTTTTGTGAGCAATTGCAATAACGATGAGTATGAATGTGAGTGAAACTATTCATAGGGATAACACCTGTCCCTTGAACTAGATTCAGTGTATTGTCTGTTGTGTAGACATTTTTCTAACCTTCTAATGGCTTCATTTCTGTGAACCATTCCTGATGATTTGTCATATGAGATGATGCACTGCTGTCGATGTACCAAGGATCCTATTCCACTTGGTCGACTTAATAGCTGAAATCCTCTTTGGGATTGAAATTAGTGTCTAGGTACACTGTCTAGGTACACTGTATCAGTCTGATGCAATTCCTCGCTTGCAAGAAACATATTTCCATGTTCATTTGCAAAATGACTGTGACTAGAATATCCACCATGATGATTTCCTCTACCTCGGGAATTCCCTTCTGGATTGACCGCCTTGGTCGTACTGCTTCTTGCGGCAATCTCTTTCATAGTGTCCAAACTTGTGACAATAGTTGCACTGAATGTTTGACACATTGGTGGATGTATTCCCTCGTCCTTGAAATCTTCCTCGATTGGAATAATTTCCTCTTTGCTGATTCTGATGCTGTTGAGGATGATGCTGATGCTGATGCTGATTCTGACTTTGATTTTGTTGATGATGATGACCACTTTTCTGATATGATCTACCTTTGCCTTTGCCTCTGCCTCTGCTTCTGTCTGAAGCTGTGAATGTCTGATCATTAGAATGACCTTTACATGCTTGAATGGCCTGAGTCCTGAGTTCTTCAACACGTAGGACTAACGGAAGTTCTTTCAGTGTGGGAATTTACCGTTGGATGGCAATAGTCTGGACTAGATTCTCATATCCCTCTCCTAGTCCATTCAGGATTACTTGAAACATTTCTGTGGGGTTCATAGTCTCTCCTGCTGCTGCAAGTTGATTGTTGTAGTCTTTTATGCGGAGTACATAAGCATGACCGGTTTCACTACTGTTGCGGAAACTCTGGTTGATTTGGTTTCTCAGAGTGAGAATCCTAGATGTGTTCTTGGATTTGTAGAGAGCTGCACACATATCCCATGCTTCTTTCGATGTCTTGGCTGTGTTGAGTTATCTTAGCATGACATCTTGCATATTCTACTTGATCAGGTGATATGCATACTTGTCTTTCTTATCCCATTTAGCTTGAGCTCGGGCAATGGCAGGATCTGCTACTGGGTGCGAAAACTGTTTGTGTAGATGTAGATCCCATTGCTAGTGCTGTGACAACAGATGGAGTAGAGCTAGTGGTAGCTGGATTGTCCAATGGTCTAGGTATAGACCCATTGACATACTCCCATTTGTCCTAAAGTACAAGAATGGTCTCCATTCGGTATTTCCATGTATCGTAATTGGAGTTGTCTAACTTAGCAGATGTCTCCAGATTGAGGTCGCTAATCGACATGGTATAAGAAATGTACTCAAAGGTGTCGTCAAGATCTCTGTATGAATCAACTGCAAATACACTCTGCAAATACACTGAATATGCCTAGTGAAGAGGCCTATTATGTATTGTTGATATAGCACATTTGGAATAGATTGAGTGTTTCATTTATATATATATATATATATATACAAACCCTTTTAGGGTTAGGGTTAGGGGATCTAACGCTTTCCTTTATAGCACTCTATAAGGTTAGTGCTATGCACATATGATCACGTGATGGTGCTATGCACACATGATCACATGATGTTGAGCATGAACTCTCAACACCTTCCCTCAAGATCAACATCATGAAGTAGGCCTTCTCTCAAGATGATGATTCTGGGAAATCGAAGAAGGATTGAGCATTACATTCCATCACCTTCAGCCTCCAACCACCTACAACAACTAAGGCAGCAACTCCACAGAGTGGCTACGTCCAACAGCCAACCTTGACTCCAAGTGTAGCTCATAGCTCCGACAATCTCTACAACACTCTAGCAACCTTGAATGATTGGCCGACCAAGTGTCTCCCTTCAATGACCCACATGCAAGTGCCTATGCCTTCTCCATCAAGCCCACATCTATCTTCAATGACCAAATGACTACACAGCTAGGCCTCTAACTACAACAAGCGACTCCCATAGAGTATAGCTCAACATACAAGCCTCTAATGGCACACTGTTCTTTACGCTCCAACAATGTCTAGAGCTTAGGTGCCAAAAGGCTCCAACAAAAGGTGCCTGCAAGCTCACAATAGACTCGTCCCTACATCGATGCTATAGCAATGTTCAGCTCCAAGATTGGACGCTCCCACAGGAGCCACACCAATGGATGGGATGACTAAACATCAAGATGGATCAGCCAACGCCGACCACCAGAGCAGCTTCAACAAAGGTTCTCCGCCTAGATGATGCAACAACGATGCTCACGGGCAAGGGAAAGACTACAGCTCCAAACAACCACAAGCTACGAGCAAAGCACCGCCTTCTCCCAATGCTCCACGGGTGGCTTCCATACACGGCTGATCAAGGGCACACACTTCTCCAGCTGTGCCTCCAACGATGCCATAGAAGCAATGCCAACAATGCTCCACCGCAACAAGGTTCCACACTCCAATGACAATCTACAACTTGCAATGGACACACACATCTCCAGCGGATCCATGGACAGCAAGACGAGCTCATGCGACTCGACTCACAATGAGCGCCTCAAGCTAAACACTAATAGGCTCCAATGCCATGCATGACAGGCTCCTTTCATCAATGGAATCTCATGGAGATTCTATCAGAATCCCCTACAGGTTTCACATGAGCCACATGGAGTGTAGGTCTTGCCACATCACCAAGGGGTATCCTCTTATTGGCAAGGGTTGTCATATAAACTAACACATGGCAATCCATCTAGAACTGCCACATCATCATATCTTATCCTACCACGTTGCCACACCATGTCATCATGGCTCTCCTACCATGTCACTGTCCATGCACGTAGTGCCACATCATTAACTCTATGCCCGACTGCCACATCAATATTGTTGCACCCTTGTGACATGTCATCGATGAGATCATCAACTGAGTCAGCACTTGGGCCACCGACACATCAGTAAGCATCTCAGCCTACCATGTCATCATTGAGTGCCACATCATTAGTACACGTGGTAGTCCATGTCAACGCTTCCTCATAGGCAATCCATGTAAGAACTAGGCCCTACAGGTTCATGTCATCATCCTTGTTGGCCTAGTGCCACATGATCACAGACGTCCATGTGACACCTCTGCAAGGTTAGCACTATAGGCCCCAAGTGCGACATCATCAGTGGTTACCTTAGCTGCCAAGCAATCTACCACCTCGTCATGTGCCTTCTAAGTAGATAGTGCCACACATGCACTTATTGTAATTAGCATGTGACCTCTGCTACATCAGACTCCATCCTTTTGCCCTCTCTTGTGATCAAAATTTGGCTATTCTTCTAAGGGCCATAACTTTTGATTCAGGTGGAATTTGAACGTGATCCAAAAAGCAAAAATGATTGCTAGATCGTGCTCTATGCATCGGAATCCTTAGATCTATATTTTGACTTTTCCATAGGTCAACATCATCAAAGCCTTTTCATTGGAACTACCTCCTGATCCATTGCAGCCCACCCAGCACATAAAATGAATTAAGATAAATTATTTTGTTGCATTACTTTGACATGTAGTCTAGCTATAGACTAGCAAAGCCATAGAGGAGATCCAACTCCACCAAGCCAAGTAAGCCATTTCCACATTACCTAATTAGTTTCCACCGGTGTTAGTCCCATGAGATCTATCATTGGTGTACACACTCACACAACTGACACCAGCTTAGTCTCTTGGCATTTGGCAGTTCATCACATAGTGTGACACTTGGCAGAGTTCTCCTTCTCATATTCAAGATTGTTGCATTATTCTTGCACACAAACATACCACCATGTATAGTCATATTTATTGACTATTTTAGGCTTTGTTTCCTACATGCATACACATTAGCCTTGTACAGCCTCTTGGCTACTCCTGACACCCAGTTGTCATCATTTCACTACAATCTTGATCTTTGGCATACACACAATTCTCACATGACTTGGTTTTGACCGTTTAGTGTAAGCCCCCTAGTGGTAGCTCTTACAATGTTCTCATGGATAGACACTCTCACTGGTACATAGGTAAGCCTCTTAGATAGAGCACCAAACTGCCTCCAACATGGAGCTCTTCTCATCACATAGTTGATGATGCACCAGTCATGACTCTAGACGAGATCTATGAGTGGAAAGAGAACCTTCTTCAACCATTCATTGCCATAGGGTATGTACCAATTTATGATGCAGACTTGAGCCTCATTGTTCTTAAGAAATCAAACGCAAATGTTCCAGATATTAGCACGGATCAGCCCACACCTTCTTATCATGGATCAGCCCACACCTTCTTATCATGCACATTTGGTAAGCCCTCAGCACAGGGCACATTTGATGGTAAGCCCTTAGCATGAGGCACACTTCTCGGTAAGCCCTCAGCACAAGGCACATTTGACAGTTTGGTCTCAGCACGAGGCACTTCCATTGACATCAACACAACCTGATTCTAGTGATGTACAACCATCACTTTCATGCATGGGTTCGACGTAAGTCCTTAGTATGAGGCACTCACATCTCCAATCGCATGCAAAGATACATGCCACAATGTATATAGCTCTTCAAGTGATTCCATTCCAGCATCCATCATTGAAGCCTTCACCTCTGACATAGAGAATATCTTGGACATAGTTTTGATGAGCAGAATAGATCATCATATTAGTCTTCAAGATATTTGAGCATCGGATCAGTCATGCCACATTGCACCACCCTTAGATCCAATTATCGCCATCACCAGAGATCAATATAAGGATATTTATACATTAGTGTAGCCCTTACTTAGTGTAGTAGACATCATAAGATTTAGCCATAGTGCAACCTGGGGAGCCTCAATGTTTCAGCATGCACTTATGGCTGTAGTATACAATCCTTACTTGATGCAGCTTAGTGGTTGGATCCAAGACTTCAGATCAATCCCTACATCAGCATTCGGCACCAAGTAAGATGCCTCAGGGATAACTTATGATTTTTCAATTGTATTTCAGGCTTCTAGGCCTTTATATTGTAAGCTCCTTCTTGACGAGCTTATGATAGATGGTACATCTCATGCTGATGGATGTTTAGTCATGCACACATCAGATCTTCAGCTCATGACAATTGAGCATACAGGTTTGACTGTTTCATATTTCTTGTGATTTGTATGGACCTCTTCATCAGCATCGTTGGCCCTCATTTTTTTTAATAACAAAAATGCCGAGTATATGAAGAGGGTGGTCAGCCCTATCAAAAAAAAAGAGACCTTTTTGCAAAAATTGGCCTAAGAGTGGGCTGTCTGCCCATGCCTATGCTGCAAGCAGCACTAGGAGGTAGGAATAAGGGAGCCCCTTGTTTTTATGTAGCCCCCAGATCACTCTATCCACACCGACTATGCTGTCTTCTTTGACACTACATCATATGATAGAGATTATTCTACTACAACATATCTCATACATTGCTATCAATTCTTTTGGATTAGTGACACTCTCATATGTCACAACCTACTGCATCACATCTCCATCACTACATCGACTAACCTCACATCTGAATGCTTCTCCTATAAAGCAACTGCACAGTCCATGATGACACATGACATGTTTATCTTTGACATGTTTGGTAGCAGCCATTCACACAGTTCTCCACGCAGTGATCTTTTGATCACCCACAGTCTTTGACCCAGGTGGACTTTCCTTTTTACATATTTCCTTTCTCTTCTCTTCGGCCTATCTTCTGGTTTTTATTCATTAAGACTAAGTATGACCCACAACTTAAGAGGGGGAAATGCATGTTATGTACACGATTGTAAGTTGTACTCATTGTATAGGCTTCCGCTATGTAGTGACTGTGCTCACACACATACATACTACTCTAATTTCTTTCAGCTTTGGATGCTATCATATGCACCAAATGAAATCCACAAAGAGGTCTTATAGATGCACCCTCTACTTACCTAGTGCAATTTAAGAGGGGGTGTTAAGGATGGTAAATTGCACCATTTAGATAGGGCATTAGGGGCAAGCCCCAACCCTAACCCTAAGGGGTTCACATGTATATAGACATGTTCATGTTCAATACAACATAGTGTACAAGTAGCTATATCATGTGCACTCCTCTCTATCCCCCTCTCTAACTTCTACTATCAATGAACTAGGGCTTCCCTTGCACCTTCATAGAGTAGAGCTGATAAGGGTCTCCAAATCACTCATATCTTTGCAATTCGTAGTCACTGGTAGTTAATGTAAAGAAAGAGGGAGAGAGATAGGAGACTCAAGTTCATCTTTCTTCACAATACACAAAAGCGAGAGGACACAAGGTTGGAGGGTGAAGCCTTTCTTCACTTTTGCACACAACGACAATACAATAGAAGAGGGAAATACCCTATATGTCAAAACCTAGAATACGTGGTTCATATGTGAACCCAAACCAAAACATACGTGGTAGTCTAACTACACCACGAGTACAACTAACATAGACGATGACATAAATGATAGTCATCCAGGAGATATGTCGGGGATAGAGCTTGATATCTCAACACTCCCCCTCAAGCTCAAATCCATCTCACGTACACCAAGCAAGCTCCTAAATCTGCGAAGCTTCTCGGTACCCAATGCCTTCGTAAAGATATCAGCCACCTGCTCCTCAGTGCTGACATAGACAAGATCAATCTCACCAGCTAGAACCTTCTCTCTCACAAAGTGATAATGCACCTCAATGTGCTTCGTTCTAGCATGATAAACTGGGTTATTAGCAAGCATGATGCTGCTAATGTTGTCACAATGAATGACAACTGCTGCATGAACTGACTGTCCCATATCTGCAAGTAGCTTCCGTAGCCAAGCTACCTCACATGCAGCCATTGCTGCACCCCTGTACTCTGCCTCTGTACTCGACAAGGCAACTGTTGGCTGCTTCTTGCTGCTCCAACTGATGGCACCACTCCCAAGGGAAAACATAAAACCACTAGTAGATCTCCTGTCTGAGACACTACCAGCCCAGTCAGCATCTGTGTATCCATGTACCTGTAATGCACACCCAGCTTCATAAAACAGTCCATAATGCAATGTGGACTTCACATACCGCAGTATGCGCCTAGCCGCATCCAAATGTGGCTTCCTCGGTGCCTGCATAAACTGACTCACCAGCCCCACAGCATAGCTCAAATCTGGTCTGGTTATAGTCATGTAAATCAAGCTACCTACTATGCGCCTGTACATAGTAATATCTTCAAGAAGCTCACCTGTTTCTGCATTGAGCTTCACATTCTGCTCCAATGGAACAGAAATAGGCTTACAGCCTGTCATCCCATATTTGGACAGCATGTCCAAACCGTATTGCCTTTGCAACAGCCATATCCCACTCGGGGATCTAATAACCTCAATGCCCAAGAAGTAACGCAGCTCTCCCAAATCCTTCATCTCAAATTTCTGCTTCAACAGCAGCTTCACTTCATTAATGTCTGCATCACTATCACCTGTAATAATCAAGTCATCAACATAGATGACTATAAGCACAATCCCTCTGTTTGTCCTTTTCACATAAAGTGAAAAATCTGAATTGGAAATCTGAAATCCAATAGTGACAAGATATTGCCCTATCTTGTCTGACCATGCCCTCGGCGCCTGTTTTAAGCCATACAAGGCTTTGCGCAACCTGCATACAAAATCGGGGTGTGCTTTATCCTCATAACCTTCTGGCTGCATCATATAAACCTCTTCCTGCAAGTCACCATGCAAGAAGGCATTTTTCACATCCATCTGATGCAAAGACCATCCCTTTGTAGCAGCCATAGCAATTACTGCTCTCACGGTTGCCATCCTTGCAACTGGGCTGAAAGTTTCCTCATAGTCAATTCCATATGTCTGTGCAAAACCTTTCGCAACCAATCTTGCCTTGTACCTGCTAACAGACCCATCAGCATTGTGCTTTACTTTGTAAACCCACTTGCAGCCAATAGCCTTCTTATCATGAGGCAAAGGCATCAAATCCCAAGTGTGGTTTGCATCCAAGGCAGCCATCTCTTCATCCATAGCTGCTTCCCAATTTTTATGCCCTGCTGCATCCTCAAAACATGTGGGCTCTGGCTCCTCTAGAACCTTGACCATATAAGCATAGTGATGTGCTGTATACCCATCATATCTCAGCCTGTCAACTGGATACTTAATACGAGTGGACCTCCGTACAACTGGATCAGTTGCAGGAGTCTTTAAATCATGCCTGCTTTTCCTTGCACCAGGTGTAACAACAGAAGGAATCCCAAGTTCCTCATCAAGGTTCATTTCAGAGCCGCTTGACTCTCCATCAACATGAGAGCTACCAGCAGACACATCAAATACTGGAGCATGGTCCACTTTTTCTTTTCCCTTATGTGATACCTGCACAACACTATCAGGGCTGCCATGTGACGATTCACTAGATCTCAATCTCCCTGTCCATGCATTAGATCCACTAGTAGAGGACTCTCTGGGTCCACTCAAGGCTTGAGATTGCTGCTCTGCATTTATTGCAGCATTCCCATTTCCTGCATCTGCATCTCCTACCATAACAGTTGGTGCATACCCGCTGCTCATTTCATCAAAAACAACATCTCTGCTCACTTGCATTTTGCGGGTGGAAGGGTTATAACAGCGATACCCTTTCTGATGCTGAGCATATCCAATAAAGATGCATTTTTCTGCCTTTGGATCCAGCTTTGTTCTCTTCTCATCAGGAACATGAACATAAGCTATGCAACCAAATACCTTCAAGTGAGAAATATCTGGTTTTTGGCCTGTATACATTTCTTCAGGCGTCATGCCATGGACAGCTGCAGTGGGGGTTCTGTTCATAATATAAACAGCAGTTGCTACTGCTTCAGCCCAAAAATAATCAGGCATGTTTTTCTCATTTAGGATCGCCCGTCCTACTTCTGCAATATGCCTGTTCTTCCTTTCTGCAACCCCATTCTGCTGAGGGGTAGACCTGCATGAGTACTTCCTTTTAATTCCCTGTTCTTTCAGATATTCACAAAATTCTTCTGAAAAGTACTCTCCCCCTCCATCAGATCTTAGCACTTTAATATGCACACCTTTCTCTTTTTCAACCATGGCCTTAAAAGCCTTGAAATGGCTGAACACTTCACTTTTGTGCTTCATAAAATAAATCCACACCTTCCTAGTGTAGTCATCAATAAACGTCACATAATAATGGCATCCACCAATAGAAGCAGCTTTGGTTGTCCAAACATCTGAATGGATCACTTCCAAAGGTCTTCTGCTCACCTTAGCATTTTTGGAAAATGCATGTCTGGCCTGCTTACCCATTTGGCATGCTTCACATACCTTTTGCATTCCCTCAACTCTGAATTTAGGCAAACCTGCAACAATGTTTTTCGTTTGCATAGATTTCAGCCTTTGTATATTCACGTGCCCAATGCGCTTGTGCCATATCTCAATATCTGCAATGACACCTCTCCCATGCGCAAACATAGCAGCTTTCACCTCAGGCATATCAACATCCAAGGTGAACATTCTGCCATTTTTGTTGCCTTTCGCAACCAAGCGGCACTTATTTTTCAAGTCCTCAACGAAGCATCCATCAGGGTTAAATCTAACCTGCAGACCTTGCTCAACCATCTAGCCAACTGAAACCAGGTTCTTAGTGATTTTTGGAACATGAAGTACATCTGCCAAGTACTTTGTTTTGCCATCCTGCATAGCCAATGGCACTTTACCAACCTGCGTAATTGGGTGCGCAGTATCATCACCTGTTTCAACATAACCTGGCTTATCCAAATTTCTAACATCATGAAACCACTCACCATGACTGGTCATGTGATTAGAGGCACCTGAATCAACATACCAAACATCATTGCAAGCTGCAGCATCTCCTGACATGGAGTTAACCATATGCTGCATCACAAACAGGTGCTCATTTCTGTCGTCACCATGCCCACTTGATGATGCATAGTTGCTTTGCTGCAGCTTTCCACTTTTGATGTCATTCTGCTTTTTATAGCATGTATTCTCCTTGTGTCCAGGCTTTCCACAATAATAGCATTCTGTGCTGCTATTTACTTGCTGGTTCCTTTGCCATGAACCACGGCCTCTTTGGCTCCCCCTGCCTCTAGAACTACCACGTCCTCCTCCATAGGACTGGTTTTCCTGTTGTTGTTGTTGGTTCTGATTTCCTGCACGGCCACCAGAACGGCCTCTTCCTCTACCCCTGCCTCTACCTGTATTCGAGTAGAAAGTAGTCTCTTGAGAAGTTGAGGTGGCTGAACCACCATTCCTTTGCTCTTCACTCAGCAAGAGAGCAATAAGTTCTTGAAAATCAGGAAATGTTTCACGGACTCCAATGGATGTCCGAAATTGTGCATAATCTTTCCCAAGACCATTCAAGGTCACGGACACTAAGTCCTCATCATCAACAGGTGCTCCAATGGAGGCAAGAGAATCTGCAAGGCCTTTCACCTTCAAGGAATACTCATTTATATTCAGATTTTTCCTTTGCACATTGTGCAACTCCTGCTTTAGCTGCATCTTTCGTGCTTTGGTATTTGTGCTATACAGCTTCACCAATGTATCCCATGCTTCCTTAGGCGTCTCTAGATCCTATATATGCACAATCATAGAATCTGAAATGCTAACAGATAGCCAATACAAGCATTTTCTGGCTTTTTCATGCCATTCCTTAAAGGCCTTCAATTCAGCAGGAGTGGGAGCAGTACCCAAAACTGGTTCTGCAGTTTCACCACTGATGTAATCCCAAACTCCCTTTCCCATAAGGAAGTTTGTCATCCTGAACTTCCATGCTTGGAAGTTGTTCTTGTCAAGCTTCTCACTGACAATGGTAGACAGATTCTCAGACATTTTACAAACACGAATTGCAACAGCAACCTGTAAACACAGCAAATGCCTCACAAGGGCAAATAGCAAAACTTCTGCGAAAAGCCTCACAGGGGCAGATCTGCAACACTGACGAAAGTGGTATTTCACCACACAGTCACTTCCTCGTGACGATTTTGCATCAACAGGCAACAGGCATGAATCTGCAACTCCCAATATCTCTGCACATAGGCATACGATGCAATTTCTGTGGCACCTTTCCACCGACTAGCCGCGCGGTGGTCGCACAGCAAAAACAGGGCCTTTTTCTGAGTGCCTGCGAAGAACTTCCGCCTTCAAAACGGGCCCCGAAACGGCCTCAAATACTGCACTCTCGCCACACCGCGAAGGGCCTCTCAATCTGAAGCAGTGCACTCCTGCACTTCTGGCTGTGCTACCTGCAAAGATTTGCTCCCAAACTCGAAGTAGGAAAGCAACACTGGTCCTCTTACCAGGACACCACAAACTTGGCTTTCTTTTTTGAGCTCCTTACCACGAACAAGGCTCTGATACCATGTAAAGAAAGAGGGAGAGAGATAGGAGACTCAAGTTCAGCTTTCTTCACAATACACAAAAGAGAGAGGAGACAAGGTTGGAGGGTGAAGCCTTTCTTCACTTTTGCACACAACGACAATACAATAGAAGAGGGAAATACCGTATATGTCAAAACCTAGAATACGTGGTTCATATGTGAACCCAAACCAAAACATACGTGGTAGTCTAACTACACCACGAGTACAACTAACATAGACGATGACATAAATGATAGTCATCCAGGAGATATGTCGGGGATAGAGCTTGATATCTCAACAGTTAAGGAGCTTCTCCATAGCTTCTAGGGTCATCCATTTGAAACTCGCATAGCCCTTATTTGGATATCTATGAGAGTTCGCCTTGAATCCCATAGTTAATTTGTAAGTAATAGTGCCATTCATGATTTGAGACATCACACAAGCGATGAGCTCGGGTCATCCCCTTACAAAGCCATAAGCTCCTTGCTAGACTTTCTGCTATTATGCACTTGACTTCTTCAAACTAGCTATGATGTAAGCAATGGTGGGCGCACACAATTTGGTGTGGCTTCTAGGGGGCAATGGTCATCGTGGGGATGGAAAGGACATGGAGGGTGGAAAAGTGAAGCCCTAGTTGAGTAGGTCAAGATGAATGCAGAAGCTTACAAATGATGGTGGGTCGGAGTCGTTGCATGGTCACCAAATGTTGCACAGTAGATTTACTACTCAACTCCTTCCAATTGAGAGGGGGGGGATGCTAAGCTAAGGCCTAGTGAGGTAGGTCAGGATTAATGGAGAAGGCTACAAATGATGATAGGTTATAGTCACTACATGTCGCTTAGATTGACCCATCATTCCTTCCAAAACTAAGAGAGGGGATGCTAAGCTAAACAGAGGAGCATGAGATGAGAGGCGATGGGAGAGGAGAGCAAGAGGGGGAGAGGGAGAGACTAGAACATCTCAACCCATGAGCAATCAGAATCTTTATTCTTTTTCCTTTATTCTTCCATCCCTTCATACATAAAATACGTGCTTTAAATAGCCTATGGCCGAATTATCATGCTAATGGTCACTTTGCATCCCTTTCACCCCCTTTTTGTTACTTTGCATACCTTTCACCCCCCTTTTTGTTACATTGTATGTCATACATGTCCACCCTTTGGCCTTGTTAGTCATCCTTTAGCTAGTACTTTGCCATTTGATTGAAACATAACTTAGTTTCTAACCCCCTTGAGTGCAAGGACTACCATCGCTTAGAGAAAAGGATAGTAGGCCATGAGAGTGGAAGGAAGCCTAGTTGGATCAATAGTTAGCACAATTTTAGTTGGAGCCATTAGGCCCACCTTGGGCACAATTTTAGTTGGAGCCATTAGGCCCACCTTAGGCACCTCTATTTCAAGGCAGCACTAGATCTTGCACATCACTAGGCCCACATTAAATGCCTAAAAAATTCCATCAACCTCCCACAAAGAGGATTGACTAATATACGATCAACCTCCACAAAGAGGGCAAACAGGATTGACTGATATCCACTTAGCTATAGCCTGCCACCAACAAGTAGCCAATGATCCAAAATCTTTCAAAGCAAGTGCCCTATCACCCATACATGCCTTCCAAATTTCTCTCAAGTGGGCCCTTTGCCAACTTGTATTTCACCTTAGGGACCATTTCTTATTCAAAATTGGAAGCAAAGACTATGAGACTATTAGGTAAAGATAAATTACCTTTGCAGATATTTTTGTAGGCAGGTTTTGCCTAAGGACCAATAATTCACTCTCCACCCACGTGATGCAATGTAATTTGATGGTCAAGAATTTGAAAGACTCTCCAATATACCTCCAATAATAGACACCTCAATCATTCAACATAAACTACACACGCAGCATTGCAAGAGGCAACCAGTCTGCATCTGAAAAGTGGGACCATATACACATGCCTTATGATGTAAATTCTGAGCTATAGGTAAATCTAGCGTGGCTAGTGGCACATCATCCACAACAATAGCTTGACATCACCAAATCCTTTCAGATAGCCTAGTATCCCCCTTAGGCCTCCATAGCGCTTCCAAGTCAGCATTCTGACACAAAGCTTTTATGTGTGCTCAAACCTCCATCAGGTTAGAGCCAACAATTTACAAAGGGAAATATAAGCATAGCCAATCATACTAAAATAAACCAATCCATGACCCTTCCCTTTACCTTTCTCAATGAACCACATAATTATGTTAAACCAGAGTGATTGACATTCGAATAGCTAAGGCAACCATTTCACTAATAGAGATACATTTCTCAAGTTGATACATGAAATTCCCAATCTGCCCTTTGGCTTCTATGTCTTGAGGTGCTCCCCAAGGAATGTAATACGGGCCCACAGAAAGCCTACAAGATCCTTTCCACATCCTACCAATGAGAACACTTAATATTCCAAAGTGAAGCAATACACATCATAGAAGCTACTAATGTGTGCTGAATACTTAAAACTTAGGCATTCCACCCGAGGTCAAAGCCATGCCAATTGCACATCTTAATTTTTACCTTTCCTTGAAGTATTTGAACCTTTCCCATACACATAGCCCCAAGCCAAGGGGCAGCCCAAGATATTTGACCACCTTACCTCTATGAGACCATGTATAGGAAGAGCTTTGGCCCAATCAGGGAGGAGCCCTTGATTAGCAGTCCTTATTACAAAGTCTTTTGGCAATTGCATTATGAGCCTATAGCCAAACAAAACTTTTTCCAAACCTCAAACAAGTTCCTTACACTATCTTGATTCTCCTCAGAGAAGGCAACGATGTTGTTTGCAAACAATTGTGTGCATAACTGCTTTCTCAAGGGCAAAAGACACCCTTTTAATCTTCCTTGTAGTAGCACACCTCTTTAACATATGAATTAGTGGCACAAATCTAATTGCAAAAAGAAAATGTGCCAGAGCATCCTTGCCGAACCACCGCTTCAACTCAAATCTACCAGCACCACCATTGAGACAAAAGATAGTAGACCTCAACTCAAATCTAACATCTCAAGAAGGCTTGATCCTTTAAGAGGTGTGAGATGTTGTGGAGGTCTACTATCCTCGCAATCTGAGAGTGGGCTACCCCGGGAAATGCTCCATCTACCCTTAGTGTGGTCAGTCATGGGATGCCTTCCTGCACTTGCATGTAGCCTAGTTGGTAGTGTGCCAACTCTATCTAAAGCCATCCAGCCATCAGGCCACACATGGCCCCCATCTAGTGTCAAACCAGGACCTATCGGATAACCGAGCTACTCAAATTCTTTCTCCTCATATGGGGGGCTTACAAGTAGAGTTAGCTGGTTCCTGCGTAGTTACAAGAGAGTGGAGCATTGATATCTAACACCCCCCCTCAATGTCCACCTGCAAGTGAACTTACTTTTTCGGCCCAATGCCAAGTCGATGAAGATGCCTCTCCAGCAAGTCTCTTCCAAGAGCCTTCGTGAAGATGTTCACAACATTCTTTGTAGTCAGACAGTATACCAAGTTGACCTCTCCATCCATGATGAGCTCGTGTACAAAGTGATATTGAATCTCAATGTGTTTTGTGTGAGCGTGGAACATAGAGTTCTTTGCGATCGCCATGCAACTCTGATTGTCACATGATAACTTTGTAGGCTTGTTCTACACTGCACCCATGTCCCCTAAAATCCTCCTCAACCACACTGCCTCGCAAGAAGCAAAGCATGCTAATGTGTACTCAGCCTCGGTAGAAGAAAGAGCAATTGTGGGTTGCTTCTTGCTGACCCATGACACAGTTCCAGATCCAAGTGAGAAATAATAACCTGTCATTGATCTCCTACTATCCACGTCTCCTGCCCAATCCGAGTCACAAAATCTGGTTAAGATGTTGCCCTTGGTATAGGTGATGCTATAATCGAGTGTGCCTTTGATGTATTTCAGCACCTGCATCCTTGCCCTCCAATGGTTTTCCCGGGGCTTATTGGAAAACGTGCTTAGTACACCAATCGCAAAGCTGATGTTCGGCCACGTATTGCACAAGTAAATCAAGCTGCCCACAAGCCTTCTGTACTTCGCTTCATCCACTAGTGGTGATGAATCCTTATTTGAGAGCTTCACGTCAACCTCCATAGGGGTACCAATTGTCTTGCACTCAGCCATGCCAAATGCCTTCAGTATCTCTCCAGCATACTTCAGCTATGAAATGAAGATCTATTTTGGCTCTTGCCAAAGTTCAATCCCCAAATAGAAATGCATCAGTCCGAGGTCTGTCATTTCAAACTCTCTTCTAGCAAATGCTTTGTCTGCGAGATCTTCTCTTCATGGTTCCTTGTTATGACAAGGTCGTCCACATAAAGGACCACGATCATACACCTGCCTCCTTCTCTGAAGATATAGAAATTTGCATCAGATGGGCTCCTCCTGAACCTGTTTTGTAGAAAGTAGGCATCAATTCATTGGTACCATGATCGTGGGGCCTGTTTCAACCCGTAAAGTGCCTTCTTCAGTTTACAGACTTCACCTTCTAAATCGGGAATCGCAAAACCTAGTGGTTGTTCCACGTATACCTCCTCCTTGAGATCTCCATTCAGAAAGGCGGATTTTACATCCATCTTAAACATGGGCCAACTTCCCTAAAGTTCTCCTCGCAGGCTACTGGTGGCCAACACTGTGGGTAGATGCCTATGAATATGTAAAAGGCTGTGATGTATGCCAACGGACTATTAAATCACAACACAAAGGCTTCAATCCCCTAACACCAATTGTTGCACAACAACCATTTGAAAAATGGGGGATTGACTATGTGGGTCCCATACATCCAGCAGCAAAAGGAACACAGGCATGCTACATCATTGTGGCTACTAAATACTTTACAAAATGGGCTGAAGCTAAAGCAGTCAGAAAGGCAGATGCCAGAAGCACAGCAAGATTCTTATACGAAAATGTGATCACCCGATTTGGATGCCCCATTGAAATTGTGTCGGATAGAGGCACACATTATGTTAATGAGGTAATCCAAGGATTCTTGTCTGGCTTCATGGTAATCCATAGAAAAAGCACACCCTACTACCCCCAAGGGAATGGATTCACAGAATCCACCAACAAAATCATATGCATTATCCTCACCAAGGTAGTAGAACCATAGTGTTCTGATTGGGCAGAGAAACTGAATGCAGCCTCATGGGCATACAGAACCACATTCAAGGTCAGTACAGGGGACACACCTTTTCAATTGTTGTACGTCCTTGAGGCTGTGGTCCCACTCGAATTTGTAATACCAAGTCTATGCATCATAGTACAGGAACGCATGGGTGACCATGAATCCTTGAAAAAAAGGTTCTATCAGTTGGAAAAGCATACAGAGACAAGACTAGTCACCTACCATGCCATGACAACAGAAAAACGTAGAAGAAAGGCATGGTTTGACAGAAACCTTAAAGCTAAAGACATCAAGGAAGGCGACTTAGTCCTGTTATACAATGCCAAAGTGCACAAGGGGAAACTGAAGTATCTGTCTCTACATGTAGAAGTTGTAACACAAAGTTGTAACACAAAGTTGTATCACAAAGTTGTATCACAAAGTTGTAACACAAAGTTGTAACACAAAGTTGTAAAACATTCTCTCTCTACATGTAGAAGTTGTAACACAAAGTTGTATCACAAAGTTGTAACACAAAGTTGTAACACATTCTCTCTCTACATGTAGAAGTTGTAACACAAAGTTGTATCACATTCTCTTTCTACATAAGTTCATGTTGGCACAGAGTCAACATACTCCCGGATCCATTTTATTACCCATCCTTGGGTTATGGCTTATTTTGATTTCAAAGTTGGGATGCCATGTGCATAATCCAGTGGCTGTTTAGCTTGTGGCATGTGAGTCATTCCTGCTGTAATGCTTTTGCACCATACAATTTGTAGTCTATAGTCAAGAAGCCTATCTCCTCTTAAGGAGGGGTAGATAACTGTGAATGTCAGAGGGGATCTTGTTGCTGAGGTTGCGGACTCTACCATCGAATCTTCTTGGGAAGAGGTTTGGCGGGGGTCTCGTTGTTGAGGCTAGCATTTCTTGCTATCTTGCATACATGTTGGATGCGATTGCACCCGTAGCTTTGAGCTTGTAGATAATTAGTATGCAAGTTTGATATTTTTGCATATAGGAGACAGCTGTGAGGTTTGGCGGGGGTCTCATTGTGAAGGCTGCAGACTCTTTTGCCAATTCATCTTGAGTTTTGGCATAGCTTCGTGTACTGCTTGTGAATTCATTGCATGCTTTGAGAGTATGGAATGAAAGTGTGTGATACTATTTTTTATGCAATCTATTATGTGCCTATGAAAAATCATGTGAGTGCATGTGACGTGTTTAACTATATGCTTATTTGTGGGATTTGATAGGGAAACTAAGACTCAAACATCCCTAATGTGCAAAAAACATGCATATGCAATGAGTGTGCATGTAACAATCTAGTGCAAACTATATGTGCAAAAACGTGCATATGCGATGAGTGCTTGTGATACAATCTAATCCTAACTAAGGAAGACTTGGTTTCCCAAATCTTCATTGTTGTCGGGGATGGCTTGCGTGTTGATGTAGTAGCGCTTCAGTCAGCTCCCATTTATTGTTGTGTTTAATTGAACTCCATCCAATGTTTCAAGTAGCACAGCTCCGATGGGATTCATCTTTCATACTCGGTAGGGTCCTACAACTTTGTGATACAACTTTGTGATACAACTTTGTGTTACAACTTTGTGTTACAACTTTGTGTGATACAACTTTGTGTTACAACTTTGTGTTACATGCAGAGAGAGAAGCTCTCTAACTTGTATAAATACCCCATAATGGAATGAACCCCACACTCTTTGGGGCATTGTGTTGAGTCTACTTTGGTATTCCAAGCATTTGTCTCAAGTGTCCATGCTCCCTTGCATTGCATGTCCAAAATCATGTCCTAACCTTGCAACTCCTCCTCCCCTCTCCTCCAACCTTGCAACCCATCCTCTAGCTCTCCTCCTCCCTCCTCCTCCTCCTCCTCCTCCTCCCTCCTCCTCCTCCTCCTCCTCTCTCCTCCTCCTCCCTCCTCCTCCTTCCTCCTCTCTCTTCTTTCCCCCATGCTCTTACACCTTCTTCCTCTCCCACTCCTATGCTCCCCTAAACCCTTTGTTCCTCAACCCTTAAAACTCCATGATCTACGAGGGAGACGAGTTCTCCACCATGTACTCTACCCTGACCTTGGAATGTCCTTCTAAACCCTGGAACCTCCTTCTAAACCTTGGAACCTCCTTCTAAACCCTGGAACCTCCTTCTAAACCTTGAATCCTCCTTCTAACCCTAGACTCCTTCTAAACCGTGGAACCTCCTTCTAAATCTTAGAATTCTTTCTGAACCCTGGATCCTCCTTCTAACCCTGGACTCCTTCTAAAACCTGGAACCTTCTTCTAAACCTTGGAACTCTTTCTGAACCCTGGAACCTCCTTCTGAACCTTGGATCCTCCTTCTAACCCTAGACTCCTTCTAAACCTTGGAACCTCCTTCTAAACCCTGGAACTCTCTCTAAACCTTGGAACCTCCTTCTGAACCTTGGAACCTCCTTCTAACCCTGGAACCTCCTTCTAACCCTTAAAATCCTCCTAAACCCTATAACCCCCAATGAATGAGAAAGCCTTCATTACCTCAACAAAGATGATTTACGTTCCTTTTACATATGCATGCACTTTGTTTGCTTACCACACTTAAGCCTACATCTCTCACTGGAACATGACTCGAGGTCCTAAGCTACACATATACTACAACCAACAATCCCAATATATCTGTAGGTGACAAAAAGCCTCAGAACCCTGCAAACATAGAATACCTAGCTCTTCCTATGAAAGTAGTAGGAAAGAGTCAACAGAGACGGTAACCCTTCACCTCTTCTATGTAGCCCAAGAAAATACACTTCCGGCTCTTCGATCCTATTAGCATCAGGGACATGCACAAAACAGTCACATCCAAAGACTCTGAAATGTGCAATTGAAGGTTTCTTACTAGAAAAGGCCTACAGTGGAGTCATGCTGTTCACAACCTTCGTGTAGCTACGATTCTGAATGTAAACTACCGTGTTACATGCTTCAGCCCAGAAAGTCTTTGGCAAATCTTTCCCTTTCATCATACTCTAGCCCATTTTGTGTTGAGATATCGAGCTCCACCACTCGTGATATGCCAAGGTGACCATTGTGCATTTATGTCACCGACTTGTTAGCTGCAGATGCGGTTGGTACACCACCCATGAATAATAGCTAGATGACAGCTATCCTTATGTACTCTAGTTCGTGGCTCAGTTAGTATGCCACCTTAGTTAGTTGAGTTTGGTTTGAGACCCACATATAGGGTTCTTCTATTTCTTTGTACTAGAGTTCTTTTGGCTTTCACAACTAAGAAGAGGAAAACTGTTTTCAGCCTCCACCTTTGTGTGTATTCCCCCATTGTGTATGTGAGAAAGCCGCAAGTGAGACTCCTTCCCTCTCTCCCACTATCTTCACATGGTATTAGAGCCTGGTTCATGGTAAGGAGCTCAAGAAAGCAAACCAAGTTCGCGGTGTCCTGGTAAGAGGACCAGTGTTTCTTTTCTTTTTCGAGTTTGGGAGCAAATGTCTGCAGGTAGCATAACTAGAAAGTGCAAGAGTGCATTGTCTCAAATTGAGACACCATTCACAGTGTGGCGAGAGGACTTTATTTTTCTGATTGGAGGCCATTTCGGGGCCCATTTTGGGGGCAAAAGTTCTCCACAAGCATTGAGAAAAAGGCCCTGTTTTTGCTGTGTGACCACTGTTCTGTAGGTCGGTAGAAAGTTGCCACGGAAATTGCATCGTATGCATATGCTTAGAGATATTGGGAGTTACAGAATCATCCTCATTACCTGTTCATGAAAATCGTCACTAGGAAGTGACTGTATGGTCAAATACCACTTTCGTTAGTTTTGTAGATTTGCCTTGTGAGGCAGAAGTTGTGTTTTTTGCAGTGACAGAATATTTTGCAGTGTTTTGTAATGGCGTCTGATTCTCTTTCACAGATTGTCACTGAAAAGCTTGACAAGAATAACTTCCAAGCATGGAAGTTTAGAATGATGAATTTCCTTATGGGAAAAGGCTATTGGGAGTTCATTATAGGAAATGAAGAAGAACCAGTTCTTCCTAATGTTCCTAATCAACAAGAAATGCAGGCATTTAAAGGATGGCATGAGAGAGCCAGAAAAGTTACTGGCTATCTATCAGTATTTTAGATTCTATGATTGTGCATATTCAGGATGCAAGTACACCAAAGGAGGCATGGGATACTTTGGCAAAAATGTACAGCACAAATACGCAAGCCTCGAAAATGCAGCTCAAGTAGGAGTTGCACAATGTGCAGAGAGAAAATATGAGCATCAATGACTACCACATGAAGGTGAAGAAAATTGCAGATGCACTTGCTTCCATTGGGTTGCCAATGGAAGATGATGATTTAGTTTTTGTGACCTTGAATGGTCTAGGAAAGGATTATTCATAGTTCCGAACATCCATTGCCATTCGTGAAAAATTTCCTGGTTTTGAGGAGTTGTTTGCTCTTCTAATTTCTGAAGAGCAAAGAAATGGTGGTGCATCTTCTTTAGGAGGAACTTCAAAAGAAATCGTCTTCTACTCAAATGCTAGAAGAGGTAGAGGCAGAGGTAGAGCAAGCCGATCTGGAGGCGATGGTAGAAATCAGAATATGCAACAAACTCAAGAAAACCAGTCCTTTGGAGGAGGACATGGTAACTCTAGAGGCAGGGGGAGCCAAAGAGGTCGTGGTGGATGGCAGAGAGGCCAAAATGCAAACAGCAATGTTGAATGCTACTATTGTGGTAAAATGGGTCATATGGCTAAAGACTACTACAAAAAGCAGAATGACATCATGAATGGAAAATTGCAACAAGGGAATTATGCATCTTCTAGTAGACAGGTGATGACAAAAATGAGCATCTGTTTATGGTGTAGCACATGACCAATTTTGTGACAAGTACAGAAGAAAGCAATGATGTGTGGTATGTTGACTCAGGTGCATCAAACCACATGACAGGTCTTGCAGAATGGATGCAGGATGCAAGGAAAATGGAAAGACCAGGATTTGTGGAGACTGGTGATGATACTACACATCCTATTGTGCAGATTGGTAAAATTCCTTTGTTTATGCAGGATGGGAAAAAGAAATACTTGTCTCATGTATTTCATGTCGTGAATATCACCAAGAACCTGGTCTCTGTTGGTCAAATGGCTGAGTAGGGCTTGCAGGTCAGATTTAATCCTCATGGATGCTTTGTTGAGGATATGAAAAATAATGATCGCTTGATAGCAAAAGGAAAGAAAAAGGGTAGGATGTTTACGTTGGATGTGGACATGCATGAATTGAGTGCATCAATGTTTGCACATGGGATCGATGTAGTTGTAGATATTGATATCTGGGATAAATGCATTGATCATGTTAATGTACAATGACTTAAATCAATCCAGGCCCAAAACATTGTTGCAGGATTGCCTAAATTCAAGGTTGCAAAAACGCATAAGGTATGTGAAGCTTGTCAATTTGGAAAATAGGCAAGGAAACCATTTCCTAGACATGTTCAAGAGAGTAAGAAGCCATTGGAATTAATCCACTCTGATGTGTGGACTACTAAAGCTGCATCTATTGGAGGCTATCATTACTTTGTCACTTTTATTGATGACTACAGCAGAAAAGTTTGGGTGCATTTTATGAAAAAGAAAAGTGAAGTGTTTGGGCATTTCAAAGCTTTTAAAGCTATGGTTGAAAAAGAAATAGGCGTGCAAATAAAATGCCTAAGGTCAGATGGAGGGGGAGAGTACCTCTCAAATGAGTTTGCAAGGTTCCTACAGGAGCATGGCATAAAGCAGCAATATTCATGTAGTCATACCCCACAGTAAAATGGACTTGTAGAAAGGAAAAACAGGCATATTGGAGAGGTATCTCGGGCCATGCTAAATGAAAAAGACCTACCAGATTATTATGGGGCTGAAGTAGTTGCTACAGCAGTTTACATAATGAACAGGACTCCCACTGCAGTAATACATGGCATGACGCCAGAGGAGATGTATACTGGTAGGAAACCAGATATTTCTCATTTGAAAATTTTTGGTTGCATTGCCTATGTTCATGTGCCAGATGAGTTGAGGTCCAAGTTGGATCCAAAAGCTGAGAAGTGCATCTTTATTGGTTATTCTCTGCAGCAGAAAGGGTATAGATGCTATAACCCTTCTACTCGTAAGTTTACAGTGAGCAAAGATGTTGTTTTTGATGAGATGAGTAGCTGGTATAAACCAGTAAATGTGATTGATGATGTAGATGCACAAAATGGTAATGCTGCATAGAATTCACAACATCAATCCCAAAATATTAGTGGACCTGTAGTGTCCTCTACCAATGGTTCACATTGGCAGATGTGGCCAAGTCAACAAGATCAATGTGTGCCTGGGGAGTTAGCACACGAGGTCTCTGAGACACGGGCTCTTTGTTCTCTGTCCTTATTCGCTTGTGCTCTGCAAGACGTCCCTTTCTTGTTCCTAACAAGTGATGCTTGTCATTCCAATCCATGCGTTGATGCAAGACGTCGTAGACATACACCTGTTGGATGAAATACATGGGTATTTGCTGGTTATTGGGAATGCTTCCTTCCACCTCTATGAATCGTTGGAGAAGGATGTGGGCTAGGGTTTTATGCTGCAAGTCCGACAACTTGGGCTGTGTATATTTATTCCTAGCACTTCCTGAACAAAGAAACAAGGTGTTTCTTATGAACTCTGATGGGCATAGTCTATGTATTTGTCGAAGAGAGACCAGGTTGCCTTGCATGGTATCGTCATCCACTAGACCAGCAGCAAAAATACCTAGTCCCTCTTTGCCCATCATCTCTCTTTGTGCTTGGAAGATAGCCTAAGCCTCGGCGTGATTTATCTAGTCTGCTAAATCAGCCTCTTGAGGCACAAAAGCACCTTGTGGGCCCTCTTGGGCTGGAGGTTGCTTTGGTTGGGGAGGATCTTGTGGGAGAATGTTCTCTAAGTTCTCTCCCTCAATGCTCATACTTAGCCTAAAAAGTGACAACAAGATAAAATTGATTTGTAACCACAAATAATATTAAATATTTAAACAATATTAAATAATTAAATAATATTAAACCTATACAAATAATATTTAAATATTTATTGTCGCATCATTTATCATATTTTAAAATTGGACCATCATTTTTATCGCAACATTTAGTTATACAAATAATATTTAAACATTAATTATTGCATCATTTATCATATTTGACAATTGGATCATCATTTTCATCGCATCATTTACTTATACAAACAATATTCATATATTACTTATCCCATCATTTATCATGTCATTGTAAATATACAAACTGTTCGAACAATGGAGTGGATCCAAACTTGGATGATATATAAAACTAAAAATGTTACAAGTTCCATGATCGGTCACTCATGTTACATCTTGGCATCCAAGAAAGACTCAGTCATTGGCTAGTCTAAGTCCTTGGTTTGGACTGAGCTGTATACCACATCTTGGAGCAATGTAAAAAATCCCACAAAAATACACAGTACTTGGATGTCTATTCGGTTTGGTTGACTTTCCCTAAACTGCAAATTGTCATAAACGCCCGATTAGAGCTTCTGCGGGCCCCGTACTTGGCGATGGTGCACAAATGTCCAAGATTTTCAGGATGTGATGAGACATGGCATACACATCCTGTGCAACATCGAAAGGTGGGGGATTGGTGCAAAGGGACTCTGGAGCAACATGAATGGAGCTTCGCACAGTGTTGGGACTGTCACTGAGTAATGCAAGATAGTGCTTTCTAGTGCTGCATGGGGTCATCATTCCCCAATCACAAATGCCCAGATACACCTCCTCGGATGACTCCGAGAAGTGTAGCATAATGTTTTACACATGCAAACTATTAAAGGACATTGTGTTGGTGCATGTAATGAATAGTGCAAACTAGTGCACTTAAAATATCAAATACATGCTGACGAGACTTGTGGAGCTCTAGCAAGCATTTTTGCATCATCTCTGTGAAACACCGGAGATGGTCGCTTTCCATCATGTCCGAGGTAGGTTAGCTGTCTTTCCAAATTATTTCCATTCCAGAACGGAAATAGTATCATTGGGTTATCGTCATGGACTAGACCTATTGCTCGGATGATGCCCGGATGTACGACATCACCCAAGCATCTGACTTCTTCCAATGCACTGGCCTTCAATGCATCCATGGACACAGAAACCCTCAGCACCTTACATGCATAAATCTTGTCCCTTTCAAAGGGAGCGATAAGAATATTGCACATGTTGACTGTTCCTTTTGTGCATATGCCCACAGCTGCACTCAGTGTGAATCGGATGTCTTGTCGCTGAAGCAGTATGGGCCGCATGGATCTTAGCACTTCTACATGATCACGCAAGCCATGTGATGTGCGTGGTGCTTGTGCAGGCAAGAATGAAGGAGATGGGAATGTATCTGCTTGTGCAGATAGATTGTGCATTTGTGGTGCAGGCAAAAATATGGGAGATGAAAACTGGTGTGCACGTGCAGTAGGAGGCACAAAAGATGTGGTGAAATGTGACCGTGCATGTGGTAAGAGATGTGAAAAAGGAGGAGGAACTTCTAGGTATGAAAGATCTTGGAAAAAAGGGATACGGGGTTCGACATGTTGTGGTGGATGCACTAGTGCATACGCGTGGCATGGCTATAGTAGTGCTTGCGGTCTCGTTGGGTGGAATGCGACATATGACTGGGGACATGGGTGCATTGGTGCTTGTGGTTGTGGTGGATGTAATGCAACATCTGACTGGAGGCATGGGTGCATTGATGCTTGTGGTTGTGGCTATGCTTGGGGACGTGGGTGCATTGATGCAAGGGAGGTCGAGCCAACTCCTTTGCCTTTGTAACCTCACCATGCATTCTTGATGTATGTGACCCTGGCATCTACAGCAGGACCTCCCACTTTGTGTCACATGAGTTTATGTCTCGATCTATTTGATCGAGGCATCGTCGGCCCTCCATCACTACATGGTACAAATACTGATCTATAGACTCTACTATGAAAATATTTGGAAATCGATCACGCAAGGTCCTCCCTCCATGCTCTGCCATTGTCCTCACCAAATTTTGTTCACCACTTTCACCATTTTGGAAACCTATTTCAATGATGTCCTGATCGACATTCATTAAGAAGTGTACATTCTCGTTTTTCAGCACCTTTCTCTGAGACTTTGTGAGATCAGGTTGTTGACACTTCCTCTTCTCACCTGCTTGAGCCATCTCATATGCAGTAAACTGCAACACAGAATTCAAAAAAGAATTTAGTGCCAGGTGCATCATGTCTCAAAGTATGGAGAATGGGATGCAACCGTAAACATGGTAAGTGTTAAAGAGTTAAGGTTGATTGAGATACCTATGGGTGTTCATGTGTTTGAGTTATGATCCCGTTTTAATTTGATATAGGATGCAGTGCCACACCCGCATATGTTGCCCTATGCTCGTCGTGAGAAGGCGAAGCATTGGCGATATGAGGTGGGATCTTCAGGAGGGACCGTTATGGATGCATGGAGTGATGGTGATAGTAGCCCTCCACCATTACCTCATGAGGCCGTGGAGGAGGAGGTGTTTGATGATATGGTGCGGGATTTATATGTCCATCAATCCTCAGGTAGGGATGATAGCATGGAGCAGGATGATCTTTTTACCGCAGCATCGACTCCACTATTTGAGGGGTGTACATTCTCTATTCTACGTGCCTCCCTTGAGTTACTAAACTTGCAGACCATCTATGGATGGAGCAATGCAAGTTTGAATGCATTACTCAAGTAAGCTTTAAAGTCTATTTTGTAAACATGGTGAATTATGCTAGTGGGTCAATTACTCGAATGCTTTTTCTCATTTATGGTCTTCACGTGCAAGCTATTGTGTAAAATGCTTTCAAGGGAGAATAAATTACCGACCTCAAGAGATATGGCAAGGCAACATGTGACCTCTCTTGGAGGATTAGATTACAAGTGCATCCATGCATGCGTCAACGATTGTGTTTTGTTTCGTGGACCACATAAGGATGCAAGAGAGTGTCCTACTTGTGGAGAGGCAAGATCTCAAAACTTTGGATGTGCCTTGTAAGGTTCTGTGACATTTTCCCATAATCCCTCACATCCAACATATGTTCAAGTGCAAATCCATTGCAAAGCTCATGTCATGGCATTCCTCCCATCCTTCAACCGATGGCAAGTGGAGAACTCCTGCAGACACTTCTGCGTGGAAGCATATTGAAGACACATGGCCAAGCTTCAAGGAAGAACCTAGGAGCTTGAGACTTGGATTGGGTATGGATGGTGTGAACCCATTTGGTCTTAAAAGCACCTCTTACAGTGTATGGCCAATGATATTGGTGAATTATAATCTTCCACCCTCTATGGCAATTAAGAAAGTACATGTTATGTTATCCCTTCTAATTCTAGGAAAACATAAAGAAAAAAATCCTGATGTTTATTTGGAGCCTTTGATTGATGAGCTAGAGATACTTTGGAGAGGTATTGAGGTGCATGATGAGAGCAGGCCTCCCTCGTCTCATGAGACTTAAACTACAAAGCAGTCTTGATGTGGATGATTCATGACTTCCCAGGCTATGGCAAGTGTTCAGGTAAGCATTGCACTTTTAATTATGAGTAGGCAATCAATGTGGCACCCTATGTGAAGAGAGTGGGAGAGAAGGAAGGAGTCTCACTTGCAGCTTTCTCACATACACAATGGGGGAATATACACAAAGGTGGAGGCTGAAAATAGTTTTCCTCTTCTTAGTTGTGAAAGCCAAAAGAACTCTAAGTACAAAAGAATAGGTCAACCCTATATGTCGGTCTCAAACCAAACTCAGCTAACTAAGGTGGCATACTAACTGAGCCACTAACTAGAGTACATAAAGATAGCTATCATCTAGCTATTATTCATGGGCGGTGTACCAACCGCATCAACAGCTAACAAGTTGGTGACATAAATGCACAATGGTCACCCTGGCATATCATGAGTGGAGCTCGATATCTCAACACTCCCCCTCGAGCTCAATCCCAATCCCTGCTCACCAAGCAGGTCTCTAAACTTGCACAGCTTCTCTGTGCCCAATGCCTTCATGAATATGTCAGCTACTTGATCCTCTGTGCTGAGATAAACTAGATCAATAAGACCTACTAGAACCTTCTCCTGCACATAGTGATAATGCATCTCAGTGTGCTTTAATCTAGCATGATAGACTAGGTTATTTGCCAAGTGTATACTGCTCATGTTGTCAGAATAAATGACAATTGGCCCATCTGTAGACTAATGCATATCATAAAGTAGCTTATGCAACCAAGCTACCTCACATGCAGCCATTGCTGCACCCTTGTACTCAACCTCCATGCTCGACAAGGAAATTGTAGGCTATTTCTTGCTGCTCCAAGTGACTGCAGCACTCCCAAAAGAGAACATATATCCACTTGTAGATCGTCTATCAGAACTACTACCAGCCCAATCAGCATTAGTGTATCCATGTAACTATATCTGAACCCCAGTCTCATAAAATAGTCCATACTGCAATGTGGAATTCACATACCTCAGTATGCATCTAGCCACATCCAAATGCGGTTTCCTTGGAGCTTGCATAAAGTGACTTACCAACCCAACAACATAGCTCAAATCTGGCCTGGTAATAGTCATATAAATCAAACTTCCTACTATGCATCTGTACATAGTAGGGCCTTCCAAAAGCTCACTTGCATCTGTGCTCAACTTCACATTCTGCTCCAAAGGAACTGAAATAGGCTTACAGCCTGTCATCCCATATTTGGACAGCATGTCCAATCCATACTGCCTCTGCAAGAGCCATATCCCACTTGTGGATCTAATCACCTCAATGCCCAAGAAGTGACACAACTCTCCCAAATCCTTCATCTCAAACTTCTACTTCAATAGCATTTTCACATGAATGATATCTTTATCACTATCACCTGTGATGATCAAATCATCAACATAAATGATAAGCAGCATAATGCCTTTCTCTGTTTCTCTCACATAAAGTGAGAAATCTGCCTTGGAAATCTGAAAGCCAATAGTGACAAGATACTGTCCTATCTTGTTAGACCATGCTCTAGGTGCTTGCTTCAAGCCATACAAGGCTTTCTTCAACCTGCAAACAAACTCAGGATGAACAGCATGAACCTAACTTGGTGGCTGCTCCATATAGACTTCTTCTTGCAAATTACCATGCAAGAAAGCATTCTTTACATCCATTTGATGTAAAGACCATCTGTTTGATGTAGCCATAGCAATGACTACTCTTATAGTTGCCATCCTTGCAATCGGACTCAATGTTTCTTCATAATCAATGCCATATGTTTGTGCATACCCCTCAAGTGACAACTAATCTTGCCGTGTATCTATTCACAGAACAATTTGCATTATGCTTCACCTTATAAACCCACTTGCAGCCAATTGCATTCTTGTCTTTAGGCAAAACCAATAAATATGCACTTATCAGCTTTTGGATCCAACTTGGATTTCAACTCATCTGGCACATGAACATAGGCAATGCAACCAAAAACTTTCAAATGAGAAATATTTGGTTTCCTACCAGTATACCTCTCCTTTGGCATCTTGCCATGTATTGCTGCAGTGGGAGTGCTATTCATTATGTAGACTACTGTAGCAACTGCTTCAGCCCAATAATAATTTGGCAGGTCTTTTTTGTTGAGCATGGTGGGACGAAATACCTCTCCAATATGCCTATTTTTCCTTTCTACAAGTCCATTTTTATGTGGGGGGTGACTGCATGAATATTGTTGCTTTATGCCATGCTCCTGCAAGAAACTTGCAAACTCATTTGAGAGGTACTCTCCCCCTCCATCTGACCTTAGGCATTTTATTTGCAAGCCTATTTCTTTTTCAACCATAGCTTTAAAAGCTTTGAAATGCCCAAACACTTTACTTTTCTTTTTCATAAAATACACCCAAACTTTTATTCTATAGTCATCAATAAAAGTGACAAAATAATGACAACCTCCAATAGATGCTGCTTTAGTAGTCCACACATTAGAGTGGATTAATTCCAATGCCCTCTTACTCTCTTGAACATGTCTAGGAAATGGTTTCCTTGCCTGTTTTCCAAATAGACAGGCTTCGCATACCTTATACATTTCTGCAACCTTGAACTTAGGCAATCCTGCAACAATATTTTGGGCCTGCATTAATTTAAGTCATTGTACATTAACATGACCAATGCGTTTTTGCCAGATATCAATATCTGCAACTACACCGATCCCATGTGCAAATATTATTGTACTCAATTCAAGCATGTCCACATCCAACGTAAACATCCTGCCCTTCTTCTTCCCTTTTGCTATCAAGCGACCTTTATTTTTCATATCCCCAACAAAGCATCCATGAGGATTAAATCTCACTTGCAAGGCCTGCTCAACCATTTGACCACAAAACCTAGCTTCCTGGTGATATTCAGGACATGAAATACATCATACAGGTATTTCTTTTTTCCATCTTGCATAGACAAAGGAATTTTACCAATCTGCACAATAGGATGTGTAGTATCATCCACATAGGATGTGGTTTGATGCACCTGAGTCAACATACCACACATCATTGCTTTCTTCTCCACTTGTCACAGAATTGGTCATGTGCTACACCATAGATAGATGCTCATTTCTGCCATCACCCTGTCTACTAGAGGATGCATAATTGCCTTGCTGCAATTTTCCAGTCATGATGTCATTCTGCTTTTTATAGTAGTCTTTAACCATATGACCCATTTTACCACAGTAGTAGCATTCAACATTGCTGTTTGCATTTTGGCCTCTCTGCCATCCACCACGACCTCTTTGGCTACCCTTGCTAGTTACCATGTCCTCCTCCATAGAATTGGTTGTAAAGAATAAGGGAGAGAGATAGGAGACTCAAGTTCAGCTTTCTTCACAACACACAAAAGAGAGGACGCACAAGGTTGGAGGGTGAAGCCTTTCTTCACTTTTGCACACAACAACTATACAATAGAAGAGGGAAATACCCTATATGTCAAACCTAGAATACGTGGTTCATATGTGAACCCAAACCAAAAACATACGTGGTAGTCTAACTACACCACGAGTACAACTAACATAGGCGGTGACATAAATGATAGTCATCCAGGAGATGTATCAGGGGTAGAGCTTGATATCTCAACACTCCCCCTCAAGCTCAAATCCATCTCATGTACACCAAGCAAGCTCCTAAATCTGCGAAGCTTCTCGGTACCCAATGCCTTCGTAGAAATATCAGCCACCTGCTCCTCAGTGCTGACATAGACAAGATTAATCTCACCTGCTAGAACCTTCTCTCTCACAAAGTGATAATGCACCTCAATGTGCTTCGTTCTAGCATGATAAACTGGGTTATTAGCAAGCATGATGCTGCTAATGTTGTCACAATGAATGACAACTGCTGCATGAATTGACAGTCCCATATCTGCAAGTAGCTTCCGTAACCAAGCTACCTCACATGCAGCCATTGCTGCACCCCTGTACTCAGCCTCTATGCTCGACAAGGCAATTGTTGGCTGCTTCTTGCTGCTCCAACTGATGGCACCACTCCCAAGGGAAAATATAAAACCACTAGTAGATCTCCTGTCTGAGACACTACCAGCCCAATCAGCATCTGTGTATCCATGTACCTGTAATGCACACCTATCTTCATAAAACAGTCCATAATGCAATGTGGACTTCACATACCGCAGTATGCGCCTAGCCGCATCCAAATGTGGCTTCCTCGGTGCCTGCATAAACTGACTTACCAGCCCCACAGCATAGCTCAAATCTAGTCTGGTTATAGTCATGTAAATCAAGCTACCTACTATGCGCCTGTACATAGTAATATCTTCAAGAAGCTCACCTGTCTCTGCATTGAGCTTCACATTCTGCTCCAATGGAACAGAAATAGGCTTACAGCCTGTCATCCCATATTTGGACAGCATGTCCAAACCGTATTGCCTTTGCAACAGCCATATCCCACTCGGGGATCTAATAACCTCAATGCCCAAGAAGTAATGCAGCTCTCCCAAATCCTTCATCTCAAATTTCTGCTTCAACAGCAGCTTCACTTCATTAATGTCTGCATCACTATCACCTGTAATAATCAAGTCATCAACATAGATGACTACAAGCACAATCCCTCTGTTTGTCCTTTTCACATAAAGTGAAAAATCTGAATTGGAAATCTGAAATCCAATAGTGACAAGATATTGCCCTATCTTGTCTGACCATGCCCTCGGCACCTGTTTTAAGCCATACAAGGCTTTGTGCAACCTGCATACAAAATCGGGGTGTGAATTATCCTCATAACCTTCTGGCTGCATCATATAAACCTCTTCCTGCAAATCACCATGCAAGAAGGCATTTTTCACATCCATCTGATGCAAAGACCATCCCTTTGCAGCAGCCATAGCAATTACTACTCTCACGGTTGCCATCCTTGCAACTGGGCTGAAAGTTTCCTCATAGTCAATTCCATATGTCTGCGCAAAACCTTTGGCAACCAATCTTGCCTTGTACCTGCTAACAGACCCATCAGCATTGTGCTTTACTTTGTAAACCCACTTGCAGCCAATAGCCTTCTTATCATGAGGCAAAGGCATCAAATCCCAAGTGTGGTTTGCATCCAAGGCAGCCATCTCTTCATCCATAGTTGCTTCCCAATTTTTATGCCCTGCTGCATCCTCAAAACATGTGGGCTCTGGCTCCTCTAGAACCTTGACCATATAAGCATAGTGATGTGCTGTATACCCATCATATCTCAGCCTGTCAACTGGATACTTAATACGAGTGGACCTTCGTACAAGTGGATCAGTTGCAGGAGTCTTTAAATCATGCCTGCTTTTCCTTGCACTAGGTGTAACAATAGAAGGAATCCCAAGTTCCTCATCAAGGCTCATTTCAGAGCCGCTTGACTCTCCATCAACATGAGAGCTACCAGCAGACACATCAAACACTGGAGCATGGTCTACTTTTTCTTTTCCCTTATATGATACCTGCACAACACTATCAGGGCTGCCATGTGACGATTCACTAGATCTCAATCTCCCTGTCCATGCATTAGATCCACTAGTAGAGGACTCTCTGGGTCCACTCAAGGCTTGAGATTACTGCTCTGCATTTATTGCAGCATTCCCATTTCCTGCATTTGCATCTCCTACCATAACAGTTGGTGCATACCAGCTGCTCATTTCATCAAAAACAACATCTCTGCTCACTTGCATTTTGCGGGTGGAAGGGTTATAACAGCGATACCCTTTCTGGTGCAGAGCATATCCAATAAAGATGCATTTTTCTGCCTTTGGATCCAGCTTTGTTCTCTTCTCATCAGGAACATGAACATAAGCTATGCAACCAAATACCTTCAAGTGAGAAATATCTGGTTTTTGGCCTGTATACATTTCTTCAGGCGTCATGCCATGGACAGCTGCAGTGGGGGTTTTGTTCATAATATAAACAGCAGTTGCTACTGCTTCAGCCCAAAAATAATCAGGCATGTTTTTCTCATTTAGGATCGCCCGTCCTACTTCTGCAATATGCCTGTTCTTCCTTTCTGCAACCCCATTCTGCTGAGGGGTAGACCTGCATGAGTACTTCCTTTGAATTCCCTGTTCTTTCAGATATTCACAAAATTCTTCTGAAAAGTACTCTCCCCCTCCATCAGATCTTAGCACTTTAATATGCACACCTTTCTCTTTTTCAACCATGGCCTTAAAAGCCTTGAAGTGGCTGAACACTTCACTTTTGTGCTTCATAAAATAAATCCACACCTTCCTAGTGTAGTCATCAATAAACGTCACATAATAATGGCATCCACCAATAGAAGCAGCTTTGGTTGTCCAAACATCTGAATGGATCACTTCCAAAGGTCTTCTGCTCACCTTAGCATTTTTGGGAAATGCATGTCTGGCCTGCTTACCCATTTGGCATGCTTCACATACCTTTTGCATTCCCTCAACTCTAAATTTAGGCAAACCTGCAACAATGTTTTTCGTTTGCATAGATTTCAGCCTTTGTATATTCACATGCCCAATGCGCTTGTGCCATATCTCAATATCTACAATGACACCTCTCCCATGCGCAAACATAGCAGCTTTTACCTCAGGCATATCAACATCCAAGGTGAACATTCTGCCATTTTTATTGCCTTTCGCAACCAAGCGGCACTTATTTTTCAAGTCCTCAACAAAGCATCCATCAGGATTAAATCTAACCTGCAGACCTTGCTCAACCATCTGGCCAACTGAAACCAAGTTCTTAGTGATTTTTGGAACATGAAGTACATCTACCAAGTACTTCGTTTTGCCATCCTGCATAGCCAATGGCACTTTACCAACCTGCGTAATTGGGTGCACAGTATCATCACCTGTTTCAACATAACCTGGCTTATCCAAATTTCTAACATCATGAAACCACTCACCATGACTGGTCATGTGGTTAGAGGCACCTGAATCAACATACCAAACATCATTGCAAGCTGCAGCATCTCTTGACATGGAGTTAACCATATGCTGCATCACAAAAAGGTGCTCATTTCTGTCATCACCATGCCCACTTGATGATGCATAGTTGCTTTGCTGCAACTTCCCACTTTTGATGTCATTCTGCTTTTTATAGCATGTATTCTCCTTGTGTCCAGGCTTTCCACAATAATAGCATTCTGTGCTGCTATTTACTTGCTGGTTCCTTTGCCATGAACCACGGCCTCTTTAGCTCCCCCTGCCTCTAGAACTACCACGTCCCCCTCCATAGGACTGGTTTTCCTGTTGTTGCTGCTGGTTCTGATTTCCTGCACGGCCACCAAAATGACCTCTTCCTCTACCCTTGCGTCTACCTGTATTCGAGTAGAAAGCAGTCTCTTGAGAAGTTGAGGTGGCTGAACCACCATTCCTTTGCTCTTCACTCAGCAAGAGAGCAATAAGTTCCTGAAAATCAGGAAATGTTTCACGGACTCCAATGGATGTCCAAAACTGTGCATAATCTTTCCCAAGACCATTCAAGGTCACGGACACTAAGTCCTCATCATCAACAGGTGCTCCAATGGAGGCAAGAGAATCTGCAAGGCCTTTCACCTTCAAGGAATACTCATTTATATTCATATTTTTCCTTTGCACATTGTGCAACTCCTGCTTTAGCTGCATCTTTCGTGCTTTGGTATTTGTGCTATACAGCTTCACCAATGTATCCCATGCCTCCTTAGGCGTCTCTACATCCTGTATATGCACAATCATAGAATCTGAAATGCTAACAGACAGCCAATACAGGCATTTTCTGGCTTTTTCATGCCATTCTTTAAAGGCCTTCAATTCAGCAGGAGTGGGAGCAGTACCCAAAACTGGTTCTGCAGTTTCACCACTGATGTAATCCCAAACTCCCTTTCCGATAAGGAAGTTTGTCATCCTGAACTTCCATGCTTGGAAGTTGTTCTTGTCAAGCTTCTCACTGACAATGGTAGACAGATTCTCAGACATTTTACAAATCAGGAATTGCAACAGCAACCTGTAAACACAGCAAATGCCTCACAAGGGCAAATAGCAAAACTTCTGCAAAAAGCCTCACAGGGGCAGATCTGCAACACTGACGAAAGTGGTATTTCACCACACAGTCACTTCCTAGTGACGATTTTGCATCAACAGGCAACATGCATGAATCTGCAACTCCCAATATCTCTGCACAAAGGCATACAATGCAATTTCTGTGGCACTTTTCCACCGACTAGCCGCGCAGTGGTCGCACAGCGAAAAACAGGGCCTTTTTCTGAGTACCTGCGAAGAACTTCCGCCTTCAAAATGGGCCCTGAAACAGCCTCAAATCAAAAAAATAAAGTCATCAAGGGCTTCGCCCTTTCCCGCAACATATACTGTGCTCTCGCCACACCGCGAATGGCCTCTCAATCTGAAACAGTGCACTCCTGCACTTCTGGCTGTGCTACCTGCAGAGATTTGCTCCCAAACTCGAAATAGGAAAGCAACACTGGTCCTCTTACCAGGACACCACAAACTTGGCTTGCTTTCTTGAGCTCCTTACCACGAACAAGGCTCTGATACCATGTAAAGAATAAGGGAGAGAGATAGGAGACTCAAGTTCAGCTTTCTTCACAACACACAAAAGAGAGGACACACAAGGTTGGAGGGTGAAGCCTTTCTTCACTTTTGCACACAACAACTATACAATAGAAGAGGGAAATACCCTATATGTCAAACCTAGAATACGTGGTTCATATGTGAACCCAAACCAAAAACATACGTGGTAGTCTAACTACACCATGAGTACAACTAACATAGGCGGTGACATAAATGATAGTCATCCAGGAGATGTATCAGTGGTAGAGCTTGATATCTCAACATTGGTTTTCTTGAATTTGCTGCATATTTGATTTCTACCACAGCCTCCAAATCGGCCTTCTCTACCTTTGCCTCTACCTCTTCCAGCATTTGAGTAGAAGATAGCTTCTTTTGAAGTTCCTCCTAAAGAAGATGCACCACCATTCCTCTACTCTTCAGAAATTAGAAGAGCAATCAACTCCTCAAAATCAAGAAAATTCTCACAGACGGCAATGGATGTCCGGAATTGTGCATAATCCTTTCCTAGACCATTCAAGGTCACAGAAACTAAATCATCATCTTCCACTGGCAACCCAATAGAAGCAAGTGCATTTGCAATCTTCTTCACCTTCATGTGGTAGTCATTGATGCTCATATTTTCTCTCTACACATTATGCAACTCCTGCTTGAGCTGCATTTTCCTGGCTTGCATATTTGTGCTATACATTTTTGTCAAAGTATCCCATGCCTCCTTCGGCGTGCTTGCATCCTGAATATGCATAATCATAGAATCTGAAATAGTGATAGACAGCCAGGTTATAAGTTGTATGGCTCTCTCATGCCAGCCTTTAAATGCCTGCAACTCCTGTTGATTGGGAACATTAGGAATAACTGGTTCTTGTTCAGCTCTAGTAATGAACTCCTAATATCCTTTTCCCTTAAGGAAATTCTTCATTCTAAACTTCCATGCTTGGAAGTTGTTCAAGTGTCAAGCTTTTCAATGACAATCTGTGAAAGAGCATTAGATGCCATGACAGAACACCGCAAAATATTCTATCACTGCAAAAAAACACAACTTCTGCCTCACAAGGGCAAATCTGCAAAACTGACAAGAGTGGTATTTGACCACATAGTCACTTCCTAGTGATGATTATGCATCAACAGGCAATAAGAATGATTCTTTCACTCCCAATATCTTTGTGCATAGGCATACGATGTAATTTTTGTGATAACTTTTTATTGACCTGTAGAATAGTGGTCACACAGCAAAAACAGGGCACTTTCCTGAGTGCCTGTGAAAAACTTCCGCCACCAAAATGGGGACCCCGAAATGGCCTCGAATCAAAAAAATAATTTCATCGGGGGCTTCGCCTTCACCCGTAGCATATACTTCCCTCTCGCCACACCGCGAAGGGCATCCCAATCTGAGATAGTGCACTCTTGCACTTTCCAGCTGTGCTACCTGCAAAGTTTTGCTCCCAAACTCGAAAAAAAAAGGAAAGCAACACTGATCCTCTTACTAGGACACCGCGAACTTGGTTTTCTTTCTTGAGCTCCTTACCAAAAACCGAGCTCTGATACCATGTTAAGAGACTGGGAGAGAAGGAAGGAGTCTCAGTTGTAGCTTTCTCACATACACAATGGTGGAATATACACAAAGGTGGAGGCTGAAAATAGTTTTCCTCTTCTTCTTAGTTGTGAAAGCCAAAAGAACTCTTAGTGTCAAATGTACGGGAGAAGGTTTTACTAGGTCTTATTGATCTAGTTTATGTCAGCACAGAGGATCAGGTAGCTGACATATTTATGAAGGCATTGGGCACAGAGAAGCTACGCAAGTTTAGAGACTTGCTTGGTGTGCAGGAATTGGGATTGAGCTCGAGGGGGAGTGTTGACATATCGAGCTCCAGTCGTGATATGCCAGGGTGACCGTTGTGCATATATATCACTGAATTGTTATCTACAGATGCGGTTGGTACACTGCCCATGAATAATAGCTGGATGACAGCTATCCTTATGTACTCTAGTTTGGGGAAAATCTTTTGGTGAGCTTTTTAATGTGAGCTTTTCTACCATTTCCTTTGTTTTTGCGAGCTTTTCTTAGAAATCCATACGTGTTTTTGTTATAAGAAAGATGCGGAGGTTAGAAAGAGGGGGAGAGGATATAGGATATGTTCATTTTCATAGCATGTGGGAGGGGTGGAAGAGTGTATACTATGCACAAGGGGGGGCGAATATGAGTGGCAGTAGGAGGCAAAAAATTATGGAAGATATGTCCATATTCAAAGTAGAAGGGAGGAACTATGGGAGATATGTTCATTTTAAAAGTGTATAATTTGAAACTTTTGACCTCAGATTTGGATTCCTCGTTGAATTCCGGTCATTTTGAGTATCAACATGACCATATTCCGATAAAATTTGAAAAAATGGTATTTTTGTCATTTTGGCCTGTTTTGGGCCTACTTTGAGTCTGCGCTAGCGCAGACTCAAAGTAGGCCCAAAACAGGCCAAAACTGAATTCATGACAAAAACACCATTTTTTCAATTTTTATCGAAATATGGTCATGTTCGTACTCAAAATGATCGGAATTTGACGAGGAATCCAAATATGAGGTCAAACCTGTCAAATTATACACTTTGAAAATGAACAAATTTCCCACATGCTCTCCCTTCCCCTTTGCATTTAGTAGATGAACATAACTTTCACATTCCTCATCCTCTCTCTCCTCCTTACACTCCTCTTTGCATACCTTATAAGTTTCCGCTCTACATTCTCCACTATGATAACGAATATATGTTCCAACTCCCCTCCCCTCCCTTCTCCATGCCACCTTACCCATGTGCCCATCCCTCCCCCTTTCCTTTATCTCCCCTCCCCCCCCTCTCTCGTCTTAACTGCAACCACAACCCAAATTTTCAACCCACCCTACTCCATGAACCCCCCCTCCCCTCTCTCTCTTTCTCTCTCTCTCTCTCTCTCTCTCTCTCTCTCAAGTGAATGAAAAGCTTGCAATATTCATGAAAATTGAAAAAAAGCTCACCAAAAAATCACACCCCTCTAGTTCATGGCTCAGTTAGTATGCCACCTTAGTTAGTTGAGTTTGTTTGAGACCCACATATAGGGTTCTCTTATTTCTTTGTACTAGAGTTCTTTTTGGCTTTCACAACTAAGAAGAGGAAAACTGTTTTCAGCCTCCACCTTTGTGTGTATTCCCCCATTGTGTATGTAAGAAAGTCGCAAGTGAGCTTCCTTCCTTCTCTCCCACTATCTTCACACTTAGTATTGTAAGAGTAAAATGGAATATTGACCTCAATAAATTGACCTCTTTACTTTATATTGGCACTTAGACATGGTACTCCCCTATCACAATATCCTCTTTCATCTCTATTACTATTCCAAACTACTCTAACCATTTTTCTTTGTAGTTTTAAAGAGATTGGCATCCACTAACTTCGTATCATTGTAAATCCCATATCTAAACATGTGTCATTTCCCATGCCATACAATGGTGTTGTTTTTCATATCTATTAAATCCTTTTTAGTTACATCATTCCCTCCTTCGATTCCTTGAGATCAACTTGCATCTCCTCTAACTTCTTTGATTATGGCCTAGACAAGAATCCAAAATTACACATGAAAAAATAGAAAACTTGAAATGTGTGAATGTGGAGCCTAGTGGTAATGAGAACACATTTTTAGAGTGAACGACGACTAGTGGCAAATTTGAAAAATAGCATGTGTTAGAGCTAATGAAAATTGAATTTCATGTATCGGAGCCTAGTGGCAATTGAAACATGTGATGTGTGGGAGTGTGTTTGCATCAATGATGCTTATGAAAATATGTTATTATAGTTTTGAAATTGAACCAAGGCTGCTTTACATTTGAAAGATGTGATGTACAATAGTATGTAGAAGCCATGTTGCCAATGAGAACATGTTTTCAAACTTTTGAAATTGACATAAGGTCAATTTTTATTTGAAGGATGTGATGCGATGGAGTGTTTAGAAAGCCATGAAGTGATGAAGACATGTTTTTAGTTTTGAAATGGCCTAAGGTTTGTTTTCAATTGAAGACATGATGTGGGGTGTAATCTATGTGAGTGTACATGAAGACATGGTTTTAATGAAAACATGTTGTTTGAATTTACATACTTTTAATTTCTCCTTCTTAATTTTTTGAAATCAATGCAAGGTTGATTTCCATCCTAAAGATGTGAGAATGCTATGCTCAGCCAGGCACGGGTCTTCCACTACTTCTCTAACTCATGAGAGATGGTGAGGCAGATGCAAGACTAGTGGTAGAGTGCACACAACCACACCGATTAAAGACATTGAGGTAAGAGGTAATAACCTCATTTGGTATACTGCACACCAGTATGATTATTTGCCTTTTGATTATGACTATGATTTGCACAAAGGACTCCCTACCTCTACGAATCATAGCATTGATACTACTAAATCTCATAAGCACATGGAGAGTCTCTGGTACAAACAAGAGCCATTGAGAGACTCCAAGACCACATACTTGTTGGTCGATACCTTGAAGAGCCGTGGTAAATATTTAAGGATTTGGTGTTGATAAAGTATTCTTTATCCCCACCCAAGATCAATTAGTATTTAAGAGGTGTGATGTGTGAAAGAGTATAGGAAGCCATGGTGCTAACGAAATCATGTATTTACATAATTAAGAAATGATGTGTGGAGTGCATGATTCATGATGGTGATGAGAATGCATTTCTACAGTTTTAAAATTAAACCAAGGTACATCTACAATTGATAAAGACAATTTAGGAGTGTGTGAGTCATGGTGGACATAAGAATGAAGAGTTATTTTTTTGAAATTGACTCAAGGTTGCCTTGAAATTTAAAGATGTGATGTGTGAGAGAGTGTGAAACATGGTGCTTTTGTTTGAGAGCATTGTTTTAGATTCTAAAAGCACTTCAAGTTCAATTTTGCAATTTTAAGGTGTAATATGTAAGCTTTGTGAGAGCCATTATGTTGATGAGAGTATGATTTATAAGTTTTGAAATGAACCCAAGGATGATTTGCAATTGCAAGTTGTGCTATGCGCAAATGTGTGAGCCATGGTGGTGATGAGAAATTATGTTCAGAGATTTAAAATCAACCCATGATGTTTGACTTGCAATTTAAAGATGTGATATGTGGGAGTGTGCATGAAGCCATGGATCCAATCAAACATGTTTCTAGAGTTTTGAAATTTACCGAAGATTGATATACATTTGAAATATGTGATGTGATGTCTGTGACTTCTGAAAACTTGTCTTTAGAGTTTTAACATTGACCAAAAATTGATTCAAATTTGAAAGATGACAGTTCCGCATAAAGCCATGGTGCTAATCAAGATATTTTTAAAAACTAATCCAAGGTCGATTTGCATTTCAAAGATGTAATGTGAGATATTCAAGTTATGGTACCAAAGAAAATATTTTTGAGTTTTAATCAACCAAGGTCGAATTGCATTTCAAATATGTGATGAGAAATAGGACATTTGGGAAGCCTTGGTACTGCTAAACATGTTTTTAGAGTTTTAAAATCAAACCAATGTCAATATGCATTCAAAAGAGAATGTCAATTTGTAACGAGAATGTGTTTTTAGAGTTTGGAAATTGACTTAAGGCTATTTACAATGGAAACTTGTGATGTCTAGGAGGGTCTATGATGCAATTAAGTTTATAAAAGCATGTATTTTGGGTTTTGAAATTGACCCAAGGTCGATCTGCACTTCAAATATATGATGTGACAAGTAAGCCAAGGCAATGGTGAAGAGAGTGTGTTTCTAGAGTTTCCAAATCAACCCAAAGTCAATTTATGATAGGAATATATGATGTCTAGGAGTGTTTATAAAGCAATGTGTGTTGATGGAAGCATGTATTTTGGATTTGAAGTCACTAAAGGTCGATTTTCACTCTAAATATGTGATGTGTAATATGATGTGGGAGAGTAAGCTAAGCCAATGGTAAGGAGAATTTGTTTTTAGAGTTTTGAAATTGATCCAAGGTCGATTTACAATGGAAAGATGTGATGTCTATGAGTGTCTTTGAAGTAATGGTGTTGATTAAAACATGTTTTTGGGTTTTGAAACCGATCTAAGGTCAATTTGTAGTTTGTTTATGGGTTGGATAGTAAGTGAAGCCAATGGTCATGAGAATATTGTTTTAGAGTATTGAAATTGACCCATGGTCGATTTGTAATGGAAAGATGTGATGTCCAGGACTATTTATGAAGTGATGATGTGAATGTATACACCTATTTTGGATTTTGAAATCGACCCAAGGTCAATTTGCACTTCAAATATGTGATGTGTGATATGATGTGGGAGAGTAACCTAAGCAAATGGTGATAAGAATGTGGTCTTAGAGTTTCAAAATCAACCCAAGGTCAATTTACAATGGAAAAGTGTGATGTCTAAGAGTGTCTATGAAGCAGTTGTGATGATGAAAACATCTTTTTGAGTTTTTAAATCGATATGAGGTCGATTTGCACTTCAAATATGAGATGTATGATATGATGTGGGAGAGTAAGTGAAGCCAATGGTGATGAGAATGTGCTTTTAGAGTCTCAAAATTGACCCAAAGTCGATTTACAATGGAAAGATGTGATGTCTAATGTGATGTGTCATATGATGTGGGAGAGTAAGCGAAGCCAATGGTGATGAGAATGTGATTTTAGATTTTTGAAATCAACCCAAGGTCAATTTACAATAGAAAGGTGCAATGTCTAGGAGTGTCTATGAAGCAATGGTGTTGATGAAAATGTGATTTTGGGTTTTGAAATCGACTTGACATCAATTTGCACTTCAAATATGGGATGTGTGATATGATGTGGGAGAGTAAGCAAAGTGAATTGTGATGATACTGTGGTTTTAGAGTTTTGAAATTGACTCAAGGTTGCTTGACAATGGAAAGGTGGGATGTCTAGGAGTCAGGATTGCCTATGAAGCAATCGTGTTGATGAAAACATATTTTTGGCTTTGGAAATTGACATGAGGTCAATATGCACTTCAAATATGGGATGTGTGATATGCTATGAGAGAGTAAGTGAAGCCAATGGTGATGAGAATGTGTTTTTGAGGTTTTAAAATCGACCCAAGGTCAATTTACAATGGAAAAATATTCTTGTTCTTGAGATGAGAACATGTTTTTAGAATTTGAAATCAACGCGATGAAAAGAATCATAAGGTCATATAGTCATAACAAAATTTGAGACTCAAGGCTAAGATAATTCAAAATAATAAAGATAAATTATGATTAAAACACTTAACTAAAAGTTTAATAGAATCCAAGGGCAATGTATTTTAAATTTCCAAAAATGAGGGTTATATTATAATATCAAAAGTTTATATACATCTGCTTGAGTGTTACAGCAGAAAAACTTTCTCTAATAGACATCATAAAAACTATCATCTAACACAGCAGTCCAAGGAAGCATGACTACGCACATGTAAGCAGTAGGAAGGTAACAAAACAACAACTGATCTGGAGAGGTTTCAGCAGATGCAATAGCAGCATAAGATAAACATCTTGATTTAGACCGTTCTTCTTTTACTTCAATGGAAATTGATGGAGCTACATTAGAAACTGGTGGAGCGATAGTAGAAGCTGACGGTGAGGCAATGGGGTTACGCATTCTTTCCTTGAATTCATTTATAGTAAGTGCTTCTCAGAGAACCTTATAAGAGATGCTGGATGGGTCCACATGTGAAATTGGCCTTTGAAGGGATGAACGAGAGGAGAGATGGCCAGGTGGGGAACCAATGTTGCAGTATTAGGTGGCACCATATGCAATATCTTAGAAGTTGGATTTAAACCATTCACTATTGTTCTCTTGATGTGAAATGGTTTAAAAATATCTACAATGGTCCCAATGCTGCAATTAGGAATGATGGCAGTGGTTTTTTTGCCACAGACTCTACCAAACTCTATACCAAGGAAAGTGATGCCTTTGTTCTTCCCAAACAACGTGAATAGGTACATATTATTGAATTTAACTAATGCCATTATTTCCCAAAAACTATAATATGTACATACATAAGCCTAAATTAATATAAGTAATGGCATTTTCATCTTGAACATAGGTGACCGGTCTTCATTGTTGGCCCTCAGGTTAAGGCCAACAAAAGCACGGGTTAATGCCAACTTAGGAGCACGGTTCTAGATGGTATGTAGTGCTACCTCATGCAAAATAGTGGAACTTTTTGGATTGAGCACCCCTCTGAGTTTGACGTGTAGGGGATTATGGGGGGTCTAACCAATGGCGAGCATCAGTGTGACACATTGGGCACACTACCCTTTAGAAGGTAGTTTGCCTAGTCTAGTAAAAGGCTTTAGAATAGGGAGAAGGGTAGAGCAATGTTGTTACGAGCAATCTCCCCTTCACATGAGCTTGCTAGATTAGGAACTTGATACTGAGTGTTCACTGCAAGATGAGTTGTACAAATGCTATATCAATACAAGTTGATTTTTTGGCCTATTCATATATTGTTGTCCACTCAGTGTTGTTAATTCCTAAGTAATGCACCCAAACATTTTATGAGTTGTAAGTCAACAAGTTGTTAGTCCAAAAGATCTAGAGAACTGAGGTAGCAAGCCTAGAATTGAGAGTCCATTGAGAGGTTCATGTTGACCAGATGAAATGAAATAATTTGCTAGGAAGTGTGGGCTATTACAAGAACTTTCTCCAAGTAACCCTAGATGAGTCGTGTATTCTGGTGGTGTGCTTGAAGATCACTGTGTGGGATACACAAAGTATTCAGATAGCTACTCAGATACTTTCTACCTTAGTTAATGGCTAACACACATTTGGAAATAAGATGCAGATATGTGACAAGGTGCAAAGAGTTCCCAAGCCAAAGGAATTGGCCACATCCTACCATGAGAATTGGTGCGGTCTCAAAACTAGAGCTCAATGTCTAAAGGAGATTGGCAGAAGCATCAATTTTCTAATAGGAGTGGAGAGAGACTTAGCCATGCTACCCCAGGGGTGGAAGTTGGTCACTATGCAAAGTCAGAAGGACAAAACATTGGTCTTGGCTGAGGCATCCCAAAGGTTGGCAGATGAAAACACATTGGTCTTGGCTGAGGCATCCCAAAGGTTGGCAGATGAAAACACATCATGCCATTCTTCCACAGTTGAATTTCAAGTGGTTGTCCATTTTCTCTGTGGAACACCAAAACAAGTGTGAGGACCACGCTAGGGAATGAAGAGACTCACTAGTATTCTAGAGGAATTACATCAAGAAAGATACAAACAAAGATTCACGCTAGCCATAGTAGATGCCAAAGAATAAATTGACAAGAAGAGCGGCATGCTTTTGATGGAGGAAGATGCTACCGAATACCTAAAACACTGCATTCAAAAATTTTGGACTTGTCTAAAGTTCAATTTCAAAACTGGACTAAAGAAAAGTCCAAAAATCCTGAATACACTCCTAATGCAAATTTTAAAGCAAACTTTGAAAACCAACTACTCGATGACATTACCAACTACTTGAACATTAATAGATTGACCAATTCTCTTACAAAGGTTGTATACATATATACATATATCTTATGTAGAAATACACCCTACCATAAGAACCACATATGATGTGAATTTTCCACTCGAAAACAAAACATACTTGAATTATCTGCTCAGCCCCACCAAGCTTGTTGCAAATATACTTGAATTTCTAATATGATCTGCTCAGCCCCACCAGGATTGTTGCAGAGAATACAAAATAAGATTAGCAACTATACTATTCTAGACCGCACAGGCCTAGAACACAAAGGTCAAGATATAAAAATTTAGACCACAAAGGTCGATTGGATCAGAATACAACAACATTACCAAGGTATAGACACACCCCACCGCCATTGGAGGGTAAACGTGGACTAAAAGCACATTTGTGTGGAGTATTAGTGCATGGATTTTGATTCTTTTGTGATGTATGGATTGATTGCTTGCATGAACACGATAGTAACCAAGCCGCAACATCCATCGTGGGAGCAATACAGAGGTCAGAGATGCACGTGGATGTTTACCTCGCACCTTACATATACAGGCTGATAACTGTTGGAGAGAAAATAAGAATAGATATATATTTGGTTTATGCTCTATGTTGGTTGGTTTGAAATATTTGAAGAAGTGGGAATTGGTTTTCTTCTTGTCGATCATACACATGAGGACATAGATCAAATAGTTAATGTTATCTCTGGTGAGTTAAAGTCAAGGGATGTTCTGACATTGGAGGATATGATGTCTTGAATTGGGAAAAAAATTAGAGGCTCTCGAAAGGAGGAATCAAAAGTGGTTATCTTGGAGAGAATGGTATATTGGAGGGCATTCATAGAGCCACATTTACAAGGGGGAGATAAAGCATTAATAGGGCACACAAATCCACACTATTTCCAAATTAGCATGCATAACGATATTCTAGTGATGCAATGGAAGCACTACTCAGTGGATGGAGATCATTTATGGAGTGAGCCATATGCTTTATTACAGAGAATAACTCCATTGGAGGAGACTAGATTTGTTCTTGCAAAGAACAAAGCACTTGATGTAGATGAAATGAAAGGCTTGGATGCCTTTATTAAACACCTTCAAGTGTGACAGAAAAATATCCTGAGCAGGCAATAAAGAATAGGGAGATAATCAAGTTAGTTGAGGCACTTGTCAAATCTTTAGAAAAATAAGAAAATTTAATGAGCATTGAATACTCTGAATCTTTTTGGCCAGAAGAAGCTATGGCACCAAGATTCACATTGGATACAAATACGACAATAGATGAGGAAGAAGATGAGCAATGCCTTTTACCTCAGAAATATTGTGGTAGGAAGGGGGATAAACCCTTACCAGAGTTTGTACCCTCTGATGAGATTGAAGAGGGTATGTTTGTTGCAGTTTGGGCATCTGATGCAAGTTCAGAGTTGGATGAACAAGGTGACCCAATTTGGGTGGCAAAGGTTACTCATATAGTAAGGGATCAGAAGGGAATGCCAATAACATTCAGAGCTTTATGGTATGAACTAAAGCCTTTGAAAAGTCTCCCCAAAAAATACATAGTAAAACAAGTGCATGAGGGTTGCTTGCAAAAGAAACGTGAATGGATTCCAAATAAAGAGGGCTTGATAGAGGTGGAAGTGAGTAGCATTATTCATTGTTGGAAATCAAGCACAAGAAGTTACAAAAAGAAGCATGGCTATGATGTTGAAAAATGTATCACAATTCTTGATCCTAGCCTTGCACATATTAAACATCATTTGGCTAGGCTTAACCCATCAAGTGAAAATGCAATACCAGAATCTGATGACTCTGAATGAGATTCAGAAGCATAGAATAATATATTATATGCCTTGTTCCTGGAAAATGTTATATCTATACAAATGGTATTCAATCAAATGGTGTATCTATACACCCCCTATTAACAAACTCTTTTCCATACAATCAAATGGTGTATCTATACACCCCCTATATATTTAATTCAACCATTGACTCTTTCCATATATTGCATATTGAGTGAAGGTGCACAACATTTTAAGCTTTATTAGACCATATTTGTGAGGGGGTGATTCATTTTTTTGCAAATTTACCCATGATGTATTTGTGAAGAGAGTGGGAGAGAAGTAAGGAGTCTCACTTGCAGCTTTCTCACTTACACAATAAGGGAATATACTTAAAGGTTGAGGCTAAAAATAGTTTTCCTCTTCTTAGTTGTGAAAGCCAAAAGAACTCTCTCTAAGTACAAAAGGAATAGGTGAACCCTATATGTGGGTCTCGAACCAAACTCAGCTAACCTAGGTGGCATACTAACTAAGCCACTAACTAGAGCACATAGAGATAGCTGTCATCTAGCTATTATTCATGGGCGGTGTACCAACCACATCTGTAGCTAACACGTTGGTGACATAAATGCACAACGGTCACCCTGGCATATCACGAGTGGAGCTCGATATCTCAACACTCCCCCTTGAGCTCAATCCCAATTCCTGCACACCAAGCAGGTCTCTAAACTTGCGCAGCTTCTCTGCACCCAATGCCTTCATGAATTTGTCAACTACCTGATCCTCTGTGCTAACATAAACTAGATCAATAAAACCTACTAGAACCTTCTCCCACACATAGTGATAATGCACCTCAATGTGCTTTGTTCTAGCATGATAGACTAGGTTAATTGCCAAGTGTATACTGCTCATGATGCCATAATAAATGACAAATGGCCCATCTATAGACTAATGCATATCATAAAGTATCTTACCAACCAAGCTACCTCACATGCAGCCATTGTTGCACCCCTGTACTCAGCCTCTGTGCTTGACAAGGCAACTGTAGGGTGTTTCTTACTGCTCCAAGTGACTGCAGCACTCCCAAAAGAGAACACATATCCACTGGTAGAACTTGTATCAGAAATACTACCAGCCCAATCAGCATCAGTGTATCCATGCAACTGTATCTGCAATGTGGACATCACATACCTCAATATGCATCTAGCTACATCCAAATGCGGTTTCCTTGGAGCCTGCATAAACTGACTTACCAACCCAATAGCATAGCTCAAATCTAGCCTAGTAATAGTCATATAAATCAAACTTCCTACTATGCATCTGTACATAGTAGGGTCTTCTAGAAGCTCACCTGCATCTATGCTCAACTTCACATTCTGCTCCAAAGGAACTGAAATAGGCTTACAGCCTGTCATCCCATATTTGGACAACATGTCCAATCCATACTGCCTCTGCAAGAGCCATATCCCACTTGTGGATCTAATCACCTCAATGCCCAAGAAGTAACGCAGCTCTGGCAAATCCTTCATCTCAAACTTTTGCCTCAATAGCCTATATCTTCATCACTATCACGTGTGATGATCAAATCATCAACATAAATGACAAGCAGCATAATGCCTTTCTCTGTTTTTCTCACATAAAGTGAGAAATCTGCCTTGGAAATCTGAAAGCCAATAGTGACAAGATACTGTCCTATCTTGTGAGACCATGCTCTGGGTGCTTGCTTCAAGCCATACAAGGCTTTCTTCAACCTGCAAACAAACTCAGGATGAACAGCATGCACATAACCTAGTGGCTGCTCCATATAGACCTCTTCTTGCAAATCACCATGCAAGAAGGCATTCTTTACATCCATCTGATGTAAAGACCATCCCTTTGATGTAGCCATAGCAATGACTGCTCTTACGGTTGCCATCCTTGCAACCGGATTGAATCTTTCTTCATAATCAATGCCATATGTCTGTGCATACCCCTTGACAACTAATCTTGCCTTGTGTGTGTTCACAGAACCATGTGCATTGTGGTTCACCTTATAAACCCACTTGTAGCCAATTGCATTCTTGTCTTTAGGCAAAGGCACTAATTCCCATGTAGCATTTGCCTCGCATTTGCTTCCAAGGCATCCATTTCTTCATCCATGGCTTTCTCCCATTTTTCTTTTCCAGTGGCTTGCTCAAAAGAAGTGGGTTCTGGTTCATGTATCACTTTGACCATATAGGCATAGTGAATGGCTATAAATCCATCATATTTCACCCTATCCACAGGATACTTAACTCTAGTAGACCTGTGCAAAATAGGCTCACTACCAAGTGCTCTCAAAACATCCCTTGTCTTCCTTACTCCAAGTGTGACAATAGAAGGAATACCCAACTCATAATCAAGGTTCTGTTCTGAGCCACTGGATTCACCATCCACATAAGAGTGACCTGCATTCACATCAAACATGGGCTGATCGACTTTCTCTTTTCCTTTTTGTGATACTTGCATACCACTATCTACATTGCTTTGAGGAGATCCTCCTGATCTCAATCTGCCTGTCCATGGCAAAGTATGTGAACCACTGCTAGAGGACACTACAGGTCCACTAATAGTTTGTGATTGCTGATGTGAATTCCATGCATCATGACCATTTTGTGCATCTACATCATCAATCACATTTACTTGTTTATACTAGCTGCTCATCTCATCAAAAACAACATCTTTGCTTACTATAAACTTACGAGTAGAAGGGTTATAGCATCTATACCCTTTCTGCTGCAAAGAATAATCAATAAAGATGCACTTCTTAGCTTTTGGATCCAACTTGGATCTCAACTCATCTGGCACATGAAGATAGGCAATGCAACCAAAAACTTTCAAATGAGAAATATCTAGTTTCCTACGAGTATACCTCTCCTCTGGCATCATGCCATGTATTGCTGCATTGGGAGTCCTGTTCATTATGTACACCACTGTAGCAATTGCTTTAGCCCAATAATAATCTGGCAGGTCTTTTTCATTGAGAATGGCACGAGATACTGAGTCTCGAATATGCCTATTTTTCCTTTCTGCAAGTCCATTTTGCTGTGGGGTATGACTGCATGAATATTGCTGCTTTATGCCATGCTCGTGTAGGGACCTTGCAAACTCATTTGAGAGGTACTCTCCCCCTCCATCTGACCTTAGGCATTTTATTTGCAGGCTGTTTCTTTCTCAACCATGGCTTCAAAAGCTTTGAAATGCCCAAACACTTCACTTTTCTTTTCCATAAAATAGACCCAAACTTTTCTACTGTAGTCATTAATAAAAGTGACAAAATAATGACAGCCTCCAATAAATGCAGCTTTAGTAGTCCATGTTGAGATATCGAGCTCCACTCGTGATATGCCAGGGTGACCGTTGTACATTTATGTCACTGACTTGTTAGCTGCAGATACGGTTGGTACACCGCCCATGAATAATAGCTCGATGACAGCTATCCTTATGTACTCTAGTTCGTGGCTCAGTTAGTATGCCACCTTAGTTAGCTGAGTTTGGTTTGAGACCCACATATAGGGTTCTTCTATTTCTTTGTACTAGAGTTCCTTTGGCTTTCACAACTAAGAAGAGGAAAACTATTTTCAGCCTCCACCTTTGTGTGTATTCCCCCATTGTGTATGTGAGAAAGCTGCAAGTAAGACTCCTTCCTTCTCTCCTGCTATCTTCACATGGTATCAGAGCCTAGTTTGTGGTAAGGAGCTCAAGAAAGCAAACCAAGTTCGCAGTGTCCTGGTAAGAGGACTGGTGTTGCTTTCCTTTTTCGAGTTTGGCAACAAATCTCTGCAGGTAACACAGCTGGAAAGTGCAAGAGTGCATTGTCTCAGATTGAGACGCCCTTTGCGGTGTGGCCCTCAGTTTTTCTGATTCGAGGCCATTTCGGGGCCTGTTTTGGAGGCGGAAGTTCTCCGCAAGCACTAAGAAAAAGGCCCTGTTTTTGTTGTGCGACCACTGCTCTGCAGGTCAGTGAAAAGTTGTCGCAGAAATTGCATCATATGCATATGTGCAAAGATACTGGGAGTTACAGAATCATCCTTATTGCCTCTTCATGCAAAATCGTCACTAGGAAGTGACTGTGTGGTCAAATACCACTTTCGTCAGTTTTGCAAATTTGCCCGTGTGAGGCAGAAGCTGTGTTTTTTGTAGTGACAGAATATTTTGCAGTGTTCTGCTTCCTAGACATGTTCAAGAGAGTAAGAAGCCATTGGAATTAATCCACTCGGATGTGTGGACTACTAAAGCTACATCTATTGGAGGCTGTCATTATTTTGTCACTTTTATTGATGACTACAGCAGAAAAGTTTGGGTGCATTTTATGAAAAAGAAAAGTGAAGTGTTTGGGCATTTCAAAGCTTTTAAAGCTATGGTTGAAAAAGAAACAGACCTGCAAATAAAATGCCTAAGGTCAGATGGAGGGGGAGAGTACCTCTTAAATGAGTTTGCAAGGTTCCTGCAAGAGCATGGCATAAAGCAGCAATATTCATGCAGTCATACCCCATAGCAAAATGGACTTGAAGAAAGGAAAAACAGGCATATTGGAGAGGTATCTCGGGCCATGCTAAATGAAAAAGACCTACCAGATTATTATTGGGTTGAAGCAGTTGCTACAGTAGTTTACATAATGAAAAGGACTCCCATTGCAACAATACATGGCATGATGCCAGAGGAGATGTATACTGGTAGGAAACCAGATATTTCTCATTTGAAAATTTTTGGTTGCATTGCCTATGTTCATGTGCCAGATGAGTTGAGGTCCAAGTTGGATCCAAAAGCTGAGAAGTGCATCTTTATTGGTTATTCTCTGTAGTAGAAAGGGTATAGATTCTATAACCCTTCTAGTCGTAAGTTTAGAGTGAGCAGAGATGTTGTTTTTCATGAGATGAGCAGGTGGTATAAACCAGTAAATGTAATTGATGATATAGATGCACAAAATGGTAATGCTGCACATAATTCACAGCAGCAATCACAAAATATTAGTGGACCTACAGTGTCCTCTAGCAGTGGTTCACATACTTTGCCATGGACAGCCAGATTGAGATCACGAGAATCTCCTCAAAGTAATGCAGATAGCGGTATGCAGGTATCACGAAAAGGAAAAGAGAAGGTAGATCAGCCCATGTTTGATGTGAATGCAGGTCACTCTTATGTGGATGGTGAATCCAGTGGCTCAGAACAGAACCTTGATTATGAGTTGGGTATTCCTTCTATTGTCACACTTGGAGTAAGGAAGACAAGGGATGTTTTGAGAGCACTTGGTAGTGAGCCTATTTTGCACAGGTCTACTAGAGTTAAGTATCCTATGGATAGGGTGAAATATGATGGATTTATAGCCATTCACTATGCCTATATGGTCAAAGTGATACATGAACCAGAACCCACTTCTTTTGAGCAAGCCACTGGAAAAGAAAAATGGGAGAAAGCCATGGATGAAGAAATGGATGCCTTGGAAGCAAATGCTACATGGGAATTGGTGCCTTTGCCTAAAGACAAGAATGCAATTGGCTGTCAGTGGGTTTATAAGGTGAACCACAATGCAGATGGTTCTGTGAATAGATACAAGGCAAGATTAGTTGTCAAGGGGTATGCACAAACATATGGGATTGATTATGAAGAAACATTCAGTCCAGTTGCAAGGATGGCAACCGTAAGAGCAGTCATTGCTATGGCTACATCAAAGGGATGGTCTTTACATCAGATGGATGTAATGAATGCCTTCTTGTATGGTGATTTGCAAGAAGAGGTCTTTATGGAGCAGCCACCAGGTTATGTTCATGCTGTTCATCCTGAGTTTGTTTGTAGGTTGAAGAAAGCCTTGTATGGCTTGAAGCAAGCACCTAGAGCATGGTCTGACAAGATAGGATAGTATCTTGTCACTATTGGCTTTCAGATTTCCAAGGTAGATTTCTCAGTTTATGTGAGAAAGACAGAGAAAGGTATTATGCTGCTTCTCATCTATGTTGATGATTTGATCATCACAGTTGATAGTGATGAAGATATCCTTCACGTGAAAATGCTATTGAAGCAGAAGTTTGAGATGAAGGATTTGGGAGAGTTGTGTTTTTTCTTGAGCATTGAGGTGATTAGATCAACAAGTGGGATATAGCTCTTGTAGTGGATTGGACATGCTATCCAAATATGGGATGACAGGATGTAAGCCTATTTCAGTTCCTTTGGAGCAGAATGTGAAGCTGAGCGTAGATGCAGGTGAGCTTCTGGAAGACCCTACTATGTACAGACGCATAGTAGGAAGTTTGATTTATATGACTATTACCAGGCCAGATTTGAGCTATGCTATTGGATTGGTAAGTCAGTTTATGTAGCCTCCAAGGAAACCCCATGTGGATGCGGCTAGACGCATACTCAGGTATGTGATGTCCACATTGTAGTATGGACTATTTTATGAGACTGGGGTTCAGATATAGTTCCATGGATACACTGATGTTGATTGGGCTGGTAGTATTTCTGATAGACGATCTATGAGTGGATATGTGTTCTCTTTTTGGAGTGCTGCAGTCACTTGGAGTAGTAAGAAACAGCCTACAGTTGCCTTGTCGAGCACAGAGGCTGAGTACAGGGGTGCAGCAATGGCTGCATGTGAGGTATCTTGGTTGCATAAGCTACTTTATGATATGCATCAGTCTATAGATGGGCCAGTTGTCATTTATTGTGACAACATGAGTAGTATACACTTGGCAAATAACCCAGTCTATCATGCTAGAACAAAGCACATTGAGGTACATTATCACTATGTGTGGGAGAAGGTTTTACTAGGTCTTATTGATCTAGTTTATGTCAGCACAGAGGATCAGGTAGCTGACATATTCGTGAAGGCATTGGGCATAGAGAAGCTACGCAAGTTCAGAGACTTGCTTGGTGTGCAAGAATTGGGATTGAGCTCGAGGGGGAGTGTTGAGATATCGAGCTCCACTCATTGTATGCCAGGGTGACCGTTGTACATTTATGTCACCGACTTGTTAGCTGCAGATGTCGTTGGTACACCGCCCATGAATAATAGCTGGATGACAGCTATCCTTATGTACTCTAGTTCATGGCTCAGTTAGTATGCCACCTTACTTAGCTGAGTTTGGTTTGAGACCCACATATAGGGTTCTTCTATTTCTTTGTACTAGAGTTCCTTTGGGGGACGAGCATTTTCTGAGCGAAATCTTCCGAGCGTCCGAGCGAAGGAAAAAAAAAGCTTCCAACTATGCATAAATATGGCAAAAATCGATTAGAAGCATTCACTATAATAAAGCCCATGGGACGTTCCATCATTTTCCTATATAAAATTTAGAATTTCAATCAATATACATACCTTTGAAAGAAGTCATACATAGAAAATATATATTACAGTTATAATGTATTTACCTGTGTCAACGATTTTGGAGAAGGCGAGCTTTTACCCTTCTTCTTATTCTTGTACTTTCTCTTAGCTTGGAGTGATTGCACATGCCAATCATATATATCATCTTGCATCTAAATTAAACTTGTAGCCCCAAAAACTAAGGGCTTTATGTCTAAGTAATTTTCCTGAATAGTTGCTTTTATTTTTTATGGTTCCTTTTTGTTGTGTCTCAAATCTCCAATAGGTGAATCTTTGAACCAATTTCATATAGTATGATAATTGATATTCACCACCTATTGTTGATCAGGAAAGTACATACTAAAAAATACCTTACCATATAATTACTTTCTTTGGTCACTATATTTATGAATAGGCACTCTAAAAATCTAATCATATGATGGTTCCTCTACTAAAGAACCCCATTCTCTTAGTTGGGTCTATAATGTTGATCCAAATGAAGCACCATTTCATTAGGGAGTTACTTGAGGACAAGCACAGAGAGCTTGTCAAGATTCATACAACTTATAACCCTACAGATATGTTGGCGGAGAGTCTACCTAGTCAGCGGTTTGAGTATTGATAGGCATTGGATAGTATGTCCACTGGTAGTTCTCCCTTTAATCCACATTGTCCTTTAAGTGGGAGGTTGTGGGGGTTAAAGGCTGTTGCGCCTTAACCCCAGTGATGTACAATACTCAAACACACATATTTATATGGATGACATATCTAGAAGATTAGGGTATTCTACACCCACCAAAACTTGTGTGGCTCTCTTCTAGCTCTCTTTCTCTCTCTCACCCCCTTCTATTCTACTTTTGCTGAGAGCACTCTCAATAAAACCATTGATGCCTTGTGAGGATGCTTTAACTGGCTTTTAAAATTTTGTCTCTGGGCTTTTGCTTCCTATGTCTATTGATTGGTGGGAAAGAACATGTCTGTTGTAAGTAGGAATGTGATGAAGTCTTGCCTATTGCATTCAATGATCACTATCTAAAGGCTCCTTGAGACTTTTTGCTTTATCAAGTTGAAGCGCATTGCAACTTCTTTCCCTTACCCTACCTCTCTCTATAAACTACCATGACAGGTTCATGTACTACAAGACAAGGGCTGCTTTTTGACACCGATACCGATGCTACGTATGAAGAAATTTTGTTTTAAAAAAGTGAAGTGTCAGAAAGTCCGTCTGTGTGGATGTTGCAAAGAAACCATTGGTGTCAAAGTCGGTGTCACCATCGATAAAATATGCCCGACAATATTGGTATGGGCATCGATGTAGGCATCGGCATATACTGACACTGTAGTGTTGGTATAGGCATCGGTATATACCAACGTTTTTACAGAAGCTAAAAATAAATTTTGTGGGGTGGGATGGGGCTTTTTTTAGTCCCATCCTACTCCACATAAAATTTTTTCCATTAAAATCACGATTAAATGTTACAAATGTGGAGGTATACATTACAATTTTGCAAAGAAAGTCTACAAAGTAATGGCAAATGTGCCAAAGAAATGTGCTACAAAATGGCAAATCCATCAAAGTAATGAACTAATGTGCTACAAAATGGCAAAAGTGCCGAACTCCAAAATGGAAAATCTACGGAGGCAATCTACTACAAAAGGGCAGAAGTGCCAAAATACTAAACCACTAAATGTCCTATCCTACTATTGCTCCTCCTTGCCCACCTCGAGGGTCGAATGTGCCTCCCTAAGAATGAAACAAATTAAAAAAACTAAGAGCATTGATTGTAAGACAATGGTGATAGTCAAACGATAATAAAGAGGAATAGGGTATACTCACATGATGCACCGCCACCCTTTCCCAATCGACGAGGACTCCTTCTCTCTCCTTCTCCTTAAACCTTTCCCTGGCTCCAATCTTGAATGCCCTTCTATACTCCTTGCTATCTAGAGGTCTTCTAATCACAAATTCCTATGGATCCAAATTCAATTAGTTAGATATGAATGACAAGACATTTAAACACTTGAACATACTAGAGATTCATTAGAATATAAATATATGCTTACCACCCATGATTCGTTGCCGAGTCTACCACCATTTTGAGACCATTCCCGAGGCCCTCCACTGAGGCTCAAATGCATCTGTATTCTCCTTGTAAAACTTCTTTGCTCTCTTCTAATCCTTCAGGTCTGCCCACCCTGGTTTATGCTTACCCTCCTAAACTTTGTATTTATGAGACCTAAGGAGTTCTCCCATGTGAGCAAGCATGGCATTTCAATCAAACTATGCAGGCATCCTTGGCTTTATTGTCCTATTGGTTCCAAGGTTTGAATATATTATTGGGGAAGTGGGTGCTCACCAACCTCCTCATGTATCTTGTGATCGCCTTCCTGTCCTCATCTTGTATAACCTCCCCACGCAAAACAAAGTCCGAAGGATTCGCTGTGGATGGAGTAGCAGAGCTGGAGCGAGCACTTAAGGAGCGAGGAGTGAGGGAGCGAGTGGTCTCTAAGATGCTACAACCTGTGAGTGGAGAGTGCCCTGACTAGTACTACATGTCGTGAGGAATGGGAGACCTATAGGGATGTGAGTGTGTAGACCCATCTACATCCCTCATGCCACCATAGCAACCTCGACCCTCACTACTCTTTTTTGGACCTTTGATGGGTATGCCTAGGTGATGACCCTTCAAAAGGGGCTATAGGGGATGGTTGTCGAGTAGATAAAGTCATCGATTTCCTTGATCTACCCCTAAGGGGTGTAGGAGAGGGAATAGCTAAGGTTCTCTGGGATAGGAGAGAGAAGAATCTCACTGCATCGCTCATGGATGTGACAAACTTGTTGGGACTCTCGACAAAGCCATGGGCTACTAGCAAAGGTGTTCCCCCAAGGGTAGTCACAAGGGTAGGTCCGAGAGGAGTTGGCCCATGGGGAGTCCTAGTCATAGGGATAGGCCCCTTAGGAGTGAGCTGAGTGGAAAGAAAGTCCTTTGGAGAGTACAGACAGGACATCTCTTAGAAAACATGTGTGCCTCAGGATCTATGGAGCGCTCTAAGGTGGATGGAACCTATGTGGAAACATAATGAAGAGAGTGCTCATAACATGTAGCTCAAGTCAATTAGGTTCCAAGATAGATTAGCTTGGACTCAAAAAAAGAATCTTGAGTGTATGTGCATTTCTCTATTCAACAATACATGATAGGCTTCTTATATACAGAGAGACTTTAGAATAGTCAACACATGTGGGATCCTCTCATCCACATTTCTCATTGTGGATATCCTTGATCCACATCTCCACATCATGTAGTCCACATCCTAGGGTGGCTACTTTAATACATTCCTATACCATACCTTAGCCTCTAATTATGTGCACATGGCACCATATCTCAATAGCTCCCCTTGGTGCCATGATCCATTGGCTATTGCAAGGTAGTTAGATGTTAGTAACAAAATCAAATCCTCCCTTGGGTGCTTACATGGCTACTCTCAGGTGGTCAGGTTTGACTTACAAGCATGTGGGCTAAAGGTGGCAATTTTTTTGCTTCTCAATGCTTGATGTCGAATGGTGTTCTCTTCTTATCCTAATGTAGCTTGATGCATGGTTCTTTGTGCCTTAATGCTTTATGTGTGGATGCCATGTTTTGTGCTATCTCATCTCATACACTTGTGCTTTTGGCATGCTTTTGCCATTCATCATGCGTCACTTTTCCATTTGTTGCAAAGGTCTTACCATGAGCTTTGTTTTGCTTCAATGGTAGTGTCTAATTGCTAACAATGATTCTGACTTGACAACATTCAAAAAGATGATCACTTTTCCTTTTCAGACTGCATGCAAATTCTTCCTAGATTGCAAGTTATGGCTTGTCAGAGTTTTTATGAAGAAGAGGTGGTCTTTGATGATGTCGCACAAGCTATTCACATGCAGCTTACAAATTGTGCTTGGTAAGGGGTTACTATTCTGAGGTGGCCCTATGCCACATGGCAATCTTTTGGCCCAACTAGGTTAACCCAAGGCTACATAAACTTTGCCATGGTCCAACTAAACCAAGCAGATGAACCTAACCATAAACTTTACCATGGTGAACCTTTACCACAATTAATTTGACCACCTTATCTACCATGTGGCATTTTCATGTGGCCTAAGGTAACAGCCTTGGAGAAGAAAAAGAGAGCTTTGAAGCTTCTCTGCGATGCGGTGGGGAGTTTTGACGATGGCAACATGGTGGGGAGCTTGCTTGTAGGTTGCATGAGGATTGTCAGCCCATGGTGAAGTTGCTTTGTGTTGGAGTATGGAGACTAGGCCTAGTCGCCGCTTGTGCAATGGAGCATGGGCTGGCTTAGCTTTGTAGTTGTTCATTGAGGGAGTAGGCTCGCCCATTACAGGAGCTTTTTTGATCGGTTATGTACAACCGGTTTGCTAGGAGGCCCTCGTTGATGTAGAGGCTCATTGGAACAGACCATGTAGAGCATGATGGCAACCTTTGTGATGGCATTGGCGCAGACCATGAAGGAGAACTTGGTGATGGCATAGATAGCAAAGGAGAGCTTGACAATGGCAAAGACAGTGCAGAACATTGTGATGATGCAACCCTCCAAGATGGCACAGTCCATTCTCCAAACCTGTGAGATGGCACGGATCTCTAGGATGCTCTGTGATGCAGACCTCAACATCTAAGATGGTGTGGGTCATGAAGCAGCAATGCTCTCTATGATGCAAAACTCTATGATACAGTAGCCCTCTATGATGCATACTTCCAGGATGGTGTAGATCATCAAGCCGGGGACCTTGGAAGGCATGTTGATAGTGATGGAGGTCGGTCAGACCCCACCCACACTCATGCACTCTGACTTTAAACTTTATTTAATCTGCATCATGCGCAATTTTTTCTACTACATGTGATAGTAGAGTTTGGGTGTCCTGAATGATAGCAACATGATGAACTGGGTTGGGGCTTACAAAAGACTCTCGTGGAGGAGGGCATTCCATTTTTAATCTGTTTGAAAAAAAGGAACCAAATACATATATAAAACACATTACAAATTATATCAAGGCACTCATTCAAGATTTGTAAAAGAATTCAGGGTACAAACAAGCTACATTCACATTCACTTCTATTCAAAACATTGTGTATATCGCACAAGACAATATATTCCAAAAAGCTAATTCTAGGAAATTTTATTACATCCACTCTCCTTTATTACACAATTTGTGCCAATCACATTCCCTATCACCCTATTTGGTTTTATCCTCATCATCTTTTGTACATTTGATTCTTTGCTTTTCCCTTCTTCACTTCATCCTCCCCCAATCTTTAAAGTCTCCCCTCCTCTCTTCTTTGTCTCACACCACTCCCCTGTTATATCCCTTCTCACACCACTCCCTTCTCGTTGCCGTTCCCCTCCTTCCACTCCTTCCACTCTGCTACTCCTCATCACTCTTTGGTTGCTTTCTTCTTGTCTCTCCCTTCTCGTCGCCCTCTCTCGCTTGCAAATTCAAGATCGAGAGGCAAGCTCATAGTTTTGACATCCTCGCACCATCATACAACAATGTTGATGCCAGATCTTGCATCACGGTCTCATGCTTAGACATCTCACCCCATCTCCCGTGGTGCTTCCAAAAAAATAATCCATCATGTTCGTCATACCCTCATCCTCCTGTAGAGGATCATCTTCAAGATCATCTTGATCAAACTATGGTGGTGGTGCACGTGCTCCCTCCCTACTCTTCTCATCCTGTATAAGATAATGATGCAAGGTTAGTGTGTGCAACAAGGACAAGAAATATAAATATCCATGCATGTCGACCAATATCCTCTTTTGGTGGCACCTCTCCATACATCTGCAAGTGGTGCATGATAATACGGCACTGATGTGATAAACCCTTCACCTACAATGTGTGCAGGGACAAGGCAATCTCTCACAAAGCCACTCCAAACTCCTGGGAGGTGGCTCCCTATTCGAAGAGCTGTCACTACTCATCCTCTCCACCTGCACACATCCACAACCATCCCCCCAAGTCAAGTCAAACACCCAAACACCCAAATCCCCCAAATTCCCTCAAACCCCCTAATCCCCTCTCTTTCACCAAACACCCCGGGGCCTAAATCCCTTCAAACACCCACTCCCTCTCCTGCATTGTCCCTCTACACCCACAACACTTGTTGCAACTCCCTCTCCATCTCAAGGTAATAATTCCTCTCTTCCCCTTCTATTTCAAGTTTGTTTGGTTTCTTTGTCTTTCTTTCTACCTCTCCTCTTGTTTCCCTTCCTCTACTTTCACTTTCCCTTCCTTTCTCTAAAGTTTCTCTCCTCCTTTCCTTTCCTTTTCTTTCTTCGAAGGAAGAAACAATACATGAAAAACAATCATAAAAGAGAAGAGTATTCATGCTTTCTCCTTGTTTGTAGGCTTCTCTTTGTCTCCTCAATCCATACCCTTTGGAATGTTGCTTCTTCAAACTCCTCCTTTCACTAATTAGTTTTCTTAAAATGGTGTGTTTCCTTTCTTTTATAGGGCAATAAACACGAAACGCCTCCTCTTTTGAGAGGGATCATTCGATGTGTTTCTTCCAAGTAAGAACATGCTTCCTCTCTTTCCTATATAGTCTTCTCTTCATGTATCGTCGTTTCTTTTGGTGCCATCCGTTTTTGCTAATGAAGTTACTTTTCTTGCCCAAACTTCTGAAGGAAGCGTATGCTATCCTCGACCACTATTTCAGAGGGAGTTAAAGTGCCTAAACTTCTCCCCTCTGATTTTCCCTCTTTCTTTCTTTAGAAAGATCATCTTTAGCATCTTTGTGACTATTTGTGACTCAATTTCCTTCAGGTGATTCATCCGTTTCTCGAACCCTCTCCCCAGAACCTCTTTTTCAAAGCATTCGTCAGGCTCAGTAGCTTGGTGTCTGTCTATATTTCATGGGAAAAGTTATGTCTGTTACCAATCTCAAAGCTTGGTCTTTGGCTACTATGGGTGCAAATAAGATTACATCTTTTGTCTTTCTAGGCAAGGGATTTTACTTTGCCAAATGTATCGATGTGGATGCATTTTTTCATTTGCTCAGTTTGGGTGGAGTGCATGGTGTAGGTCACTTTGTGGTAGTGATGCCCTAGGACCCTTTATTTGTGTTCAGTTACTTCCCTGTATGGGTTGCTTTGAAAGATTTGCAAGTTCCTTTTCTTCAACATGTGCCCTCTCTTGCATCTCTTTTGTTTAGATACTCCATGTTTTATTAGCTACCATATTGGTTCCACCTCAAGGTCAATAACCTACTTGATCCCATGCATATCTTCACGAATGTGGCATCTACCATTTGGGAGCATTTGATTAGGACACGAAATTCCTTGGGCATAAGGGAGGATATGCGCACCACAAGGAGGATGCATGAAGCTTGGCCACCACAAGAGAGACCAAATGGGTGTGTCTTTTTACCCCGTGCACCATGGACATTATCAAAGAAAGAGATGGTGGTGGTGAAATGGGCTATCACTATAGATTGTACTCCCACTGGATGCATGAGGTGTTTGAAGGGGACCTTCACAAAGAGAAAGAAAAGAGGTGTATAGCAATTATACGGCTTGAAATATCATGATTGGCACAAGATGCTCCAAGTAAGTATGACTTGGCATAATCCATTTTTCCTTCCAAATTTGTGATTCTAGCAGCTACTAATCAACCATCGCTCATGTGTTCAATTCATACTACCTACTAGCGTTTCTCATTGTGCATCGAAGGACATGAAGGATTGTATTCACAAGATGGGCGAGCTTGTGAGGTACTTCACACTATACAAAATGTAAAGCGTATCAATGCTTGATGCAAGGTTTTCATATTGATAATATGGTGTACTTTTTTTTTTCTAGGTATGTGAGCTCAAAGGAAATAGATCCCACCACACTTGAGGATTCTTGCGTTATGTCAGTGGAGGTGGTTTGTTAGTGTCCTCCACATTCTATTCCCATAAGCAACTACATCTCATAGTGCATTTGGTGGATGATATTGTTATATGCGGCATTGTACCATGCATGATGGTTGTTCCTCCTCGAGCCCTTCATGAAGACCTTGAAGGGATTCGTGAGGGAAAATGCAAGGCTCGAAAAGCATGGCTGAGGTTAGGTTGGTACAAGAGTCACTTGTATATATTCATGAGTTTCTTGCCTATGTGGATAGCTCTCTCCCATGACTATGTAGAGATGAAGAAGACCTAAGGCTAACCTCTATTGTGCCTCAAGGGAAAGGACGAAGCAAAGTAATGGACAGGGAGCTACTTAATAATCTAAACCTCTATTGCATGCTTAATAGTGATGTGATGAGAAGATGGGTGATAAGATATAAGGATGAAAAGGCAAGAAGACAAGGAGAAAGGGCCCTCTTTCGTACACACCATGGATCTCGTGTGCCATACCCTGAGCATCTAAGAGCACTTCCAAAGGATATTCATGTCAATTGGCTACTTGACAAAATGGAGAGAGTAGAGAGAGACGAGGGGATGCATATCACAATAGAAGAATGGGATTATGCTAGAGGATGTATGCGAAAGGTCGGTAAATAGAATGTTTTGCATAAGTTAGGAGATTTCAAAATTTTAGATTGCTTATTCAATTGATTTTGTCTTGGTGTAGTGTACTATCTTCAATGCTATATGGTGTGAGGGCAAGCATTTTTGGACACAACGGATTGATGATAAGAGAAACACGCAAGATTGCGGCATCATTGCTAGCTTTGAGGGAGTCATTGGAACCATGGATCCAAGATATTATTAAGCTTGAATTTTGGCGCTTCTTTGTGTATGTTTTGGATGTCAAGTGGTTTAACGATGTGGTGGAAAGAGGCACTAATTCAACAATCAAATGCCATGCAAGTGGCTTTGTAACTATTGACTCCACAAAGTTTTGGCAAAGCAAGGACACACTAGTACTACCGCAACAATGTGAACAGGTACTCTACACATATAAAAATGCTCACTTAATTATATTTGATACCTTCAATGCAAGGAAATTAACATGTTTGTATTTTTGTTTGAATAGTTTGTCTCTTAACCAATGGTGGATAATAATAAGTGGTGGCACATCATACCTACTATTACGCCACGTTCCAAAGTGATGTATAGTACATTTACTAATATGGAATGTATGGAGGATGATCATCGCCATGGATGTGATGATGATCGTGATAGAAGAGAGGAGGATGATCATGAGATAGGAGATACAAATATTCAGGCCATTACCCATGAGGACGAGCCTGCCATTGGTGATGCTGATTTTGATGAGCACAATAGCACAAGTAGTAGTGGGTTGAATGTATTTCTAGATCTCCACATTGGTTTGGATATTGAAGTAGATAGTTTGGCAAGGGTTGATCTCAGCGAGGATGAGATTGAACCATAGCCCATCATTGTATCATTCAAATTTCTAACATATTGCCAAAACTATTTTATATATTGTCTCATTCTTCTCACCTCACTTAAAGTTTGTATATGTGCATTTAGCAAAAAGCATATTATATTATGGTGTCTGACACATGCATAGCATTGATATTTTTATTAAATTAGGTGCTTTGGTAGTCATGGGCAATGTTTGGCAAGCCATGATGCACATTTATTAGCCTACAATAAAATTTTAAACTCTACTGTATGTTTAAAAACACGTCTAAATGTGTGTCTATTATACAGTGCAGATGCGCTATTAAACGCATGTATAATTATAATTTTAGACTCTTGTGTAACCGTGCTAATAGATGCACCCGTAATTTCATGAACTCTATCAATGCTTATAGACGCGCTGCTATTTTTTACATCTATCGAGCGCGTCTATGGATGCATTGTGTTGTTGTGATGGCCTTCCTTTAATGAAAGAAAGAGTACTTGAGGTGGTAGTAAGAAAGGCAACTTTTAAATACTAACACAAAATAAAACACTAACCCACTTTCCAATAAGGTTAACTTGACAAAAAACCAAGAAAAACGTAGATATTTTGGCCACATTATAGCAATTTCCATAGATCCTTAAGAGGGCCAAAAAATTGGCCTACACAAGAGCCAGCTATGGAGCATACTATTGTCTCCAAAGTGCAAGGAAAAGAGAAAAGGTGATATTTAAAAGGTTTGATGCTCGGCTTGAACATATCATATAGTAATGGTGAAGATAGTAATGTCTTCATCTTCTTAGTCACCTTATCATCTTCGGTTTATTAACTAGGGTGCAGTAGGCCGCCTAAGGGGGAGAGTAATGTATAATAAGTTGATTATAAATTAATGATGAAGAAAAGATGTTGAGAATCTTTAGGCTGACATCTAATATAGCAACATCATTTGCACGTCGAAGACGTTTGCTTAAAGGATCAATTGTATGTACTCGGCTTCGTAAGGAACAGAGTCCATCTTCCAAAAAGGGTGTGATACACATGCTTGGCAAGTCATACATGTTGCTACTTCTCTGTGAGACTTCTTGATGTGTACATGTAGCAAGACATTCGAGAAGCAATAAGGAGGTACTAAGTCTGATTGTCATAGTCTGTCAGATTGTGTAAGTTTTTTGCTTTTCCTAGTCCAAAGCTCGCATTTTCCACATCATGCACATAATTATAGCTTCTTAATGTGTTGTGAGTAGCCAATATTCCATTCACTTAGCATTCTATCTAGGAACATCCAAGATATTGTTGATGGCTTTAATTTTCTTCTTTTTTTGTCAAACGTCCTAGTTATAGCTAAGCATCATTTCTTGATAATCCAGTCTATCACCATTATTCTAAATGTATGTGTTGTGCACCTATTGTAAGAATGCGAGTGCATAATTAGTTTATGTGTTCTATAAATAAACCAAAATTAATAATGAACAAACTTGAAGTAGCGAGTTTTTTCTTTATCAAATTTGCAGATCTATTAAAGATTTCCTTTGTTGAAAAGTTTGATTTTTTTATTTTTGGAAATTGGAAAAAGGAAAATACTAAGAAAACATGTGTGGCTCAGGATTGATGGAGCGGCGTTCTAAGGTGGATGGAACCTATGTGGAGACATGATGAAGAGGATGCTCATGACATGTATCTCAAGTCAATTAGGTTCTAAGATAGATTAGCTTGGACTCATAAACAAAATCTTGAGTGAGTGTGCATTTCTCTATTTACTCAACAATACATGATAGGCCTCTTATATAGAGAGTGCCCTTTGAATAGTCAACACTTGTGGGATCCTCTGATCCACATCTCTCCTTGTGGATATCCTTGATCCACATCTCCACATTATGTAGGACTCCACATCTTAGGGTGGCTACTTTAATACATTCCTTATCACATACCTTTTCCTCTAATTCATGTGCTCATGGCACCATATCTCAACACCTCCCCTTGGTGCCATGATCCTTTAGTTACTACAAGGTGGTCAGATGTGAGATTCAAGATCAAATCCTCCCTTGGGTGCTTACATGGCTACTCTCAGGTGGCCACGTTTGATTTACCAACATGTGGGCTGAAGGTGGCAAGAGGGTGGCAAGGTTGTTGCTTCTCAATGCTTGATGTCGATGGCGTTCGCATCTTTACTCAATGTAGCTTGATGCATGACGCTTTGTTCTTCCGTGTGCCTTAATGCTTTATGTGTGGATGCCATGCTTTGTGCCATGGTCATCTCATGCACTTGTGCTTTTGGCATTCTTATGACAACGATGTGTGCATTCATGCTTTGATTTCTCATTTATTGCAAAGGTCTTACCAATTGATTTCTTTCAATATTGGTAATGTCCAATTGCTAACAATGATTCTGATCTAATAGGCATGTAGAGCTCAAAAAGGCGATCACTTTCCTTTTTAGAGCGTGTCCAAATTCTTCATGGATTGCAAGTTACGGCTTGTCGAAGTTTCTGTGAAGAAGAGGGGGCCTTGATGATGTGGCACATGGATTCATATGCTACTTACAAAGTGTGCTTGATAGGGGCTATGTGCTTAGGTGGCACTATAGGTGATGTGGCATATTAACCAATCCTAACCCTAACGGTAGTTACTTGACCAGCCTTATCTGCTTGTTGACCAGGGTTAGTCCTACCCAGGTTAAAAGTTATCTGCCATGTGTCATTTTTTTGTGAACCTTAGGAGAACTGAAGCTTTGAAGCTTGCAGAGAAATTGAAGCGATGACGTAGGCGTGGGCAGCCTGCTGAACAGTGGCAAAAGAGTCGAGTCGGGAGCCCGTTGTCTCATTATGCAAACCCAGTGTCACCAATCCGCGTCCACATAAGGCTCAACCCCTTCAATTGGCAGTCAGGAGAACTGAGAGCTTGCAACCACCTTGATGCATGGCCGACACCTCGAGCCTTTCCAATGGAAAGGATTGGATTACGATGGCGTAAGCAATGCTAGAGGTGACGCTATTGGAGCAGATTGGCGACGTTGAAGGCATGAGGCTAGCTACTGACAGAGCTATTGAAGGCTAGCTGGAGCACAGTAGATGTGAGCCATTTGGAGGTGATTGCAGTTGCACTATGGAGCCAGAGTGATTGCATGAGCTAAGAGGCTGCATTGGTGTTTGTAAGGGGGTCATTGATGGAGGCTTGCTTGCCTTATGTGCTGAAGGTGCGCACATTGGAGAAGCCTGAGAAGGGCCCAGTGCGCTGCTCATTTGCAACAGCATTGGATGAGGCTGGTCGGCCGGTAGAGCTTTAGAGGCTGGGTCATTGGGAGCATGAGTTGTCTGTAGTCGGTGCTGGTTGGAGTTGGCTTCTGAAGGTCCATGTGCAGTAAGTTCGTTGAAGAAGCTCTTTCTTGAGTCAAGGCTGGAAAGGTGAGTCGAGCCGGGGATAAGTTGCCATTTGCAGGACCTCGCACTAAAGGTGCTATGGCGTAGGAGTTGAGGATTACTTTAGAGCCGTTGTTGATGCAGCCAACATGGCCAAATGCACCAAGCTCATTCACATTGCGAAGTCCGCCAAGAGCATTACCAAAACAGTCAACAATTCCATTGCCGCCTACTCCAACGAGTACATTTCCTTAGTTCGTGATTCTTTGTAGAGTTGGTCTCTGAGTATTCTTCTTCATTTTCTTATAGAGAAACTCTATGGCTGTGAGGTCTTCCAAGGGGGCGCCTTACCCGAAACTGTTGGGAATGACTCAAACAACTAACGAGACGAGCGCAATCGATGGATGATTGGTGGTGCTACAGATGAAGACCTTATAAAGTACTAGCAATACATCCTTATTTACTTTAAGGGATTGCCATCCATCCATGAAAGGCCATCGGCTTAGACTATAATACTCTCTCACCAGAAATCTCTCAAGAATTTGAAGAACCTAAAACTAATCTAGAAGAAAAACATGTGTTCCTAAGGCAAGCCTACAACTAATTTAGGAGGCTAAACCTAAGCTCTGATACCATGAGAAAACATGTGTGGCTGAGCATGGATGGAGCATTCTAAGGTGGATGGAACCTATGTGGAGACATGATGAAGAGAAAACAAAGGTGATATTGAAAAGGTTTTGTGCAAAATAGCGGAAGCTCTCTCTTGTTCTTCGTCACCTAGATCATCTTGGGTCACGTCGTTGTTGTCGCCTGTGCATTCACGTTGGAGGAGGCCACCATCGCAGACATCCAAGCTGCTTTCCGAGCTCGTAATCTCACTTCCTACCTCCTCGTCCAATCTTACCTCCATCGTATCGTCTCCCTCAACCCCCTCCTCCATGCCGTCCTCGAAATCAACCCCCTTGCCCTCCGCCATGCACAACTTGCCGATCGCCAGCGATCACGATCGTAATGGTGGCTTCACCGGTGGAATGCATGGCATCCCTGTTCTCCTCAAAGATAACATCGGCACCCACGATAAACTCAACACCACCGCCGGCTCCTTCGCTTTGCTGGGTTCTAAGTTTCCGACAGACGCAGGTGTTGTGGCTCGGCTGCGTAAAGCTGGAGCTATCATTCTGGGAAAGGCTAACCTCAGCCAATGCGCCAACTTTCGTTCTCTCAATTCCTCCAATGGATGGAGTGCTCGCGGTGGACAGACGAAGGTATGCAACCATCGTTTTAATGCCCGATTGAAGTTTGTTGTTCCACGTACAGAATTGCATCTGTTGTTTACATGTGAAACCTGCTGGCTCATGTCGTGATAGAATCCATATGTGCTGAGCGATGATCCTAGCGGTTCGAGTTCAGGGTCGGCAGTGGCAGCGCTGCCAATCTGGTGGCCGTTACTTTGGGATCTGAAACTGATGGATCGATTCTTGAGCCTTCCGGGCATCAAGCCATCCGTTGGACTCACAAGCAGAGCCAGAGTAATTCCGGTATCACACCATCAAGGGTGTGCTTCCCCCTTCAAGCTAGCTATTTGTTCTCAAGTCAGTCGCGGAATGAGTGTTTCTTTGTACAGGCTGAACAAATTCTCGCGCTGACGGGAGAACCCTTTCGCGCCCCTTCAGGCCGCTTTGCAGGACTGTGGCTGATGCCGTTGCAGTTTTGGACGTCATCGTGGGCTATGACAAAGTGGACAATACGACGTGGAGTACTTCACGTTTCATTCCGAAGCAAGGCTACCAACAATTTCTGAAGGCTGATGGATTGCGCGGAAAGCGTCTCGGAGTCCTTCGGGAACTTTTCTCGGAAATCCTTCCTAGCGAAGCACAGGCCATGGAAAAGCATCTGCAGAGGATGAGGTTCGAGCTATCAATTCCAGTCATTCCTATAATTTGCTGTATAACCTTAACGGCGAAGTCTTTCTAAGTCAGTGCGTCATTTGGCCACCGACAGGGAGCTCGGAGGGGATGTGATCGACAACGTGACGATCTCCACCATATAAAGTGCAATTAGGAGAAGCACCAACGAGGATATAGTTTTAGCTTACGACTTCAAGCAAGACCTGAACGACTATCTATCTAAGCTTGTGGAATTACCCATTCGGAGTCTGGAAGACGTGATCCAGTTTAACATTAACCATGCATCTGAGGAGGTGAGCGCCTTTATCTTTATTTCCTGCACATTTCAATCCTAAGGACTTCGACGATTCTCGGGCCAAACAAACCATCAGTCCCGGCTTCTTTTATGAGCTCAGCAAACGCACGAACCTGAGACATGCTGCATGTTTGCTTCATTATTGTTCTTCATTGTTGAACATGTGGGCTTCACACTGGTGATCATGATGTTGATTTACTCACTCACATTGCTTAACGATATCCATCGATTCATGTGAGTGCAATGACTGCTTCCTGCTTGATCTTCATTGATTTCCCATAAGGTTTTTCCACTCTGGAGTTGTTCACGTTTGGGATTGATGACTGAACCCTGCTTTGCCTTGGTTCACCTCACGAGGGTTTCGAGAGTTATTCCGGCTTGGTTTTCACCGATTTACGCTTGATTTATATTGATCACATTTGGTTCATACAGGAGTTGAGCGTGTATGACCAATTCATATTTTATAAATCCGAGGCCACAACAGGCTTCCAATCTGAGGCATACAAAGGTGCGGTGAAGATGGAAATGTTGCTGACCAAGGAAGGGATTGATATGGCGATGAAGACAAACAAGCTGGACGCAGTGATTGCACCTTCCATGAGCAGCATAACGTCTGTGGCAAGTATAGCAGGGTATCCAGGGATTCGAGTCCCTGTTGCATATGCTTTTGAACAGGCCACCCGCCTTCGTAAGCCCCCCTCCTTCCTCGCTTAAATTTTTGCTCTCCTCGCCCCGCAAGCAGCACACTTTTACTGAAGCGCGTATGTACATCTAATTTTGTTCTGCACAAGTTTATCGAGTCTAAGAAGATGGCATTGGTTCAAGTAGCTTCGAGATTCTTTGCTTAGAAAACGTACTTTTGCACAAATTAAAGAGCTAGTCCTGTAGGGGCAATTATATCCATGTCGATCCTTAAAGCAAGGAGCTGCTTGGTCTTTCTACTCCATTCTTTTTCTGAGCTTTGGGGGAAGACTATTGGAGAAAGGTAGGCCCTTAGGTTTAATTTGATGAATGTGAGGCCTTGGATCCTTGGATTTGACAATGGAGGAATATGGTTGTTGAATTTGAAGTAAAAAATATGGGCCACACGATGACAAAAATTTATTTCAACCATCACATAGTTTCATTCCTCCCTCTTCTTCCACGTGTCCATCTAGGGCTCCTCTAAGTGTTGATTCTTTTGCTCCTCTATGTGTTGATTCTTCCACAAATAACTGTCTCTCTTCTTCGTGCACCCTCTTCTCCGTGATCCCTCCATAGCTCCCCCCCCATCGCCACCGCAGGCCCCAAATACTTGATTCAACCCCGCCCCTGTATACCCCCCCACCTGCATTAACCCCCCCGACGCAAAATGATAGTTAAGGCTAGAGGAGGTAGGCATTTTTGTTGGTTTAGGATTAACTGCATCCCCCACAAAATATATTCTTTAGTAGATCCCAAACAACCACCATGCTTGTTTCAGTAAATCCCAATCAATAAAACCCAAACAAGGGAAAATGTAAATCCTAAATAGTATATTAATCCCAAACCACCACTGAGCTTGTTTGACTATGCATGAGGGACTATCTAATTCATAGGTTCAAATTAGCATTCAGTCAGAATCAGACTGTAATAACAATGATTGTGCACGAGGGTCCATCTAATTCACAGGCTCAAATTAGCATTGAGTTGGAATCAAACTGTAATAACAATGACTTTGCATGGGGGCCATCTAGTTCACAAGCTTAGATTAGCATTCAGTCAGCTCATCAGGCTGTAACAACAATAGTTTAGAACGAGAACTATTGTTATTACAACTTGATGAACCGACTTAATGTCATGTTTTGATCTTGCCTTTCTTCAGTTGACTGTAATAACAATGACTTTGCATGAGGGGCCATCTAGTTCACAGACCAGATTAGCATTGAGTCGGAATCAGACTATAATAACAATGACTTTTCATGAGGGACCATCTAATTCACACGCTCAGATTAGCATTAAGCTGGAGATAGATTGTAAGAACATATCAGAATGTTAGAATTTTTCGATGAACAAGAAATTCTCCCATGTCAACCATCTAATCGCACATCATGGCAACCATCTAATCGCATGTCAGGGCTAGATGATGATGTATATAACTGCCTATGCTAGATTAGGCTACTGGCAAGCTAGATGCATGTGCCACCGCTCCTCCCCCCTCATCCCATTCAATTATTATGATCTTAGCTCCGATGATCGAGAAATTGTCCCATGGCAACCATCTAATCGCACGTCATGGCACGATGATGTATATGACCGCCTACGTTAGGTTAGGCTACCAGCAAGTTGGGTACATGTGCCACCGCTCCTCCCCCCTCATCCCATTGAATTATTATGATCTTGGCTCCGATGACTGATAAATTCTCCCATGACAACCATCTAATTGCAAGTCATGGCTAGACGATGATGTAAATGACTGCCTACGATAGGCTAGTGACTACCAGCAAGATGGGTGCATGTGCCACCGCTCCTCTCCCCTCATTCCATTGAATTATTATGATCTTGGCTCCGATGACCCAAGAAATTCTCCCATGGCAACCATCTAATCACACGACATGGCTAGACGATGATGTATATGACCGCCTATGCTAGGCTGGGCTATCAGCAAAATCCAACGGATAGATTGTGTGCTCTTAGCAGTGATAAGCATCGAGTCGCACAAACTGACATAAGAAATGAAGGGGATACTGCTACTGGGGTGGACATGAAGCCAGTTGTGAGACTGGATCTAGCCAACCCACTGGAGAACCGTAGGGTAGTGTTTTCGTCTTAGGTAGGATAGGAAAAGGGGGGAGATTACTGTCAGAGTTTGTTTTCATGTTGACACTACTGTACTTTGGGTCTTCAAAGATGGCAAAGATCTCACTGGATTACGTCATTGAGCATGTCAAGAGGGCTTGATTTGATAGATTAGAATATGTGAACAATTACAACTTGGATAGCAGGAGAGCAAACTAGTTTAAAAACCCAACAAGTCTTGAGTAAAGGAACAGTTTAGGAACAGAGATAGAAAGCCATGGAGGCAATGACATTTTTTATACCACTTGTCCTGAGCTTGATGAAGCCATTTTGCAAGGGGTCCCTCGACAACCCAAGATTGTCGTACATGAGATTGATCGCTTGGAGGAAGAACGTAGCCTTTCCCAAGAGTGACATTCACAAGATGGTCATATTGCAAGAGGAACTGTGGGAAGGCCTTCAATACTATAAGAACCCACAGCTTGCAAAGTATGTTGCTGAAGGCTTCCACTGTCTGAAGTGTCGAGCCCTCGTCCTGGAATCCTTGCATAAATATAAAGTCCTTCAAAGATCTCAGACTTGATCTCTTGGAATCTTGGAAATATATTACCTGGGACTTTTTTAGGGGCTGATCACCCCTCTAATATAGTTGCCTTTTCAATAGAACTTGAGTTTAGTAAATTGTCTTCTTTGAAAAAAAAAGTAGTAAATTGTCTTTGTATTTATCCATCCTTAAATATGATGGTGGTCTCTTTTCGAAATGTAGAAGAGTAAAACTTAGTTGTATACTACTCGGGTATATAGCTTTAGGGGCTGACTATACACGTGGATTTTCTATATAACTTCAATTTTAAAGTAATAATTTGCCATTTATCCATCCTGGGATATGATTGCTTCACTCAGCTTGACTTATAATTTAAAAATGTTTTCTTTCGTTGGATTCGAAGGTTCTATTTTTTATGACTGCTTCACTCAATTGGACTTTATAATTTGAAAATGTTTCCCTGAGTTGGACTGTATAATTTGATGGACATTTTCTAATAATACAGTACGATTCTATAGCTTGCAATTCATTTAGAATTTGTGGTCACCATCCCGATGGCTGAATTCTGATAATAGATAAAGAGAACCAGCCTAAAGGGGACTGTTTTAGTATAACACTTTGCAACAATACAATCTGTTTTAGGATAGCAAGGCAGTAGTGCAAGATAAGTGTTCTCCAGTGCAGTGGTTGGTTGCACACTAGGATATTAATTGCCACCAGTGCGATGGTTTGTTCTATTATTACAAGATGAATGGCATGCAATTCATTTGTTTAGAATTTGTGGTCACTCGTGGATTTGTGGTCACAGCCCAGTGGTTGAAATTTGACAATAGTTAAAGAGAACCAACGTAAAAGGGACGCCATAAGCAAATGCATTTTCTAATATTTCACCAGCCCGGGGTTGAAATTTGGACAATAGTTACAAAGAACCAGCCTGTTTGTGGGAGCTATTTTCCTTGTGTGCAACCAAGGAAAATGCAATTGGATCCCATGACATCCCATTAGAGGACTAAAAACAAGCATGGTGGTTGTTTAGCATATACTAAAAACAAGCGTGGGGTTAATCTACCATTTGGAATTTACAAAAACAAGTGCAGTGGTTGTTTGGGACACATGATGAGTATCCAGGTGGCCTTTCTTGCGACATTTTCTAAAATTTTGAAAGCCACTGCAAGATCGTGCACAACGAGAATAGGAACTTAAAAAGGAAGTTTCCCCAATGAAGTGGCAAGTGTTAGAAGAGGCTAGAGCGCGTCAGGCTAAAGCTAAAAACTTAGAACTTATATCAATTTATAAAGCATCCATGGAATTGTTAAACCCCATGGAGGACCTGACCGCTGCCCCTGTAAGGGTACAAGACAATTGTAAGTTTTGCAAGGAAACAATATGCTCAGCCGATGCCTTCATCGATCCTAGTACAAGACAATTGTAAGCTTTGCAAGGAAACAATATGCTCAGCCGACACCTTCATCGATCCTAGTGGTCCACAATTTGATCTACGAGATGTGTACCAAGCTGCTAACATACAAGGTAACCATGGAACCCACACCTGTTAAGATATGTGTTGTAAATGGAAAAATCTTGCCTGCTATAGGTTGCATCAAGATTTCTTTATCCATTCTAACCATTGCATGGCAAGTAGGTTTTATGTTGTGCCAATAGCAGTTGCCATGGATGAACATGTTGTTCTCGGGTGCGAACATGGTGCTGGGTAGTAAGCTGCCAAATTGATTGGCAAGAATGTACGGCAACTCTCACTAACGACGACCACACCTCGGTTGTACAATGATGATGTAACGTCCATTCCAGCACCCCAGATGACAAAGATGGCTGGAAAACATCCTATGATCCTAGCAATCCCAACAACTACTCCCTTATCTCTAGCTGCTACTTCCAATTTAACTACAGTCGTAAAGATGAAAAAGAATGGGCCTACTGCAAAACTGCACCAAGAACACATAAAAACAAGAGCTTTTATTGGCTCTCAAAGGATACATTCTCTGCTTCTACATCTTAGGCCATGCCAAAGTCAAGTAAGAATACAGTCATGCCTCTCCAATCCCATTCTCCATCTACGAAGGGTGAAGCTAAACCATGGAGGAAGACCAGTTCCCAAAGACACAAGCCCACCAAGGGCCAACGGTGGCAACATTCTTGGTGGTGGATAACCAAAAGGTTGCTCGAAGCTCAAGGATTCTACCAAGGCAACACCTTCATACGGGTACCCCAAACGTGCAAGTTTCTAGTGAGTACCAATCAATGTCCTACATCATCCATGGAAAATACCACAGTAGTGCCACAAGAACTTGCCTCTAAAAAAGAGGTAGATACATAAGAACTTACTGTTGGAAAATCATAGGTGAATACGGCATATATACTACCACAGGACTCTCCCCTATACCCTAGCATAATCTTGCTACAAAATTCAGTAACACGAGTAGTCACGGCAGTTACACAAGAACCTGTCCCTAGAAAGGGGAAAGTAACACAAGAACCTGCTGCACTCAAAGGGGAAGGTGAGGCCCACTGGGTCCCAAAGTGCATCCCCTCAATCTCATCCTTGCCTTTTGCTTCGACAAAAACTCTAAACACGGTAGACCCACAAGAACGTGTCACTAAAAAGATGATAGACCCACAAGAACCCATCGTTCCCTTGTGACTACTTATGGATCTTGATGGATTCTGCAAGTCTATGTGGAGCTTCAAGCAGTGCTACAATCAGTTGAAGAAGGCACCAATGAATGTGCAACACCCCTTTTGCAGGCTTCCCAAACGTCTTTATAGGCATGCTAAGCAAGTACGCTACCTAGAGAGATGCAAGGTATTCCAAATCTTAAGGTTTTCTATCCATAGTCCATGCACGGGGTCTAGGTGAGAATAGAGAGTAAATGACATAGGTGTGAATAGGGTATGGCGCATGGCACATAAAATTTCAGTTAAAATGAGTCTGTGCCATTCATTGTCAAGTCCTAAATCCTCCATGCCATAAAGCTTCAGCCTGTCTCCACTAGCCCCACGAAGTCACTCATGCTCCATTCCCCAAGTCACTCCCTCACACGACACGTGGCCAAGGTCACATTGTAATACTTTCAACTTCCACCGCCACATCATCCATACCACTTCGCATGCATTGGCACACACTTAGTTGGAGTCTTGAAAGTTAGTCAAGCAATCAAATTCCTCAACAGGGCCACAAAGTTAACTCATTGTTGTTATAACAATAATGTAGTGATGATAACACGATGACTGCCTCAATGTCTACTATACTACTAACTCAACGATACCACACCCACTATGCTAAAAATAAAGCCAATCGTTGCCATATTAATGCCACTTGCTACTTTACTAATAACGCCCCCACCTCTAATGCAATGACATGCCATCCCCCTAAAGCCAATCACTACTTTAATCAAGCTAACTATTGCCATAATCACTCTTACCTGCTGCTTTATTAACTCTGAGTTGCTATTGTATCACCTTGCTAATGCCAATTGTCACTGCTTTGTTAATGCCAGTCGTGCTACAATATTGCTAAAGTTGACCCGTTGCTTTAACAAATCCCCTATACAAATAGCCAGGCTCATTCTGTAGGTCCTTACTTGCTTCCGTACCAAAACTCTGCCAAAATTTCATTTGAATTCCTGCAACCTTCAAAAGTTTTTGAAACCCCTTTCGTTCACCATCCCACTACATGTCCACCACCTCCTCACACCCCATCAACACCCATGATCTTTTTTCCATGGAAGAACTCACTGGATAAGTATCATTTGCGATCCCCCGCTCTGTCACACCTGCATTATACATACAAGATGCCCTTAATATAGAGCGATCACGCATGAATGCCCTCCAAGTCGACTTCGAGGTCTTATAGAGACATGCTACTCTAGGCCAATAGCAGCATGTCAGGGTCACCGAAGAAAAAAGGGCACTGGAAGTTCAGGTATAACAGCAGGAAGCACTGATTTCCCAACAACGGGAATAGCAAATTCTTACACTACAAGTGGACATGCATGCAACCGCCCAGCAACAGGAACAACAAATTCTTACACTACATGCAAACTTGCATGCAGCTCAAGAGTCAACCCCTCCTTAACAAGCACTAGGTCTGATCCATGAGGGGTTGCTGGAAGCGTCGTCCCATGCCTTCACACTTTGTTTCACCTCATGCCCACTACCAATTTCTTGCACACTATCGTTACTGCCATTCTCCCACATGACATACACCGACACCCCATTGTATATAACTTCATGGCGTGGACTAAAGTGTTGCAGGACTCTGTGGACTTCACCATGGCTATGTCTCTCCTCGAATTTGTCAAGCCCTCAGCTCTAGAAGACCAACCTTGCAATTCAAAAATCCTCCAATGAAAAAAGAACAATATACCAAAATACACATCACCACATTTTATTCAAATGCAAAGAAAAGTGCCAAAATTTTCAATATGACCAAGCTAGAGGAAAGAGTAGTTGCTCCTCGAAATACATTTGCTCAAATACATCATTTTTTAAACTATGGGCAATACTTATTAAAAGGAAGTATTATCAATGTACCTGCTAATACCAATGTCATACATGCTGTACTTCCATGGTCACTAGATGATAAAATAACAACAGGTATAGTGATAAAGCATAAAATTGAGTACAAGTCAATTTTATGAGTGGGTACATTCAACCATATAATGTGATAAAAGCTTTACATATACTTGCATAGACACCACTACATAGAAAGTACAAAGTCAAAGTCTCAAGGATATGGATGTCTCAATTTTGCTTAAACTATGAAATAGACCAAACAACTCCAGCATGCAGCCCCCAAAAAGACAATGATACTATTGAGAGCTTTGCTAAAGAAGCTATTGATACTTATACAGATACATTTGTACATGGTTTCACAGACTCAAGTAAAAATTTTGACATTGCAACTAACATTATAAGAATAGCACCTTCACAAGGACACTACCCACTTGAATTTTTCAAAGATAAAGATTATGAAAAATTAATCTTTCCAAGATTATTCTATGGCAATGAAAGAGCAACTCTAACAAAAGAAAAACTTAGTTACAAAAAAATAGTATAGTGGGAATTAACAAACCCAAGACCGACGATTCGCTACACACATTACCAACATATTTTTCAAAGCAGTCAAATTTATGATCCAACAAATTGCATCATCATCATGGGCTCGGCTCTGAAAAGGAAAACTTAGAAATAGAGTCCTTTGCGCCCATGACATTAAAGAAAAAACAAACCTCGAACAAATATTACGATGAGACATAGACTACCATGAACTACAAAGGTTGCGTACATCACCGGTTCTATGACCTACAAAGGTTGCATACATCACTTGATTACCTTGAATAATTGCGAGAAATTTTGTTTGCTATGATACGCCAACTTGGACCACCTACGTTTTTTGTAACATTCACTAGTGGAGAACGCCATTAGGGACCTTTAAAACAAGCTATACAGATACTAGTAGAAGACAATAACACCCAAGATACTAGAAAAGTTCATTTAAACAAATTCATAGGACAAGATCCCATTATATGTGCACGTTATTACTCACACAGAACTATTGCACTTATAAACCTTTTGAAATACTCAGTACACATATATGGTGAAGTTGAAGATTTTTCTTTGTGAGACTGAATTCCAATCACATGGGAGCAAGCATGAACACGGTTTACTATGGATAAACAATGCACCTACATACAATCAATCGTATTAAACAACTAAGGGTCAACGTTGCTAAACATGCAACAAAGGTTTGCACAGCAAGTAGATTTCTTGATATTATCATTACCATTGCATCATGCCTCTAGAGCATTCCACTTTATTAACACAACACATCCACAAGATCGAGATTTCATGCTAAAACTCAATTACCAGCTTCAAGCTTTCAGTGACAATTCCACAGATATAATGTGCACATCCATCGTAGAAAAATACAAAGCGCATCCTTTTTCACTTGAGAATTTCAGCCTATCTGAGATTGTGGCATCTTATAACTATAGCAAAAAATTTAGAAAGAGAAAAAAGGACAGAATTATAAGATCAATAAAATACAATTTAAACATTGTGACCCTAAAACCTATTTCAGAGAGATGCTCCTACTACATGTACCTTTTGGAGACATGGGAGAAAACTTAAAAGCTTCATGTGCAACATGGAAAGAGGCATACAATCTCCATATTGATGATATAATAAATACTGCCAAAAAAATGCACACACGCTTACTACAACAATGATGGATCTAGCTGTAATAACATCGAAGAAGCTGCTGAGCAGTTATCAAAAGAGAACGAAGATTTTATAAGCTCAACTACAATGAAGTTTCTTGAAGATAGCATCAAGTTAACCAACACTACAAATATTGATTTATATAGCTTGACTTATGAATAAAATAACAACAATTGTAAACAAAACTCAATCATCCACTTGTAGACACCAAAAGGAGTTGCCTTATCCTCAAATGAATACTACAAACAAATACGACAACTAAATCTAGAACAACGTCAAATTTTTTATAACATTGCATTCAAGTTAACATATCAAGAAGACCAACAAATATGTGCATTTATCATAGGGGGAGCTGGTACTAGAAAAACAACTATCTTGAGGGTGCTCGTTGAGTACTTAACAATAAAAATTATTTCTAATATATATGCTGATCCTTTAAACTAAAAGTCATGAAACTAGCATACAACTGCATCCCACATAGGTGGAATGATAATACACTTTGCTCTATGGATTCCTATAAACCAAAAAGAAAAATAAAAAATACCAGTTGAACGACTAGATGCACTCACAAAAGTATACTTGGAAGTATAAGAAATAGTTATAGACAAAATTTCCTTAATAGAAGCACGAATGGTCATAATATTAGACAAACATATATGCACAATCAAACATGTACAACATCTACCATTTGGAGGACTACACATTTTCTTCTTCAATGACTTATATTAAGCATCCCCTATACTTAATAAGTGGATATTTGTGTAGCAAGGTATACTACCTACGATCATTTGGACACAGAATTGGGCCTCCATATGCACCAAACTGATATTGAGTTTATAAACATTCTAAATAACTTTCAAAAAAACAAGCAAACATAGCAAGAAATTGATGCCATAAACCGAGCATCTTTTCGTAAACCCCCATAAGACTTGATAATACCACAGTTATTCTATACTCAAAAGGGTACAAATTAACACAATAACATCGTTTTCCAAAAAACACTCGGACATGGTTACATTTTTAAAGCAAAAGACTTTCACAACCAACAAACATAACATTACCAGCATATAATCCAAATAATCCAAATAAAACAACTAGTTTACACACAACATGCGAACTAAAGCCATCAATTCAAGTAGAACTACCTGTAGGAAATTATGATACATTAGATGGACTAGTGAATGGAGCAGATGGCTACTTTTGTGTAGCAAAAACACCTAAAAAACAATAGACATTAATAATCCAATAATTTGGATACAATTTCTTCAACTAGCAATAGGTGCAGAAACACGAGCTCGAAATGCAAACTTATATACAAATGGGATACAACATAATTGGACATGCATATTTCCTATCTCAAAAGAAATACTAATAGGGCACAGCATCACAAATAAAGTGATGAGAAAACAAATTCCAATACAATGTGCTGTAGCTGGTACAATACATCGTTCACAAGGATTAACTCTAGAATAAGTAGCTTTCTGTCCAAAAAATGTTCATTATCATGGTCTAACATACACTGCACTCTCACGTATACGATCAAAATAAAACTTATATCTTCTATCACCACTAACAACTTCAAGCTTCCATGTAGATAGCATCGTCTAACAAGAATCTAAACGACTATTAACAGAATCCTCATGGCAATTTTCGATCTTATGAATACAAGATTTACATGCATCCCACCATATTATAACTCTCGTTCTTTATCAGCACATGCGGATAATCTAAAAGCACATTACTTTATAGAATACAATCATGTTATTTGTTTGATAGAAGTTAACACACAACAACTAACAACATATTTTACTAGCAATAAATATAAATCCATCACAGCTCCTAGCAAATATGCAACAACACTTCTATATGATAGTAAGTACTGTAATCTTAACAATGCTTAGCAACAAGATAAAAACAATACCCACTGCATTCCCAACATTTATCCTTGGTGACTTTAATATTAACATGTTTGCAATAAATAAGGAGCAAAGAATGTTACACTCATTAATGTCTGCAAATCACCTAGTGCTAGTAAACAACTTACCAACACCACCTCACAAATCACTTTTAGATCACATATGGACAAATGCACCACTATCAAAATCAATTGCCAATAACATACCAATCTATTGATCAAATCATGATGCAGTTACACTATGTTACAAATTGCCATCACACATGCCTTCATTAAAAATACCAAAAGCTTGATACTAGGAAACTTCATGCTAAAAAACTTAAAGCTTGAACACGACATGACTAGATTCCTAGATTTTGGTATCTTCAGAGCATCTTTTATGTACCTCACTTGTCAAAGATACAAACCTGTACATCACTAATTGAATACCGGTAAGTTAGTTGCACATGAAGTTATTTCTATCATGAAAGTACTTCAAGATTCATGATCCAAGTTAACCAATTTCCATTTAGCTTCTTGATAGGTGACATTGAAGACAAGATTGCAATTCAACAGACAGAGTACGAATTACCGCACACTAAAACAAGTTGTAATCAATGCAACGACAATCAACAAAAGCCAATTCAGCTTGGTAGGTTGCCTCGCATCAACATTTACTATAATTGCTTCATCATTTCGAGGATAACATGCCAATAGCTTCATGTAAATGTGCAGAGCCAGTCAACTTTATATTCATGGGAAATAGATACAAAGTATCTTTATGCTGGAAACTCTACATGAGTAAACTTTGTAGATAAGAGAGCAACAATGGAAACGGCATTTATTTAAGACAATATGAAGAAAGTACTTCTTCAGATGCACTGCTTCTTTGACAACATACAAATTAGCTTAAAAACATCAGAAGACTTGATAAGATTTAGAGCTCCTTTGTCGACAAGCTTTAGTCCCAAGCTTCCACCATACATTATGGTCATGTTTCCATGCAACTTGGGTGCACGCACCCAGGTGCGTGACAACGACCTACAAGCCACCAGTGGCCAATCCAGCCCATGGAGGCAACCAACGATCTATTTGCGCACCGCTCCGCTTGTCGTTATCATGTAGCTGGGCGCACACCTAGGTGGCTTGGAAACAAGCCCTATATAGATCATAGACACTACCTCTTGTTGTCTATTGGGGACCTACTTTCTCTCCTCTAGAATATTCTAGAATTTGAGTGTTTCATGTTTTTGCCAGGTTGGAGGCTTCATGAATACAGCTCGCACCAAGCCTACGTCACCCTAAATCTGAATAGCATCCTAGAAGAGAACGATGCAAAACCAGTTGCTAGGATAAGTAGTATGCCCCGGACATCTTAGCAGCTTTGCGCCAAGAAAAAGTATTAAGGTTGCGGTTGTCCTTGTAGTCCGTGGGAGTGATCGATCCTTTGAGATAGTCAACTTGCTCGCAACGCCCTGACTCCCTGTGAAGAGAACTGCCCATAGTCTTCTTGAGTAGAGACAGCCATCACTGTTTCTTTCAAGAAACCACTTCGAGTTAAGTACCTCAAAGGTTCGATCATTCGGATGGAATAGTAAGCACAACCGCGGTCAGAATGCTTTTTGCTACATTTCCTAGTGGACCTCTTGGCCTCTCATGGAGCCACGCGTCAAGACCACTAGACCTGAAGGGTGGAAATTGCAAATCTTCAAAATTAGTTGAGTGCCAAATATTTCTGAGCCGAGCGTTAACAACTTGGTGTTCATAAGCTACAGAAGATTACTATCGTTGTGCTTCCTGTAATTTTGAGGATTAAGTTGGCATATCTCAGCTGTGGACTAAAGAGGTATGTAATGTTTAGCTGAACCTTGAAACGCACTACTTAAAAGCGTTTTGTCTCTTTAAACGACATGGACATGAGGTTTTAATGAGGGAGGTGTTTCCAGTTTCTAAATATCAATGTATTCCAAAAACACTTCAATTTAGGTATGGTTGAAGCCTCTACCTATTAAAATGGCAGCGGAAGATGCAAACAAACTGAAATTATAGAGCCACACAGAGAACACTAGAGACAACAAAATGTACCACCACTGATCTGCTGTAAATCAGCCCTTAAACCAGGGCAGCAACTGAAATACAAGATATCTTGAATAAGATAGAAAACAGGAGCTGCAGGAGAGGCTGAACTGAAGCAGAGAAAAAAAGGGGGGAACACAAGAAAGCTGAAGCCTGAGAGCACGGAGGCAGGAGAAGCCTGAAACGAAGAGGCAGGGGCCTGGAGTGAAGAGGCTAGAGGAGCCTGAACTGAGGAGGCAAGAGCCTAGAGAAGAGGAGGCTGAAGGAGCCTGGGTGAAGAGGCAGGAACCTTGGAACAAGGGAACTGTAGAGGCCTGGAGCAGGGAGGCAAGAGCCCTGAAGAGGCAAGATCTGCTGCGGGAGTGTGGGCAGCCAACTGAGCAGCTGAGAGGGGGCTCTGAGGGGATGGTCAGGAGCAGGCTGTATGCTGGAGCCTTGAGGAGCTGCAAGAAGTGATGGAGGAAGTGAAGGGAAGGAGGCCCTTTTATAGGGCAGGCCAGGGGGGGAGTCGGCCAGTTTGGCTGGACCGACCAGCCTGGTCGGTCAGGTCAACTGGGCCGACCAGCTGGTCGGCCAGCCTACCCCCTCTGGCCCCTCTTGCTGCATGGGGGCTGGTCGGCTGGCCACGCCTGGAGATGCTGATTCTCAACACCCCCTCTCAGCTCCAGGGTGTGGCACAAGACCCAGAGAGCTGGTATGACGTTGGAGAAGGGGAGGAGAAACAGATTTGGTAAATATGTCGGCGACGTTGTCGGAAGTGGTGCTGAATAGGAGCACAATGGTACCGTCAAGAACCTTCTCTCGCGTGTAGTGGTACTGAATTTCAATGTGTTTTGTCCGAGCATGAAAAACCGGATTGCGAGCAAGGGCAATACAGCTTTGATTGTCACAAAAAAGTGTGGTAGAAGTGGATTGCTGAAAACCACAATCGAGAAGAAGGCGCCGAAGCCACACAGCCTCACAGGTGGCACTACACATAGCCCGATACTCAGCCTCGGTGGAAGATAGGGCGACCGTGGGTTGGCGTTTACTGGACCAGGAGATAGCCGCAGAGCCAAAGGAGAAAACATAGCCCGTGGTAGAACGGCGAGAATCGGGGTCGCCAGCCCAATCGGAGTCACTCCAACCTCGGAGAGTGAGCGGGGAAGGAGAGTTACCACCGGCAGCATAAAAGAGCCCGAAAGTAGAGGTCCCCTTAAGATAGCGGAGGAGACGTCGAGTAGCTTGCCAATGAGAAAGCGAAGGGGTTTGCATGAAGGTACTGAGGGTGCCGACAGAGAAGCCGAGATCCAGTCGAGTGTTAAGTAGCCAAAGAAGAGATCCAACAAGCTGGCGGTAGAGGGAGGCATCAGGATAAGCAGTGGACCCAGAAGCAGAGAGTTTAGCGTTGGGATCCATGGGAGAGGTGATGGGCCGACAGTCAGCCATGTGGAAAGTTTCGAGGAGCTCGTGAACATAGCGTTGCTGAGAGACAAAATACCCCCTCTTAGTCTGCCAAATCTCAAGACCCAAGAAAAAATGGAGAAGGCCCATATCCGTCATCTCAAATTCAGTTTGAAGAGCAACTTTAATGGCAAGGATATGATTGGTATGACTCCCGGTGAGGATTAAATCATCCACACAAAGAATGATGAAGGTATGAAGCTGTCCTTCATGAAAAAGATAAAGATTGGGATCAGCCAGAGAGCGAAGAAGTCCTTGGCGGCAGAAGAAGGTATCAATACGCTGATTCCAGGCCCGAGGAGCTTGCTTGAGACCGTAGAGAGCCTTGCGAAGGCGACAGACCATGAAAGGAGAACGAGAATTAATGAAGCCGGGCGGCTGATCCACATATACCTCTTCATGAAGATCACCATTCAAAAATGCAGATTTGACGTCCATTTGAAAGATGGGCCACTGATGGTGGGCGGCAAGAGCGAGGATCGTGCGGATGGTACTCATCCGGGCGGTAGGTGCAAAGGTCTCCCCATAGTCGATGCCGGGTCATTGGACATAGCCTTTAGCCACCAGCCGAGCTTTATACTTGTCGACAGAACCATCAGAGGCGTATTTTGTTTTGAAAATCCACCGGACACCAATGACGGAACGATGTGAGGGACGAGGGACAAGGTCCCAGGTGTGGTTCCGAAGAAGAGCATGAATTTCCGCTTCCATAGCCTGTTTCCAATGAGGCTGGGCCAGAGCCTGAGGAACGGTAGTGGGCTCACGAGTGGCGAGGATGCGAGACATAAGGGCATAATTGACATGAAGGGGATCAGAAGAGGACGGTGGGAGATGGCGATGAGAGCGACGAGGCCCATCATCAGGGGGTGGTTCGGAGTAGGGATCCTCAAGACCGGAGGAGCGGAGAGTATCAATGAGCCATCGCGGAACACGTACCGAGCGGGGTTCCAAAGGAGGAGCAGACGAGGGTGGAGCCGGAGAAGGAGGCGGAGGAGAGAGAATAGGAGGTGATGTACCGGGGGACGAGGCAGGTGGAGGGAGAGAGGGCTCCGGGGCATCGGACGGATCTCCAAGAACAGGAGGAGAGTCGGAGGATGTCGGAAGGACCTGCTCGTCGAAAAGAACATCCCTGCTCACGGAGATAATGCGGCGGCGAGGATCATAGAGGCGATAGCCAGTGGAGACGGAGTTGTAGCCTACGAACAAGAGCTTGTGGGACTTAGGATCAAGCTTTCCACGATCAGATTTAGGAATATGAACATAAGCATCACAGCCAAATACTCGAAAATGGGAAACATCAGGCTTAGATCTATAGTAAGTGTGATAAGGGGTCATGCCTGGGACTGCTGATGTCGGAGAGCGGTTAAGAGTATGGATGGCGGTCATCATGGCCTCGGCCCAAAGAGACTGAGGGAGTTGACTGTGAGTGAGCATGGTCCGAGCCATTTCAACACCGGTACGATGTTTACGTTCAACCACACCATTATCAGAAGGGGTACCTGTGTTGGCAAATTCCCGTTTGACACCATGACTACTCAAGAACCGATCAAACTCGAGAGAGGTGAATTCACCACCTTTATCAGCACGAACAATTTTGAGGGAGTGATTGGATTCTTTTTCCACCATGGCTAGCCAGGTCTGGAAACGACTGAAAGCCAGATCCTTGTGGGAAAGAAAATAGATCCAAGAGTAGCGACTGAAATCATCAACAAGGAGCATGTAGTACGAGGCTCCCCCAAGGGACATAATCTGCATACGGCCACATAGGTCGAGGTGAACAAGACCAAGCGGAACAGTGGCACGGCGAGAGGCATGATGAGCGAATGGCTCGCGATGTTGTTTGCCCAATATGCAAGAGGGACAGAGACCTTGGCGAGTGCCGACGTTAGGGAGGCCGAGGACAAGCTGATCACGGAAAGCACGATGAAGAGCATCAATGTGTAAATGACCAAACCGATAATGCCAAAGGTCGCCAAGAGAGGTTCCTGTAAGGGAGGGAAGGGCAACAAGCTTGTAGATACCATTAGTAGAATGGCCGGTCCAAACCGGCTGTCCGGTGGCACGATCGCGGATGGTGACAGAGGCTGCTTCAAACTCAACTTTCATATTGTTTTGACAAATCTGATGAACCGAAAGGAGATGAAAACCGAGAGACGGAACATAAAGAACACGAGAAGAGTGTTTACCCCCTTTGCCATCAGGAATAATATCAAGAGAGCCCTCTGAATGAACAGGAATAGAGTGCTTATCGCCGATGCAGACACGACCAGAATGAGGAGTGAGATCCTGGAGCAGTGAGGAGGAGGGGGTCATATGCCGAGAGGCCCCACTATCAACAATCCATTCACGAGCATCGGAGCTATGGAGAGCCAATGACTCTGCTGCAGGAAGGGGGACCGAATTCAAGAGCTCAAGGTGAACAAATGCAGGAGTAGGGGTAAGGGAAGCATCAGCCGCAGCGGCCAGAGGTGCGTCAGCTCGTTTGTGTTTGCGGTATGGACAATTGCGCCAATAATGGCCAGGAGTGCCACAGTGATTGCAATTACCTTTGGGAGCAGGACGGTCACTGGAGGGATTTGAAGGAGATGAGTTATTGGCAGAGGACGGGGCATTCTTGGATCGTGATTTGGGACGATGAGCCACAAGAGCCTCAGAAGAACCATCAGAGGTTTTAGTGAACTGTTCCTCCTGATCCATCATCATCGGGACAAGTTCCTCCCAAGTGATGGTGCTGAGGCGGCCAGAGGTAATTAGAGAAGAATAGAATGCTGCATATCGACTGTCAGTAATAACATGAGATAAGAGAGTAATAGCCATATCTTCGGAGGAGATAGCCTTGCCTGCATGGAGGATGTCCTGATGCATGCTCTGCATTTTGTTGATGTGGTCCCGTATGGAAGGAGAAGTAGTTGGATCGAGGCGACGAAGCTGAACTTCCAAGGAAATACGTTTCATGGGAGTGACGCGAAGATACATGCCATCAAGAAATTCCCAAATAGCACGTGCAGAAGTAAGATGCTTGATATGATTGAGAACCCCTGGTTGACAATTGAGAAAGATGAACGAGCGTACACGAGCATTCAATTTATCCCAGATAAGAGAAGCATGTGGCTCCTTCTCAGGTGACGGACGAGGGATCCCGGGATCAACAAACTCAGCAAGATCATAAGATTCCAATACAGACGCCATCTGAATTTTCCAAAGAGAATAATTGGTCCCATCTAACTGCCGAGCATCTGGAAATGTAGGAAGAGTGGGAATACGTATAGGCTTGTCAGACTCTTGAAAGAAACTGGACATAGGGGATACGCGAAGATCCGGAGTAGAATCCTTTGTTTCATCAGCCATAACTGAGAACAGGGAATGGACAGCAACAAGGGGCTGAAGAGAACGGGGCTGGTGAAAAGATCAAGGTCTAGAACAGGGCCAATCTCAACAATCGAACCCAAAGATCAAGAGCCAATAAGTTCTACGAGAAACCCCTGAATAAAGTCGTACGGGTGAAGACGGGAGCCGACCCGATGCGCGATGAAGGAAGGGGGGGAGAGGCTCTTGATGAAGCAGTAGGCTGCTATTGATAACCCGGGCTACGGCAGGCTTGATAGCCCGGGCTACGGGGGGGGAAAAAAAAATATATAGGAGGGGAGAAGAGAGCTCTGTAGTCAGTGGGAAGGAGAGTTGCTGACGAGGACAAACTTCTTCAACTTCATCAATATAGAAGTTCCCAGATCAGAGAGTAACCTGGTGCTCTGATACCATATTAAAATGGCAGCGGAAGATGCAAACAAACTGAAATTATAGAGCCACACAGAGAACACTAGAGATAACAAAATGTACCACCACTGATCTGCTGTAAATCAGCCCTTAAACCAGGGCAGCAACTGAAATACAAGATATCTTGAATAAGATAGAAAACAGGAGCTGCAGGAGAGGCTGAACTGAAGCAGAGAAAAAAAGGGGGGAACACAAGAAAGCTGAAGCCTGAGAGCACGGAGGCAGGAGAAGCCTGAAACGAAGAGGCAGGGGCCTGGAGTGAAGAGGCTAGAGGAGCCTGAACTGAGGAGGCAAGAGCCTAGAGAAGAGGAGGCTGAAGGAGCCTGGGTGAAGAGGCAGGAACCTTGGAACAAGGGAACTGTAGAGGCCTGGAGCGGGGAGGCAAGAGCCCTGAAGAGGCAAGATCTGCTGCGGGAGTGTGGGCAGCCAACTGAGCAGCTGAGAGGGGGCTCTGAGGGGATGGTCAGGAGCAGGCTGTATGCTAGAGCCTTGAGGAGCTGCAAGAAGTGATGGAGGAAGTGAAGGGAAGGAGGCCCTTTTATAGGGCAGGCCAGGGGGGGAGTCGGCCAGTTTGGCTGGACCGACCAGCCTGGTCGGTCAGGTCAACTGGGCCGACCAGCTGGTCGGCCAGCCTACCCCCTCTGGCCCCTCTTGCTGCATGGGGGCTGGTCGGCTGGCCACGCCTGGAGATGCTGATTCTCTACACTACCTTGGTTGCACAACTCTTGACCTGAGCAATTGAAGAGGCACAAGTCTTAGGACGTGTCAACAATGGGCTAATTAGGGAAGAGAGAATATCCAGGTAGGGGAATAGGCCATGGCAAACCACGCTTCCTTGTGGAAGACAAGAAATCTGCATGTTTCAAGTCTGATTTTCTATAATAAAACAGCAGAACACTGATTTTCAGTACTGCAGTTGCTCATCCTTGTGACACCAGTTACATAAAGAATGATCATCACAATTTCTGGAAATATATAGATTTGGCTCCCATAGAGCCTGCTTCCCTTCTACACGACAACCTTAAGCTATGACGTGGCGTTCTGATTCTCATTCCCCTGTTTGTCCTTCTCGGAACATTCTTGTTCTGGCACCCCGAGTTTTTGGAACGTTCCTGTTCCCTGGTAACTATGCCTTGAACCAAGCCTCTACCAACAAATCACAGCCCCCTGGTCAATTCGCAATGAAGAAATCTTGCCCAAGTCAGGCTGGGATCCAATCTGCAGCAAGGAGAAAACTGCAATGGAAGGAGGCTTTCGTTTGGAGGTCGGGAACTTCAAACAGCAAGCAAGAAACTCAATGATGGGGCTGGGAAACAAATCGCAGTAGAGAGAGAATGGGAGAAAAGACTAGAAATGAGCCCCCCCCCTACCCCGCAGCCCATAGCTGTTTGTACAAAGTGGCTTACGAGGGAGCAAGAGCTGAGTACAATTCTCAACAAGAGTGGGAGCATAGGGGCTCTCAATTTATAGTCTGGGTTGGGTAGCTAGAAAGCACATGCTTTCCAAAAGCTGCCCCCCTTGCTTTCCCAAAGCCGGAGCTTTATTGGCTTTGGGAGATTTCTTAGCTTTCCAAAAAGCAAGCTTTAGAGCTTTTCTCCAAAAGGGATGCTGTCTCCTAGAAAGGGGTGCCTCTTTTGCTTTTGTCCTTTAGTGCTAGCCTTCGTCATGGCTGAGTTTGCCCTTCACCTCGGGAGTGCCGACAGAAACTCAGTACGAAGACTTTGTATAAATGGATGCTCAAGTATGTGTGGGTGTGTGGATTTGTATGTGTGAGAGCTTACTTTTATACTATGGTCTACACCCACTATTGGGCATTGATGACGTCAATGGGGATGTCATAGTATCTAGTCCCTGCTATGCGTGATGGAGTTTATGGTTTTCAATCTTATGAGTGACTCTCGTGAGATTGAAACTGCACTATGTTGTGTTTTTAGAGGATGAGTTTGGGAATGTTCCTGGATTCATCTAGGTATATATTTGCCTCAAGTGGGCCCTCCATTCGAGTGGGGAAATACTTGTCTTGTGCTTTTCTCCTTAAAAAGCGGGGGAATTAAGCATAATCCAATGCCCTACACATTGCACAACAATATCCAACACTTTTACCAACTATAGATTAGCCAAATCCATGCATTCTAGTTCTTGAACTGATCCTAGTGCCTTGTGGGTGTCCCGACAATGTTCTTTAACCAACACAACGCAAAGGAAAATGAAATGTGTTCTAGTTATCTGAAGTCAACTTTGTTTGATCAAAGTAATATAAAGGATTTCTCTTTATCTCTTGGGAGAATTACAAATTCGTGACATCCCCTCAGCTTCTAAACAGTTGTCCTCAACTAAAAAGCTTCTTGGCACAACTATAGAACTTGGGGGTACTCAGAGAAAAACTCATGATCCGCCCACTTGGCATCAAGTTAACAAGGTACCTAGGGGTAACCTCGGCTGTGGGTCCTTTCTTCTCAGTGTAATACACAATTTGTTCTGGTTGGAGGATCTCTTTCATTTCCTTGACCTCTTGCCGACTTGGTTCCTTGATATTTCTTTAGAAGACTCGTGTGGCTTTGGTAGTTCTAGCCAGTATGCAACTTCATTTATTGGCTCAGTGACTCGAAAGGTTCGATTATACTTGGTAGACAACTTTGGATACATTTTTTCTCAATGTCCTTCTTGGAGGTTCATGTCCCTTCTATGTTATCCGTTGCTCTTTTGTGTTTTCTCTAGGTCTTTGTTATGGTTGTTCGAACTTGAGAAAAAGCTGTCTGGAGGTCTCGAACATACTAGTCAGCAGCTGCTAAAATCTCATCTTTGGTCCTAAAAAGAGGTAGGTAAGATCACTGCACATAGATGACTTCAAAAGTGGCTTTCTTGTGGAAGTGTGAGTGGTGGTGTTGTATGCAAACTCCTTTCCCACTCACCTTTTTGCTCAGACACATAGCATTTTAACAGGCCTAGCATCGTGGAGTTCACAATCTCACTTTGATCGTTTGAGTGGGGGGTGAAAAGAAGAAGAAAAGTCCAGCTTCGTTGTCACGATCTGTGACGTATTCCTTTCTCTATTTCTAGACTTATGGATGGTTTGATGAATGGACACTTGTGGAAGGGTATGCCCTTTCGACGGGACACTTCCTATGAGGCACAACCCTATGCCCTTTCGACGGGACACTTCCTATGAGGCACAACCCTTCACAAGAGACATTCTATTGAAGAGACATTCCTATTGTAATGTACCCTCTCATCAAGGGTCACACCCTTCACAAGGGGTACACACCTCTTCATGCACATACACTTTGGAGTACACATGTGTGACTCTTCACTCTCTATATAAGAGAGGTCCAATTGTATGGATGACACAACAGATACCCTACAGACATTCAAGCAATACAATTATTTCTTGTTCTCTGCTATTTCAGTCTCCTTTCTGTTCCTTAGCACATTTCTAAATATAGTAAATCTAGCATTTCTTACAGTGGTATCAGAGCAAGTTTCGCTCCTGCCTGTAGGAAATGCCCTCCACCTTCTAGCGCCTATCTGATACATCTCTTTCCGCTAGAAGGATATCTGTGCACATTGTGCATGGAAGAGATGGAGAGGATGAGCGTAAAAATTTTTAGCGCCAACCTTGCCTAAAGTCATCAATGGCCTCTCCATCTCCCACACATCACAAGTTGATGTGAATGGACACGACAAAAATTGTGTCTTTTCATGTGCTTGGGCTGTCCCAAAACCAAGGGATGCACCTTTTCCACCATCGGACACACCTTTTGATGAAGAGTCTTGACTCCTCACCCAAGGGACTGTTGGAAAGGTCACCTCCCCATCTGTAAGCCCCCATATGAGGAGAGCATGGGGGAGGGAGACCTAGGGCAGTACCCAACAGAAAAAGAGAGAAAGGGGCTGCCACATAGACAGCATCATGGCTGTCATGTGGGCAGCACACCTAGAGCTGGAACAAGCCTGGAGCAGAGGCAAGATAGTCTGGGACAGATTGCGATGGATCTAGGACATGGAGGCGCACTGTTTGCAGAGGCGCAGATATGGCAGGGTGTGCAGGCCCAGATCTGCAGCAGGAACTGTGGCTGTCAGTGGGCAGGAGACAGGCCTTTTATAGGCTGGATATATGCCTTGAAAGGAGGGCCAAAGGACCCTGAAAGTGTGGGCCAAAAGCCCTGGGGGAAGTGTGCCCTTTTAGGGCTGGACCAGCCACAGACTGGTCGGCCAGTCTGTAGCAGGCTGGTCGGTTTTTACCAGCCCCCTTGGGGCCTATATCAAGAGGCCATTGAGGCCTCATTTCATCATCATCTGGAGCAGCCAGTCCACCAGCAGAAGGAGCAGCAGCAGGGCTACCTTTGGGCCTATAGTCAGGAGGAGAAAGAAGTACCTTGTGCTGCAGACTTAGCTTGCAGGAGGCTGCCCACCTAGGCTGGTTTCCAGACAGCAAGGTGGAGAGGATCATTCTGGACGGAAAGTCTACAGAAGCTCGAGGTGGAGCACGCGGGCTCGAGTCTAGAGATAGCCAGCAGATAGGAGAAGGACTTTGTGGTAAGATCAGAGGACCACACCATTGGTGGGACTCTGGATCTGTCTCTTTTGTATTGTGTCCATAGTTGTGGACGGAAATATATATTTTGGTGGTTTCTCTATCTGATTGGTTCATTGTCTATTGATGAGTCTGCACACCTATTGTATGCACATAAGTAAAGAAGTCTGTGATTCCACACCCACACCGCACACTGTGTGAGCTCCTGGGCATTACTATAAGTCTTCCGCTGCGTGTACCCTCTGTTGGGTATTTTCTAACAAGGACACACCCCATCATGGAAAAAAGGACACACCTCTTCATGTGGGGACACCCCTTTTAAAAACAGGGACACACCCCTTCATGAAAAGGTGCACCTATTCCAAGGGTCACACCCCTTCAAATAGGCACACCTTTTGGCACCAAGCACTTATAAAAAGGGTACCTAGAGGGGTTAAAAAGGAAAACCCAGCCCCAAACCTTAGGTCTACCCTAGATACCCAAGGGTTGAATAAACCCACCCTTTAATTTTTGGGCAACCACCCAACCTAGGCAGCCACAAACGAAAAAGGGATGCACCCTTTGACGCCCGTACGGATTTGTCACGCAGGCTCACCTCCCTTGATCGTACGGAATCTGGTCACGCAGGATCTGCCCTCTTTCCTCGCCATAAGCAGCCCCTACCCTCGCCGGTTTGCTGCTCCTGCCCCCTCGCAGTTTGCTGCCCTGCTCCCCTCGTCATATGCAGCCCCTAGCCTCGCCAGTTTACGGCCCGGGTTTCGTGCCAGCCTGCGGCGTTAGAACAGCGCCAGCCAGCCATTTCTGCCGCAAATCAGCCTGCAGCCTTGGAAGCCAGCCATTTCTGCCGCGATCCAGCCTGCAACCAGTTTTCGCCATTGACAGCCTGCCTCCCCCCTTCTGTTTCGCCAGTCTTTATTGACATCAGCAGCCTGGTGCGCCAGCCCCCTATCGCGATCCAGAATTGGGTACCTGAAGCCTGTTGCGCCATTGACAGCCTGCCCCCCCCCTTGTTTTCGCCACCTTATCTGCCAGTTCAGCAGCGGTTCAGCCCTCCTCTCGCAATGAAGACAACTTGTTAAAAGCGCCCCGTTCCTGTTTTCCTATCCGGACCAGCTAGGCCCCGATCTGCTCCTCGCAACCCACTGCAACATGGACTTGCGGACAGAAATCTGCAGGCCTTTTCTACGCAACAAATTGGCAGATTAAATCATTGCGAGGTGGATTCTTTCCATTCTACTTTTAAGGATTCTCTTGTCATTAACCAATTACAGCAAATGAAAGACGCTCCCTTAAAGCATGGAAACCCCTGGTAATTCACCCGGCCTTTCAAGGACACCTCAGGCATTATCTACCACACAATATCGTGTTCAGATTGCACAACCAGCCCATTTCGGAGCTTTGGCATCTTGGGTCTTCTGTGTCACGTGCCCTCCTAGTGATTTGGACCACATCCTATATCTTCTGCGTGAGGCACCTCAGTTACATTACTTCCTCAGCACAGTCCAGGTTGTGTTCCACGAGACACGAAGATACCTAGAACCCAATATTCCTCAAGAGTCTGCTGTCCATCTTTGGAGAGAATTTTACCCCTCACCTTCGGCATCTCCAGGGTACTCTCCACCTCCTTCAGCTCCCAGATATCCTCCCATACAGGTTGTACCTTCCCCAAGACAGTATTTACACTCTGAAGGCACTCCTTCTCCTGGATATCCTCCATTCCCGACAGTAGCTCCTTATCCTTTCTCAGATCCGTGGACTCTGCAACCTACTCATGTACTCTCACGAGCGGTAACTCCCATTTCGGCATCACCAGTGTTACCTCAGACATGACCTCCTTTACCAGATTTCCACGGGTGGTTCCATCCTGACTCGCCTGCGCCCTCCAACATGAGCAACCTCAGGGAGCAGCCCGAATCCTCTTCCAGCAATGGTACAAACTAGAGCGTAGGTTTGTGCTTTTCTCACGGGGACCTCAGATATGTCGCAACGCTTTCGTGCAGCCTCTCCAGAGATCAAAGACTCAAGTCCAAAAAAGACCCCTGAAGTCAACATACAAGGCGAAACACTACTGCAACTTCAAATTTTCCAGCTTCAGGACAGCATCTCCGACTTGGTCCAGAAAGTCCAACAACTTCAAGATTCTCGCAGTACCACCCATACAGAGGATGAGGTGACGCAACCAGACGACTATGTGGATTAATTCCCACCTAAGGTAGAAAACACTAAACTACGTGCCCTCTACCGTTTACTTCAAGCTTCCAAAACTAAAAGACTTGACATCAAACTTCCGGAAGCCTACACTAGTCAACGCAATCGTCGAACAGTTGAACAATGGCTCGCAAAAATGCACATGTATTTTGATACTGTTGACCTCACTGAAGGCAAAAAGATCGCCTTGGTAGCCTCCCTCCTCAAGGATACAGCTTTTCTATGGTGGCAAAGACCCTTAAAGGGCGGCAAAAGTGTGTTAACCTGGGAACGTTTTGAACACGTGCTCCGTAAGCAGTTCATACCTGCCAATGCGGACTTCCAAGCATGTTCAAAACTCCGACAGTTGGAGCAAACAGGCTCCCTGTTTTCCTACATCTCTCAGTTCACCACATTGGTCCTGGAGATTGATGGGTTAACTGAGGATGATCGCCTTCATGCTTTCATCTCAGGCCTAAATCCCTCGTTACGCATTGATGTCCTTAAAGCAAACATCACCACCACAGCTGGCGCTATTGCTTACGCAGAGCACATTACAGATTTCCAAAACACAAGGAAGCAGAGTGCTAATCGCACACAGAACTCTACTATGGCCAAAGGTGCTTGCCCTCAAGATAACACCAGGTTTCGATTGTCCATAGATGGTTCGATTGTCCCAAGTGACCAAAGATGGTTCGATTGTCCCAAGTGACCAAAGATGGTTCGATTGTACAGGCGACCATAGATGGTTCGATTGTCCCAAGTGACCAAAGCAAAATTCCAATATGGAACCTAGCACTTGCCAAACAGAAGATGCTACCCTAGCACAAGACAAGAAAGGCAAAGCTGTTCGCATGGCGAATACCATCCACCTGAGCCTTGCCAGCAACCCCGACCCTTCCCTGGCCACTCAAGTACTTTGTGTTCAAGGATCGATTCGTGGAACAACGGTCACTATCCTCATCGACAGTGGCTGCTCTCATAACTTCCTAGCTAGTTCTATGGTCGACAAACTTCGGTTGACCACCAGTCCTAGTCTCATGGACTATGAGATTGAACTCGCAAATGGAACTACTTTCTTGTGCAACACCAGGATAAAAACCTTGTCTTTTCGCATCCAACATTATACGGACAAGTTGAACTTCGACATCATGCCTCTTTCTCGGTACGATGTCATACTTGGACAACAGTGGCTCTACGACTATGATCCATCAATCAGTTTTTGCAGCCATATTATCCAGTTTGTCCACCAGGGAAAACTTATTGAGCTAACTGGTTTAAGGGACTCTCCTTCAACCCCAGTTGCCTCTGCCTTACAAGTAAAGAAGTGGGTTTGTAAACGCCAAGTAAAGACTTCACTTCTGTTGGTTATGGCAGTAGAGGAGACACCAACAAAGGATCCTTCTGAATACCTCAACCAACCTTTTTTCCAGCCCTACTTGGATATTTTTCCATAGGAATTGCCAAAGCAGTTACCACCTCGACGACCAGTGGATCACCCAATCGAACTTATTCCCGGCAGTAATCCACCGTCGAAACCTCCTTATCGGGTTTCTTACACTCAAAATGAAGAAATCCAAAGACAGTTGACCGAACTACTCGACAAAGGTCACATTCGGCTCAGTCGCAGCCCTTTCGGATCTCCTGTACTACTTGTGGAAAAAAAGAATAAGTCAATGCGCCTCTGCATTGACTACTGAGCCCTCAACAAGCTCACTATTAAAAACAAGTATCCATTGCCTCGCATCGATGACCTCTTCGATCAACTTCTACATGCAACACAATTCTCAAAGATTGATCTTCGTTCAGGTTATCATCAAATTCGCATACGAGAAGGCGATGAGTACAAGACAGCTTTTCGAACAAAGTATGGACACTATGAATGTTTGGTCATGCCTTTTGGGTTAAACAATGCCCCGGCCACATTCATAACACTAATGAACGACATCTTTAGGCCTTTCCTCGATAAGTTCGTCCTCGTTTACCTCGATGACATCCTCGTTTTCAGCAAATCCCTACATGAGCACAAACAACATCTTTACCAAGTTTTTGAAGTTCTCAGCGCAAATTCTCTCTACATCAACATTGAGAAGAGTGAGTTCTTCAAGACCCAACTCGAATATTTGGGACATGTTATTTCAGCTCAAGGCATCTGTGTGGATTCCAAGAAGGTCGAGGTTATCCGAAACTGGCCTACTCCTAAGAATGTTCATGATGTCCGCTCTTTCCTCGGATTGGCAAACTTCTACCATACAAAGGTTTATCAGTTTTCCGAAATCGCAGCTCCTATGTCCGAATTATTGAAAAGCATATCAGTTTTTCAGTTGCTTCCCGAAACAGAGTATAGTTTCCAATAACTCAAGCAAGCACTCACTACCACACCAGTTATGGCTATTGCTGACCCAAACCTTCCGTTTGAGGTCATGACCGACGACTTCCAACAGGGCTTCTTCAGCCTCTTCCAGTTCCAACTAAAAGGTGGGAAAGTATTTCCATGGATTTCATTACAACACTACCACGATCCTCCCGAGGTAACACTCAGATTATGGTAATTGTTGATCGATTGTCCAAAATGGCACACTTTGTTGCTTGCAAAAGCAGTGCACAGGCTCCGGACATAGCCAAACTCTTCATACAACACATCTTCCGACACCATGGATTGCCCAAGAATATCATATCCGACAGAGATCCTAAGTTTACCAGTCACTTTTGGATTTCACTGTTCGAATCTTTGGGTACAACTCTACTGTTCAGTTCAGCCTACCACCCAGAATCAGATGGCCAGACTGAAAGAGTCAACCAAGTTCTGGAAGAAATGCTTTGATATTATATTCAGTCACGCCTAGTAGCTTGGGAAGAGTATCTACCACTCCTTGAGTTTGCTTATAATAACTCTTTCCATAGTGCCATCAGCATGACTCCATTTCAAGCAGCTTACGGACACACTCCGATTGTACCAACGAATTTTGTACTTCAACATCGAGTGGCCCTAGCTGATCAACTGGTTCAAGAAATGCAAGACATTCTACTCCAAGTCAGGGATCATATGCAAAAAGCGCAAGAGCGGTATCAACGGTCTGCCAACAAACATAGACGTCACCTGGAACTTAACACTGGTTGTTGGGGTAAAGGCACATTGCCACCCCTTTATTAAAAATATGACACCTATGACTGTCTTAAACCTATGACTGTCTTAAGACAGTCATAAGGGGAAAAAGACCTAATCCTAATAAAACCTATGAGTTTGTGGTGTGGCTCATCACTTCACACCCGCATCTTGAGTGTCTCTCCTCTCTCTCACCCTCTCCTTTTGCTCTTCTCCCTCTGTCCTTCCTTTTCAATTGGTATCAGAGCTATCTATCCTTCCCCCCCTACCCTGGCCTACCCACCCCCTCTATCTATCCTCAGCTCAGCGCAGGCAGGGCGCAGGGCAGCAGCGCGGGCAGCGTGCAGGCAGCGCGTGGGCGCAGCTGGGCGTCGAATCGCGTACGGACGTACGGCCGTCCGTACCGTACGGACACTGTACGATCGACCATACCGTACGGATCGCCGTACGGACTGCGACAGGGAGGTACATTTTTCGATTGGGAGCAGCGCAAGGAACTTCTGCGTTAGGGATCTGCGTCAAGGAAGGTTTCTTTTTTTTTTCGTACCCTGCACAAGTACACGAGCTGAAGTACAGCTGGTACAGCTGGAATACGAGTTGAGTGCAGCACGAGTGCAACTGAACGTGCATCTAGGCACGCAAGCCTGGGAAGCATTCGAGGAGGAAGAAGAAGAAAATCTCCAATTTCGAGAAAAGTACAGCAGGTACAGCGAGGAGATTTGGAATTTTCCCGTGGTGCATTGCATTGCGTGAAGTACAGCAAGTACTTTTCTTTTATTTCCCTCCTGTTTGGAGGAGGACTTGTGCACAGATATCGGGATTTATGCATCTGACAGAGGATATATGCTTTTACTGGGTTTGAATCTCAGTTTACGGGTGAGCAGATCATAGGGCTTTTGCCTGGCAGTTGATGCCTTGTATGCCTTGAGGTAGTGTAGTGCCAGAGTGCACACATTCGTCTCGATTTCCGCAGTGTGGAGGTGACATTTTCTTGCAGGTCACATTTCTTGTGCAACACTCAGAGAACCTCAGTTGAGCCACGCTTGGCCAGGGCGCATCGAGTTTACTCGGTCCCTAACTGTCCATCGTTGACAGTGCTCAAAAGGTTCATCATTGAGTGTTTGTACGTTGGGATCTATGTATGCCACTTCTACACAGGGTGTCAAATCAAGGGGCTTTTGCCCAGATTTTGCTTGAGAGCACTTGGGTTACTGTTTTGAGACCTTCAGATGCCTTTTATCCCCTTGGCTGAAGGGTGATTACTTGGGATTTGTCCCATTTTCTGTTGCAGGTTTGTGACAGGCTGAAGAGTTTGGAGCTTTTCTTTCAGTGAATAGAACAGTGTATGACAAGTGGTTTATGCATATAAAATCAGTGCAATACCTCATCTGAGGTGGGAGAAGTGATCAGGACAGCAGTGCTTTGTGCTTTGTCAGCTGATGATGCATTGTTAAAGCGCTTGTGGAACAGCTGCAGCATTCTGAAATTACTGTTTTATGCCTATTTGAGCACGGTATAGTGTGTCAGAAGGTACAGTAATTGGAGGGAAATTTTTTCTGTTTTGCTGCAGATTTTTTGACAGTAAAAACAGCACTATTGTGAGTACTCCTGGCTCTTGATAGAGCAGGTTTTTTTTTTTCTGAGAAATCAGAATTCTATTCAGTCTTTTTTTGACTTACAGGGAGTCAGGTACTTTCCTTATCTGATATGGCATCAGGGGGAAGTGAATCATCAATTCTGAACATAAAGAAGTTGGAAGGGGCACACAATTATGCATTATGGGCAGAACAGTGTTTGAATGTACTTCTGCTTAAGAAGATTTCTAAGCCCATAAGGGTGAAGGGTGCCAAACCATCTGGGATGTCAGATGATGAGTGGGAGGAGCTAGATCTGTCCGCGAGGGCTGCTATCATGCTTACTCTCAGTGATTCTCTTGTGTACAATGTTCAGGCTGAAAAGACCTCTTATGGTGTATGGCAGAGGCTAGCAGAGTTGTATGCCCAAAAGAGTTCAGCCAGTAAGGTGTATTGGTTGAAGAAGCTGGTTGATCTTCGCATGAAGGAAGGTACAGCTATGACCTCACACTTGAGTGAGTTCAATGCCATCTTTACACAGCTGATTGCACAGGGGTTGAACCTTGATGAGGAGTTCAAGGCTACTTTCTTGTTGTGTACCCTTCCTGAGAGTTGGGACACTTTCAAGACCACCTTGTCTAATTCGAATGTCACTCTTATATATGCTGATGTAGAGAGCTCTCTCCTCATGGAGGAGATGAGCAGGAAAAATAATGCGGGCAGCAAGTCTTCAAATGCTTTGCAGGTACAGGAAAGAGGCAGGACTCAGCAGAAGGGGAGATCTGCTAGTAAGTCCAAATCCCGAAGTCAGTCCCATGGTAAAAAGGATATTGAATGCTTTTATTGTGGCAAGAAGGGACATGTGAAGTTAAGTGCTTCAAGTTTATACGGGATCAGAAAGCCAAGAAGGCTGAAGCAAAGGATGCAGGCAGTGGAAGCAAAGGCAAGGCCAAGCTAGATGACTTGGATGCAGTGAATGTTGCAGCAGAGGACAGTGACAGTGACAGACATGAGGTATTATGTTCTTCTGCTGTAATTGCACACACATTGGTTATTGATGGCCATGACATGCACACCTGGCTCTTGGATTCAGGTGCTTCTTTTCATGTTACTCCTCATAAGGAGTGGTTTACTTCTTACACAGGTACTCATGGAGTTGTTCACCTTGGGAACAACTATGCATGTCAGATTGCAGGGATTGGCAGTATACAGATACTATTCCCTGATGGACGGTCATTTATGCTTGATGGTGTTCGCCATGTGCCGCAAATCAAGAAAAATCACTGGCTTGTTGGATGACAGTGGTTACCACACCACATTTGGGGATTCCAAATGGGTGATTACTGATGGCCAGGTTGTAGTGGCTGAGGGTTATAAGAGTGATACCTTGTACCCTCTTTATGTTTCCAGTGTGGGTAATCATGTTGTTGCCATAACCGAGCTGCCAAAGGTTTCATTGTGGCATAGCCGGTTGGGACACATGTCTGTTAAAGGAATGCAAGAACTGTCACGTTTGGGTTATCTGCCGTCTCTTTCTTTTTCAGATTTGCCTACTTGTGATCATTGCATATTTGGCAAGCATTCTGTGACTCCTCATAAGAGGAGAACTCCCCAGAATAGAGCACTGCTTGATCTAGTGCACACTGATTTGTGTGAGATGCCACAGTTGTCACTAGGGGGTGCAAAGTATTTTATTATTTTTATTGATCATGCCACACGCAAAGTGTGGGTCTATTTCTTGAAGCATAAAAGCGATGCCTTAGATGCTTTCAAGAAGTTTGTCGCTCAGGTTGAGAATCGGACAGGTCGCAGGCTGAAATGCCTCAGATCCGATAATGGGGGTGAGTACGTGTCACATGCTTTTGTGCAGTTTTGCGAAGCTAAGGGCATCAAATAGGAACTCACAGCCCCTCATAATGCATCTCAAAATGGTGTAAGAGAGTGGATGAATCGAACTATTCAGGAGAAGGTTCGATGTATGTTGTCTTATGCTGCATTGCCCCATGGCTTTTGGGCAGAAGCTGTGCAAACAGCAGTTCACATTATTAACAGGTCGCCAAACAAGGCTTTGGAGTTGAAAGTGCCAGAGGAGGTGTGGTTTGGCAAGCCACCCTCATATAAGCACTTACGTGTGTTTGGCTGCGAGTGCTTTGCTCATGTACGCAAAGAACTGCGCACCAAACTAGAGCCAAAGTCTTTCAGATGCATCTTCATGGGTTATGGTGACGAAGGTGAAATGGGGTACAGGTTATGGGATCCCGTTAAACGGAAGATTATACGCATCAATGATGTCATCTTTAAAGAGGATAGTGTACACAAGGAACCCGTGCAACCTGTGGAATACAGGAGGGTTATTTATGATGATGTTGGACAGCAAAGAATGCCCATTTATATGCAGCAGCAGGCTGCTGCAGATAACCCTGTTCAAGAGGGTATACAGGCTGAAAATCAGCCAGATAATTTTGCCAATGATGCACCACTGAATATGCCAGCAAATGGGGCTGTAGAACAGCCAGATATGGTGGTACAGCCACCCGTCAAGCATGACGAACAGGCTGGACAGCAGCCTAATCCGGAACATTTTGTTACGAGGAGCACCCGTGTACAACGGCCTCCTTCCAGGTTTGTTCCAGGAGCCAATAATGTGGCTGATTTTATCATGCTGACAGATTGTGGTGAGCCTTCCAGCTTCAAGGAAGCTATGGGAAGAACAGAGAAAAGTGGGAGAAAGCCATGCAATCTGAAATGGACTCCCTACTTCAAAATGATACATGGGACTTGGTGCAGCTACCTGCAGGCAGAAAGGTTTTGCCATGCAAGTGGGTTTACAAAGTCAAAGTGGATTCAAATGCTTTACCGAGGTATAAGGCCAGATTGGTTGCCAAGGGATTTAAGCAGGAGAAGGGCATTGACTTTGATGAGATCTTTTCCCCTGTCGTCAAGATGACTACTTTGAGAGCAGTGTTAGCTCTTGTTGCTCATGAGGACATGGATTTATGTCAGATGGATGTGAAGACTGCTTTTCTTCATGGAGATCTCCATGATGAGATCTACATGAGTCAGCCAGAGGGATATGCTGTTAAAGGGAAAGAGCAGCTTGTGTGTAAGCTCAAAAGGAGCTTGTATGGACTCAAGCAGGCACCAAGAGAATGGTACAAAAAGTTTGATGCCTTCATGCAGTCCCAAGGGTATCATAGGTGTGAGACCGATCATTGCTTGTACACCAAACGGGCAAAGGATGGCAGTTTGATGCTACTCATTCTATATGTGGATGACATGCTGATTGCCAGCAAATCTCAGCAGGAGATTAGTGCTTTGAAGAAACAACTGCATAAGTCTTTTGATATGAAAGACTTGGGTGATGCAAACCATATTCTTGGCATGCGGATTACTCGTGACAGGTCCAAGGGACTTTTGTTTCTGTCACAAAAGGAGTACATTGACAAAGTACTGCAGAGGTTTAAAATGGAGGGGGGGAAGTCTATTAGTACCCCGTTGCCTCCACATTTAAAACTCAGCAGTAAGGACAGCCCCAGATCAGATGATGATAAGGCTGAAATGGCCAAGGTTCCGTATGCATGTGCAGTTGGTTCTTTGATGTATGCCATGGTTGCCACTCGTCCGGATATTGCTTTTGCGGTGGGAGTCATCAGCAGGTATATGGCAAATCCAGGCAAGCGGCACTGGGAAGCAGTGAAAGGTGTCTTGAGGTATCTCAAGGGTACCAAAGACTTGTGCATATGCTATGGTAGGCAGGATGCATTGGTGCATGGTTTTACAGATTCAGACTATGCAGGGAATGCAGATAACCGGAAGTCTACTACCGGTTATATTTTCACATTTGCAGGAGGTGCTATATCATGGGTGTCTCGGTTGCAGAAATGCGTTGCACTGTCAACTACTGAAGCTGAATATGTTTTTTTTTTTTCCCGAAAAAACAGTGCTAATTATATTACTTCGAGAACAAAATACAAGAGGTCAGCTTATAGCTGACGGGCTGCGTTCACAAACCGGACGCAGCCCTAAAAGGTAGCATAATAAATCATACTCTCACGGAGGGATATGCTGAGTGTGAATGAACAGCCATCGGGGTGGTGAGTAGTGCCACCGAAGGCCCTGCGTAGTCTGCTCGAAGAAGAGGCTCTGTGTGTCCCAAGCCTGGAGGAAGCGTCTCCGCTTCTCCTGACCAGCCCGGGAGTCTCCCTGAATCTGGTCCCACTGGCCTCTGAGGGTATGAATAATCTCACTCCAAATCTCCGCCATGATCTGGGCAGTCGATAAGGAAGTGCCACCGAGGATCTGCGCGCAGCGCGAGGTCCAGATGTGCCATCCTGTAATGCTGCTGATAATCTCCCAGACTGGCTGCCTCTCCCGAACTCCTGTATCAGCCTCTGCTAGGTGCTGTGGGATACCCTCGAGCGGCCCCCACGTCCCCTGTGTGATAAGGAAGGTGGGGTCCTGCTGGCATGCCTCGAACAAGTGATGAAGACCAGGTGCGGTGCTGCACCAACAGAACGCGCCCCAAGTGATCACTCCTAGCTCTGGTGCTGCGCGGGTAAGAAGCCCGAAGGTCCACCTCCACACTTCCTGGGCGCGCGTGCAGCTCCACAGGCAGTGTTTTGGTGACTCCTCGTCCGCATGGCAAATCTGACAGCAACCGTCCTGGCCTATCTGCCTCAACCAGCTCCCCACTGGAAGACCTTTGTGGGCAAGAAGCCACAGGAAGTATGAGATCTTCCGCGGCCGCCAGCTCTCCCACAAGGCCTTCCAGAATGCCTGCAAAAAGAACCTGGAAATACCTTGTGCGTACCAGCTAGGTCGCTGGGTGGGGGGGCGGCTCTGCATCCTCCCGAGAACTCGCCTGCCCAGAGTCGTGCTGTAAGCGAAGAAGGAAGTCGGCCCCTGTCCTGGCACAATCTCTGGCCACCACCACTCTCCTGGGTCCCACTCAAGCTCTGACAAGGCCTGCCCCTCCCATAGCCAAAGACGCCAAAGCTGCAACTGGTCCTGCTCGATACTAGGGTCGGTACGCCAGACCTTCCCCAGAAGGCCTACGACCCTAACCCTCTGCCACGGGAGTAGGGGGTCGATGAGCGCATCCTCTCTCCTGAGTCGTCCATCCCCTGAAACCGCGAAGAAGGCGATAGAGGAGTCATCCAAACGTCCTGCGACCACCAGTGGGATGCCACGGGGGGTGAACTGTCCCAGCCAACGGGTGTCTCCAGGCATGAGGACCTGAGGCTCAGGTGGAGCCAACCAAGCGGCTGGGATCGCTCCGTCAATCTCCGTGCGTCTCGCCTGGACTCCTCGTGCACCTCCAGCTGCGACTGCAAGATCGGTCATCTCCAGATGTCTGTACGTATCCCTCCAAACTCGAAGGGACCGGGCTGGCCCCCTCATCCAACCGTCCCACCTGATATGTGATCTCTCCCCCAACTGAAGGCCCTCGGCGTCTCTGACCTGCCCATTCCAGACGAGCGGCTGGCGATCGATCTCCTCCTGACAGCTGGGCTGGGACTGTATGAGACTGAGACAAAGCCGCCTCCAAACCATGAGGAGGCTACGAACGAGTGGAGAACGGGGCTGAGTGAGCGGGGCAGAAGTGAAGATCCACCTGAGGGACGGTGGCCACTCTCCACCTCGGCGCGGGACACAAGAGCCTATTCCCTGCTGAAGTAACATCTTCCACGTCTGCCCCCCCGGGGTCAAACCGCGGATGACAAGCTTGCCTAACAAGGCCTGACTCTGAAGCTCTGGATCGATAACCCCCAGGCCACCCTCAGCCTGCGGAAGAATGACTGTCTGCCAAGCAACCCTGGCTCTGGTATCTCTAAGACCATCCTCCCCAGACCAAAGGAAGTTCCGAACCAACCTCCTGAGCTGTGCCACGCTGGATCTCGAGAAGCACCAGCATGAAGCCACATACCAAGCCGTGGCTAGAAGGACCTGGTTAACTACCAGGGCACGACCTGCAAGAGACAGCTTAGCAGTACTCCAGAAAGCCAGCTTCCGTCGGATGGAGTCTAGCACTGGGAGAAACTGCTGAGCTGGCGTGATGTCTAGGCCAACCTGGAAGCCAAGGTATCTAGCTGTCTGTCCTCGTGGAATCCATCTGAAACCCAGAAATCGCCCCCACTGAGAACACGCCCCAGGGTCTGTGAGAAAACCAACTGACTTGTTCCAGTTGATTTTCGCACCAGCAGCCGAGCAGAAGACCTCCAAGGCCATCCGCACCCTCTCTAGCATCCTCTCATCATCCTGGACATAAAGGGCTGTGTCATCTGCGTACTCCGAGTCCAGAAGCTCCGTGTCCTCCCGAAGTGGAAGGCGAACCCCCCGGATCCCGGTAGACCTCGCCCGAAGGTAGTAAGTCATGGCCTCGGCGAAGAAAAGAAACAGGTAAGGAGCAAGGGGGCAACCCTGACGCACTGATCTCTCCAGGCTAAAGCGCTCACCCATCCTGCCTCCAATGATGACCCTGCTAGACGCTGTCCTGTACAAAGCTGAGATACCCTGAATCCATCCTGCGGGGAAACCTAGCCGCTCCAGAGTCCCCTCCAAAAAGACCCAGTCCACGCGATCGTAGGCCTTCTCAAAGTCGAGAAGTAAAATGGCAAGGTGTGATCCACTGTGCTGAGCCCACTCCGCCGCCTCTGAAAAGGTGAAGACATTATCCAAGATACTGCGATCCTGGACAAAGCCTGTCTGAGTGTCATGAATGAGGTCTGGGAGTAGAGGCCGAACTCTGGCACTGATCATCTTAGCGAGGATTTTGTAGGCGGTAGTAAGGAGAGTGATCGGACGCCACTGGCGGATCTCCTGTCTATCTCCTCCCTTCGGGATGAGGCAAATCAGTCCCGAAGAGAGGCTCTCTGGCATCAAACCGCTGCTGAAAATCCCCTGCAGAGTTGCAAGGAGGGGCTGATGGATCTGGTCCCAGAAGGAAGTGAAGAAAGCTCGGGGAAGCCCATCCTCTCCTGGGCATTTCTGTCCGTCGATAGCCATCAAGGCCTCCAGCATCTCATCCGAGGTAAACGGCGCCAACAACATCGCCTGCATGCTAGGCTGGACCAGGGATGGAATGTGCCTCCACACCTCCTCACGGGCACGACTAGCACGAGGGGCAAGCGGCTCCTGCTGGAAGAGGGTCCTGTAGAAGTCAGTGGCCAACCCCAGGACCTCCCCCGAATCCGTAACGATGTGACCATCCGCTGTCCTGAGACTTCGAAGCTGATCACCTGTAGCTCTCTGGCCATGCGTCCTGAAGAACTCTCTGCACATCCGATCACCCTTCCGGGCCCAGAAGGAGAGAGAGGCGTGATAGGAAAACTCTGAGCGGCGCTGGAGTGTCTCCTCCAGGAGGGCTCTGGCTCGAAGGGCCTGGATCCGAAGCTCCTCCGAGCCCGGGGAAGCCTGCTGGAGTCGCTGAATGGATGCGAGGTCCCTCCGAAGAGCTCTCTCTCTACTCCACCACTCCTGACGAACCTGTAGGGCTGCTAGCTGGCAGATCTGGCTGGACTCCTGCAGAGCCTGCGCAACTGAGTCCACCAAATCCGTGCACTCCCCCCAATCTCTGTTCCAAAGACTGCAAATACTGCTACGCACGTCCTCCCTCGAGAAAATAGAATCGGGAATCCTGCAAGACCGGGGGGGAGGGTCTGGGCTGCCGAATCTAATGAGAGGAGTACCGGCGCATGGTCGGAAAGTGTCGTCCCTGGAACTATACCCGCCTGACCGCCTCTACTGATGGCCCAATCACTGACATAGAATCTATCAAGCCTCTCCAGGAGTCTGCCTCCTTCCCTGCGGAAGCCCCAAGAGAAGTCCAGGCTCCCGTGCCAACGCCGGAAGGACGGGTCTCTCCAGCTGTCCCTACCTCCTGTCACGAAGATGAAGGAGTCCCAAGCTGACTGCTCTGCCTGAGCCATACCTGTAAACTCCGGACCTCTGCCCTGCTGGTCCTCCAATGCCTCCAGATTGTTGAAGTCACCTCCAACAATCCAGGAATCCATGACTGGAAGAATCCCTGTAAGTGTCCTCCAGAAAGTGGCTCTGCATCGGAGGTCTGTAGGAGCGTAGATGTTGAATATTCCAATTTTGGATCCCTCCAAATCCAGGCCTACCCAAAGGGCTCGGCCTGGGATCAACGTGCCATAACCGAAAACTCCCTGGGCTAACTGCTCGCACACGGAGGTACAGACACCCCCACTCCTCCCCTGTGCGCCGATCGAGGGCTCCCAGTAAGTGTAGGAACGTCCAGGGAGAACCTTCCCGCAGCTACGGGAATGAGCCGCAGAGAGCTTGTGCTCCTGGAGCAGAAGTACATCCAAACGACCAATCACTACAGGCTGAAGTTCCTGCCGCAAAATGAGCTTCCTGGGACCATGGGTACCAGAAGAGTGAAACCCGTTCACATTCCAGGATACGAGGTGTAGGCTCATGGCGAGGGATGGGGGGCTGCGAACAACTGTCTGCTCGCGGTCGAAGTCGATGAAGAATCAGGCATGTCGGAATGGAGGCGCTGCCGCTTATGAGAAGGTTTGGAGGGGGAGACGGGATCGTCCTGCCTGTCCTTCAACACCTTCAACAAAGGCGAGAGGCCTTTGGTGCCATGAACAAATGCTTTCTCGAGCCAGCTCGAGATCTCTGAAGTGGTCATCCCATAGAAGGTGCGGAGTTTCTGATGGGACCAAGCTCTGACATCCTGGGGGAGAGGCCATGACGGGGTAGGTCTGAGGATCACAATCAGTCGGAAGCGTTTGGCGGCGCAGCGCCACCGCAAGCGCACATCGCCCTCGGACCACTGAGTCTCGAGAAGCTGCCCACCGGACGGGCCTATCCAGGAACAGACCTGGGCGTGTGTCTGCTCTCTGAGCGCCTCCCAAACCGAGTCGTCTGTCCAGGTCTCGGTGCCATCGCTGAGGAACGTGAAGGCGAAGCTAGGGCCATCCCTAGGGGCCAAGGCGACAATCTTCCCATCCGCCCCTTTGCGGAGCAAGAAGATGCTGATGTCGAGATAAGCCGGGAAGGTCCCAAGGTCGGCCACGTCCAAGTAGTCCCAGGGGCCTGATCTGTAAAAGTCTCGAGGAAGCGCTCTCTCCTGAGGCTGAGACCCATCAGAGTCTGCCACTGAGGGGCTAGCGGCCATGGAAGCCTGCTCCGGTGGTGGTGTAGACTCCGGGTGTCCTACCAGCGGGGGGGGAGGGGGAGGAGACTGAGGGGTAGGCGACTCGAGCTCCACGGAGGCGACTGGCGGAGCAGGTGGAGGAGGCGGAGCGGGGGCTGCCCTCGACTGGGAAGCCGAGGGTGCAGCTAACACTGTAGAGGAGTCGAGGGGAGCGGAGGGAGGGGGGGGATGGGGACTCCTCTGGAGCTGGGGCTGAGAGGGAGGAGAAGGAGACTGAGGAGGAAGAGACGGAGGCTGAGGCTGCGGGCCGGGCGAAGGGAGGGGAAACTGGGGAGGGCACTGGGACTGAGTGGAAAGGGGCGGGGGAGCGGGAGAGGGGGGGATCTGGGGCTGTGAAGGGCGGCCTGCCGTCGACGAAGAAGCTCTCCCAGGTCCCTGGGGCGGCTGCCTGTCAGGTCTCTGGGGTGCTGCTGCCGGAAGGGTAACCTCTGCCTCCTTGCCTTTATCCGAGATCTTCTTGTTCCTTCCTCTTTTCCTTCTAACCTCGGTCCAGCCACCCACTAACTCTGGACCGGGCTCCGCCTGCCTCGGCTCCTCCTGACGTGACTGTCCGGGGGGGGGCGGGGGCGGAGGCGGCGGGGACGGGGGGGGTCGAGATGAACTGGCGAAGCGTGGGCACGCAGCCGCCAAGTGCCCAAAGCCATGGCACCTCAGGCACTGACCTGGCTGTCCGGTGACTATCATGCTCTGGGTGATGCTGCCGGCATCTGTCACAATCTCGATCACTGCAGGGAGGGTCGTAGGGTCTGCCACAGCCACTCGGACACGGGGGGCTCCTGCCGTGGTCACCGCATCGGCGAAGGTGTCGTGCATAACCCATCCAAAATGGGAGCCCAAGTCCCTGACAATCGGCGGCAGCTCAGCAGCAAGCCCTGGAAAAACTAGTGTCACTGGGTGGCGAGGTATACGGAACCGAACATCAAAATCTGCTGCGCTGAATCCACGGTACCACGGGACTATCATGATAATCTTTCCATCCACCGATGTGGGGGAACCGGCAATCAGGTTGCTCGCAGCTTTCTCATTGGAGAGTTTGAGCCAGAAGATGCCCCTTCCCATAAGGGCCACCTCCTCAATATGGCCATCCTCTAGCAGGAGAGTGGACTGGAGCCAGTCCCTGATGGCTGCTCTGGAGGGAGAGTGTCCAATGACTCTACCGTAAACAGAGGTACGGGTAAAGTCAGTGGCAACCTCCTGCACACGAGATGATTGTTGCTCTGTCAGGATAACGCGGTAGGCATCTGGAGAGGGAGGGTCCGACTGGGCCTCCGGATCCGGGCAGGGGGCCGCCATACCGCCAAGACTAACTGCAAGCTTCCGATGAAGAACAGGCTGCCACCCCAAAAGGGGAGACGAAGCGGGAGGATGGCGCCTGGGTATGGAAGGGATGGTGGCGGAGGCGGAGGGTGGAGGCGGGGTGGTGAAGTGAAGCAGAGGGGCGGGCGAAGCGAGGTGGGTGAACGGGGGGGGTCGGGCGAGGCGGGGTGAAGGGTACGGGGCAGGCGGGTGGCGCGGGAGGACGGGGGGGGCGGGGGTGATGTGGCGGGGGCGGAGGGGTGAATCGGAGGGCGGGGGAGCGGAGTGGAGGAGGGGGGGGCGGAAAAAAAAAAAAAAAAAAAGGGGGTGGAGCGGAAGGAAGCGGGGGGAGCGGAATGGAGGCGAGGGGGGGTGGAAGGCGGAGTGGCGAAGAGGCGGGTGAGGGCGCGGGGGACGGGGGGGAGCGGGATGGAGGCGGGGAGCGAGGGGGTCGGGTGGAGTGAGCGAGGCGGGTGAGCGAGGGGCGGGTCGGGTGAGCGAGGGGGGCGGGTGAGCGAGGGCGGGCGGGGGGGCGAGGGCGGAGAGGCAGGGGGCGGGGGATGGGAGGCGGCGAGCGAGGCGGAGGGATGGGTGGTGGGTGAGCGAGGCGGCGGGTGAGGGGGATGGCGAGCGGAAGGCGAGGGTGGAGAGACGGGGGGCGGGGGGTGGTCGCGGCGGGGGGGGGGGGGGGGGGGCTAGGGAGTGGAGGTAGCTAGCGATGGGGAGAGGGAAGCTCGCAGGAGCGCGGCTGTCCAAGGATTATTAAGCTGTACGTACATGCCCTTGAAGCTGAATATGTTGCAGCCACTGAGGCTTGCAAGGAAGCGATATGGCTTACTCGGCTGGTGGGAGATTTGGGCATTACAGGAGATATGCCAGTTTTGCATTGTGATAGTCAGAGTGCTATCATGTTGGCAAAGAATCCGGTCTTTCATCAGAAGACCAAGCACATAGATGTGAAATATCATTTCATCAGGGAGGTACTGGAAGACAAGCGACTTGAGCTTGTGAAGGTGCATACTGATGATAATCCTGCAGATTTGCTCACTAAGAGCTTGCCTACGGAGCGGTTTGCACATTGCTGCCACATCATGGGATTAGGATGAGACCACTCTTATTTTATGGTCTTGTATACAGTAACTGTATATTGCTGTAATTTTTATTCTTTTCTCGCCTTCGGCATATTGGCCTTTAGGTGGGAGGTTGTTGGGGTAAAGGCACATTGCCACCCCTTTATTAAAAATATGACACCTAGGGGAAAAAAACCTAATCCTAATAAAACCTATGAGTTTGTGGTGTGGCTCACACTTCACACCCGCATCTTGAGTGTCTCTCCTCTCTCTCACCCTCTCCTTTTGCTCTTCTCCCTCTGTCCTTCCTTTTCACTGGTGACATGGTGCTATTATTTGTAGCCCCACATCGCTATAAGACGGTTAAGACTGTGTTTCCTAAGTTGCGACCAAGATACTATGGACCTTTTCGGATCATCAAGAAAAATTCACCTTTAAGTTACAAATTGGAATTACCACCATCATGGGGTAAAATCCATCCGACGTTTCATATTTGTTGGCTAAAGACGTACATTCCAGGCGATGAAGTAGTTCCTCCTGTAGGTGATTATGTCCCAGAAATTGAAGACGATTATGTTCTCCTTATTCCTGAGCGTATTCTGGACCATCGATAGCGAGAGACTCGACCTCGACTTATCAGGGAATTCCTTGTTCTTTGGCGAGATCTGGACGACTCCGACGCTACTTGGCAATCTGATGAAGACTTACAGCAGTACCCTGACATTTTACAGCAATATTTTCAGAATTTACAGTGATATTTTCTGCATCAGTTCATTATCTCCACCAGGGTCTTATTTTGAGTGGGAGGGGATGTCAGGATCTGTGACGTATTCCTTTCTCTATTTCTAGACTTATGGATGGTTTGATGAATGGACACTTGTGGAAGGGTATGCCCTTTCGACGGGACACTTCCTTTGAGGCACAACCCTATGCCCTTTCGACGGGACACTTCCTATGAGGCACAACCCTTCACAAGAGACATTCTATTGAAGAGAGATTCCTATTGTAATGTACCCTCTCATCAAGGGTCACACCCTTCACAAGGGATACACACCTCTTCATGCACATACACTTTGGAGTACACATGTGTGACTCTTCACTCTCTATATAAGAGAGGCCCAATTGTATGGATGACACAACAGATACCCTACAGACATTCAAGCAATACAATTATTCCTTGTTCTCTGCTATTTCAGTCTCCTTTCTATTCCTTAGCACATTTCTAAATATAGTAAATGTAGGATTTCTTACATTCGTTCCCATATTGTCAAATAAAGCTCTCCAAATCAATTGGTCGTCCGGGGTCTTAGTCACTTACTATTGATTTGGGCACCATGGATTGATTTGGGCAGCCCATGGTGCTTGAAGATTTGTACTATAAATGACTTTGCTATGTGGTCCGTCTCCTTGACAGGAATAAAGTAAGCTTGCTTACTGAATCTGTCAATAATGGTCCAAATCCCATCATTTTCATTCTTTGATGTGTGTAGATCAAAGATGAAGTCCATGTCTATGCTTTCCCATGACTAGACGTGGCATCAACAACCATGGGGTCTTTTGTTTGTCATATTTTATCTTTTGGCAAGTCGGGCATTGACACGGCCTTGTAGGATCTAACCCCATCGAAACCCAGGTCTACATCACACCAGTCCTATTCAGGCAACTCGCCACCCAACCAAGATGCTCACGGGTCTTGAACCCGTAGAATCAGAGCATCCCACCGAGCCATAGGCTAGAGAGCCTCATGGGAATTGCCAGCCCTGCAAGCCATATGTCATGAGGGCGTGATTTCTAGTGAATGCAAGTTGGCCTGCATATGGGCAGGACCTTGGGAAAACAAGGGGCGAGGTCAAGGGTTACTCATGTGCTAGAACCCCTAGGATTTGTGCCTTGGGGGCAAATGAGAGGACTAGGGCCAAGAGAGGTCCAAAGAACCTTAGAGTTAAGGTTGGCCATTGGTGGGCTTAAAAAAGACCCCACTAGAGGGGGCCTAGGGCAAATGAGGCCCTCGGGGCAACCCAAGGCATGGGCTGCCACGTGGTAAGCCCATGTAGTTCCCGTTTGGAAAAGAAGGCCAAGGAAGGCCTTGGGCAAAAATTGGACAGGAAAAATGGTGCGGGAGTCTGGAGATATACGCGTGAAGGATAGAGACCTCACGGGGGCCGGCGCCTACAGAGAGAATTCTTGTGACCGTATGACGGCATGGAAGGGTATTAATGAAGATGTACAGCTGTGTACGGAGCACTGAGCGCTGTTGGTACGTTTGTGTATGGGACTTCACGTGTTGGTGGTACGGCTGTAGACGGAGCAATAAATGCGGCTGACAGGGGTACGACTATTGTACGGGCTGCAACACGTGTGGGTTGCCACATGTACCGCTGTGTGTTTACTGCCCTTTGTACGAGATATGCACAAACTGTTTCGCCAGCTGTATTGACGGAATATGCTGAGGTGAACGGGCTGTTTCTGTCAGATGCTCATGGAGGCTTCGTCAGTGTTTTTGTGATGACCATGAACTGCTCTGGGTGAGCTGGCTGGTCATATAGGGAATTTCCCTTTATCTACAAATTGTTAGTGAAGGGCTAGCGGATCCCATTGGAACTCTTGTCACGTGGGGACTTTTCAGCAGGTGGTCATCCCTTTGTTTTAGGCTCTTTTGGTGTTGGTGTTGGCTGAGTAGCTATACTTTTTCTCACTCTAGTGAGTAGGTGGGTATACAAGTGGGCACATGCTAGAAAGAGTCCTAAGCTGAGTACAAGTGTTTTGGAGCAGCCTAGTTAGCAAGGTGATTCACAATGAATGCTTGCAGAGGTTGTTCGTGCTTCTGATCACCATGGGCAGTTCAGTGATGCTTTAACCCATTGTTTGGGTATTCCAGTGAGTCAGTGGACAATTGCGATTGTCTAGGGAGCGTGTGGCCTTGTGTGGGCTGCTAGTAAACACTCTCGGGTGGTATGCAGGTGTTTGCATTGAGTATGGATGCCTATGGTCACATGGGTGTGAGAGCAGAGACCCGCAGGGCTAATGTTTGTGATACTGATGCCTACTGGGGGTGGGAAGAAATAGAATGCGAGTGAGTTTGTACTCATTGTGTATCCTATTTGCTAGCTTTGGCAAGTAACATGTTCCGTATGGGAATATGTTTTTGGTTTCTTTAGGAGATGGGTCACATGCAGGCAGTGGTTGCTAGGCAGACGGCACATCTTTGGTACAGCCTTGCTGCTGAGTAGGCAGGGGTCGGGAATCCATGCTTGGAATGGGAAGTATCCCTGAAACCCCGAGAGGGATGGTACAGGTGTGACTGCCATAGTGTTTGTAGTGTTGTGATGCCAGTTCTCGTATGGGAAACAAGTTGTTGTATTAGGATATGTGCGACCCATAGGGTGAGAGACTATTGGTCATGGCAGTCTTGGTCAGAGGAGAAAGCTTGTGTATGCTTTCCTTTTCTGCTTTGAGCAGATAGATGGCTAATTGGACACTAGTGACAGTTGTGGGGAACTGAGTGGCTGAATGGGCTGCTAGTAATAGTTCCTGGCTGAGTGCAGTCAATCTGGAATAGAGATGGATTCTTATTGCTAGGTTTAGTGAGAGAGGTGAACAATAAAGGCTATGCAGGGTATGTGGATGCCCAATGGGATGTGGAATGCCCCAATTGTAAGAAGGAATGTATCCTTTATGTAGCCTGGAATTCAGGGCCTCTCACTTTATTATAGAAATACCGAAAGAGGCGCCAAGGCTTGGGGCCAATCTATGTCTTTGTCTTGGTGCAGGGGCACTCTAGCTCCCAATCTGGTGGTAATACTTTTGCTGAATTGTTAATGTAACAGTGTTGACTGGTTACTTGTTAGTTTACTGCCCTTTGATTTTTTGTTTAACCATACCTCACCCTGGCCTCCCATACCGCCTGGTGGAAGCTTGTGCTTGTAGATCCATGCTCTGCTTCTCCCTGGCTGGGTGTGTGCATGTTGGAAATAGAGGATAGAATCACTCACACCTCACTCCCGATCGAGCTCATACAACTCTCAGAGAGACGGAGAAAGAGATAGCCAAAACTCATATATATTCTTCCACAATCGTGGGCAGACAAAAGCTCAATGGGTGAGCATGTAGAAAGAGCCAAAGGATGCTGTCAACTCCTGAGCCCAGTTCTCTCCCTCTGTGCGCTTGCCTGTGCAAGGCTGTAAGTGCAGGTGATGAGAAATGAGTGGGGATTTTAATAGGCCCTGCTTGGGGCTGGAAAAACTGACCAGCAGGGGGTCGGCCCCCTGCTTGCAGCACCGACCTGTAGGCTGGCCTCCAACGACCTGGTTGGCTGGCTTGGGCCAGCCCTATAAAAGGGCCCATGTGCCCAGCACATGGGCTGCTGATTCAGACCCTAGGCACCACCATTTCCAGCTCCATATGCTGCGTAGAAGGGCCGCGCCCCTCTCCTTTGCTGTGCGGGTTTCCAGCCTGGTAGGTACTCTATCCCCTACCCCCCTACAGTCCCTTGCCCCCTTGTCCCCTCAAAGCGGGGGTTCACAGGTGGGGCAGTGACTTTTCTAACACCCCCTCTGATCCCTATGCGTCGAATGAGGAGAAAGCGCAAGCACACAAGCAGTACGATGATCTGGTATGTACTTGATGTTCTTAATTTGAGCCTTTATAGCATGCTGTGGAGAGAATCTGCTCTTCAACTATCTAAGGTAATGCGAGAGTGGAAGGAATTGGCCTTCTTCGAAGGCAGAAGGGGAAGTGTGGGTGCTTCTTTAAGTCTCGAACACGTATTGCTGGAATGTGATGGACAAGGTGTACTGAAGCGAGAAGAGTACCTGCTTGAGAGCTCAGTGGGTGAGAGTTCGTGTGTAAGAAATCCTAGATTTACTATATTTAGAAATGTGCTAAGGAACAGAAAGGAGACTGAAATAGCAGAGAACAAGGAATATTTGTATTGCTTGAGTGTCTGTAGCGTTTGTAGTGTGTCATCCATACAGTTGGGCCTCTCTTATATAGAGAGTGAAGAGTCACTCATGAAAAGGTGTGTACTCCAAAGTGTATGTGCATGAAGAGGTGTGTACCCCTTGTGAAGGGTGTGAACCTTGATGAGAGGGTACATTACAATAGGAATGTCTCTTCAATAGAATGTCTCTTGTGAAGGGTTGTGCCTCATATGAAGTGTCCCGTCGAAAGGGCATACCTTTCCACAAGTGTCCATTCATCAAACCATCCATAAGTCTAAGGTATAGAGAAAGGAATACGTCACAGATCGTGACATCCCCTCCCACTCAAAATAAGACCCTGGTGGAGATAATGAACTGATGTAGAAAATCTCACGGTAAATTCTGAAAATACTGCTGTAAAATGTCAGGATACTGCTGTAAGTCTTCATTAGATTGCCAAGTAGCGTCGGAGTCGTCCAGATCTCGCCAAAGAACAAGGAATTCTGTGATAAGTCGATGTCGAGTCGCTCGCTGTTGATGGTCTAGAATACGCTCAGGAATAAGGAGAACATAATCGTCTTCGATTTCTGGGACATAATCACCTGCAGGAGGAACTGCTTCATCGCCTGGAATGTACGTCTTTAGCCAAGAAATATGAAATGTCGGATGGATTTTACCCCATGATGGTGGTAATAACTTAAAGGTGAATTTTTCTTGACGATCCGAAAAGGTCCATAGTATCTTGGTCGCAACTTAGGAAACACAGACTTAACCGTCTTATAGCGATGTGGGGCTACAAATAATAGCACCATGTCACCAGTGTCAAATTCCAGGTGACGTCTATGTTTGTTGGCAGACCGTTGATACCGCTCTTGCGCTTTTTGCATATGATCCCTGACTTGGAGTAGAATGTCTTGCAGTTCTTGAACCAGTTGATCAGCTAGGGCCACTCGATGTTGAAGTACAAAATTCGTTGGTACAATCGGAGTGTGTCCATAAGCTGCTTGGAATGGAGTCATGCTGATGGCACTATGGAAAGAGTTATTATAAGCAAACTCAAGGAGTGGTAGATACTCTTCCCAAGCTGCTAGGCGTGACTGAATATAATGTCGAAGCATTTCTTCCAGAACTTGGTTGACTCTTTCAGTCTGGCCATTTGATTCTAGGTGATAAGCTGAACTGAACAGTAGAGTTGTACCCAAAGATTCGAACAGTGAAATCCAAAAGTGACTAGTAAACTTAGGATCTTTGTCGGATATGATATTCTTGGGCAATCCATGGTGTCGGAAGATGTGTTGTATGAAGAGTTTGGCTATGTCCGGAGCCTGTGCACTGCTTTTGCAAGCAACAAAGTGTGCCATTTTGGACAATCGATCAACAATTACCATAATCTGAGTGTTACCTCTGGAGGATCATGGTAGTGTTGTACTGAAATCCATGGAAATACTTTCCCACCTTTCAGTTGGAACTGGAAGAGGCTGAAGAAGTCCTGCTGGAAGTCGTCGGCTTGCTTTCATTTGTTGACAAGATAAGCAAGATGTAACCATTTTGATGACGTCGCTTTTCATCTGAGGCCAGTAGTATGTTGCACTGAGTAACCTATAAGTCTTGTTGATGGGCAGCATAAGGAACTAGATGATGCTCTTTTAACAAAAGACGTTAAACATCCTTGTCATGTGGTACACAGACACGATCTTGATAATACAGAAGGTTGTTAGTATAAGAATAGGATGAGAAAATCTTCTGTTCAGAAGTCGAACGTTGATCTTTTGAAAGAATTTGTATGGCTGTGCCGAAGTCTTTATCATTGAAATGCTTCCCTTTGAATGAATTCGGAACATCCACAGATAATGTAGAGATTACCATAGCTGATGCTAGAGTTAACTTGCTGAGAGCATCTGCAACTACATTGCGTAGTTCTGGAATATACTCAATGGCCATGTGAAAGTTGGCCAGAAACTCAACCCAGCATGCTTGTCGAGCGTTCATGACTGGCTGAGTAAAGATATACTTTAGAGAGTGATGGCCTATCTTGACCACCGAGTCGGCTCCCATGAGATAATGTTTCCAAGAGCGATAAGCATGTACAACGGCAAGAAACTCCTTATCATAAACCGGGTATCAGGTTTGGATATCAGAATGTTTATGGCTGTCAAAAGCAATAACTCTGCCTTCTTGCATCAAGACTGCTCCTGTAGCGATGTCGGAAGCGTCGGTCATGACCTCAAATGGAAGGTTTGGGTCAGCAATAGCCATAACTGGTGTTGTAGTGAGTGCTTGCTTGAGTTGTTGGAAACTATACTCTATTTCGGGAAGCCATTGAAAAATTGCTGTGCGTTTCAATAATTCGGACATAGGAGCTGCGATTTCGGAAAACTGATAGACCTTTGTATGGTAGAAGTTTGCCAATCCGAGAAAAGAGTGGACATCATGAACATTCTTAGGAGTAGGCTAGTTTCGGATTACCTCGACCTTATGCCTTGAGCTGAAATAATATTCGAGTTGGGTCGTGAAGAACTCACTCTTCTCAATGTTGATGTAGAGAGAATTTGCGCGGAGAACTGCAAAAACTTGGTGAAGATGTTGTTTGTGCTCATGTAGGGATCTGCTGAAAACGAGGATGTCATCGAGGTAAACGATGACGAACTTATCGAGGAAAGGTCTGAAGATGTCGTTCATTAGTGTCATGAATGTGGCCGGGGCATTGTTTAACCCAAAAGGCATGACCAAACATTCATAGTGTCCATACTTTGTTCGAAAAGCTGTCTTGTACTCATCGCCTTTTCGTATGCGAATTTGATGATAACCTGAACGAAGATCAATCTTTGAGAATTGTGTTGCGTGTAGAAGTTGATCGAAGAGGTCATCGATGCGAGGCAATGGATACTTGTTTTTTATAGTGAGCTTGTTGAGGGCTCGATAGTCGATGCAGAGGCGCATTGACCTATTCTTTTTTTCCACTAGTAGCACAGGAGATCCGAAAGGGTTGCGACTGGGCCGAATGTGACCTTTGTCGAGTAGTTCGGTGACTTGTCTTGGGATTTCTTCATTTTGAGTGTAAGAAACCCGATAAGGAGGTTTCGACGGTGGATTACTGCCGGGAATAAGTTCGATTGGGTGATCCACTGGTCGTCGAGGTGGTAACTGCTTTGGCAATTCCTGTGGAAAAATATCCAGGTAGGGCTGGAAAAAAGGTTGGTTGAGGTATTCAGGAGGATCCTTTGTTGGTGTCTCCTCTACTGCCGTAACCAACAGAAGTAAAGTCTTTACTTGACGTTTACGAACCCACTTCTTTACTTGTAGGGCAGAGGCAACTGGGGTTGAAGGAGAGTCCCTAGAACCAGTTAGCTCAATAAGTTTTCCCTGGTGGACAAACTTGGTTGCGAAAACTGATTGATGGATCATAGTCGTAGAGCCACTGTTGTCCAAGTATGACATCGTACCGAGAAAGAGGAATGATGTCGAAATTCAACTTGTCCGTATAATGTTGGATGCGAAAAGACAAGTTTTTGATCCTGGTGTTGCACAAGAAGGTAGTTCCATTTGCGAGTTCAATCTGATAGTCCATGAGACTAGGACTGGTGGTCAACCGAAGTTTGTCGACCATAGAACTGGCTAGAAAGTTATGAGAGCAGCCACTGTCGATGAGGATAGTGACCGTTGTTCCACGAATCGATCCTTGAACACAAAGTACTTGAGTAGCCAGGGAAGGTTTGGGGTTGCTGGCAAGGCTCAGGTGGATGGTATTTGCCATTCGAACAGCTTTGCCTTTCTTGTCTTGTGCTGGGGCAGCATCTTCTGTTTGGGAAGTGCTAGGTTCCATATTGGAATTTTGCTTTGGTCGCTTGGGACAATCGAACCATCTATGGTCGCCTGTACAGATGGTACAAAGTCCTTTTGTGCTGGAGTTGTTCTTCTTGTCAGTGGCTGCACCTTTATGTTGGGGATGACGGTAATGACTTTGTGAAGAAGAAGAGGCGCGATCCTTGGAGGAGTGCTTCTGTTGGAATCCATCATACGATTTCTGAGACTTGTGGGGATCTTGAGATTGTCGCTGACCTTGATTACCCGAGTTTTTTCTAAACCTGGGGTTATCTTGAGGGCGAGCACCTTTGGCCATAGTAGAGTTTTGTGTCCGATTAGCACTCTGCTTCCCTGTGTTTTGGAAATCGGTTATGTGCTCTGCGTAAGCAATAGCGCCAACTGTGGTGGTGATGTTTGCTTTAAGGACATCAATGCGTAACGAGGGATTTAGGCCTGAGATGAAAGCATGAAGGCGATCATCCTTAGTTAATCCATCAATCTCCAGCACCAATGTGGTGAACTGAGAGATGTAGGAAGACATGGAGCCTGTTTGCTCCAACTGTCGGAGTTTTGAACGTGCTTGGAAGTCCGCATTGGCAAGTATGAACTGCTTACGGAGCACGTGTTCAAAACGTTCCCATGTTAACACACTTTTGCCGTCCTTTAAGCATCTTTGTCACCGTAGGAAAGCTGTAATTTTGAGGAGGAAGGCTGCCAAGGCAATCTTTTTGCCTTTAGTGAGGTCAACAGTATCAAAGTACATGCGCAATTTTGCGAGCCATTGGTCAACTGTTCGGCGATTTCGTTGACGAGTGTAGGCTTCCGGAAGTTTGATGTCAAGTCTTTTAGTTTTGGAAGCTTGGAGTAAACGGTAGAGGGCACGGAGTTCAGTGTTTTCTACCTTAGGTGGGAATGAATCCACATAGTCGTCTGGTTGTGTCACGTCATCCTCTGTATGTGTGGTACTGCGAGAATCTTGGAGTTGTTGGACTTTCTGGACCAAGTCAGAGATGCTGTCCTGAAGCTGGGAAATTTGAAGTTGCAGTAATGTTTCGCCTTGTACGTTGACTTCAGGGGCCTTTTTTGGACTTGAGTCACTGATCTTTGGAGAGGCTGCACGCGACTGCGCTCTAGTTTGTACCATTCCTGGAAGAAGATTCGAGCTGCTCCCTGAGGTTGCTCATGTTGGAGGGGGCAGGCGAGGCAGGATGGAACCACCCGTGGAAATCTGGTAAAGGAGGTCCTGTCTGAGGTAACACTGGTGATGCCGAAATGGGTGTTACTGCTTGTGAGAGTACAGGAGTAGGTTGCAGAGTCCACGGATCTGAGAAGGAATAAGGAGCTGCTGTCAGAAGTGGAGGATATCCAGGAGGAGTGCCTTCAGAGTGTAAATACTGTTTTGGGGAAGGTACAACCTGTAAAGGAGGATATCTAGGAGCTGAAGGAGGTGGAGAGTACCCTGGAGATGCTGAAGCTAAGGGGTAAAAGTCTCTCCAAAGATGGACAGCAAACTCGTGAGGAATATCGGGTTCTGGGTATCTTCGTGTCTCGTGGAACACAACCTGGACTGTGCTGAGGAAGTAATGTAACTGAGGTGCCTCACGCAGAAGGTATAGGATGTGGTCCAGATCACTAGGAGGGCACGTGACATAGAAGACCCACGATGCAAAAGCTCCGAAATGGGCTGGTTGTGCAATCTGAACACGATATTGTGTGGTAGATGATGCCTGAGGTGTCCTTGAAATGCCGGGTGAATTACCAGGGGTTTCCATGCTTTAAGGGAGCGTCTTTCATTTGCTGTAATTGGATAATGACAAGAGAATCCTTAAAAGTAGAATGGAAAGAATCCACCTGGCATTGATTTAATCTGCCAATTTGTTGCGTAGAAAAGGCCTGCAGATTTCTGTCCGGAGGTCCATGTTGCAGTGGGTGGCGAGGAGCAGATCTGGGCCTGGCTGGTCCGGAACAGCAACAGCTCGCGTTTAACAGGCAGTCTGGATCGCGGTAAAGGGGCTGTACCGCTGCTGATCTGGCAGGTAAGATGGCGAAAAAGAGGGGGCAGACTGCGTATGGCGAAACAGGCTGCTGGTATCCAATTCTGGATCGCGATAGGGGGCTGGCGAACCAGGCTGCGGGCTTCCAAGGGCTGTTTAGCGGCAGCAATGGAAGGGCCTGGCAGGTAACCAGGGCAGCAAACTGGCGAGGGCAGGGCAGCAAACCGGCGAGGGGCAGGGGCTGCTTATGGCGAGGGGACAGGGCAGCAAACTGGCGAGGGCAGGAGGGCTGCATATGGCGAGGGGGCAGGGCAGCAAACCGGCGAGGGCAGGAGGGCTGCGTAGGGAGGCGAGCCTGCTTGATGAAGTCTATACGGGCATCAAAAGGTGCGTCCTATTTTTTCGTTTGTGGCTGCCTATGTTGGGTGGTTGCCCAAAAAATTAAAGGGTGGGTTTATTTGACCCTTGGGTAGGGTTAGACCTAAGGTATGGGGCTGGGTTTTTTTCTTTTTAACCCCTCTAGGTACCCTTTTTATAAGGTGCTTGGTTCCAAAAGGTGTGCCTATTCGAAGGGGTGTGACCCTTGGAATAGGTGTACCTTTTCATGAAGGGGTGTGACCCTGTTTTTAAAAGGGGTGTCCCCACATGAAGAGGTGTGTCCTTTTTTCCACGATGGGGTGTGTCCCTTGGGTGAGGAGTCAAAACTCTTCATCAAAAGGTGTGTCCGATGGTGGAAAAGGTGCGTCCCTTGGTTTTGGGACAGCCCAAGCACATGAAAAGACACCATTTTTGTCATGTCCATTCACATCAACTCGTGATGTGTGGGAGATGGAGAGGCCATTGATGACTTTAGGTAGGGTTGGCGCTAAAAATTTTTACGCTCATTCTATCCATCTCTTCCATGCACAATGTGCACGGATATCCTTCTAGTGGAAAGAGATGTATCAGATAGGCGCTAGAAGGTGGGGGGCATTTCCTACAGGCAGGAGCGAAATTTGCTCTGATACCACTATAAGAAATCCTAGATTTACTATATTTAGAAATGTGCTAAGGAACAGAAAGGAGACTGAAATAGCAGAGAACAAGGAATATTTGTATTGCTTGAGTGTCTGTAGTGTTTGTAGTGTGTCATCCATACAATTGGGCCTCTCTTATATAGAGAGTGAAGAGTCACTCATGAAAAGGTGTGTACTCCAAAGTGTATGTGCATGAAGAGGTGTGTACCCCTTGTGAAGGGTGTGACCCTTGATGAGAGGGTACATTACAATAGGAATGTCTCTTCAATAGAATGTCACTTGTGAAGGGTTGTGCCTCATAGGAAGTGTCCCGTCGAAAGGGCATACCCTTCCACAAGTGTCCATTCATCAAACCATCCATAAGTCTAAGGTATAGAGAAAGGAATACGTCACAAATCGTGACATCGTGGTCCAGGTTATTTGGAGATATTCATTTGTTTGCGGACCTTTTCAAATGAAGGATGGGTTGAAACGGACCCTCAGAACATGGTGCCTGGAAGACTCCAAGTTGTTCACTCATTATGAGGGGGACAACTGGAAGATCGTGGCAACTGGGTTGCTTGATGCGGGAACGTGATTGAAGGTGGTGGTGCCAAGAGGTGTTACGAGAGATAGACCTGTGTACCAGGATGGTGTGCGCAAGCGGAACCAGACCCGGTGGAGCAGGAGCCACTGGATGAAAAGCTAGGAAAAGATTTCGACATCGAAATGTTCCAAAGGACTACAACCAGGGAGTTACTGGAGCATCGCCATCAATGTGTTGGCATTGGGCTGAGATGTGTCGGTGACAGGGGGTGTTGGAAAGGTCACCTCCCAGTAAGCCCCCATATGAGGAGAGCGTGGGGGAGGAAGACCTAGGCCATGTGCCCAAAATAAAAGGTGAGAAGGAGCTGCCACATGGCCAGTACCTCACAAAGACAGGACAGCCAAAGGGGCTGCCATATAGGCAGCAAACAGGCTGCCATGTGGGCAGCACACAGCAAAGGGTAGAGGTTGTCATATGGGTAGCACACAGGCTGCCATATGGGCAGCTGTCAGGGCTGGCAGATGGCGCTGATGGATGGTGACACATGGCGGGGTGCTGCAGCATCAAAGGCGCACACGTGGAAGCAGGGACAGGTCCTGCAAGAGTGCCGTACAGAGGCGCCTGCAAAGGAGGCAGAGGTGGAGGCTATGGTGGGCCAGCCACCTGGCTGTAGATGTGCACGAGTGTGGGACCCAATGGGGGCTGCCCTTGGGGCCTGGCAGAGGCCCTTATATAGGGCTTGGAAGGAAGCCAACCAGTCGGTTGGTTAGGGCTGCAACCAACCAGCCAGTCGGCCTATTTAGGGCTGGCTGGTCGGTCAATTTGACAGGAGGCTCAGCCCCTATAAAAGGAGAGGCCTCAGGCCTCATTTCAGCATTCAGCCTTGCAGCTTCTGGAGGAGCAGAAAGGAGCAGCATATACACCATCCTTGGGCCTCTACATAGGAAGTGAAGGAGAGAAGTGTTGCTGCTTAGCTCCAGGGAGAGGCTGAACCTAGACTTTCTTCCAGGGCAGAAGGTTGCTGAGATCATTCTGGACAGATACTCTCACGCCTTATGTCAAACGATATCTTGCGCTCCGTGAGCATGGACGATTTACTCTCCGCCAAGGAACTTGTGAACGCTATCCCAAGCAATGAAGATTCCTCCACATTTCCCCCTTCTACTACGCCATCCAGCTCTTGAACTCTCTCGGTTCCTCTCCCATCCCAAAAGGAACAGCCTGAAGTTCAGCCCCCTCATGAGCCCGAATAGTTAGCCCAACATTCCACCTCTAGGCCTCAAAAGAAGCCACGCTTTGCCGACATCGAGAATGTTGACAATTATACTGAGCATAACATGCAGGTTACAAGATTTACACCCCTCAAAGCAGACTGGTTGGAGCAGGTTCAAGGGGTAGTATCGGTGCAACGCAAAGGACTTTCGGCTCTACTACCAGCGCCTTGCTGTAGCAAGAGCTCATCAGCAGATTTTGTTGGCTCAGAGAGCAGAGTTTGCCTTTCATGCACGAGAGTCCTTCTAGATACAGATGGGAGGTAGAGTCAATAAGCAGTTCTTCTCTACTCATGGCCCCAGACATAGTAGAGAGAGTGTCTCTCTGCTTATTGACTCAGACGGAGTTTTACAGTCAGATCTAGATGCCATCATGCTACATATTTTTATGCCTCCCTTCTTTCAGTAGATCTTGGTAGTGTGGTTGCAGATGATGCCAAACAGGTTATTTGGCAGTGTATCCCTAGGTTGGTGACTCCAGATATGAGACTCTCTCTTGATGCACCTTTTACCAACCTAGAATTCAGGACTGCTCTTCTTGCCCTTCATAAGGGTAAATGCCCAGGTTTAGATGGGCTTACATCCTCCTTTTTCTTGACCTTTTGGGATATGATTGGGGTCACCTCAGCCCTGCAGGGCGTTCGGGACTCCGGTGATGTCACATGCACCCCTGCACTTGGGTGCAAGGTGACACACTGGCTACATCGACAAGTGTATTATAATTCCCAGATAGGAGATTTTGTTGTATGCTGTGACCCCTTTGTGAGCCCTCGTCCAGGGACAGTCAGGCACAAGCTACGTAGGTCAGTCTCTCAGCCTTAGGTCAAGTCAGTAGTCAGTTCTTGTTCACTAGTACCCACTGGAGAATAGTAGGTTAAGTGTTTCCATCTTATAGTTTAGGTCTTAGCCTAGGTTAGGAGTCCCTTTAGGGTCCCCAAAGGCTGGACAGGTAAGCAGGGAAGGCAGCCTGCAAAGGCTGCCCGAAAACTCCCCTGGCAAATGAGCCAGGGAGGGCTTTTTATAGGCTGGTTGTAGGCCAGCCAGTCTGTAAAACAGACTGAGTCAGTCTGTTTACAGACTGGGTTGGCTCAGTCCAGCGCTATAAAAGGGTCCCTTGGCTGCCCTGTTTTCTCATTCAGTTTGCTCTTGCCTTCAGTCCTCCTACAGCTCCACTTCAGCCTCCTGTGCAGCCCCTGAGATCCTCAGATCTGGCCCTGCTGTAGCCTCAGTCCCTTGGCCATCAGTTCAGCCTGATTTGAAGGTGACCACGCAGCACAACAGTCGGAGGTTTGGACCAGCAAACGGAGAGAGGTTTGGACACTGTTTCCTCACTTTCTCAGCTCTCTTTTACAGTTTACACAGCTCACTCTCAGCTCTATATTTCCGTCATCTCTCAGTTCTCGCATAGGATCTATCACTTCTAGCTTTTCACTCTCTCACTCACGCAGTAACCCTGCATTCCACTGGACAGCACAAGCCTCTTCCTTGCCTTGCAGAAGCGTCCTACATCGTCAGTGTGGACAGCATCAAGGTCTCGGTATTGGTCGGCGTTGCCTCTCAGGTCTTTGGGTCTGCTATACGTGTGCACAATGAGCTCTTCAGAAGTGTGTTCCGTGCTCTCTTGAAGAGTGTTCTTTGTGTTTCTCAGTTCTCCAAGTATAAAGCAAATTCTCCCCTGATTGGGGGAGGGGGCCCTCAGTGGGTACAGGGACCCAATCGGTTGTCGACTCTACTCTCTCTCTACCCTCATCTCCTTCCTCTCTCTATGTTAAACAACGCTCATTCCTCGCTAAAGGTTTAAAGGAGGTCTTGCTGTGAACTACACGATCAGATAACCGTTGCATGTTACAGGTGAGATGCATGGCTCACTTACGGAGGGTCTCATACATTTAATCCCATGCAGAAAGTTAGTGTCGCAGTGGAGACCCATCACTCTATTGGGCACTTGTTACAAAATCTTGGCGAAAGCAATCTGCCTGCGGTTGATCCCTTACTCCCTAATCTTATTTATGATACGCAAGCAAGGTTTGTTCATGGTAGAAGCATTTTTGATAATATATTCTCCTTTTGGGAAGCTTCTGTGTGGGCCATGTAGAGCGGTCAAAAGCTTGCAATTCTACTCCTGGACTTTTAAAAAGCCTATGACAAGGTAGATTGGGACTTCTTGGAGAGCACCCTTCATTAGGATACTGCCCATGTGGCACTACCTCAACCCCTAGGTTCACCCCCCCAATGCTCTTCTCATATGGGGGTTTACAGACGAGGAGGTGATGGAGCAAAGAGAGAGAGAGAGATTATTAAAGTCTTCAGAAGACCGATGGGTCTATGAGTCTGTGAAAAACCTGGTACAAACGAGCTGTGGTTGTGGAGCTACTAAATGAGCATCCACACCAATGCAAATGCAAAAAATGTAGAATGGCAGTACTAAGTCCTAAGTACAACATAGTCATGTCGGTAGTCAACTATCTCATCATCATCATCACCATCATCATCATCATCATCATCAGGACATCAGGATGGATGAGGCAATGGGGGCATTAAATCAGCGATAGAGTGATGTCGGCCACTCAAAGGTGCAGCCCTGGCACGTCTCCTGGTCATAGCTCTGCGTCTAACCAGGGCTACTGTCGGGATCCGACCCTAAACAGAGGGAGGGGATGTCCTCAAGTGTGATCTGTGTATCAACCCTCTGTCTAAGCTGTCGGGTCACAGGCTCCAAGTCACGGTCATTTCGAGGCCTCGTCTCGTGGGGGTCCATGTGATCTGGCTGAAAAAACTCCGTATAATTGATTTTCACATTTAGTCACTTAATTAAGGCATTTATTTGTTTACTTTTAAGTTTACTTTGTTTTCCTTTTATATTCCTTAGGTATACAATTGTTTATACTAGCCATAATTTCTTTAATACACAACCTCTATATCCTACATTTTTCATAGAAAGCTTGTATTTTCTGGACTATTTATGCTTGTCTTTTGTCCTAATGTAATCTTTTAATATTTCCAAATGTTCTATAGTTTCTTTAAATTATTTCGTTACACTCATATTAACATTTGATTTCATACACTTGTGTTAAGTCTTTCTTAAGTTTTCTTTTTATGTAACATGTATAATTGTACATGTATATAGTCAGTATACTTCCATTTATATTTGCTTATATATTTAATTATAAAATTTTGTAATCAATTTATGATTTAGTTAATCATTCTAACTATTTTATTATTTTTCTTTATCCAAATCTCCCTCTCTCTATGACCAGAAACCCTTTTGTCCAAAGAGTCTTTTGGTCTTAGTAGTTCATTTACGCTTTATAATTTGACATGATAGTCCAAGTCCTTATTGTTACTTGATTTTTTTATGAACTCTTTTTGGACTTGGTTATATTGTTAGGTTTATCTGTTTGGTCTTTCAATTATTCTATCACCTTATTCTATATATTTATGTTGATGGTCCATGTTTATCACTTAAGGGCATGGATAGATGGTCTTTACTTCTCACATTGGGGTGTAGACGGTTTATCCTTTGGTATGCTGTAATTGTGGTTTAAGTTTTCACTATTAGGTGTGGACTACCACCAGACACATATTATTCAGAATCTTGATGGATGTTTAGCTCTTAGGTAAAGCAATAACAAGCCAAGGAAATCATACATTACTTGTCTACTCAAATGAAACTATGATGTTCTAACACCTATTTTGTTTGGATGGTAGTAGATGCTAGGTAGACCTCGAAGCTTGGACTACCTGATGGATTCGGCACTTTTGTACCAATTTTATGCTTAGTTCTTATAACCAAATATAAAGAAAAATTTATTATTAATGGAGCTTCATATGCTATGTTGTTAATGGGTCTTTTTATTTAAAAACACAACTCTAAAACTCCTTAATCCTTGGCCGAGTTAACCAGTTAACCAATTTCTCGTTGTCCTTTAAACTCTTTTAAGATTGTGTAGGGAAGCTAGAGAAAGGCTCTTGCATAACTTGGCTTTAGGAACGACTTATGTCTTCCATTAACACAAGGCATTCAAGCGATCCTTGCGTACTTTTCATATAACAAGTTTCATGTCACGAACTTCAATGCAGGATTCAAAGCTTCTCAACTTTGAAGATCTTTGGCAACTCTTTTATCCACACTTCTTTACCCTTTTATCTACTTTTAGTCGCTCTTTTATCTATTCTTGTAATTACATACAAAGCATTCACTTTGCGTCTTTCCCAAGTGTTGGATTAACACCATGGTTCTCTTATCACTACTTGGTGCGAGGTAGGATAGCACATGATGGGTATCTTGTCCCCATGATGTGGTATCCTCTCAGGGTTAGGGAGGGTTAATGCATACACACACACACACATCCTTCATCTAAAACATAAATGCATTTATGAGAGACACCTCTCCCCCTCCTCCCTTCTCCTTATCCTTAATTATTAGGATTTTATAAGTTTCTTATATATCTAGGTTCACTTAGGTTTTTATATATTTAGATTCTTTGATTTGATCCACATCTTTATTTTTAAATTTGTCAACCATTAGGGGAGAATTGGGGTCTCAAAAGGGCCTCATAAGGAATGGATTAAGAAATGGATTAGTCCTAATGAAAGGGCCAAGGAAGGTCCCAAAAAGTCATAACCCCCCCTCACCTAGGTGGGTTAAGCTCACAAGTGATTCCGTCTCTTACACCTCTTACACAACTCTTACTCCTAGGTGGGAACCAAAAAGTTTAAAATTCAAAAATTTAAATTTAAAAAATTTGAATTTTGAATTCCCTCCCTCCTCTCTCCTCCCTCCCTCCCTCCCTCCTCCTCCTCCCTCCTCCTCCCTCACTCCCCCTCCTCACTCTCTCCTCCCCCTCCCTCCTCCCCCTCCCTCCCTCCCTCCTTCCTCCCCCTCTCCTCTCCTCCCCTCCCCCTTCTCACTCCCTCCTTCCCCTTCCTCCCCCTCCCCCTCCCTCCCTCCCTCCTCCACGCCTGATTGCAATGCATAACTCTATGCATGATCTTCAAAGGGAGAACCAGGATCTTTATGATAAAGCTAAAGCATTGGACTTGGAGCGACATAAATTAGAAGAGTCACTCTGTAAGCTAGCTGAGTCTAAAAAAGGCTTGGAAAGATCTACATACAATCAAGTACGATGAGCTGTAGAGAAGGAACGAGAGAAGACAGAAGAACGAGTGCAAAAGATGAAAGGAATACCTTTGGGATTGAAGGAGAGGAAAAGAAGGTACTTACATAACATGGATGCATTAGCACCCACTGGTGGTGCTAGAAAGAGGAGAGTCCGGGCTACAAGGTTGGTTATCAAATGTTCCAATGAGATTACACTCTTTTGTGCTACACTGTTTGTGACTAAGATTTCATTGTGTTCTTCTTTAGGAACTTCATGGAAGATGTGATGGGAAGAACGGACGGGGATGATATTGACTGTTTATATGCTCTAGCTAGTTTATTGAAGTCAAGCGATGTCATTGGGATACTAAGGGATCAAAGACACAAGTGCCTACGTGTGCAAGTTGCTGAGGAGGTGATGAAGGACTTCAAGGATATTGTGGATGCAAAGGAGATGCTTGCAGCTTGTGATACTGCCGGTGTAAGTCGTGAAGCTTACACATCTGTTTTCAAAATTTTCAAGTCTGCTATTTTGGAAAAGTATAAGAAGTCTACAGTGCTCCTATCCACACCTTGGTCTGTGAGATGTGTACGGCGAGAAACAAACCAATGTGCAAGAGAAATGCTTGGAGGGTACCATTGCGTAAGGGGCACAATGACTTGGAAGAGTAAAAAGAAATCTGGCTTGCAAACCTTTGAGATAAATGCTTTCAACAATGTCTACTTAGATGTTGAGAAACTGCAACAAGCAATAGTCAAATTCTATGGCGTGAGAGAAGATGGTAAGAGGAAATCCATTATAGCATTGCACTTTACGTAGTTCATTTCCTATATTATATTTATCATAACGATTTTTCTCTTTTGTTATACAGATTGCAATGGAAAGCTCATATTTATCATCAAAATGGATGAAGCTCAATTGGTGAAAGAACACAAGTTAGAGAGAGTCAGCATCTGCATTATGAATAAAGCCTTAGCCTTTGTTCAAGGGGGTGAAGAAGTAGAGCAAGATTTCTTAGTGCAATCAGAGAAAGATATATGGTGGCTTTGCAGCATTTGAGACTCCGAAAGAGTGTCATGAGACATTGAAGTGGTATCTAGATAAAACAGGAATCCCATCGACCATCCGAAGATAAGAGGAAGGGCAAACATTGGCAGTTGATGGCCATGGAACCTTTCAAGTTGAATGGCATCTTGTTGGTGATTTGAAAACCCTCAAGTACTTGCATGGTTGTGATAAAGGGGTAAATGCAATGAACACGTCTTTATTGCATGTGTTCGCAACATAAGCAAAAGGCTGGCTTACAATGGGAGAATGGCATTCCATCTTGCAACCAAACGCAAGCTCCAAATCGCGACAAGAAGGATCCAAAGTGGGATCCCATCTTGCCCATCCCACTTGAGAGAGTACACATATGTACTTTACACGTAGAACTGCGCGTACTTGATAAGTTGTATTTGCATCTTGTTTATGCTTGGAATTTAATTCCGCAAGAAGTATCCGCACGGTGCATTACAGAAGCTGAGAAGAAGTTGTCAGAGATGGGATTCCATGGAGGACATGTCAAACTTAAGGAGGATAAGAAATGTATGGGGCAACATAGAATCTTCCTACAAAAGTGTCCATGGGTGGAGGGAAGGTAAGGATATTCCTATCGAACCACAATCTCGACAAAGACAAACATACATTGTCTCAAAGTAGTTTGGGTTGGGAATACTAGAAAGCATTGTGTGAATGCACGACCAGTAAGGCTTCTCATTCTCAAGTAGCAACTTTGAGAGCTAAAGTATGGACAAAGGTAGATGCATTGATAAAATTGCTTCGCCAGGTTCAAATCCATGAGATGTATTATGAAAGGTTCAGGATGGCTGTGAAAGAGTTTATGCAATTAATAGTGAAAGCATGGGGGGAGTCGCACATTACGCATTATATGGTAATCTTGGTATCATCGTAATATTTAGCACTTGCTTTATAAACAGTTTTTGTTGTTGATTTGATTCTCATCTTGTTTGTAGCGTATTCTCTATGCACACGGACCATGGTTTGTACAAGATTGGGGTCCTTTGTGAATTTGAAATACACAAGGCATCAAGAAGTCGCACTATAGAGCCAAGGCAGCCTACTTCAAGAACTCAAGGCATGGTGGTGGTGTCACTCGCAGCAATGCATTGCATGAGATGTTCGACTGGTTTTTTAGGTGTTTACTAGGAAGGACTTTGAAGTCTGAAAAGGCAAAGGCATCAGAACTTGCAAAAGCAGTTCAAATTGTATCAAAGAATAGAAGGCATAGTGCTTGGAAAGCATTCATAGGGAGTCAAGGAGTCGCACGTTGGTTGCAAGCTAGAGTGAGAGAAGAGAGCAAATGGGTCCAACCACCAACAGAAGCTATGGTGTAATTGTATATAAATATGAAATAAATATATTGCTTATTTTGACCACAATTTGTGTACTCTCTTTAATATCTTGCTTATTTTGATCACAATTTTTGTACTCACACGACGTTGGGGAAAGTGGAGACATGGTAAAGGAGGGGGGAGAGAAGGAAGGGGCGTGGGACGGGGCAAGGGGAGGGATGGAGTGGTAGCAAGGGTGGAGGGAGGGGGGGATGGGGGAGGGCGACGGGTGTGGGCGGGACAAGTAGAGGGAGGGCAAGGGAGGGGGAGGGCGACGAGAGTGGGGGGGTTGGAGGGATTAGGACGGGGACACGATGAAACCCTAAATGTAATTAAAAGGGATGTCAAAACATGATGGGCTCTTATAAAAAGTTAAAAAAAATCATAACTCTCATTATTCAATGGCAAGAGTGAAGAACACTGCTAGACCCACTGGACGCTGCCTCCACCCTTCCTCCTCTAGCTCCACCACCTCCATGGCATCTGCACACACGAACCTATTCAGGTTCGGTGGCGCCTCTCCCGACTCTCGTGAGCCCTCCTCTAACTCCCCTTAGTCCCGTGAGACCACTCCCCAATCTCTTGAGCCTTCTTCTCCTCCCAAGTCCCGTGAGCCCACTCCCCAGTCCTAAGAGCATGAGCCTTCCCCTAACAAGATACCGTCCTATCTTGTCACACCATGCTCTGGGTGCTTGCTTCAAGCCATACAAGGCTTTCTTCAACCTGCAAACAAACTCAGGATGAACAGCATGCACATAACCTGGTGGCTGCTTCATATAGACCTCTTCTTCAAATCACCATGCAAGAAAGCATTCTTTACATCCATCTGATGTAAAGACCATCCCTTCGATGCAGCCATAGCAATGACTGCTCTTACGGTTGCCATCCTTGCAACCAGACTGAATGTTTCTTCATAATCAATGCCATATGTCTATACATACCCCTTGACAACTAATCTTGCCTTGTATCTGCTCACAGAACCATCTGTATTGTGCTTTACTTTATAGACCCAGTTGCAGCCAATTGCATTCTTGTCTTTAGGCAAAGGCACCAATTTCCATGTAGCATTTTCTTCCAAGGCATCCATTTCTTCATCCATGGCTTTCTTCCATTTTTCTTTTCCCATGACTTGCTCAAAAGAAGTGGGTTCTGGTTCATTCCCCTCGGCCTTCCCCTCCCCATGAGATCCCTCTCCCGATCGAACAAAATGTGTTCGATAACCTCCCGGATATAGAGAGGCTTCTTGAGGGTCAATAGACTATCAGGAATAGCACCATCTTCCCTCTCCCGAAGATACAACCCATGGCAGAGATGACCCCTTGTGCCCATGAGGGTAAAGCAGACTCCGAGGAAGCCCCATCCCAAAGAAGGTCAAATCTCCAAACGTCAGCGAGAGGACTCGGAGGAGGACCAACGAAGACAGGAGCAACGGAAGAAGTTCAAGGCAGACAGGAGGCCGTGGGAAGGTATTTGAGTACCTGTAAGGCCCCCACCAGGAGTCAGGAAGCCGTATCGAGTAAAACTAGGAGTGCGGGTTCTGAGGGAGATCAAGCAAATGCAAAAGACCACCGACAACTTGATCCCGCGTGCTCCCTTCCAACGTGTGGTACGGGAGATCGCACAGGGATACAAGGATGACGTGCACTTCAGCACAAGAGCTATGGGGGCGCTCCAGGAGGCTATAGAGCAAGTGACCACCACTCTGTTCGAGGACGCTAACTTGTGTGCCATCCATGAAAAGCGCATCACGGTCATGGACAAGGACATGGCTCTAGCAAAGCGGCTACGGAATGACCCAAGTTTGAAGCCCTAGATTCTCTTGTAGCCCACTCTTAGGACTTAGACCACCCCCTGCCCTTGAAGGCACTATCTTGTATCTAAGGCCCAAGGGTCAATTTTTTTAAATAAAATATATCGACATTCTCTACACTCTCGCATTGCTGTATATTTTCCATTTCAATGCTTGCAGTAAATGATCATTTTATGTTAAGTTTTGAATTCCGTCAAATCCTAAAGGAATTTCACCGTCGCGCAGAAGGGAAAAGTGTCCGGCACGTCGCTAGGACTTGCTAGAATGCCCAAATTCGTGTCGTGGTGGGTTTTGGGATTTGTGGGGTCCTGGCAACATGCCGGACACTTTTCCCTTCTGCGTGACGATGAAATTCCTTCAGGATTTGACAGAAATGAACTCTTGATACCCAAAATTGGTGAAAATGATACTAAATTGGTTAGAAATTTATTAAATTAACACAATAAAAATGATGGAGAAAATATATCATTAACGACTTAAAAAAAATACAATGGAATTCATGATGAGCAATGATAACTTAAAACAAATAATAAAGACATGTAGTTATGTATCCATTTAAATATATGTTTATATATACAAAATGCTTCACAGGCTATCTTTCTTCTTGGCTAGTTCGAGTACATCGAGAATAGGGATCTTTGAATCCCCTAGTGGATTCCTAGATATAAATCTAGCCGCAACAGCATTAACATCCTTCTCTCCTGCTGCCAAAGACATAGCCGTTGCCGTCAATGCCCTGCCATGAATGTTCGATCCAAAGGCATTGATAGCAGCCAGGTGGTATACCAAAATGACTTTGTCGGCATTCCGAGTAATGTTGGAGTATTCGATAGCATGCGACAATGCCTTGCACTTCAGCGGCTCCGAAGGACCTCGAGGAAAAAATTTGCCGTGAAAGACCACGATATGCTCTGCGACTTTGCCAAGGTAATGGGCCAAAGAATGATCTCGCCCAAATGTGCTGCGAACATTACCCCGTCGAGATGAGAATTCATCAAGCTTGAACGCATCATGCAACAATTTAACAAACATTAGAAGACCGACAAAACAAATTATACTGAAAGAACATCAAAATAAAAAATATTGTTCGAACTGACCACTACAGCATCGTCGGCTTCTATCCCTTCCTCATTTGCAATGTTTATGGAACCAGGTGCTGTGTAATGTTCCATTTGGGAGGTGGATGCTTTCTTCTGACATGTGTTAGAGGTGGAGGCTTCTACATGAGAGGGTTGTGCATTGTATACGGACATATCTGCATCCCTCATTGAAACCAGCGTCGTCAAGAGAGTCTTCCATTGTCTGGTCTTCAGTACCTAAAACCCCAGGATCTTTGACACTTGTGTCAACATCGAACCCCGATAGGACTCCGAGTGCCTCATCCTCCCGTAGTCCAAAAAGAATCTCTATGTCATGGAGGAATACGTACTCTTCTCCATCGATGATGAGGGGGGACAAGGACCATAATTCTGAGTTTGGGTCAATGGTCTCCGATGCAAATTCTTGCTCTACTGGGGGCTCTTGAAGTAGGCTCAATGCTTGAGCTGCTTCCATCTCCTCTGTTGGATCATCAAGACTCTCTTCCATGTAGATTTCTGAGTCTAGTCTAGGGACGACCAAATCAGCAGTTCTAATAGAGGGGGTGCTAGACGATGAGGCTTCTTCCTCTAAATTTCCTTCTTGGAGAAGGAAGATGAATGTCATCTCCCATGAAAGGAATTTGGTGCCTGTATTTCCTGTGATCCCTGCGTCTAGGATGTCTTGAACTTCGACTGTCCTAAACCCTTCATCTGTAAGGTTGTGACAAAAGCGGGCCAAGCGCTTTACAAACTTGGGTTCCTCTACGAACAGATACTTTATGTAATCTATGGGAACCCATCTCTTTGAAGTGTGGTCAAGTATATAGGCAAAATTTGAGAAATTATCTTGCATGTAAAGGATGAGATCTGAGAAGTCATACTTGGCTCGCATATATGTGCCTAGGACATCTAAAGTCCTATCAAACACTAAAAATAGCTTTTCCTCACGATCTGCAAATGCAATTCGTGAGATGAAGTCATGGAACGCAGTTCTAGCTCAATCCATGGCAAATAGCAGTTGATGCAGGGAGTAACTTCTGAGGACGGGAGTTTCTATGGCTCTCTAAATGTGAAAGTAAGAATGTGATGTAGAAAGGGCTCTTACCCCTTAATATATATCAAAACCCTAAAAATTTAAATTAATCATAAAATCCCCAAATTTTTTAAAAAACATTTACCACCATGAACTGAAAGGAGAAAACATTAAAAGAAATAACATTTTGATTTAATTGTACATAATCTTTTGAAGCAATAACTAGGATTTGATAGACAAAAAATTAAATGCTACACTAGTCAAACACATTGTTAGCAATCTTCAAAGTTGCAGGAGGAATGAAATTGGCACTATGCATGCACTTCTCCACACGGCGGCTGATCTTACCACCATTTAAGGTAAAGTAGAAGAACTCTGGCATGCCATCCTCCATGACCAATAGGTGTTCTCGCACATCCCTTAGAGTCCATTGCGATGTGACATTCACATTCTTGACATTTCCCTCTTCAACATCAATAGACAAACTTACCCCCGTATTGTCTTCATCATTAGAGTCTAGGGGAAGCCACCGGCCATTTGTTTTCTTCTAGTGCCTGTACTGAAAAGCTAAATACAACATTTGGCGTGACAAATGGTATCTAAACCACATTGTCTTTACATGCGTGACATTGAAACACATCACCCTTTTGGTCACCTGACCTAGTTCCCCAATTCATCCCAAGTAAATCTTGAAGAGCATTTTCATCTACACGCTTGCAGGACCACATAGTTTTTGTTCTATGCATATGTATATTCTGAAATAAAGAAGCAAAAATGTACAGAGGCATAAACCAAGATAACCTTGCCCATTTGGATCTAAATGTAAACTTCATGGCCATGCCCATATGCTTTGCAATCTTGTCCTTGTTGAGATATTGAGCTACACTCGTGATATGCAAGGGTGACCATTGTGCATTTATGTCACCGACTTGTTAGCTGCAGATGTGAAAAATGCAGCTCAAGCAAGAGTTGCATAATGTGCAGAGAGAAAATATGAGCATCAATGACTACCACATGAAGGTGAAGAAGATTGCAGATGCACTTGCTTCTATTGGGTCGCTAATGGAAGATGATGATTTAGTTTCTGTGACCTTGAATGGTCTAGGAAAGAATTTTGCACAATTCCGTACCTCGATTGCCATACCTCGATTGCCATCTGTGAGAATTTTCCTGATTTTGAGAAGTTTGATTGCTCTTCTAATTTCTAAAGAGTAGAGAAATGGTGGTGCATCTTCTTCAGGAGGAACTTCAAAACAAACTGTCTTGTACTCAAATGTTGGAAGAGGTAGAGGCAGAGGTAGAGCAGGCCGGATTTGGAGGCCGTGGAAAAAATCAGAATATGCAGCAAATTCAAGAAAACCAGTCCTATGGAGGAGCACATGGTAACTTTAGAGGCAAGGGGAGCCAAAGAGGTTGTGGTAGATGGCAAAGAGGCCAAAATGCAAATAGCAATGTTGAATGCTACTACTGTGGTAAAATGGGTCATATGGTTAAAGACTGCTATAAAAAGCAGAATGACATCATGACTGAAAAATTGCAGCAAGGCAATTATGCATCCTCTAGTAGACAGGGTGATGACAGAAATGAGCATTTGTTTATGGTGCAGCACATGACGAATTCTATGACAAGTGCAGAAGTGTGGTATGTTAACTCAGGAGCGCAGGTCAGTGGTTGCCTAAACTAGCCCAGTGGTTGTTTGTGATTGTGCTTTGAGAAAGAGGGAGGGGAGAAGAAGAATTTGCCACAAGGGCCCTATCATCCCATTGAAGGCAGGTTTTGGGCTCATGTGGGGGAGGTGCACCTGGTAGGAGGGTCAAACATGGGTTAAGAGGGGGGGGATGGTTTGGGTGGTTCCTAGTGTAAGGGAGTAACCATAGGGGCTCTCTGTAGGCCTAGCCCACCCTCCACCTCAACATACCATTGCCCCACACCTTCTAGCACTCTCATTGGTCACCTCAAATCACTCTCTAATCCCTTGAAATCAGGAAACACTAATTGGAGGCCCTTTTGAGACCCCAATTCTCCCCTAATGACTCTCCCCCCTACACCTTTTATGATGGTGCAACCTCCTTTTTTTTTGTCACGCACACTAATGTGAGTTACAAAAAATGTGTTCCTTCACTAACTTTTATGCATTAATGTGTTACACAAAATCCCCTCCTTGCTTCTATCCTCTTTACTTAGTTTAGATAATTTAATACTATATTCAGTGAGTCTATATCCTCTCTCACTTTGTCGTAATTATTGGCATTATTTAAACTCCTTGTTTGCCTTTTCTTCCTACACACATATACGCTTACACACACACACACACACACACACACACATTTTTTTAAAATCTCTCTCTCTCTCTCTTTCTCACACACACACACACACACACACACACCCTTGGAATGAGAAGAATTTTTGAAAGTGAGACCATAGTATGGGAAGCTTGACAATGAGGAGACAAGGGAATACAACGCACACCTCTCTCCCCTTTGTGTTGGAATAAAAAGTGTAAAGGGTGGGAGTCAGTTGTATTATTGCACTTGAATAGAAACAAAGAGAGTGCTTTGAACCACAGTAGGTATATTACACCCCTTGGATATAGAATTTACCATAGGATTATTATTAAGGATAATGTGACAAATCAATTAGGAGTTGACTCATAAATACGAGAACCATGGGTATATGGTTGTTTTTTAGAGGACATTAAGGAAGGCTATTGAAAAATAATGGACTCCTTAATTTGAATGAACCAAAATCAGCGCCCTTTATGTAATCAGCTATTTATCAATCAAGGCGGCAATAGAGTACAATAAAGTACAACGACCACTCCCACTATGTAATTGATGGGCCAACTATCGACCCACGTGATCCATGGAGTGGCATTAATAGTACTCTCTTGAAGGACTTGGTGGGAAACCAAGGAGAAAGTGCCTCTCCTTACCTAGCTATTTCCTGACGGTGATCTATGAGTACTTGGTCATGGTAGCGCATTCGCACATATCAAGATTATTCATAGAGAGATCAACATTGCCCACTGCCCTAACGTCTTGCATAACGTGAGCTTGCAAGCTTAATCTTGTCATGCTAGAATCTACACAAGGTTTTATGGTAGAGAATCTGTGGAGGCAGTAAGAGCTGCACATGGCTTGAGACACCATGAGAACCGTTTCTCTTACGATTGGCTAGTCCCCTCGAGGATGGAGCCCACTCACGTGCCACTATTTTCATATGAAGTGCAAACTTTCCATGCCTCGAGCATTATGTGAATTATAGCACTCATTTGCCTCTCCGCGAGCTTTCATCGTCATATTGACAGAATGCAACAACAATGGGTTCACGGGAGTGGTGGCAAGAGCTCTGTATCCAAGCAGTCTTAAGGACTTGATCCTCCATCTTGAAGCATACGATGCTTCAAGCAAGGGGTGGAGGTGCTTGAGATAAAGGTCATGGAGTCTATCTGAATGTCATGCAGATGCTGGAGAAACTCTAGTGTATGGAACGTTCGTGTTACGTCTATTTCATTATGCCATTGTTGCCCCCAGTCCTGAAGATCTATACCAGTTTCACTGTTGGGGTCGACTAGCATGTTGAAGAGATGTGCGCATCGAATCCATAGTGTGAGAAGTTGAGAGCTGAGTAAGGAACGTTTCTTATGACTCCGACTTGTACCTGACCTTCATTCTGTAGTTCGGTCTATATAGCACAACCGAGCCATCTACGCTTACCCAAGTGCTGGGCTTTGAAATGGCTACAACAAGAGTCCAATGGTAGAAGAATGAACTTGTTATCTTCTGGCTGACATGTAGAGTTTGTCGTACGTATTTTGGAACGCCTATTAGATCATTGTTTAAATATTGATTTCATGTCAACAGTAGAGAAGGCATTTTCAAAAGGGAGGGTGCTGAAAATATGGGGCCAAAGGTGTAGGTGTGGTACACTACTGTGCTAAAGAAGAGTCCCGTAAAAATGACAAGGTATGGTAATGTATCAAACCTGTATGCTCAACTATCATGAGCTGAAGGTCTCGTCTGATGTGGGCATGGCTAAACATCCATCGACATGGGATGTAGCATCTATCAAAGGCTCATCAAGAAGGAGCTCCTAGAAGCGTAAAATACATCTAAAAATGCATGAGATATCCCTGAGGCATATGAGGTGCCAAATGCTGATGTCGGGACTGATCTGAAGTTATGGATCCAAACACTGATATGCATCAAGTAAGGATTGTACATGACAACCACCATAAGTCATGCTGAAACACTGAATCTCTTTAGGTTGTACTATGGTTGAGTCTGATGATGTCCACTACATTGGGGCAAGACTACATTGATGCGTAAATGTCCTCACGCTGAGGAATGATCTGCTAATCAGAAGAGGTGATGGTAATAACTGGATCAAAGGGAGGTGCAATGCGGCATGACTAAATCAGTGCTAGAATGTTCTAAAGACTAATGTGCCAATAGCTGAATGCAATGTGGCATATATCTTTGCATGTGGTAGATGTGAGTGCCCCGTACGAGGACTTACCGCTAAACAACTGCATGAGAACTCGTGTTGAGTATTTGTATCTGATGTGATAGTAGGAGTTGGATCCATGCCTAAAGATGCTGGCTGTGCATTGTAAGAATTAGTCTGTGCTGATGTCGCTAGGATTGCCTTGTGCCGAGGGCTTACTGTTAAATATGCCTCATGCTGAGGACTTACTATTGAATGTGCCTCGTGCTGAGGACTTACTATTGAATGTGCCTCGTGCTGAGGGATTACCGAGAAGTGTGCCTGATGCTGAGAGATTACTAAGAAATGTGCATGATCAAAAACTATGGTTTGATCCATGCTAACATTTGAGGCATTTGCATCTAATCTCTTAAGGCCAATGAGGCTGGAGTTTGCATCATAGATTGGTACATACCCTATGGCAACAAATGGTCGAAGTAGGTCCTCTTTCCACTCAGAGATCTCGTCCGGAGTCATGACTGGCGTATCATCAACTACATGATGTGGATAACTCCATGCTGGAGGTAGTCTGGTGCTCTGTCCCAGAGGCTTACCTGTGTACTAGTGAGAGTATCTACCCATGAGAACACTGTGTAAGAGCTGCCACTAGGGGCTTATGCTGAACGGTCAGAACAAGTCATGTGAGAACAAGTGTGTGCCAAGGATCAAGCTTGTAAGAAAGTGATGACAACTGAGTGTTGGGTGTAGCCAAGAGGCTGCAAAAGGCTTATGTATGTGTGCAGGAACCAATGCAACAATCCTGAATCCGAGGAAGGTCACTCTGCCAAGTGTCACACTGATGTGGTGAACTGCCAAATGCCAAAAGACTAAGCTGTTCAGATGTATAAGTGTATACTGATGATAGATCTGATAGGTTTAACGCTAGTGGGAACTAATTGAGTAATGTGGCATGGCTTGCATGGCTTGGCGGAGTTGGATCTTTTCTAGAGCTGAGCTAGTCTTTAACTAGACTATGCGTTGAAGCGTCAAATGCAACAAAATAATTTTATCTTAATTCATTTTATGTGTTGGGTATGCTGCAATGGATCAAGAGGTGGTTCCCATGAAGAGGATTCAATGATGATGACCTATGCATAAGTCAAAAGGTAGATCGGAGGTGCTCAGCATGTAGAGCATGATCTGACGATCATTTTTACTTTTGGGATCACCTCGAAATTCCACCTCAAAAAATGATGATTTGGCATGGAGGTGATGTGGCACTGTGGGTCACATGCTAATAAAGGACTGTGCCTATGTAGAGGCAAGTGTGCCTTGCTGGCACTATGCCACGTGCCATGATGACAAGGCAAGAAGTTGATATACTTTCAAAGCCCTTCTGATTAATCAATTTTCATATAAAGCTAACTCAAACTTCTGCTACAATAATACCACTGATCCATCTGCTGGACCCTTAAGTGCTATTAGTTAGGACCCCACGTTTAGTCTATGCCACCCACCAGGGTGCCAGGTCGTAGGACTTGAATACTTCACACTATGGACATATATAATCATAGCATCTTTGAGGATATCCTGATTCTCCTTGCTTAGGGTGCTTTGTACCGATTCTTCTTTTATATTTTCCTCAGGTTCTACTCCAAGAACCTATCCAATCCATTTGACTCCTCAACTTTACAACATGGCAGATCGTCATCCACAATGATGGTGACCTTGACCTAGAAGTAGATGGGGACAATTTCTTTCTCCATCATTGTAACAATTATGACCGACACAATATTAACAATCAAGGCAATCGACCCCTAGGCAAACTAGAACTTCCAAAATATAATGACCGGGGCGATCCGGCAAGATTCCTTGAGCATTTTGATGTTGTATGTCGAGCTAGAGGGGATCAATCAAATGAAACCAAGATAGCATGATTCCCCATAGCCTTGATTAATGAACCCTTCAAATGGTACCTCGACCTCCAAGTGGAAGAACAAGAAACATGGGACCTGCTTGCTCCTACAAACCAAATTTAAGAGGCGGTTCCAAATAGAAAGACTTCAAGATGATTTCGCTCTCCAACTAAGCAAGCTCGAACAAGGTCACAGAGAGGATGCAAGCATGTACCTAGACAAAATGAAGTGCCTAATTGCAAAGTGTGGCCGATGTCTCAACGATAAGTACCTGGCAGTCTGGCTCAATGCAGGACTAAGGAAGATGATCTGTAAGGACATAAAAAAGATTAGTAACTATGAAACATTCAGTGCTGCCCATGCCATCGCAATTGACCTAGAGGGTGGACTGATAGATTCTGACACCAGTAGTGATGATGGAAGAGCAAGTGTGTGAGATAAGCACCCTAGAAAGGGTAAATCCAAGTCAACTGCAAAAACATCTAATAGAGATCACCTAGAGGCCATGACCACGAAGCTAAGAGAAGAAAGGATGCATGCCGTGGAACAAAAGCTTCACATGTCTCAACCACCATCTCCGACTTATCTAAGGCGAGAAAATGTATGGTGTCCACATTGCATGGCCAATCATATAGCAAATGAATGTCCGTCCTAAGAGACAGGATCAATGCACAAGCCAATCCACCACCCAGGTTGTGGTGCCACATTTGTGTAGTTGGTGGGCATGATGTAAATAGTTACATCTTCAACATGTGCAACAACCCACCCCAACCTCACCAATACCAACCGTCACCGGCATCCATTCGAGTGTACATGCAATCGACACTTGCATAAGCACCACTAGCTCTGAGGCTGAATGTTGTTCCAGTCTGGACCCAGCATCGTAACTACTCAAAAATCCAAATCCACAACAATATCCAAGAGCACCAAACCAAGCTCCTCTGATAGTTCCAAGACAACAACTTTAAGCTGGGGAGGTGGATTCACAATTTGATTATGAGGTTGAAAACCTAGTGTACAATGTGAAAGGAGAAGAAGCTTTGATACATGTCTATGCAAATCAAGTTCAACCAAATTGGAGAGGTTCATCGAATTGCAGAATGCCCTCATTGTTGTAGCCTCGCTACTTTCTAACCACTCTACAGAGATTGTAGCAGTGGCCATGCTTATATGGATTGTCCCGTGAAAACTAAGGTCTCACAACAAAATGAGGCTAAGCCTGACATCCCAATCATCATGATTGGGGCAGACCATCAAAGTCTAGGGCCCACAAGAATTTTATCACAACCTGTGTGAGAGGCAACCAAGCGGCCTACTATTCTAATTCAATCAAGAAGACTCCTCCAAAAGCAATCAACAAGTGCCTATTCTCCTCCAAGCACATCAACATTAGGTCCAGATCCTAAAATAAAAGAAGATCCATACCCTAATGCAGAAGTGGAGAAGGCTCAATTTCAAGCACTTTTGACAATTGATGAAAAAAGAACAAGCTCAATTTGAGGCTGAGAAGCAATCACAAGATATAATCCTGACTTGGACCCACCAAGTATCGACACTAGAATTGAGCCTCTATTCCAACAACAAGATCCACGACATAATGTTCTGCCACACCAACTCGAAGGTGCTGCACTCTCTAGCATTCTAAGTTCCCCTATGTCCATTCCCATTGGAATCTTGTTATAGAAATGTTTGTTGAGATATCAAGCTCTACCCCCGATATATCTCCTGGGTGACTATCATTTATGTCACCGCCTATGTTAGTTGTACTCGTGGTGTAGTTAGACTACCACGTATGTTTTTGGTTTGGGTTCACATATGAACCACGTATTCTAGGGTTTGACATATAGGGTATTTCCCTCTTCTATTGTATTGTTGTTGTGTGCAAAAGTGAAAAAAGGCTTCACCCTCCAACCTTGTGTCCTCTCTCTTTTGTGTGTTGTGAAGACAGCTGCACTTGAGTCTCCTATCTCTCTTCCTCATTTTTTACATGGTATCAGAGCCTTGTTCGTGGTAAGGAGCTCAAGAAAGCAAGCCAAGTTTGTGGTGTCCTGGTAAGAGGACCAGTGTTGCTTTCCTATTTCGAGTTTGGGAGCAAATCTCTACAGGTAGCACAGCCAGAAGTGCAGGAGTGCACTGTTTCAGATTGAGAGGCCCTTCGCAGTGTGGCGAGAGAGCAGTATTTGAGGCCGTTTCGGGGCCTGTTTTGAAGGCAGAAGTTCTTCGCAGGCACTCAGAAAAAGGCCCTGTTTTTTGCTGTGTGACCACTGCGCGGCTAGTCGGTGGAAAGGTGCCACAGAAATTGCATCGTCAGTGTTGCGGATCTACCCCTGTGAGGCTGTTTGCAGAAGCACTTCCTTGTGGCATTACCAATTGGGCCATATGAGCCAGAATGAAATGAAAATCTTGTGTCATTTGGGCTATGGACCGCATTTGAGCTTTTTCAACTTTGAATTTTGTGAACACTATGTTTATGGCAAGCAGTCTAAATCAGCCCATAAAAGGTGGGCTAAGCAAGAGCTAGAGAAGCTAGACTTGGTTCATTCAGATGTATGTGGTCCCATGCATACATGATCATTAGAAGGGGCTGAATACGGGATGGCTTGGTTGACGAGGTTTCATCCAATGGTCTAGGCACAATGGGTTTTATTGCTCCCATCCCCACATTGACTCTTACTACTGTGCCATAATTTTGTATTGTCAAACTATCAGTTATTGAATCATGGATGACTGATGCTTCATGCAACCAAGCACGTCCAAGCAAGATTTGATAAGATTTCTTGGGGAGATCCATGATTATGAAGAGAAGAGTAAAGCTAACTCTTGCTACTTTTGTGGATACTCCATCCACTATACCCAAGGGCTTTGCATGCCAATCATCTACAAGGTGTATATTGAAATGAGTCATTTGTAGTGGTCCTTGGATAGGACATTCACAATTGCTCCACCATCCACAATGGCTTGGATCTCGTCATATGCTTTATGGATTAAAGGCATGGTGATGTTGCATATGTCATCTTTTTCACCCATCACACAAGGATATCCTCTATTTCTTCCATAGGTAGGATTTGTTGATTCAATCCATCCTTTGAAACTCTCCGAGAGATTAGAACATTGTAAAGAATGAGGGAGAGAGATAGGAGACTCAAGTGCAGCTTTCTTCACAACACACAAAAGAGAGAGGACACAAGGTTGGAGGGTGAAGCCTTTTTTCACTTTTGCACACAACAACAATACAATAGAAGAGGGAAATACCCTATATGTCAAACCCTAGAATACGTGGTTCATATGTGAACCCAAACCAAAAACATACGTGGTAGTCTAACTACACCACGAGTACAACTAACATAGGCGGTGACATAAATGATAGTCACCCAGGAGATATATCGGGGGTAGAGCTTGATATCTCAACACTCCCCCTCAAGCTCAAATCCATCTCACGTACACCAAGCAAGCTCCTAAATCTGCGAAGCTTCTCGGTACCCAATGCCTTCGTAAAAATATCAGCCACTTACTCCTCAGTGCTGACATAGACAAGATCAATCTCACCAGCTAGAACCTTCTCTCTCACAAAGTGATAATGCACCTCAATGTGCTTCGTTCTAGCATGATAAACTGGTTTATTAGCAAGCATGATGCTGCTAATGTTGTCACAATGAATGACAACTGCTGCATGAATTGACTGTCCCATATCTGCAAGTAGCTTCCGTAACCAAGCTACCTCACATGCAGCCATTGCTGCACCCCTGTACTCAGCCTCTGTGCTTGACAAGGCAACTGTTGGCTGCTTCTTGCTGCTCCAACTGATGGCAGCACTCCCAAGGGAAAACATAAAACCACTAGTAGATCTCCTGTCTGAGACACTACCAGCCCAGTCAGCATCTGTGTATCCATGTACCTGTAATGCACACCCAGCTTCATAAAACAGTCCATAATGCAATGTGGACTTCACATATCGCAGTATGCGCCTAGCCGCATCCAAATGTGGCTTCCTCGGTGCCTGCATAAACTGACTCACCAGCCCCACAGCATAGCTCAAATCTGGTCTGGTTATAGTCATGTAAATCAAGCTACCTACTATGCGCCGGCGTACATAGTAATATCTTCAAGAAGCTCACCTGTCTCTGCATTGAGCTTCACATTCTGCTCCAATGGAACAGAGATAGGCTTACAACTTGTCATCCCATATTTGGACAGCATGTCCAAACCGTATTGCCTTTGCAACAGCCATATCCCACTCGAGGATCTAATAACCTCAGTGCCCAAGAAGTAACGCAGCTCTCCCAAATCCTTCATCTCAAATTTTTGCTTCAACAGCAACTTCACTTCATTAATGTCTGCATCACTATCACCTGTAATAATCAAGTCATCAACATAGATGACTATAAGCACAATCCCTCTGTTTGTCCTTTTCACATAAAGAGAAAAATCTGAATTGGAAATTTGAAATCCAATAGTGACAAGATATTGCCCTATCTTGTCTGACCATGCCCTCGGCGCCTGTTTTAAGCCATACAAGGCTTTGCGCAACCTGCATACAAAATCGGGGTGTGAATTATCCTCATAGCCTTCTGGCTGCATCATATAAACCTCTTCCTTCAAATCACCATGCAAGAAGGCATTTTTCACATCCATCTGATGCAAAGACCATCCCTTTGCAGCAGCCATAGCAATTACTACTCTCACGGTTGCCATCCTTGCAACTGGGCTGAAAGTTTCCTCATAGTCAATTCCATATGTCTGCGCAAAACCTTTGGCAACCAATCTTGCCTTGTACCTGCTAACAGACCCATCAGCATTGTGCTTTACTTTGTAAACCCACTTGCAGCCAATAGCCTTCTTATCATGAGGCAAAGGCATCAAATCCCAAGTGTGGTTTGCATCCAAGGCAGCCATCTCTTCATCCATAGCTGCTTCCCAATTTTTATGCCCTGCTGCATCCTCAAAACATGTGGGCTCTGGCTCCTCTAGAACCTTGACCATATAAGCATAGTGATGTGCTGTATACCCATCATATCTCAGCCTGTCAACTGGATACTTAATACGAGTGGACCTCCGTACAACTGGATCAGTTGCAGGAGTCTTTAAATCATGCCTGCTTTTCCTTGCACCAGGTGTAACAACAGAAGGAATCCCAAGTTCCTCATCAAGGCTCATTTCAGAGCCGCTTGACTCTCCATCAACATGAGAGCTACCAGCAGACACATCAAACACTGGAGCATGGTCTACTTTTTCTTTTCCCTTATGTGATACCTGCACAACACTATCAGGGCTGCCATGTGACGATTCACTAGATCTCAATCTCCCTGTCCATGCATTAGATCCACTAGTAGAGGACTCTCTAGGTCCACTCAAGGCTTGAGATTGCTGCTCTGCATTTATTGCAGCATTCCCATTTCCTGCATCTGCATCTCCTACCATAACAGTTGGTGCATACCAGCTGCTCATTTCATCAAAAACAACATCTCTGCTCACTTGCATTTTGCGGGTGGAAGGGTTATAACAGCGATACCCTTTCTGGTGCAGAGCATATCCAATAAAGATGCATTTTTTTGCCTTTGGATCTAGCTTTGTTCTCTTCTCATCAGGAACATGAACATAAGCTATGCAACCAAATACCTTCAAGTGAGAAATATATGGTTTTTGGCCTGTATACATTTCTTCAGGCGTCATGCCATGGACAGCTGCAGTGGGGGTTCTGTTCATAATATAAACAACAGTTGCTACTGCTTCAGCCCAAAAATAATCAGGCATGTTTTTCTCATTTAGGATCGCCCGTCCTACTTCTGCAATATGCCTGTTCTTCCTTTCTGCAACCCCATTCTGCTGAGGGGTAGACCTGCATGAGTACTTCCTTTGAATTCCCTGTTCTTTCATATATTCACAAAATTCTTCTGAAAAGTACTCTCCCCCTCCATCAGATCTTAGCACTTTAATATGCACACCTTTCTCTTTTTCAACCATGGCCTTAAAAGCCTTGAAATGGCTGAACACTTCACTTTTGTGCTTCATAAAATAAATCCACACCTTCCTAGTGTAGTCATCAATAAACGTCACATAATAATGGCATCCACCAATAGAAGCAGTTTTGGTTGTCCAAACATCTGAATGGATCACTTCCAAAGGTCTTCTGCTCACCTTAGCATTTTTGGGAAATGCATGTCTGGCCTGCTTACCCATTTGGCATGCTTCACATACCTTTTGCATTCCCTCAACTCTGAATTTAGGCAAACTTGCAACAATGTTTTTCGTTTGCATAGATTTCAGCCTTTGTATATTCACGTGCCCAATGCGCTTGTGCCATATCTCAATATCTACAATGACACCTCTCCCATGCGCAAACATAGCAGCTTTCACCTCAGGCATATCAACATCCAAGGTGAACATTCTGCCATTTTTGTTGCCTTTCGCAACCAAGCGGCACTTATTTTTCAAGTCCTCAACAAAGCATCCATCAGGATTAAATCTAACCTGCAGACCTTGCTCAACCATCTGGCCAACTGAAACTAGGTTCTTAGTGATTTTTGGAACATGAAGTACATCTGCCAAGTACTTCGTTTTGCCATCCTGCATAGCCAATGGCACTTTACCAACCTGCGTAATTGGGTGCGCAGTATCATCACCTGTTTCAACATAACCTGGCTTATCCAAATTTCTAACATCATGAAACCACTCACCATGACTGGTCATGTGGTTAGAGGCACCTGAATCAACATACCAAACATCATCGCAAGTTGCAGCATCTCCTGACATGGAGTTAACCATATGCTGCATCACAAAAAGGTGCTCATTTCTGTCGTCACCATGCCCACTTGATGATGCATAGTTGCTTTGCTGCAACTTCCCACTTTTGATGTCATTCTGCTTTTTATAGCATGTATTCTCCTTGTGTCCAGGCTTTCCACAATAATAGCATTCTGTGCTGCTATTTACTTGCTGGTTCCTTTGCCATGAACCACGGCCTCTTTGGCTCCCCCTGCCTCTAGAACTACCACGTCCTCCTCCATAGGACTGGTTTTCCTGTTGTTGCTGTTGGTTCTGATTTCCTGCACAGCCACCAAAACGGCCTCTTCCTCTACCCCTGCCTCTATCTGTATTCGAGTAGAAAGCAGTCTCTTGAGAAGTTGAGGTGGCTGAACCACCATTCCTTTGCTCTTCACTCAGCAAGAGAGCAATAAGTTCCTGAAAATCAGGAAATGTTTCACGGACTCCAATGGATGTCCGAAACTGTGCATAATCTTTCCCAAGACCATTCAAGGTCACGGACACTAAGTCCTCATCATCAACAGGTGCTCCAATGGAGGCAAGAGAATCTGCAAGGCCTTTCACCTTCAAGGAATACTCATTTATATTCAGATTTTTCCTTTGCACATTGTGCAACTCCTGCTTTAGCTGCATCTTTCGTGCTTTGGTATTTGTGCTATACAGCTTCACCAATGTATCCCATGCCTCCTTAGGCGTCTCTACATCCTGTATATGCACAATCATAGAATCTGAAATGCTAACAGACAGCCAATACAAGCATTTTCTGGCTTTTTCATGCCATTCTTTAAAGGCCTTCAATTCAGCAGGAGTGGAAGCAGCACCCAAAACTGGTTCTGTAGTTTCACCACTGATGTAATCCCAAATTCCCTTTCCCATAAGGAAGTTTGTCATCCTGAACTTCCATGCTTGGAAGTTGTTCTTGTCAAGCTTCTCACTGACAATGGTAGACAGATTCTCAGACATTTTACAAATCACGAATTGCAACAGCAACCTGTAAACACAGCAAATGCCTCACCAGGGCAAATAGCAAACACTGAATGAGTTGACACACTTGGATTCATATAGAAATCATCCTCTCACCTAGGAGGCTGCATAATTGGCCTTTGGCTCATGCATTCCTTAAGCAAACAAAATGCCTTATCTTGCTCTAGTCCCCATTGGAAAGATACATTTTTCTTTGTCAATAAATTTATAGGATACATCTTTTTAGAAAACATATCAACAAAGCACTAGTAATACTTTGTTTTACCCAAAATGCCCCTCACCTCTCTGAAATTACTAGGTGGCAGAAGGGCCATGATTGCTTGTACCTTCTCAAGATCCATTTCTATACCTTCCTCTGAGATAACATGTCCTAACAAAGCCACATTCTTTATGGACAAACGGCATTTTGTAGGATTAAGGCAACATTTTGCATCATCAATACTTTTCAATGCAATCCTCAACTTTTCCAAGTGATCCACACGGCTTGAATAAATGCAAAAATCATCCAAAAACACTCTTATGAACTTTCCCAAGTAGGGTGCAAATACCTGGCTCATGAAAAGTTAGAAAGTTGCTGGTGCATTAGTTAAACCAAATGGCATCACCGTATATGCATACACCCCCCATGGTGTAACAAATGAAGTCTTCCTTCTCACAAATCTGAATTTGGAGGTATCCGGAGCACACATCACATACAAAATATATTTCATGGCCTACAACTTGTGATCCAATATCTCATCCTGAAATGGTAGAGGAAAATAATCCCTCTTTGTGCATGCATTCAGAGGGCGAAATTCCACACAAACATGCCATTTCTTTTCTTTCTTGGGAGTAACCACCACTGGAGAAACCCACTCTGAATTCTCAACTAGAAAAATAAATCCAGCTTGGAGCAAGTTAGTTACCTCCTTCCTGAGCACTTCTGCTTGTACCACTCCCAACCATCTAAGATGTTGCACCACTGGCTTGCTTTGAGGCTTCAAGTCAATTTTGTGCTCCACTAAGGTAACTCGGCGCACCTGTGAGTAACTATTTGCAAACAGATTAGGAAACCCATCAAGCATTTCTAGGTATTCATCTCTTTCAGTACCTGTTATAGTCTCATCAAGAAGAATCTCATTTTGTTGGCAAAGACTAGCACAATCCACCACTTCCTCATACATGGTTGAAGATGATTCTCCTTCTAAAGCTCCATTTCCTTGATTGTCCCCCCAATCAACACCAAGGCAAAGACCAAACACCACTCCTTCCACCTCTCCTTCTAAGATGGACTCCTCCGAGGTGCCACTTGTCTCGTGATCAGATGACTTGGACTTTGAGCTCTCAGAAGATGAAGTTTCCTCCTTTACCACCTTCTTGTGGTGACTCGATGTTGTAGCGGACCTTCCTCTTCCCTCCTTCGAGAATAAGATCACCTGTCTCCCACTTCTGTACTGCCTTCACTTGATGGAGCCAAGTCTTCCCAAGATCAATGGGTAAGCCCTATCATCTGGTTTTGTAGGAATAACTTGAAATGTTGTAGGTACAGAAATTCCACACACATCCACTACCGAATTCTTCACAACTCCTAGAGTTTTCACTCTAGTTTTATTAGCTAACTTAATGCGATAAGGAGAATTAAGAGAAGATAACTTCAAATCAGCATCTTTCATTGTCTTTTCACTCATGACGTTTATCAATGCACCCCCATCAATGTATGCATTAGAAATAGTATGGCCATCTATGATGACATCAACAACAGGTACATCATCTCCCACATCTATGTCAACCTTTTGTGCCATAGGTGTCCCATTATCCTTTTTCTTCTTTTTCTTAGACTCCCTAGTGCTAGCCAATTCACTCCATTCCTTCCTAAGTTTTGGAGAGAGTGCCAAAAGCTACCCAAATGTGATTTGTGCAGTCTTCTCTCTAAGGTCTGTCAATAAATCATAACTAAGAGTCCCTTGTCCAAGAGGAAAATCAGATTGTCCAATCTTTCTTCGGGATGATTTTTTCTTCTTATGTTTCCGTTCTTTCTCTTCCTCCTCTTCCTCGTCACTCCTAGTTTTATGACTTCTTGTCATCAATGGCATCAAATTTTCTTCCTCATCTTCCTCCTCTGAACATGTTCTTTCTAAGAGTACTACACTCTTGTCTTCTCTATTTTTCAATTTTGGACATTCAGGACGATAGTGTCCATTCTCTTGACATTCATAATAAGTAACATTGCTTTTATCCCTAGGCTTATTATCCTCAGTTCATGGAGCCCTAGGTGTTGGCATCCACTAAGTGCAACTTCAAATTAGCAAATTCTACCATCAATTGTGTAATATTATGATCCAGTGAGGGAGCAGATACCTGGGATGTTGAGGCTACCTCTACTCGATGTGCCGGAGTCATGAAACTTGTAGATGGCTAAAATGCGGACTCAATTTGATGGGCCACATCCTTCTTCAAAGCAATGCGAAGAGCCTCTTTGAGATTACTGGGATTTTTGCTTAGAACCTTTCCACACAAGGTAGAATCCAAACTATAAACAAATTTGCTCATCTTGAGATGTTCCATTACCAACGAACCTTTAGAATCTCCCGTAGAAGATGAAGAAGACTCAACCACATGCAAAGTAGCTTGTTGGTACTTGATGAATAAATCCTCATACCTCATAGCGAAGGTCAAAACTGACTCTCCTTCCTTTTGGGAAATCTTCTCTAGCTGTAATAACAAGGAATTTGGTGACTCCAATGTCCCAAATCTCTCCTTCATTGCCTCGACCAAGCTTTCCCAATCATCCTTGGTATTGTGACAACAAAAAATGATATTTTGTTTTGAAACATGTGGGAGGATTTGTGGGGCCCGCAAGGTGGCAAAATCTAGCCATGCAGACAAAGAACCAAGAAGCGTGACGAAGAAGTTGGTGGCAGGAGATGACTCTTTGTGGCTACTATCATTGTGGCTTGTCAATCTTTTGATGTCGACTACTTTATTTCATGTAATCATTAATGTGGGTTTGACACTAATTAGAATAATTAGTGAAAATGATTGCAAATGTGATTATGAGTGGAGTGCATCATTCCAAATCTCTTCTCTCTTCTTCAATTTGTGGGTTGAGACATGACCAAAACCAAGCCCTCGGTTTTGTGTCACATCTTTTGGTGGAGATGCTAGGTAGGTTTTGCCTAGGATTTTCCTATCATAACCTCATGATCTCATCTTGTTTATAAGCAAATATTTTCCTCTTTGTGCTCATTTTCTATGCAAGATGTACAACATTCTAGTGTTCCATGGATCAAAAGGAGAAGACTCGAGGAGTTACCTTTGGGAATTCAATTGAGCATGTCGCTTGACTGGTTGATCTATGAAGGAACGTGTTGAGATAATTCTAGATTTCTCGGAGGGTATGGCCTTAACTTGGTGGGTTTGGTTTTGGTCACGTCTCAACCCACAAATTGAAGAAGAGAGAAGAGATTTGGGCATTAGATGAAGCTTAAAGAGGCACTCACTCTCTATCTTCTCATATCAAAACAAAGAGATAGACGTCAAAGGTAAGGTTGTACTCTAGCATTGGAAATAAGAAAGGCTGAGGGGAAGCATTGATTTGAGCTAATCGGTCAGCCCCAAAAGTAAGGGCGAGCTGTTGTTGGAAGATCATCTTTTAACTCAAAACAATGTGAACTGACGTGAAAGGCATGAATTGATAGGGCTAATTTGGCCAAATGGGATGATTAGGATGAAACATAGCTCTCAAAAAGACAAAGATTCTGATATCAGTGTCATTCAAAACGGAGCTTGGAACAAAAAGTTATGACAATTTTACGAAAGGTTCTCAAAACTGCTCTAAACAATAGACTCGACCACTTAGACAACAATAACTTTTATTCTACTAAATAGAACAAATATTTGAATACGTTAGTAGATAGATCTTGAAAAGACAAAGATTTTGATATGAGTTTCATTCAAAACGGAGCTTGGAATAGAAAGTTATGACGGTTTTACGAAAGGCTCTCAAAACTACTCCAAACAATAGACCTGACCACTCAAACAATAATAACTTTTATTCTATTAAATGGAACAAATATCTGAATACATCAATAGGTAGATCTTTAAGAGACAAAGATTTTAATATAAGTTTCATCCAAAACGAAGCTTGGAGTAGAAAGTTATGACCATTTTATGGAAGACTGTCAAAACTATCCATACCCGACTGTAGGTATGGAAAGGGCAACGATCTCCTTTAGCAGGGAAGTAGCTTCCCAGATACATGGCAAATTGAGGTTGCTCAGGGGAGTAGAGAATACCCTTAACACAGATCTAGAAATGACTCACTCATGTGGGTACACTAAGCTTTAGAGTGAGGAGAGAGGAGATGGAAGAAGGATGAGGAAAAGGAAGCATGAACTTTATTCAATTTAACATCAAAAGCAAGAAGAGGGGTACAAAGTGTGAGCCTAATGCTCTAGGGAGAAGGGAAAAGATAGGCAAAGCTAGATACAAGTGATGGCATAACTACGAAGGGAAGAACTAGATTATGGAGAGGGAGGAGAGAGGTCTCTTTTATAGAGCAATTCTCACCCTCCTTCACCTTGTTACATTTTCAGTTAGTAGATTGCTTCACCCCCTGGTGACATAAGGACATGGGTCACCATCAAATGTCCTTTTGGGCACATTTTGACAACTGTTCCATCACAAGATCCTCGTGACTCTTTAAAAATTGAGAAAGTCAAGAGTTTTCCCTTGGAGCCCATAGGGACCCTCTCTTTTCCATATGTCAACATCCTCCATATACCACCTTGGAATTCTAGAAGGATTTCTCTTGACTTTACACTCTTCCACACTCCTCCACATGCCCTCCATGTGCTTGGCATGTGCTCTCCATATTATTTTAGTACATTATGGAGGCCATGCAATCATTTGGCCCACTCCAAATACATGACTCATTTTTATTTTCCTAATTACAAAGCAAATAATATATCTTTCAAACCATTCTATTCGTATATCAAGGTATTTATAATTCATACCCGTGGCATTTACAATGATGCACTCCACTCATAATCACATTTGCAATCATTTTCACTAATTATTCTAATTAGTGTCAAGCCCACATTAATGATTACATGAAATAAAGTAGGCGACATCAAAAGGGTTACAAGCCGCAATGAGAGTAGCCACAAGGAGTCATCTCCCGCCACCAACTTCTCCATCACGCTTCTTGGTTCTTTGTCTCCATGGCTAGCTTTTGTCACCTTGTGGGCCCCACAAATCCTCCCACAGGTTTCAAAACAAAATATGATTTTTTTGTTGTCACATATTTCCCTCCCCAGTAGATCCCCGTGCTTGGCATGGTGGTCTGCTGGCCATCAAGGTGGTTGATCATAAAAGAACATATGCCAATACTCACGGGTGCATTCTAGTGTATCGTTGCCTTGATCAAATACATAGTGTACCGTTGGATAAAGAGAAGGATTTCCTTGATCAGAGGTACAAGATATTGCTAGAGAAATATAAGAAGGTCCTCAATCAAATACATTATGTGAAGATGTATCATGTGCAAAACTATAAATTCTCTTTATATATTGAAGATAAACATCTATCTTCACATCCAAGTGACTAGAATCTAGCAACCATTGTCTATATGCAGACAACAATGGATTAGTATACTTGGATACCATCCAAACTTCACTTTAATGGTGTGTGAGATTCACCTCCTTATTGACAACTTCACAATGTAGCTGGTGATTAGCAAAAGGAGAAGACATAATGCAAGCATCTTCAAATTCCAAGTACTCAAGGACCGCTGCATCAGCATCACATATTTCTATGTTCTCCTCTTCCAATAAGACATCATCGAGAATTTCATAGCATTCTTTGTCATTTTCTATCATAATCTTAGATTCCAAGTCAGCATCATTTGCAAGTGTCAACATTGCAGGAGCCTCAACATCCTTAGGATCAGTAGCAAAAATTTTATCCTTTGGGGCTATGTGGCTCTCTTGATCAATAGCAAATATGGATTGCTTGCTCTCAAGATGGTAAGTATCTAAAAGATCAACAGTTTCATAGTCACATGTTTCAAATGCAACAATGTCAAGATCTTCACATGGATCTTCAGCGAACAAGCATGAAAATCCATCAAGAATAGGATCAAAGATATCACTCTCATTATCCATATGAGTTGATGCACTACTTGTGAATGATAAAGGAACATTTTCAAGACTTTCATATTCACCTTTTGCTTCACATTCATATGTGTCAACAGTCAAGATTTCTTGATCACCACATGAGTCTTCAACAAACAATCTAGAAACTCCTTCAAAAGACTCATCATGTTTTGTAGGAGGAGAAACATCATCCAATAGAATAGACGTAGAGGTATCCTTATCCAAGGATGGAAATGAATGAATCTTTGACTCACCCCAGTTTGTCATTTCTTTGAGAAGTTCAAGAGTGGAGGATCCAAACTTGCTTGAGGATTCATCTTTTGTTGGGATGACCTTCACAACTATTGGTTGCTCTTTGCTCTCTTCCATTTTCAAAGATCTTGCTTTCCTTTGAGGAGTAGAAGGCACAATTTCACTATGTTTCCCTGCAAGATTCCAGACCTGAAGTTCTGAATCCTTTGTCACTTGTTTTGTTTCTTCCACCATGAGACTTTCCTCTTTCCCTCGTAATGGAATTTCTTCCATCATTGCTAATGTCTTTTCTTCTTTTTGCTTTAACCCAGGACACTCATTGTTGCGATAGTGTCCCCTTTCATGGCATTCATAGCAAGTAATGCCAATTATATCTCGAGGACTCTCTTCACTCTTATGACCTCTAGGCAGCCATGCATTCACCAAATGTAATTTCAAAAACTCATCCATCAATTGAGAAATATTATGATCTAACTTTGAGGACTTTTGTACCTGAGGAGTTTCCATCACCTTCGCTTGGGAAGCTAAAGTCGATGATGTTGGAGTAGACATAAATAAGGATTCAATGTGTAAAGAAGCTTCCTTCTTGGTTGCAATCCGAAGTGCCTCCATGTATGTCGTTGTATCTTTACACATTACTTTTGAACAAAGACGAGGCTCCAAGGCCATCACAAACTTGCTCATCTTAAGGTGCTCCGTTACCAAAGAATTTTTAGAGTCCCCCATGGTAGAAGAAGAAGAAGCAACAACATGTAAGGCATCCTATTGATACTTCATAAGCAACACCTCATACCTCACTGATAAGGTGGAAACTGACTCTCCTTCCTTTTGGGAAATTTGGTCCAACTGCAATAGTAAGGCATTTGGCGACTCCATTGTCCCAAATCTCTCCTTCATTGCTTTGGTAAACCTTTTCCAATCACTCTTGGTCTCTTCTGGCAAAGCCTCATGCCAAGTTAAGGCCACACCCTCCAAGAAATCTAGAAGTATTTTAGTTCGCTCCGTCATAGACCAACCTATCAAGGACATGCTCGCTTGAACTCTCAAAGATAACTCCTCGGATCTTCTTCCTCTTACCCATGGAACACTAGGATGTTGAACATTTTTGCACCAAAAGATGAGTAGAAACAAAAAACTTTTCCAAAGATGACTTTCTTTCCTTAAATCTAATGGGACTATGCGGTTATGATAGAAGGATTCTAGGCAAAACCTACCCAGCATCTCCACCAAAAGATGTGACACAAAACTGGGCGTTTGGTTTTGGTCACATCTCAACCCACAAATTGAAGAAGAGAGAAGAGATTTGGGCATTAGATGAAGCTTAAAAATACACTCACTCTCTATCTTCTCAGATCAAAACAAAGATATAAACATCAAAGGTGAGGTTGTACTCTAGCATTGGAAATAATAAAGGCTGAGGGGAAGCATTGATTTGAGCTAATCGGTCAGCCCCAAAATTAAGGGCGAGCCATTGTTGGAAGAACATCTTTTGACTCAACACAATGTGAACTGATGTGAAAGGCGTGAATTGATAGGGCTGATTTGGCTGAATGGGACAGCTAGAACGAAACATAGATCTCAAAAAGGTGAAGATTCTCATATCAGTAACATTCAAAACGGAGCTTGGAACAAAAAGTTATGACAGTTTTACGAAAGGTTCTCAAAACTACTTCAAACAACAGACCCGACCACTCAAACAATAATAACTTTTATTCTACTAAATAGAACAAATATCTGAATACATTAATAGATAGATCTTGAAAGGATGAAGATTTTGATATCAGTTTTATTCAAAATGGAGCTTGGAACAGAAAGTTATGACGGTTTTACGAAAGGCTCTCAAAACTACTCCAAACAATAGACCCAACCACTCAAACAATAATAACTTTTATTCTACTAAATGGAACAAATATCTGAATACATTATTAGATATATCTTAAAGAGACAAAGATTTTGATATAAGTTTCATTCAAAACGGAGCTCGGAGTAGAAAGTTATGACCATTTTACAGAAGACTGTCAAAACTATCCATACCCGATTGCAGTTATGGAAAGGGCAACGATCTCCTTCAATAGGGAAGTAGCTTCCCAGATACATGGAAAATTGAGGTCGCCCAGGGGAGTAGAGAATTCCCTTAACACAGATCTAGAAATGACTCACTCATGTGGGTACACTAAGCTTTAGAGTGAGGAGACAGGAGATGGAAGAAGGATGAAGAAAAGGAAGCATAAAATTTATTCAAAACATCAAAAGCAAGAAGAGGGGTACAAAATGTGAGCCTAATTCTCTAGGGAGAAGGCAAAAGATAGGCAAAGCTAGATACAAGTGATGGCATAACTACGAAGGGAAGAACCAAATTATGGAGAGGGAGGAGAGAGGTCTCTTTTATAGAGCAATTCTCACCCTCCTTCACCTTGTTACATTTTTAGTTAGTAGATTCCTTCACCCCCTGGTGACATAAGGACAAATGTCCTTTTGGGCACATTTTGACAAGTGTCCCATCATAAGATCCTCATGACTCTTTAAAAATTGAGAAAGTCAAGAGTCTTTCCCCTTGGAGTCAATAGGGACCCTCTCTTTTCCATATGTCAACATCCTCCATATACCACCTTGGAATTCTAGAAGGATTCCTCTTGACTTTACACTCTTCCACACTCCTCCACATGCCCTCCATGTGCTTGGCATGTGCTCTCCATATTATTTTAGTACATTATGGAGGCCATGTAGTCATCTAGCCCACTCCAAATACATGACTCATTTCAAAGGTGAGGTTGTACTCTAGCATTGGAAATAAGAAAGGCTGAGGGGAAGCATTGATTTGAGCTAATCAGTTAGCCCCAAAAGTAAGGGCGAACTGTTAATGGAAGAACATCTTTTGACTCAACACAATGTGAACTGAGGTGAAAGGCATGAATTGATAGGGCTGATTTGGCTGAATGGGACGGTTGGAACAAAACATAGATCTCAAAAAGATGAAGATTATCATATCAATGTCATTCAAAACGGAGCTTGGAACAAAAAGTTATGACGGTTTTACGCTTGGCCCAATCCATTTTTGGATTTAGAAGAACCTTGAGAATCTAGGTCGCAGCTAATTTCGCCACAGCCTGCTTTATGTTGTTCACTCCCAGCCCCCTTTCACTCTTTGGATGCATGCAAAAATCCCATCTTACCTTGGATAATCGGTTGTAGCCTCCCCACAGAAAAGACCTACATTTAGCAATGAGTTTATCAAGACCTGCTTGACTAGGGTGCTAGTAGGATAAGTAGAAGATGGTTATGGGGCAGAGGCAATCACTGAGTACCATCCTTCTTCTTGCCAAGTTGGATTGAAATCCTCTCGAATTTTCTAGTTTTTGAATCTGTTAAGTACCCATTCCCATCTCTCTTTCATTGACACATCAAAACCCATGGGTATGCCTAACAATCTGAAAAATAGTACCTTTTTGAATCAAATGACAGCCCAGATGCTCCAACTCATCTTGAGTTTTCCTGCTGCCCATGCAATACCCTGTTTTACTATGATTGATGAGCGAGCCAAAGGCTATACAATAGATTTTCATGCATTCCATGACTTCACTCACGTCACGAGTAGTATTCATAGGTATTAGGTTGGTGTCATCTACAAATTGTTGCATCACCATTTGTTTACCATTGGGCAACTCAATTCCTTTTAAGGATCTCTTAGCAGTCTTTTCTATTTGTAGCCAGCCCAACGAGTCAGTAGCAATAGCGTACAGTAGTGGGGCAATGGGATACCCTTGCCTAATTGATCTTCTCAGCTAGAAGGTTAAGGACATCTTGCCATTAATGCAGATCTTGGCCATTGCATTGGACAGCAGTAGCTTGATCGTGGCAATGAAATTAGGTCCCAAACCCATATCTATCAAGGATTGCAAAAGGAAGGTTATCATATGCTTTATTAAAGTCTATTTTAATGAAGCAGAAGTCTTGCTTAGATTCCCTGGCATGCTCACAATATCCTTCCCAGATATTGACAATAGCCTCCAGTAGGTGTCTTCCTTTTATGAATCCCTTTTGTTCTTATAGGATCCATCTATCCATCTTGTTATGAATCCTTATTGCTAAAACCTTGGCAAAGATTTTGTAGCTGCAATTAAGCATCATCAGAAGAATCCAGTTCTTTATAAGATCTTTTCTTCCTTATTTTGGGATAAGTTTAACTATCCCACTGTTTAAGTGTTCAGGGAGAGAGGAAGTGGAAATACTTTCATGCTAAACTTCAAGTAGTTTGGGACCTACCCAATCCCAAAAGACCTTGTAGAACTCTAGAGGTAGGCTATCCTCTCCAGGAGTTTTGCCATCTTTCATTGATAGCATTTCTTCCTTGAGTTCTCCCAAGGTCAGAGTCACTTCCAAGCTTTGATGATCAAGACCAGTGATAACCTTCTATCTTGAGGCCTGGCATCTAGCTCTTGCCTGCATAACTCTATCATTTTCTTGCATCATTTGTGACAAAATATTCTTAAAGTGATCATCAATGTACTCTCTATTCTTGGTGTTCGATTGAGTGCAAACGCTTTCTCTAATTTCTAGGAGTGGGATTTCTTCTACCATTCTCTTCCTATGTACAACCTTGAAAGTCTCCTTAGTTAGCCTATCAAGAAGAGAGGCTCACTTAGATAGAGTTTATCTCTCCCAAGGGCTCTTCCAAGACACTTCTAATCTGAAATGCACAGTTTTCTCCACCTTTGCATTTTCTAACCACAAACCACTCCTCCTTTAGTGTGATTTTGGGTCAGGCAAAAGTGCTCTGTCCTGGTTTAAGGTAGATCCCACACTCTTCCAACTAGGGACTATACAAAATAAAGTGAAGGAGCTGTGGAATGCTCCCAGACTCGTTGATGAGTCTGTGGTTGACTTTTGGATCAGGAATATCATCAAAATGCAGGAAGTGCTTAAGCAGGCGATAAAGCTCCGAGATAAAGTCCGACGTCATAGGATTCTTAATGTCCAAAAAAGGTATGACACTCTTGAAGCCCAAGCTCGTAACGGTGACACGCAAGCATAGGTCGAACTCCGTCTCGAACTCCGTCTCGTGAAGAGTGATCTAGCCAGACTTGAAAGCTTAAGATACTCATCAGCCAAACTATACACTAGAAGGTGGTGGGCTATGTGACTTTTGCTTGCATCATGGCATCTTCCTCCACATTAGACAGGGACATTTTCAGCATCCTCCTCCACATCAAATAGGGAGATTTTCAGCATCAAAAAGTTTGATGGAACAAACTTTTCTTTGTGAAAGGAATAGATACAGGATGTTCTCATTCAGAAGAAGTAGATAAAGCCATTGCAAGGGATTGCAGATAAGCCTGCAACTATGTCTGTAGATGTAAATGAGAAGACTACTGAAGATTTGTGGAAGAAATTATGTGCCACATATGAGAAAGAGACTGTCTCTAACAAAGTCTATCTCATAAAGAGATTATTTGAGCTACAGATGAAGAAAGGGGTATCTATAGCTTCGCATTTGAATGAATTTAATATCGTATTCATGCAACTTCAAGATCAAAAGTTGAATTTTGATGTGGAGACTAAGGCAATATTCCACTTGTGTTCATTGCCATCCTCATGGGATACCTCCCGTACAGCTATCAGGAACTTTGCACCTGGTGGAGTACTGAACTTTGATGATATTATGGGTATCTTATTGGTAGAAGAGATTAGAGGAAAGTCTGTCAAAGAAAATAGGAAAGAAGCAGCACTAAATGTTCAAAGAGGCAAAAAATAGTTTTGGGCGGAGTCCCAAGAAAGAGGGAAATCTCGTAGCAAATCAAGGTCAAGAACCATTAAGTGTTACCACTGCGGAAAGAAGGACACATAAAAAAGGATTGCTACAAGTGGAAGAAAGAGCAGAAGGACAAGAAAAAGGATGTATACAAGAAGGCAAAGGGTTAGAAGAATGACAAAGGAAAAGATTAAGGAAGTCAATGTAGTCATCGAGGAAGTCGATGTAGTCACCCACTAATAGTGTACATGACATACTTCTCATGTCTAGTCTACTTGCAAAATTGTTGGCCACTTCAGATGATAGATTTTCCTAGGATTGGATCCTAGATTCTAGTGCATCATTTCATGTCACTCCCTATAGGGAATGGTTCTCCATAGTTATGACAATGGAAAGAATGGTTGTGTCCATCTTGGCAACAACTGTACATGTGACATAGTGGGAGTAGGTGACATCAAGTTCTCTTTTGCAAATGGTTCCTCATTTGTTCTAAAAAATGTACGACATGTACCTATGCTAACCAAGAGTCTCATATCAACAACCAGTCAGCTAGATGGTAGTGGTTATCAGACTACTTTTGGTTTTCAGAGTTGGAAAATACAAAAGGGCTCTATGGTTTTAGCAAGAGGTACCAAGTGTGGGACATTATATCTCTTATGTGTATCAAGTGTGACTGATAATGTTGTTGCAATAATCGAGTGGCCAAGCTATACTACTTCAGAAGGGTGAGCAAGGACGCATGCAACCAGTGTATTATGCAAGTTGGAAAATCACGGAGGCTGAGGAGAGGTACGGTGAAATGGAGAAAGAAGGTTTATCTTTGGTCTTTGCAGTGAAGAAGTTTAGGTCATACTTGCTGACAAAATATGAAGAGGGGAGAGGAGAAGAGTGGAGATGAGGAGAGAGGGCACAGCTAGAGAGCACACCACAAATGACTAAATGTACACTAGATTTAGTTGAAAAAATAGAATATATACAAACCCATTTAGGGTTAGGGTTAGGGGATCTAAGCCTTTCCTTTATAGCACTCTATAAGGTTAGTGCTATGCACATATGATCATGTGATGGTGCTATGCACACATGATCACATGATGTTGAGCGTGAACTCTCAACACCTTCCCTCAAGATCAACATCATGAAGTAGGACTTCCCTCAAGATGATGATTCTGGGGAATCAAAGAAGGACTAAGCATTACATTCCATCACACCCCTTTAATGGGAATGTCCTTCCTCTATGTCAAACCAAGAGCTAGTCAGTGTTTCTCAAATAGCTCTTTACCGAGTGGCTTGGTAAAGATGTCTGCAACATTTTCTTTGCTATCACAATGCTATAGTGTGATGTCACCAAGTAAGACTCTTTCTCTGATGAAGTGCTCTCTGACATCAATGTGCTTTGTCCTGGAGTGATATACTGGATTCTTGGCCAATGTTTGAGCCGATTGATTATCACAGTATATTGTTGTTGGCTTTGACTCATCAAAGTAATCTATTTCTGACAATAGTCTTTTGAGCCATATAGCCTCACATGTACCTGTAGTGAGTGCTCTATATTATGCTTCAGTCAAAGACAAAGAAACAGTTGGCTGTTTGTGACAACCATGATATAGCACCTTGACCAAGGAAAAATGCATAGCCCTGTGTCAATCTCCTAGTCTCATCATCTCCAACATAGTCACTGTCATAGTATCGATGCAACTGTGGATGACTTCCTCTGTATTCTATCCCAAACTGTCTTGTACCTCTGATGTATCTCAAGACTCTTTTGGCTGCATTCCAATGAGACTATTTTGGATTCGCCATAAACTGTGCTAGTGAGCTTATTGCATAACAAATATCTAGCCGTGTGGTTGTTAGATATATAAGAGATCCAATGAGCTTCTTGTAGTACCTGTCATTGACTGTAGGCTTTTCTGAATCTTTAGTAAGTTTCAAACTCTATTCCATGGGAGTGGCTGCAATCTTGCAATCTGCCATATGAAACTTCTTCAAGAGACTGTCAACATACTTGAGCTGACTCATGAATGTGCTATCTGAATCTCTCCAGAACTCAATTCCAAGACAATAGTGCATAAGTCCAAGACCTTTCATGTCAAACTCTACAGGTAAGTCTTGTTTCAGTTTTCTGATGAAGCTATCCTTGCTTCCTGTCACAATCAGATCATCTACGTACAAAAGTGCAATAGTAATGTCTTCCCCTTGAACTTTGTAGTAGAGATTATGATCTGCATTAGACTTCATGTATCCCAGATCAACAAAATACTTATCAATTCTGATGTACCAACTTCTAGGTGCTTGCTTTAAGCTGTAGAGTCTCTTCTTGAGATGGCAAACCTTATTCTCCTTTCTTGGTTCAACATAACCTGCTGGTTGTTGCATGTAGACTTCCTCGTCTAGATAACCATTGAGAAATGCATTCTTAACATCGAGCTAGTACACATTCCATTTGTTGAGTGTCACTAGTGATATCAAGAACCATATGGAATCCATCTTTTCTACTAGAGCATAAGTCTCATCATAATCTTGACCATATTACTATGCAAATCCTTTTGCAACTAGTCTGGCTTTGTATCTCTGAATACTGCCATCTGGATTGTACTTCACTTTGTATACCCATTTGTTTGCTATGGCCTTCTTTCCTAGTGGAAGGTCGCATAATTCCCAAGTATTATTCTTATACAAAGCATCCATTTCTTCATTCATAGCAGTTTGCCATTTTGGCCTGTCTACTGTGTCTTCGAAGTACATTGGCTCTTCTGTAGCCATGATGGTAATCATAAGAGCATAGTTGGTGGTTTCCACCTGAATTGCTTTGCCTTTCTGAGCATATGTCAATATGGCTAGATGTCTTCTTTCCCTAGTAGACCGTCTGAGTTGCTGTGGCTCTACTTGGGGTGTTGCTGGCAATTCTTGCTCTTCTTCATCAACCTGTTCTGTAGATGACTATGAAGTCGATGCTTCTATCTCCTGTGTAGGTGAGGTTTTCCATTCTGATTCCTCATCAAAGATTACATCTCTAGAGATAATGACCTTGCGGTTGATGGGATCATACAGTTTGTATGCTTTGCTTTCTTCACTGTAGCCAACCATGATGCATTTGCATGACTTCACATCCAATTTTTTGCGATGAACATCATGTGTGTGGGCATATGCTATGCAACCAAATATGTGGAGATGCCCAATGTGTGGCTTGTGTCCAGTGAATGCTTCATAAGGAGTCATACCTTGTATTAGTTCTGTAGGAAGCTGATTAAGCAAATAGTTTGCAGTGGCTATTGCTTCTGCCCAATACTAATTTGGAAGATGCTTTTCACTAAGCATTGCTCTAGCACTGTCTGCTAAAGTCCCATTATTCCTTTCAGCTCTTGCATTCTACTGAGGAGTATCTGCACATGTGAATTGTCTTCGAATGCCATGATTTTTGCAAAAGTTCATGAATGCTGAAGACATGTATTTACCTCCTCTATTCGATCTCATGACCGTGATCTTTTTGCCTGTCTGGTTTTCTACCATGGCTTTGAATTCTTGAAATCTGGAAAACACTTCAGATTTCTCTTTCAGAAAGTAGACCCAATAATATTTGCTGTAGTCGTCGATGAAAGTCAAGTAGTAAAGTGAACCATTGATGCTGCGGGTCCGGGCATAACCCCATACATCTGTATGAATCAAATCAAGAATACCTCATGCACGCGAGGTAATTCTGACAAAGTTGGTTCGCTTTTGTTTGCCGAAGCAGCATGCTTTGCAAACTTTTCCAAGAAACTGTAGCTTTGGAATCCCAATTGCCATATTTTGATTCCTGAGATCTAACAAGTACTTGAAATTGACATGACCATATCTCTTGTGCCATTTTGCAGATAGTGGCATCTGTTGCAGTTGAGTTGACATGGCATGCTTATATGGTACTGTAGCTAGCATTCTATATAAGCATCCTTCCTTGACACCTTTCGCTACTAGCTAACATCTTTTGGATTTGTCTTTGATAGTGCATTCATCACCATCAAAGATGACTTTGTAATTGTGTTCCATCATTTGACCTACTGACAAGAGGTTATTGCTGAGCTTCGGAACATAGAGCACATCTTTCACTAATCCTTTTATACTAGTGAAATTGTTCATAGGGATAATGCCTATCCCTTGAACTAGATTCGGTGTATTGTCTGCTATGTAGATGACATTTTTCTGACCTTCTAATGGCTTCATTTTTGTGAACCATTCCTGATGATTTGTCATGTGAGATGATGCACCGCTGTCGATATACCAAGGATCCTGTTCCACTTGGTTAACTTGATAGCTGTAATCCTCTTTGGGATTGAAATCACTGTCTAGGTACACTGTATCAGTCTGATGCATTTCCTCGCTTGCAAGAAACATATTACCATGTTCATTTGCAAAATGACTGTGACTAGAATGTCCACCATGATGATTTCCTCTGCCTCGGGAATTCCCTCGATTACTGCTAGATTGACCGCCTTGGTCATACTGCTTCTTGCGGCAATCTCTTTCATAGTGTCCAAAATTGTGACAGTAGTTGCACTAGATGTTTGACACATTGGTGGATGCATTCCCTCATCCTTGAAATCTTCCTCGGTTGGAATGATTTCCTCTTTGCTGATTCTGATGTTACTGAGGATGATGCTGATGCTGACTTTGATTTTGTTGCTGATGATGACCACTTTTCTGATATGATCCACCTCTTCCTCTGCCTCTACCTCTGCCTCTGCTTCTGTCTGAAGCTGTGAATGCCTGATCATTAGAATGATCTTTACGTGCTTGAATTGCCTGAGTTTTGAGTTCTTCACCAAGTAGGACTGACTGAAGTTCTTCCAGTGTTGAAATTTGCAGTTAAATGGCAATACTTTGGACTAGATTCTCGTATCCCTCTCCTAGTCCATTCAAAATGACTTGAACCATTTCTGTGGGGTTCATAGTCTCTCCTACTACTGCAAGTTGATTTGTTGTAGTCTTTTATGCAGAGTACATAAGCATGACCGATTTCACTACTATTGTGGAAACTCTAGATGATTTGGTTTCTTAGGGTGAGAATCCTAGATGTGTTCTTGGACTCATAGAGAGCTGTGAACATATCCCATGCTTCTTTTGATGTCTTGACTGCGTTGAGCTATCCTAGCATGACATCTTGCACATTCTGCTTGATCAGATGATAGGCGTACTTGTCTTTCTTATCCCATTTTGCCTAAGCTCGGGCAATGGCAGGATCTGCTACTGGCGCGAAAACTATTTGTGTAGCTGTAGATGCCATTGTAGATCCCGTTGCTGGTGCTATGACAACAGATGGAGTAGAGCTACTTGTGGCTGGATCGTCCAATGGTCTAGGTATAGACCCATCGACATACTCCCATTTTTCCTAAAGTACAAGAATGGTCTCCATTTGGTATTTCCATGTACCGTAATTGGAATTGTCTAACTTAGCAGATGCCTCCAGATTGAGGTTGCTAGTCGTAGACATGGTGCAAGAAATGTACTCAAAAGTGTCGTGAAAATCTCTGTATGAATCAACTGCAAATACACTGACTGTGCCAAGTGAAATCTTTGAACTGTCGGTGAAGATCGAACTGCAATATATAGAATCTGATCTATATTACAAGGCTTGTGGCAATGATGTCGGGAATAGCCAAGAGGCTTTACAAGGTTGAAATGATGTGCACAATGCTGTGAGATAGCTGATAGGCTTTACAATGGTGGCATGTGTGTGTGAAATCAAGTGCTATCTACCCATTGAACAATCTGCAATGCCTCTATACTCTCTGAAGTTTGTTCTGAAACCGTATGTGAGCGTATGGACTGACTCCTAGTAGGTACTAGTTGGGAATTTTGGGCATGGAGTAGATTGGCAACTTTGGGAAATTCAAAGCGTCACCTCTATGGTGATCTAGTATACTCTAATCTAGATCTATACCAACCGTCGATCGATGAAAGAATAACAAATAATTCCTTTTCTTTTGTTCTTTTTAAGTGCTAGGTCAGATGCATCGATGTAGAGGCAAATGTGCATGAAGGAATTGGTTTTGTCAGCGAGGCTCAAATGTGAGTGTAACTTGTGCCAAAATGTGTGCATGATGTGACGAGCTCATAGAGCACAAAAAAACAAGCAACTTTCCTTTTTGGAGCTCCCTCAAATTCTTCTTGGATCAAGAGATACGACTTGATCTAGGTAGAGGGGCAAAAGGAGTGCAAATGGTACTCAATGATGATGTGTCACTGTGGATCACATGCAGTGATGATGTGGCATTGTGCCTAGCAAGAGGTGTGCCAATGGAGCCCTGTGCTAAGGTGGTAGGAGTGGTCACATGCAATGATTGTGGAGCACTGTGTGTGCCTGCAAAGGTCAGTGCTGACTGGACAGCTGAGGTGGCACAGATGATGATGTCAATAGATGACATGGCAATGATGATGTGGCACTGATGACATGGCAAATGACATGGCACAAGTGACATGGCAAATGATGTGGCACTAATGATGTGGCATAGGTGACATGGTAGATGATGTGGCATAGGTGACATGTTGCTAATGACGTGGAATTGATGAGCTAGCAGGATGATGTGGCCTACTTATGTGGCTACCACCATGGCAGATGATGTGGCACATAAGATAAGGGTTGATGACATGGCAATTGGAGATAAGGGTGTCACGTGGCAAAGATCTAACCAACCCACTTAATTGGGGTTTATTTGACTTAACCACAGTTACCTAACCAGAGTTAGGGGACCCAAGCTTATCTACCACGTGGTAGATGGTGGGTTAGAGAGAGAATTTTAGAGAGAGATATAGCTCTCTCTGTGGGAGGAGATGGTGACAGTGCCCATGGGAGTTTGCAGGGTGGATGCGCCATTTCGTTGTAGGAGGTGGCTAGAAGAGAGTCGTTGCAGAGAACAATTGCTTGGATGTGCTGTCGGTGGAGTCGATTACTGCATGCGGGCTGGAGTCACTTGGAGCCATTGGTTTGTGAGCCATGGGCTCAACTTGGCTGGCTGGCTATGGAATTGAAGGAGAGCTGGTCTAAGGAGGCTGGGTTGTCATGTGCGCTGAAGCTTGGCTTGCGATGTTTGGCTCCACTGAAGCTTTCGAAAGTCGCTAGAGTTGGCTTAGAGCCTTAGGCACTACTGTAGAAGTCACCGTGCAGGCCGCTCTGTAGGAGTTGGCCGACACTACTAGAGGTGGAGCATTGTTGGTATCCCGAGGAGTCATTGAGCATCTGCTGTTGGCTAGGCTGAGCGTCGAAGAGAGCCATCTGAGTGCATGGGGCTGTGGAAGCTCTTGAGGATGTAGATGATCATTGGAGGGTTGGCCGAACATAAGGCTTTTGCTGTTGAGGCGAGACGTTCATCGGGAGTTGGTGCAATCTTTGGCTAGGTAGGCCGCAGGAGCTTGAGGTCGCGGCTGGATCCTTGCTATAGCTGTTGTAGTGCCTGAGGGTCATTAGTGTAGAGTCGCCCAGTAGATGGAGTAGCTGGTAGCAGCCATTGCGAGCCTTTGTTGTCGTAGCCTCTAAAGATCTCTCTCTTCTCCATTAGGTGGAAGAAGAATAGATCTCTCTCACATACAAGAAGCTCTCAGCCCTCCGCTACCCCCCCGCTCAGCCCTCCGCTACCCTCGCTCAGCCCCCCCGCTACCCCCCGCTCAGCCCTCTGCCACCCTCGCTCAACCCCCCCGCTAATCCCCCGCAACCCTCTACTACCCCCCCACTTAGCCCTCTACCACCCTCGCTACCCCCCCCGCTACCCCTCGCTCAGCCCTCCCTGGGTGCTGCTCCCCAACTACCCGCACCGCCCTTCTCGCTCCTCGCTCCCCAACCTGCTCAGCCCCTCGCCCCTCACTCCCGCTTAGCCCCCCTTCTCGCTACCCGCACCCCCCTTCTTTCTCCTCGCTCCCGCTTAGCCCCTCGCTCCCCTCAGCCACCCCTCGCTCCCTGCTACCCCCTCACTCAGCCACCACCCACCTCCCTCTCTCCCTCCTTTTCTGCTCATCCACCCCCCCCCCTTTCTTTGCTCCCCTCGCCACTTTTTTTTTTTTTTGTGGGGAAAAAAAAAAGGAAACCACAACCACCTTTTTAAAAAAAAAATCCCTGCCACCTTAGCCTCTCCTCCTTCTCCACCTCTTGGCTGCCTCTCCACTTCAGGCTTCCGCACTACTTCTCCACCACCTCGCACTGGACGTGCCTCCCATTATGGGGGGGAACCGATGCTCCCACTCTCGGCTGAACATTAACACTAAGATCTGCACCCGCACCCCAAGAGAATCGGGGACAAAGCCAAGAAAGACGAAAATAACAACAACAACAAAAAGCAAATGACACAACTGAATTTGGAGGATGTGAACACATGCTACAATCGAAGTGGACTTGGGGTAAACAGCAAGGCAAAGGTAGGAGCCACCTCAGCTTCTTCAGCATCTATCTCTACCTCAACCTCAACCTCAACTCCCGCTACAGTGTCAGTTTCGTTTTCAGCTCCACCAACCTTAGCTCCCTCTATCTCTATCTCTACTTCGACTTCAGTCCCCACTTCACCAGCTCTAGTTCCAGTCTCAGCTCCATCTACATCTATGATCAGTGACATACTCATGCCCATGGCACGGGTTGTTGTTCCCTTTCCCTCTTCTCCTGTTACATCTCTCGCATAGCTTATGACACCTACTTCGGAGGTGTCATACATTGTGCCATATTACGCTTCTCTCCCCTCTCCCTCTCAGTCAACCCCCCTCCCACACCCCATTGGGACTGCCTCATCCATTCCACTATCATCTGCGTTCCTCACTCAGCCACCGTCCAGTTTTCGGACTTAGTCCCACTCTTTCATGCCACAGTCACTACAGTTTCAGCATGGACATGGGTGGACTGACACACCAGAGGCCCGTGAGACCCTACTCACGGAGATACATAGTTTTTATGAGTGTGAGATGGAGCTGGCTCGCTTCGCATGGGAGCAAGTCTGCTTCAACCAGGAGCAGAGCCGCACCATACACTAATAGGCTAGGGCTATTCGGGAGTAGGCGGGTCTTATTCAGGGACTCAGACAGGATATCATGTAGCTCCGATAAGAGGTCACAGCCATACACACTGCCCCAAGGAGTACCCTAGTGGTCGAGGCACAGATTGTGAGTATGCAATCTGCTATTGACGAGACTTCCAGATGGGTTGACGTGGCCGAACGGGAACCCGCAAGGGTCACCGTTTTGGCTACCCTCATGGAGCAATAGCAGAGAGCCAGTAAGGCTCTCAACATCAGAGTACGTGGGATCCCACGCATTGTTGGTAGATGCGATGCATTCGTGACCGCTACCCTGGGTGTGGCTGAGCATAGGATAGAGAGGGCATGGCGGGTGGGGAGAGATCCCAACCGAGAGCAACCCCTGATCATACGATTTCATAACACTCAGGCACGACTTTCAGCTCTACGATGCAGGTCAGTCCTTTGAGATCAGCCAACGATCTCTATGGATGAGGACCTCACACCTCTACAGGTTGAAGAGAGGTGCTCTTTGCTACAGTAGCAAGATCAGGCTAGAAAGGAGGGGAAGTGGGCAGTGGTACGAGAGGGACAACTTCTTACAGGCCCCCATAGGACACCTGCCCCCTCTCCTACATAGGGAAGCGGGGCCTATGAGACTCAGATATCTGAGACCCTATCCTGCACCATTTGGAACTGTAATGGTACCTTATGGTCAGAACCAGGGAACTTCTCAGAATCCTATATAGGCCATGACATAGTCTTCTATACAGAGACACATCAGAGTCCAGAGCGCCCTCTCCCAATAGTCAGCGGATATACATGGGAGTCTGCCTACAAAGATGAGACGAGGGGTACAGGAGGAGTTTGAAGTTCAGGTGGACTTGCTGTCCTTTTCAGATCCACACTTCGGGGGATCATTTCAATAGAGCAGAGAGATACACATTCCAGATTTATTTGGATTTGGATATGACACATGGATAGCCAGGATCTGTTTGTCGCAGTTTACTACTTCCCCCCGGAGACCTCCCACTTTGCCAGAGATATTCGAGATGATGATGAGACATCCCCATTTGCTGCCCTTTATCAGTCCATCATTGACTTTTCTAACCGCGGAGAAGTCCTTCTAGTGGGGGACTTCAATTGGAGGACAAGGACCCGTCAGGTACCACTTCTTGATTTCAGAGATGATTCCACTCTACTGGCAGATGTTGACCTTGAGGAGGCAGGTATGCTACAGGTTTCGGCTGATAGGCGAGGCCCACTCTCATCCTATGGGCAGGCCCTATTAGACCTAGGCAGAATACATGATCTCATTATCTATAATGGTCTTGGCAGATGGCCCGTTTCAGGTGGTTTCACATGCTTTCCATATAAGGGGGGCTCCAGTGTTGTTGATTACATCATGGGATCCCCTGTCTTCACATCTCGTATTACTGACTTCACTATAGCACCTCTCCCCCAGGGGCTGATCACACATACCTTTTCTTTCGCATCTCCACCTCCCTTCGCACAGCACCTCCCATGCCATTCAGTGCTTACTCCACCTACCATGATATACACTTTGATCGAGATCACTCACCTTCTTACTCTGGTCGTCTATACATACTTCTCGCTTATATTGACTTCATACCCCTTTTAGAGGATCGTGCTGCCCTTGTCACCCGCTCACTACACGAGGCTACCATTCACACTTTTCCACACACCACCCGCTCCACCCGCCCACCACCCCCTGGAACCGTACCTTGTAATAGTTGGTATGATGATGAGTATAAGGCCTTATGCCATCAACTCAGATTCAAAACCAAAAATAGTCTTCCGAGCGCACCAGATATGCTACGTGAATATCGTAGACTGGTATGGAGGAAGAAACTAGACTTCGTTCATCGAAACCAGGAGGAGCTACTGAACATTTCGTTTAGTAACAACTCTAAGGACTTCTGGCAGAGATTTCTAGAAGGATGGTCCCCTCCACCACTCACTGACACCCAGATCTGGTTTGATTATGCATGCACACTTTATGACATCCCAAATCAGCCAGTCCCTAGACTCTCACACATGCCTCGTCCCACATCCTGCACCCTCTTCACTAGAGGAGGGGTAAAGGTGTAAAGATAGTGGGAGAGAAGGAAGGAGTCTCACTTGCGGCTTTCTCACATACACAATGGGGGAATACACACAAAGGTGGAGGCTGAAAATAGTTTTCCTCTTCTTAGTTGTGAAAGCCAAAAGAACCCTAGTACAAAGAAATAGAAGAACCCTATATGTGGGTCTCAAAACAAACTCAGCTAACTAAGGTGGCATACTAACTGAGCCATGAACTAGAGTACATAGGGATAGTTGTCATCCAGCTATTATTCATGGGCAGTGTACCAACCGCATCTGCAGCTAACAAGTCGGTGACATAAATGCACAATGGTCACCCATGCATATCGTGAGGGGAGCTCGATATCTCAACACTCCCCCTCGAGCTCAGTCCCAATTCCTGCACACCAACTAGGTCTCTGAGCTTGCGCAGCTTCTCTGCACCCAATGCCTTTGTGAATATGTCAGCTACCTGATCCTCTGTGCTGACATAAATTAGATCAATAAGACCTAGTAAAACCTTCTCCCGCACATAGTGATAATGCACCTCAATGTGCTTTGTTCTAGCATGATAGACTGGGTTATTTGCCAAGTGTATACTGCTCATGTTGTCACAATCAATGACAACTAGCCCATCTGTAGACTGATGCATATCATAAAGTAGCTTATGCAACCAAGCTACCTCACATGCAGCCATTGCTGTACCCCTGTACTCAGCCTCTGTTCTCGACAAGGCAACTATAGGTTGTTTCTTACTGCTCCAAGTGACTGCAGCACTCCCAAAAGAGAACACATATCCACTAGTAGATCGTCTATTAGAAATACTACCAGCCCAATCAGCATCAGTGTATCCATGCAACTGTATCTGAACCCCAGTCTCATAAAATAGTCCATACTGCAATGTGGACTTCACATACCTGAGTATGCATCTAGCCACATCCAAATGCAATTTCCTTGGAGCTTGCATAAACTGACTTACCAATCCAACAGCATAGCTCAAATCTGGCCTGGTAATAGTCATATAAATCAAACTTCCTACTATGCGTATGTACATAGTAGGGTCTTCCAAAAGCTCACCTACATCTACGCTTAGCTTCACATTCTGCTCCAAAGGAATTGAAATAGGCTTACAGCCTGTCATCCCATATTTGGATAGCATGTCCAATCCATACTGCCTCTGCAAGAGCCGTATCCCACTTGGTGATCTAATCACCTCAATGCCCAAGAAATAACGCAGCTCTCCCAAATCCTTCATCTCAAACTTCTGCTTCAATAGCATTTTCACATGAAGGATATCTTCATCACTATCACCTGTGATGATCAAATCATCAACATAAATGACAAGCAGCATAATACCTTTCTCTGTTTTTCTCACATAAAGTGAGAAATCTGCCTGCAGGACAATAGATAGTATCAACTCTAGATGAGATTCTCACATGGAGAAGAATAAATGCAGATGTGCTATGTTCTATTGTCTGTAGTGTAAGTGATTTCATCATGGCATTAATTCAACATGTCACCACAGCGGAGGAGGCATGGACGGTCTTGAAAAATCAGTACGAGACCACGAATCAGACGTGGATTCAAAATTTGGAGACTCAACTCGCAAACGAGAAACTATCTGAGTCTGAAGTGGTAGATAATTTCATCACCAAGGTGAAGAATCTACACGATCAGATGATTGTGATTGGCATCACCATCACCAGCGAGAATCTAGCACAAAGGTGCATACAGATTCTCCCACCAAAGTACGATAGTCTTGTTATGGCATTGAATATGCAGAACAAAAATCTGCCCCTCAACTTTGAGGATTTGAGCATGATGCTTCTGGAGGAGGAGATGCGTCAAAAGACGAGGACTGGAGAAAATTCAGCTTTCTCGGCTGGATCAAAGAAAGGTAAGGGTAAGGACTCTGGTAACCCATCTTGTTCTGATAATAAAAAGAGAAAGAAGAAGATCAAGTGCTTCTATTGCAATAAGGCAGGGCACAAGCAGAATGAGTGCCGAAAGAAGATTGCAGATGAGAAGAACGGAGTAAAGAAAGAGTCTAGCAATAGTGCACAGGTAGTACTAGTAGAGCTGTTCATAGCAATTGAGGAGATTTGCACGGAGGCAGTTCATGTACCTATGGATGAACCTTGTATTATTGACAATGGTGCATTGCACCACATGACCAGTTAGAAGGATTGGTATACCTCTCTACATCCGATAAGGAATGATATCCTAGTAGCAGTCGGAAATGATGCAAAATGTCTAGCAAAAGAAAAAGGTGTGATTGCTCTCAAGTCAGATGGAGTTGTAAAACATTTGTCCGATGTTCTTTATGTGCCAGATATCAAGAGGAACTTGTTGTCCATTTCTATGATTATGGATCGGGACCTCAAAGTTCACTTCGATAAGAATGGCGCACAGATTTTGGATCTTCAAGGGAAGGTTGTTGGTAAAGGTACATGGCGCAACAACATCTAAGAACTCTCAGCTTTTAGTGCTTAAACCGATGTGAAGAACACTAAGCTGTGGCATGAAAGGTTTTGTCATCTAAACCTTAGTTCTTTAAAGGAGATGCATAAAAGTGGAATGATTGCAGACCTACCAGAAATTATAGATCTGGGCAAGCAGCATCGGCAACCCTTTCTTAAAGAGGCCAGCAGGGCAAAGGATCGTGTAGAGCTCATTCACATGGACCTCTGCTGAAAGATGGAGATGGAAGCTTTGGGTGGTTCCTACTACTTCATGACGCTGATTGACGACTACAGTAGAAGGATATGGATATACTTCCTGAAGACTAAAGATGAGGCTTTTAGTAAGTTTAAAGAATGGCATGTAATGGTCGAGAAAGAAACAGGGAGGAAGGTGAAGAAGTTGAGATCAGACAGAGGTGGTGAGTTCACATCAAGTGAATTCAAAAGTTACTGCAAAAGTCACGGGATCAGAGGCAGAAACCCCCACCACAAGATGCATGTCATCTGTGAAATGGGCAGGAGTATGATGAAAGGGAAAGATTTGCCAAAGACTTTCTAGGTTGAAGCATGTAACACGGCAGTTTACATTCTGAATCATAGCTACATGAAGGCTATGAATGGGATGACTCCACTCTGCAGGCCTTTTCTGGTAAGAAACCTTCAGCTGCACATTTCAGAGTTTTTGGATGTGACTGTTTTGTGCATGTCCTTGATGCTAACATGACCAAATGGGAATCAAAGAGCCGGAAATGTATTTTCTTGGGCTACAGTGAAGAGGCGAAGGGTTACCGTCTCTATAACCCTGTTACCAAGAAGGTAATAGTAAGTCGCGATGTGGTCTTCTCAGAACAGCCACATCAATTGGAGGAGGATGCTTCCTTCCCAGACAACCAAGACCAGGATATCCATCCAGTACAACCACCAACAGTAGACCAAACTCCCCCAATGGTGCTTGGGAGGATTCAAGATAAAGAAGAGGAAGAAGAGCCTACAGAACCACAATGCCAACAGCCATTCCCGAAGTGGGTAAAGCAGCTTTTAGATGGCAGAGAATCTCCAGCCATTGAGGAGGAACCATCCGAACACCACCGGTCCAAGAGATTAGAGGAGCAAAGAAGGGCGCAAGAACACTTGGTCAACTATGCTTTCATGATAGAGGTGATCCGTGCTGAAGAACCCAAGTGTCTTGAAGAGGCACAGGGTGATGATAGGTGGATGGAGGCTTTTCCACCACCTAACTGTGCTTGTGGGCACCTAACTGTGCCTCTAGCACTCACACATAGAAACATAAGGTGTGCCTGAGGCATACACCTTGAGATATCCCAACAAACCCCCCCTCAAGGAAATGCCTCAGGCTATGTCAAGGATACATCTAGTCTCATAGTTTCTCATGCCATCTCATGGTGGTCAAGGATAAATCTATGGCTAGGTTCTCATGCTAGCAAGGGTTTCCTTGGGTGTAAGGTAAACAAAAGGGATACAAAAAGACCTTCCAATGGTTATCTCCCTTGCATGTACATGCACACAATGTCTGCAGAAGGTACCATGGAACAAAACATACAGATGGCCTACATCATAAGGTGACTAGAGGTGTTTACAAAACACACAAAACACAATAGTTTATTTTCATTCATTTTGGAGGACTATCTAGGCTGAGTACCTTGACATAAAAAGAGAGATCTGGAGCATACATAGAGATGTGTTTAAAATGCATAATCTTCAAAGGATGCCTCATCTTGTGGAGGCTCATTAACTGTAAGTAGATTTGCATTTTCTGTCTTTGCTTTGGCTTTGCAAAACTTCTCATTATGGTTGTTCTTGCCACAGTGCTTGCATGGATTAATTTTGAAGCAGTCCTTTGAAAGGTGATTTGTCTTTCCACAGTGATTGCAACGGGTATACTTGCCCTTCTGGACTTTTATAGCATAAGCAGTGTCATTGCCTTTCCTGAGCTCCATATGCCTTTCTTCTTCTTGGAGAGCAGAGATAATGCCTTCAAGGTTAGGATTGGGAAGATTCTTCAAAGTACTAACAATGTGATCAAATCCTTCAGGCATACTCTTAAGTAACACTGCCATAGCATCATCAGGAGTGATAGGAGAGTTGATAGAAGCTAATTGAGTCATAAGACTCCACATATAGTTGACATGAGCTGCTAAAGTAGTACCACTTGCCATCTTTAATTCAAAGAAAGAGATTTTAAGTGATAGTTTAGAGATGTGAGAGCTTGCACCAAAAATCATGTCAAGCTTCTACCAAGCTTCTGAAGGAGACTCCAAGTCAGAGATATGGTGTATATAATCATCACCCAAAGCAAGAGCAATGATACCATATGCCTTTTCTTCTCTTGCTGGATCCCTTGCCGGTCATGTTGGAGTTGAGGATTCTCCAGTATTGGAGGCCGTAGAAGAAGCGGTAGGAGTAGGTTTGACAAGTCCCCATAAGTTCTCCCTCATCAATGCAAATTTCACCTTCATTTGCCATGTATGGAAGCCCTTTCCATTGAACTTCTCAAGATTAAATATGGTAGCCATGAGAGGGTCTAACCCAGATATTGGGCGGTGTCTATCTCTCTTACAAGGCAAAAATAACTGAAAGACTTCCAAAATATGAGCACTTGATGTAGCAAATAGTAGTGACCAGATTTCAAACAATGATGCTTCTTCTTACATGCTTCATAAAAGTGGGTGAAATAAACACTTTCCAATCAAAACCAGGTCTAGCAAGTCAAAACAAAACTGAAGCAACACTTGTACTGAAGTTATTGAAAACTTCAAAAGACCAGAAATGCTAGAGTAGCATTTTATGTAGCATCATCTTCAAAAGCTTGTCAAACTTGTCAAAACTAGAGAGCTGAACTTGGAGGGCTTATAGCTCACTCTTCAAAGCAAAAGAAAGGGGGATTTCTAAGGCAAAAGAAAGCTGGTATACACAGTAGATCCTCTGGGAAGAAGAGGTGAAAAAACACGTCAGGTCGCCTTCTCCTCCTTCAACAAAGTCGACTGGTTTTTCTCTGTTTTCTCCTTCAATATGCAGCCATTGCTGCTTAGATTTCAGCACAAGGTAGCCCAAGGTATGGAGAAGCTTGTCCTAAAAGGAATTAGAGAAAGAAGGAGCAGGCACAGAGAACACGCAGCAAGAAAAATCGACGAAAATCATACAATGGCGACCAGCAGATGTGGAAATACGTCAATTCCTTACAGCCAGAAATTTGCCCCAACAAGATGGATCTCCAGCTAGAAGGGCGTGGGAAATGGGTGAGAACCGGAGGAGAACAAGCTCAAGCAAATTTTGGGAAGAAGAGGGAGAGATGGTGAAGAAGAAGAAGAGGAAGAAGATGATGATGTGGCAAAAATGGGCTCAAGGAGGATCAAATGGCTCTGATACCATGTTGGAAAGCTGAAAGGAAAGAGTAGAGTGGACAATCTTCATGAAGGCTCTTGGAAGAGAATTGCTAGAGAGGCATGTTCATCGACTTGGCATTGGACCGAAAAAGTAAGTTCACTTGTGGGTGGACATTGGGGAGGGTGTTAGATATCAATGCTCCACTCTTGTATAACTACGCAAGAACCAGCTAACTCTACTTGTAAGCCCCCCATATGAGGAGGAATTTGAGAAGCTCGGTTATCCAGTAGTTCCTGGTTTGGACACCAGATGGGGGCCATGTGTGGCCTGATGGCTAGACGGCTTCAGATAGAGTTGGCACACTACCAACTAGGCTACATGCAAGTGCGAGAAGGTATCCCACGACTGACCGCACTGAGGGTAGATGGAACATCTCTCGGGACAGCCCACTCTCGAGTTGCGGGGCCCGTTTGGAGCCTCAGATGATCGCGGATGGCTCTGGGCCGAACAGGTTTCGTAGGTCAATCACTCTATTTTACGCCACGGTTTTATTATGTGGTCGGTGGCCTATTTCGGGACTGACCCCCAGTCGGCCGGTTTGGGTGGACTGGGTCGGTCACCCAATTCGGTCTAACCGACTACGACTGGTGGCTATATAAGAGCAAGCCTGTGAAGCCCATTTCATCACTGGCTATAGCAACCCTGATTCCTTAGCATCCAGTCTCCATCCTCTACTGTTTCCAGCATGCCATCCAAGCTTCTCACACAAGAGCACACGGCTGGGAGGTAGCGCCATCTATTGTATCAGTTTTACAATAATCAAAATTTTTATTCTCCATACAATCAGCTTTTCTCTCTTGCATACGAGATCCTGTTATCTATTGAGCACAGATGTTGTATTGTTTTCTTACACATGAGTGGTGCCAAAGTTTTGAGGTATGCCAAGCATATGGACGCAAGCAATTGGTTCCTGATCCCTTGAATCCCATTCTAGCATATGGTCCATTTGAGAGGTGGGGTTTGAATTTTGTTGGCCCCCTTCCTCGTTCTTCACAAGGTAAGTATCATATATTAGTTGCAACTGATTATGCAACTAGATGGGTAGAAGCAAAAGCTATTGTCAACAACAAAGCAACAACGGTGGCATCATTTCTCAAGGAGTTTATATGTGCCCATTTTGGTTGCCCTTTGGAAATCCTTACAAATGGAGGGAGGTCTTTTAGGAATGACTTGATTGAATCTTTGGTGCACAAATTGAAAATAAATCATGTCATATCAACCCCATATTATCCCAATGCAATGGTCTTGTGGAAAAAACTAATGGTTTGCTTTGTGGCCCCTTGTCTAAGCTAGTAGACACCATGAAAAGGAAGTGGGATGTGCATATACTAGAGGTTTTGTGGGCTTATAGAACCACTCATAAGCTCTCCCTTGGTTTCACACCTTTTCAGCTAGTTTATGGAGTGGAGACCATCTTGCCAATAGAATTGGAAATCTCAAGCCTTTGCACGTCTTTTTCTTGATTGTGCAACGAAGAAGAAGCACATGCCCAACCTCTAGTACAACTGGAGAGCTTGGATGAGAAGCAGCTTCAAGCACTTCAACATTTGGAGGCAGCACAACAATGTTGCAAAGCAAGGTATGATGCTCTTACCAAGAAGAAGAAGAAGCCATAAATCAAAGAAGGAAGCTTGGTCATGAAGTTTGATGGTCATGTGGAGAAGCGGCTAGACAAGAAACTCCTTTGGTGTTGGGAAGGTCCCTTTAGGGTGAAGAAAAAGTTTAAAAATAACACTTATCTTTTGGAAGATGCAAATGGTCAAGAGGTCCCTGGACGTGCCAATGAGTACAGGTTAAAAGTATTTTATCCGCGGATACCATGGCTAGCAGACCCCCATGCCAAGCATGGGGATTTGCTGGGGGGGAAAGATGTGACAACAAAAAATGATATTTTTTTTTGAAACCTGTGGGAGGATTTGTGGGGCCCGCAAGGTGACAAAAGCTAGCCATGTAGATAGAGAACCAAGAAGCATGATGAAGAAGTTGGTGGCGGGAGATAGCTCTTTGCGGCTACTCTCGTTGTAGTTTGTCAATCTTTTGATGTCGACTACTTTATTTCATGTATTCATTAATGTGGATTTGATACTAATTATACTAATTACTAAAAATGATTGCAAATATGAGTGGAGTGCATCATTGTAAATACCATGGGTATGAATTATAAATACCTTGGTATAGGGATAGAATGGTTTGGGAGATATATTATTTGCTTTGTAATTGGGAAAATAGAAGTGAGTCATGTATTTTGAGTGGGCCGAATGACTGCATGGCCTCCATAATGTACTAAAATAATATGGAGATCACATGCCAAGCACATGGAGGGCATGTGGAGAAGTGTGGAAGAGTGTATAGTCAAGAGGAATCCTTCTAGAATTCCAAGGTGGTATATGGAGGATGTTGACATATGGAAAAGAGAGGGTCCCTATGGGCTCCAAGGGGAAAGACTCTTGACTTTCTCAATTTTTAAAGAGTCATGATTGATGGGACACTTGTCAAAATGTGCCCAAAAGGGAGGGTGAGAATTACTCTATAAAAGAGACCTCTCTCCTCCCTCTCCAGCATCTGATGTTTTGAATAAAGTTCATACTTCTTTTTCCGCATCCTTCTTCCATCTCCTCTCTCCTCGCTCTAAAGCTTAGTGTACCCACATGAGAGTCATTTCTAGGTCTGTTTTAAGGGTATTCTCTACTTCCCTAGGCGACCCATCATAACTTTTTGTTCCAAGCTCCGTTTTGAATGAAACTGATATCAGAATCTTTTTCTTTTTAAGATCTATGTTTCGTCCCAACCATCCTATTCAGCCAAATCAGCCCTATCAATTCATGCCTTTCACATAAGTTCACATTGTGTTGAGTCAAAAGATGTTCTTCCAACAACAGCTCACCCTTACTTTTGGGGCTGACCGATTAGCTCAAAACAATGCTTTCCGTTAGCCTTTCTTATTTCCAATGCTAGAGTACAACCTCAGGTTTGACATCTATATCTTTGTTTTGATCTGAGAAGATAGAGAGTGATTGTCTCTTTAAGCTTCATCTAATGCCCAAATCTCTTCTCTCTTCTTCAATTTGTGGGCTGAGATGTGACCAAAACCAAACCCCCACTTTTGTGTCACAATGTTCCAATGGCATATTGTGTTTTGGTGATTTAAGTGGTTGGTGTACACATACCATGCAATAAAGGATCAATACATTGTGTAAAGGATTTGCATGTCCATGTGTTGGATCGGGCTCAAAATCTACAAAGGTCCTAAACCCTATGGTCTCCATGCTCTTGCAAATTTTAAGTCCCACCCAACACCGGATGTGGGCACAGGCATATCAGAGGGACCATTTTCACCCTATGCACCTCGTTGCATCATTGAAGGAGCAAAATATGGAATGGGCCATTAGGATTTGCATGTCCATGTGTTGGATCAGGCTCCAACTTTGCAAAGGTCCTAAACCCTATGGTCTCCATGCTCTTGCAAAGTTTGAGTCCAATCCAACACCGGATGTGGGCATGGGGAGGTCAGAGGGCCCATTGACACCCTATGCACCTCGTTGCATCAGTGAAGGTGCAAAATATGGAACGGGTCATTAGGATTTGCATGTCCATGTGTCAGATTGAGCTCAAACTTTGCATAGGTTCTCATGGTTTCCATGCTCTTGCAAAGTTTGAGTCCCATCCGACATTGGATATGGGCACGGTGAGGTCAAAGGGCCCATTTTCATGCTATGTATCTCGTTGCATCAGTAAGGTGCAAACTATGGAACCGGTCATTAGGATTTGCATGGCCATGTGTTGGATTAGGTTCAAACTTTGCACAGGTCCTAAACCATATGCTCTCCATGCTCTTCAAAGTTTGAGTCCCATCCAACACCAAATGTGTGCACGGGGAGGTTAGAGGGCCCATTTTCATCCTATGCACCTCGTTGCATCAGTGAAGGTGCAAAATATGGAACGGGTCATTAGGATTCGAGTGTCCATGTGTCTAATTGGGGCTCAAACTTTGCAAAGGTCCTAAAATCTATGGTCTCCATGCTCTTGCAAAGTTTGCATCCCATCCAACACCAAATGTGGGCACGAGAGGTCAGAGGGCCCATTTTCACCCTATGCACTTTGTTGCATCAGTGATGGTGCAAAATATGGAATGGGTCATTAGGATTCGCATGTCCATGTGTTTGATCGAGCTCAAACTATGCATAGGTCCTAAAGCCTATGGTTTCCATGCTCTTGCAAAGTTTGAGTCCCATCTGAGATCAGATGTGGGCACGGGGAGGTCAGAGGGCCCATTTTCACCTTATGCACCTGGTTGCATCACTGGAGGTGCAAAATATGGAATAGGTCATTAGGATTTGCATGTCCATGTGTTGGATTGGGCTCAAACTTTTCAAAGGTCCTAAACCCTATGGTCTCCATGCTCTTCCAAATTTTGAGTCCCATTCGACATCGGGTGTGGGCACGAGGAGATCAGAGGACCCATTTTTACCCTATACACCTCGTGCATCAGTGAAGGTGCAAAATATGGAATGGGCCATTAGGATTTGCATGTCCATATGTTGGATCGGGATCATACTTTGCAAAGGTCCTAAACCCTATGGTCTCCATGCTCTTGCAAAGTTTGAGTCCCATCTGACACTAGATGTGGGCACGAGGAGGTCATAGGGCCCATTTTCAACCTATGCACCTCCTACCATCAAAGACGGTGCAAAATATGGAATGGGTCATTTGGATTTGCATGTCCATGTGTCGGATGGGCTCAAAATTTGCACAAGTCCTAAACCCAAAGGTTTCCATGCTCTTGCAAAGTTTCACTCCCATCCAACGCCGCATGTGGGCACGGGGAGGTCAAAGGGCCCATTTTCACCATATGCACACCTCGTTGCATCAGTGAAGAAGCAAAACATGGAATGGGTCATTAGGATTTGCATTTCCATGTGTCAGATTGGGCTAAAACTTTGAAAAGGTCCTAAACCCTATGGTTTCCATGCTCTTGCAAAGTTTGAGTCCCATCTGACACCGGATGTGGGCACAAGGAGGTCAAAGGGAAACATTTCATAGGTCCTCAACCCTACGGTTTCCATGCTCTTGCAAAGTTTCATACCCATGGATGTGGGCACGGAGAGGTCAGAGGGCCCATTTTCACGCTATGCAGCTCGTTGCATCAGTGAAGGAGAAAAATATGGAATGGGTCATTAGGATTTTCATGTCCATATGTCAGATTGGGGGCTTCAACCTTGCAGAGATCCTAAACCCTATGGTCTCAATTCTCTTGCAAAGTTTGAGTTCCATCCGACACCGGATGTGGGCACAAGGAGGTTAGAGGGCCCATTTTCACCCTAAGCACCTCATTGCATCAGTGAAGGTGCAAAATATGGAATGGGTCATTAGGATACACATGTCCATGTGTCAAATTGGGCTCAAACTTTGCACAGGTCATTATGGTTTCCATGCTCTAATTTTGAGGAGTTGATTGCTCTTCTAATTTTTGAAGAGCAGAGAAATGGTGGTGCATCTTCTTTCGGAGGAACTTCAAAAGAAGCTACCTTCTACTCAAATGCTGGAAGAGGTAGAGGCAGAGGTAAAGTAGGCTGATTTGGAGGCCGTGGTAGAAATTAGAATATGTAGCAAATTCAAGAAAACCAATCCTATGGAGGAGGATGTGATAACTTTAGAGGCAGGGGGAGCCAAAGAGGTCATGGTGGATGGCAGAGAGGCCAAAATGCAAACAGCAATGTTGAATGCTACTACTGTGGTAAAATGGGTCATATGCTTAAAGACTGCTACAAAAAGCAGAATGACATCATGACTGGAAAATTGCAACAAGGCAATTATGCATCCTCTAGTAGACAGGGTGATGACAAAAATAAATGAGCATCTGTTTATGGTGCAGCACATGACCAATTCTGTGATAAGTGCAGAAGAAAGCAATGATGTGTGGTATGTTGACTCAGGTGCATCCTCAGGGGGGTCACTATGTATAAACCCTCTATATCATGTGCATTCAAGGCATATTTCTAAAATCCCTTATCTGTAAATTTTTCATTAATAAAATGTACCCTTTTTCTATACAAATCTGTAAATTTTTTGAAAATTGTTTTAAATACTCCCTTATATAAATTAACTTTTGTTAAATTTAGATATTAAAAACATCCTTCTGTTGAACTCATGTGATAGGGTTACATATAATGAGTGACCCCCCCGAGGGTGCATCAAACCACATGACAGGTCATGCAGAATGGATGCAGGATGCAAGGAAAATGGAAAGACCAGGATTTGTGGAGACTGGTGATGATACTACACATCCTATTGTGCAGATTGGTAAAATTCCTTTGTCTATACAGGATGGAAAAAAGAAATACCTGTCTGATGTATTTCATGTCCCGAATATCACCAAGAACCTCGTTTCTATTGGTCAAATGGTTGAGCAGGGCTTGCAGGTTAGATTTAATCCTCATGGATGCTTTGTTGAGGATATGAAAAATAAAGGCCACTTGATAGCAAAGGGGAAGAACAAGGGCAGGACGTTTACATTGGATGTGGACATGCCTGAATTGAGTGCAGGAATGTTTGCACATGGGACTGTTGTAGTTGCAGATATTGATATCTGGCATAAACGCATTGGTCATGTTAATGTACAGTGACTTAAATTAATGTAGGCCCAAAATATTGTTGCAGGATTGCCTAAGTTCAAGGTTGCAGAAATGCATAAGGTATGTGAAGCCTATCAATTTGGAAAACAGGCAAGGAAACCATTTCCTAGACATGTTCAAGAGAGTACTTGAGGCCATTGGAATTAATCCACTCTAATGTGTGGACTACTAAAGCTACATCTATTGGAGGCTGTCATTATTTTGTCACTTTTATTGATGACTACAGCAGAAAAGTTTGGGTGTATTTTATGAAAAAGAAGAGTGAAATGTTTGGGCATTTCAAAGCTTTTAAAGCTATTATTGAAAAAGAAACAGGCCTGCAAATAAAATGCCTAAGGTTAGATGGAGGGGGAGAGTACCTCTCAAATGAGTTTGCAAGTTTCCTGCAGGAGCATGGCATAAAGCAGCAATATTCATGTAGTCATACCCCACAGCAAAATGGACTTGCAGAAAGGAAAAACAGGCATATTGGAGAGGTATCTCGTGCCATGCTCAACGAAAAAGACCTGCCATATTATTATTGGGCTGAAGCAGCTGCTACAGCAGTCTACATAATGAACAGGACTCCCATTGCAGCAATACATGGCATGATGCCAGAGGAGAGGTATACTGGTAGGAAATCAGATATTTCTCATTTGAAAGTTTTTGGTTGCATTGCCTATGTTCATGTGCCAGATGAGTTGAGATCCAAGTTGGATCCAAAAGCTGAGAAGTGCATCTTTATTGGTTATTCTTTGCAGCAGAAAGGGTATAGATGCTATAATCCTTCCACTTGTAAGTTTAGAGTGAGCAGAGATGTTGTTTTTGATGAGATGAGTAGCTGGTATAAACCAGTAAATGTCATTGATGATGTAGATGCACAAAATGGTAATGCTGCACAGAATTCACAGCAGCAATCATAAAATATTAGTGGACTTATAGTGTCCTCTAGCAATGGTTCACATACTTCACCATGGACAGGGAGATTGAGATTAGGAGGATCTCCTCAAAGCAATGCAGAAAGTGGTATGCAAGTATCACGAAAAGGGAAAGAGAAAGTAGATCAGCCCATGGTGAATGTGAATGCAGGTCACTCTTATGTGGATGGTGAATCCGTTGGCTCAGAGAACAGAGCCTTGATGATGAGTTGGGTATTCCTTCTATTGTTACACCTGGAGTAAGGAAGACAATTAGCGTCGAAAAAGAACAATCTCTATATAAGCATCGCTATATAGCGACACTAATAAACGTTGCTATATAGCGACGATTAACAGAAGCTTAATGTTTTTTTTAAAGTAATTCAAAAGAATGTTGTTTGCTACAAAATTTTCTTTGTGAAAAGGGTGATACAAAATCGCTCAAATGAGCCGAGCGACAGAAGCATATACATGTCAAAGATATACAACATTGTTTGTTACAAAATTACCCTTTTGAAAGAGAGGAGAAAAGAAGAAAAGAGGGGATAAAAGAGAAAAAGAGAGAAAGCATATGCTTATGAAAAGAAGAGAAAAGAAAATGAAAAAGAGGAAATAAGAGAGGAAAAAAGAAGAGAAAGAAGAGAAAGGAAGAAGGGAAAAGAGAAGGAAAAAGAGAGGGGAAAAGCATATGAGTATATGCTCATGAATAAGCATAAGCATATGAGCATAAGCATAGGCAAATGCATATGCTTATGAAAAGAATAGAAAAGAGGATGAAAGAGAGGAAATAAGAGAGGGGAAAAGAAGAGAAGGAAGAGAAAGGAAGATGAGAAAAGAGAAGGAAAAAAGAGAGGGGAAAAGCATATGAGTATATGCTCATGCATATAAGCATAAGCATATGAGCATAAACATAGGCACCATAAGCATATGAGCATAAACATAGGCAAATGCATATGCTTATGAAAAGAAGAGAAAAGAGGATGAAAGAGAGAAAATAAGAGAAGGGAAAAGAAGAGAAGGAAGAGGAAGGAAGAGTGGGAAAAAGAATGAAAAAAGAGAGGGAAAAAGAAGAGGGGAAAAGAGCATAAGCATAAGAGAAGGAAAAAGAAGAGAGGAAAATAAGAAAATGGAGGAGAAAAGAAGAAAAGTGTAGAAAAAAGAGAAAAAGAAAGAAAGCATATGCTTATGCTTATGCATGAGCATATGGTCATGCATAAGCATAAGCTTATAAGAGAGATACATAGACAAATGAATATGCTTATGAAAAGAAGAGAAAAGAGGATGAAAGAGAGGAAATAAGAGAGGGGAAAAGTAGAGAAAGAAGAGAAATAAAGAGGGCAAAAGACAACGAAAAAAGAGAGGGGAAAAGAAGAAAAGAGAGGAAAAAAGAGAAAGAATATGCTTATGCTTATGCATGAGCATATGAGCATATGCTCTTGCATAAGCATGGGCAAATGCATATGCTTATGAAAAGAGGAGAAAAGATGATGAAAGAGAGAAAATAAGAGAGGGGAAAAGAAGAGAAAGAAGAGGGAAAAAGAGAAGAAAAAAGAGAGGGGAAAAGCATATGAGCGTATGAGCATATGCTCATGCATAAGCATAAGCATATGAGCATAAGCATAGGCAAATGCATATGCTTATGAAAAGAAGAGAAAAGAGGATGAAAGAGAGGAAATAAGAGAGGGGAAAAGAAGAGAAGGAAGAGGCAAGAAGAGGGGAAAAGAGAATGAAAAAAGAGAGGGGAAAAGAAGAAAAGAGAGGAAGAAGAGGAAATAAGAGAGGGAGGAAAAGAGGGGGGAAAGAGGGAGGAAAAGAGGAAAAGAGGGAAAGAAGAGGGAATAAGGAAAGAGAGGGGAAGAAAGGGTTCCTACACCCATCGCTGCAGCTAGCACTTAAAGTGCTAGCTGCAGACCAATGTAAATAATGGAAACAAAAAAAGAAAAAAAGAAGAAGCACTTTCTTACCTGGAAAAGTCCCGCTCGGTGTTTTGTGGACTGGCCCTACAAAAGAGAGGAAACATACCATTTTTCAGATAACTAGTTAGAGGAAGGAGGAGTTGGAGAAGCAACTTTCCAAAGGGATTTGATTGAGGGGACAAGCATAAGCCTACAAACAAGGAGAAAGCATGAAAGGAAGGGAAAGAGGAGGAAGAGAAATACCAAAAAGAGGAGCAAATCTCATTTTTTGCCCTTAATCTCTGAAAATCAAGCATGAAAATTAGCACATAGGCTTAGCAATGCAAGGAGAAACATGCTTCAACTCTCACAAAATGAAATCTCACAAAAAATGAACCTACATTGCTTAAAGAGACACACCTTCTTGAAAAACTTCCTTTCACACAAGTAGAGAGGGAGAAGGGTGGAGAGGGAGCACAAGTGTCAATGGGAGAGGGGCTTGGTAGGGGTGGGGAGTGTGGGGAATAGAGGAGGAAAGCGAGGTCACCGAATAGAGGAGGAAAGCGTGGGAGGAGAGATTTTTGCTTTTCTTGAAATAGAGTTGTGAAAGATGGCATCGCGCGGCGTTTCGGGTTTTAGTCTCCCAGCATCGCTATATAGTGACACTTATATCCTAAAAGGTTGCTATATAGCGGCAATCATACCCTAAAAGTGTCACTATATATCGACACTCATACCCTAAAATTGTCTATATAGCGACACTTAACCCTAAAAGTTGCTATATAGCGACCTTTAACCCTAAGTGTCGCTATATAGCGACACTTATACCTTAAAAGTGTCAGTTCAAGGAACTTGATCTAAGAAGAGAGGGAAGGAGGTCATGGGTGGCTATTTTTTGGATCTTAATGGATTTCCTTGCATTTTGTGTTGTGACTTTGGAAGTGTGCAGATGGAAGGGACGAGTGAAAGCTTGTCAGATGATGTGCCAATGCTCGGGAGTGTAGAGTGGCTTACAGAGAGGTTGTATTGTCATTGCACTCATTGCAAGCGAGAAGTACGACATCAATGCCGTATTGTCATGCACCACTCGAGGATGTATGGGGAGGAGCCCAAACCAGTACCCACCGTTGGTGATGCACATGGTGATGGATCATCGGAAATTCAATGCTATTTGAGTTCGTGATTAATATTACATGCGTACATGACACAAAATCTTGAGACAAGATCTTATATTTACACAAAACCTTGAGATAGGATGAGGAGGTTGGTGTGCGTATACCTTCACACTACCAATGTGGATATGAAGATAGAGATGTGGATATGGAGATGCCACTACCAATGCTGGATCCAATTGATCTAGATGGATCTAGAGAAGAAGATGAAGATCACAATATGAGCCAAGAGGAAGATGTGCATAATGACATCATATGGGAGGAAGATGGAGATAATGATATTGAGGAAGAAGATGATGATCATCAAGAATCACCCAGCTTTATTGAAGAAGATGATCAAGTCTATGGTGAACGTACAATGCTAGAGTACGATGATGATATAGGAGATCAACTCAATACAGAGTTAGAGATAGACTTGTTTGGCACACTAGACTTGGCTCAGGATGAAGCCGTCTCAAACGTGGACATGAATATACGAGCTTCAAACTTGATGTACATGCTCTTGTACTTTTATTCTTTCAAAGGATTAAAGGTTGGTATGGGGAAAAACACTCTCTGTAAAACATCGCTATATAATGACCTTATACAAGTCTGGCAAGTGTCGCTATATAGCGACACTTTTTAAGCCCACTTTGTATACCCATGATTAGGGCCCCGCACATGCTAAACATCGGTGCATAACCATCCAAAAAGGGCCTATGCCTTGTAGTGAGAATGCATTTGGTTGCAAGTGGGTTTATAAGGTGAAGCACAAAGCAGATGGTTCTGTGAACAGATACAAGGCAAGATTAGTTGTCAAGGGGTATGCACAGACATATGGCATTGATTATGAAGAAACATTCAGTTCGATTGTAAGGATGGAAATCGTAAGAGCAGTCATTGCTATGGCTGCATCAAAGGGATGGTCTTCACATCAGATGGATGTAAAGAATGCTTTCTTGCATGGTGATTTGCAAGAAGAGGTCTATATGGAGCAGCCACCAGGTTATGTTCATGTTGTTCATCCTGAGTTTGTTTGCAGGGTTGAAGAAGCTGTAGATGCAATTGGTACACTGCCCATGAATAATAGCTGGATGATAGCTATCTTTATGTACTCTAGTTAGTGGCTTAGTTAATATGCCACCTTAGTTAGCTGAGTTTGGTTTGAGACCCACATATAGGATTCACCTATTCTTTTGTACTTAGAGTTCTTTTGGCTTACACAACTAAGAAGAGGAAAAGTGTTTTCAGCCTCCACCTTTGTGTATATTCCCCTATTGTGTATGTGAGAAAGTTGCAAGTGAGACTCCTACCTTCTCTCCCTTTCTCTTTACAAGATGTGCCTCAACTAATACAAATAGTGCTCAACTTGATGGTATGCAATGCGTGCAGAGACCCTCTGCTGCTGCAGCTCTGCCTCTAGCTATTGTACTCGAGTCTCCATCTGTGAAACAAACACACATCATGAGGAGAGAAAGCGGCATAGCACATGAGTAACTCATGCGGCACCAAAATATAGTAAAAGATGATGGACGACTAACCTGACTAGTAGACTCTAACAATCACACCTCCAAATCAGCAATACGTGCATCATGCTCATCTGCGAGAGGTGGAATCTATACTGTGAACATGCAAAAATCATTCTAACGTGACTTTGCAAAGAAAAAAAATATGGCGAATTTTCTAGATCAAGAATAATGATCTCTACTTATACTGCCGATCTTGATAGGGCGGAGACCATGTTGTGCAAGGATGTGGCTATAGAATGAACGCCCAAACGTAGTCATCCTCTGATAGATTGTTATGCTGGTGCAAGGACAGTATGAAGCTCTGGTGCCTCGCGCTGACGTTGCACACCTGATGTCTGCTACTGCATCCCATCCTACCACGTCGAGCTCCTGATCCAGAATGTGCACTGAGATATTCCACCCTATGTCCGAGGATGAACTCAGCATATAGCTGCCTGCATCGCAAATGAGCGAGGGACTTGGCAATTGTGAGGCAACTGATCACATTGGCAGTGATATACCTCATATAGATATGTGCTGCCATCATGGGGTGCATACACTGCAATATGTGAAAAGGCTATCTTGAACGAGGTCACTAGGACACTATCTAAACATCCTAAAAAAGAGATCTATTACCACCCTATGAGGAGAATCATGCTTAAATAGGCCATGTACTGCTCTCCAATCCATGATTTGACCTCCTACCTCGTCCTCTGCCTATGATTGAAATGTCTACTGAAGGTAACCACCTAGTTGACATAAACCATCAATGATTGCATCCACACTCGTGACCAAGTGAGGCCCCCAGCATCCTATAGAGTCCTCATCTTGACTCTCAAAATCTCAATTTGATGCTGTACAATGGCAGGAGGTGTTGGGATATCTCAAGGTGTATGCCTCAGGCACACCTTATGTTTCTATGTGTGAGTGCTAGAGGCACAGTTAGGTACCCACAAGCACAGTTAGGTGGTGGAAAGCCACATAGGATGATTGAGAGAATCTAGGAGCAGATTGAGGAGATGATTGTGGAGCTCTAAAGTCATCAGTGATGTCAGTGAGCATGTATGAGGTGCCTACTTAAGGACCTCACTCTTCTTCATTCAACAAGCAATTAATGCAAGTATTCTCAGTTTGTGTCCACTCTTTTCTTTCCTTTCAGCCTTCCAACATGGTATCAGAGCCCTTTGATCCCCCTTGAGCCCATTTCTACCACATCATCATCTTCTTCTTCATCTTCTTCTTCTCCATTTTCCTCTTTCTTCCCAAAATCTTTGAGAGCTTGGTTCTCCACCTACAAACGACCATTGCCCAAACCCTCTGAGCTGGAAACTCCTCTAGTATGGGCAAACTTCCACCTGCAAGCAATTGAAGAAAAAACGTCTGTGGTGGCTGCCATTCTCCAAACAACGAATTTCTTCTATTGCTCAATACTCCCTACCTGCTCTACCATTGCCTGAGCCCTCTTAGGAGTAGATGGGCGACCTCAAGATGAAGATTTTGAGCCATTTTTCAGGTCATTTGGTTCAGTAACGAGGGAGAAATCGTCAAAACTCACTTTCAGACTGTAGCAACTCTCCCGGGCAAAAGTGCGCACCATTTCGTCCAACCTCTATGCTGGACCCTCTCTGGTATATGAGCTTTCTTTTGCTTCAGAAAGCCCTCTTTTCCTTGCTTTGAAGAGTGAGCTACAAGCCCTCCAAGTTCAGCTTTTCAGTTTTGACAGTTTTGGACAAGTTTTTAAAGATGATGCTACATAAAATGCTACTCTAGCATTTTTGGTTTTTTAAAGCTTTCAAAAACTTCTATACAAGTGTGGCTTCAGTTTTGTTTTGAATTACTAGACCTGGATTTGATTGGAAAGTATTTATTTCACCCACTTCTATGAAGCATGTAAGAAGAAGCATCATTGTTTGAATATTGGTCACTAGTCTTTGCTACATCAAGTGCTCATATTTTGGAAGTCTTTCAGTTATTTTTTCCTTGTAAGAGAGATAGACACTGCCCAATATCTGGGTTAGACCCTCTCATGGCTACCCTATTTAATCTCAAGAAGTTCAATGGAAAGGGCTTCCACACATGGCAGATGAAGATGAAATTTGCATTGATGAGGGAGAACTTATGGGGACTTTTCAAACCGACTCCTACCGCTTCTTCTACGGCCTCCAATGCTGGAGAATCCTCAACTCCGACACGACCAGCAAGGGTTCCAGCTAGAGAAGAAAAAGCATACGGTATCATTGCTCTTGCTTTAGGAGATGATTATATTCACCATATCTCTGACTTGGAGTCTCCTTCGGAAGCTTGGTAGAAGCTTGACATGATTTTTGGTGCTAGCTCTCACATCTCTAAACTATCACTTAAAATCTCTTTCTTTGAATTGAAGATGGCTAGTGGTACTACTTTAGCAGCTCATGTCAACTATATGCGGAGTCTTATGACTCAATTAGCTTCTATCAACTCTCCTATTACTCCAGATGATGCTATGGCAGTGTTACTTAAGAGTATGCCTGAAGATTATGATCACATTGTTAGCACTTTGAAAAATATTCCTAATCCTAATCTTGAAGGTATTATCTCTGCTCTCCAAGAAGAACAAAGGCATATGGAGCTCAGGAAAGGCAATGACACTGCTTATGCTGTAAAAGTCCAGAAGGGCAAGTATACCCCTTGCAATCACTGTGGAAAGACAAATCACCTTTCAAAGGACTGCTTCAAAATTAATCCATGCAAGCACTGTGGCAAGAACAACCATAATGAGAAGTTTTGCAGAGCCAAAGCAAAGACAAAAAATCCAAATCTACTTTCAGTTGATGAGCCTCCACAAGATGAGGCATCCTTTGAAGATTATGCATTTTAAAACATCTCTATGTATGCTCCAGATCTCTCTTTTTATGTCAAGGTACTCAGCTTGGATAGTCCTCCAAAATGAATGAAAATAAACTATTGTGTTTTGTGTGTTTTGTAAACACCTCTGGTCACCTTATGATGTAGGCCATGTGTATGTTTTGCTCCATGGTACCTCCTGCAGACATTGTGTGCATGTACATGCAGGGGAGATAACCATTGAAAGGTCTTTTTATCCCTTTTGTTTACCTTACACCCAAGGGAACCCTTGCTAGCATGAGAACCTAGCCATAGATTAATCCTTGACCACCATGAGATGGCATGAGAAACTATGAGACTAGATGTATCCTTGACATAGCCTGAGGCATTCCCTTGAGGGGGGGTTTGTTGGGATATCTCAAGGTGTATGCCTCAGGCACACCTTATGTTTCTATGTGTGAGTGCTAGAGGCACAGTTAGGTGCCCACAAGCACAGTTAGGTGGTGGAAAGCCACATAGGATGATTGAGAGAATCTAGGAGCAGATTGAGGAGATGATTGTGGAGCTCTGAAGTCATCAGTGATGTCAGTGAGCATGTATGAGGTGCCTACTTAAGGACCTCACTCTTCTTCATTCAACAAGCAAGTAATGCAAGTATTCTGAGTTTGTGTCCACTCTTTTCTTTCCTTTTAGCCTTCCAACAGGAGGTGCGTCAGGTCTGCACAAATAAACACATATGTCTAAGGTCACTAATTCAAGTTGCATATGTATGTTAGCATGTGTTTGTGCACATACACATGCATGTAAAACCCAAAGGTGATCTACATGGATTTGGATTCAGCTCCATAATTCAAGCACTAACACAAATTAGTGCTCTATAACAACAACAATGCCATCCTTAGAGGACCAAGTCTTTGCTACATGTTTTGGGGTATTCTACATGTTTCTATCCATAACTATCATCAAGTGTAACTATTCTTCTCTCTCTCCATAACGTCTGTCGACAATTGTTTCATTTTTAGATTTTTCTATTTCAGATGAAAGTGATAATACATGTTAAAAAAAGTAAAATCCTAATGAAGGGTATAATGATTTCTTTCTTGACTTTTAAAGTTTATTTCTCTTGGATGAATAGCTCAATAGTTATTGCCTCTATGAAAATTATCTACTAAACCTGTAAAATGTGTTGGCCACTGGTCAATGAGGTGAATTGGGTTCTACCATTGTATTAGGTGAGTCTATTTGTCAATGTGAGTAGTCAAGTGTCGCTTGACTCCTTACATTATGCTAGAGATGCATAAACTATGGCATTGACATGCTTGAGAGAAAGTAGGAGGGACTAGACTTCTTAAATTCTCATGTGTCAACCATTCCCACTTGCTAACATGTACATATAGGTGCCTCCTTCTAATATGAGGAGGGGCTGCCACATTGCACTACCATGTGGCCCTTATGCTGACCTCCTAAGTTAATAATACTAAAATGGAATCAATATTTTCTAGCAATATAGAAGTTGTGGTGTGTGTTGAGCTAAGAAAAGTCGCACAAAGGAGCAAGCAAAGTTACACAAACACTTCAAAGGTATATGCTTTGAGAGAACAAGGCCTATTTCTACCTCTTTATTTGTTTTGCACATTCTAACAAAACTACATGGAGGACCTCTATTCTTGATACATGTTGCAATCATCAAGAACTTCATTCATAGAAATTAAGGCAACCTAGGATGCAAACCTTTAAATTGGACAAAGGTGGATGCTTAGCCTATCTACGGATGGGTCTCGAGTTGCATTGACAACGGCGATAAAGATGTGAGTCAACAAAAGACTTAAGCATTCAGAGACAAATACTTGTAACATTAAACCAAACCCACAGACTCACGTACAATCCATTATAAAAGCTCATTCCATCACTATACCATCCAACAAACTCGTTGACTTGTTAAACATCATAACTTAAGCTCCATGATAACAAATTCCAATGAACTAATGTACATCTCAAAATCTCATGTTCACCAGTTCCAAATTTTATAACATAAAGACATGAGAAGAGACAAACTGTCCAGCAAAACAACCCTCTACATTTCTTGGTGAGAAAATGAGAGAAACCCTCTTCACACATTTTTAGATCTTTTTTGGATAATGTTTCTCACCATTACTATTAGTATACATCACTTCATTGGGGTACACAAGGATGTTGTCACTTCATTGGGGTACACGAGGATGCATTCAAAAGACACAACCCACTCTCGTTACCACTATACTTGATTTCGTTCTATAAAATTTCTAGCTATGAAGAAAAGTCTTCATAAGACCATGTATTTGTTAGAATAAAATGTTTATCATATACCGTGGAAGTCTACAGTTACAAACCTTATCAAATCATACATTATGAGAGAACTAAATTAAACTATGTAAACTCGGATATTATTCATTTTGGTCATTGCATCCACTGTCTTTATGCCCTTTCAAGAATGAAAATGTCGCTTACTAGAAATGAGAGCATAGATTGCCATTGGGATTTGAATTCATAGCACGAAGATTAAGCTTACAATTCCCAAACGAAGACACAAAAAATGCAACATTAACATGCAAAAAATAAAACTAATTCCTAAACCTACAAAGAAGTGGTATCCATTGACCGATATGGTTGCCCATGCATTTGATAACAAAATTTTGGTGTGTCCATAGAAGCCTGCCCCAAACCCAAGTGCATGCATCGTAACAAGATGGCCTACAAGTAACAACAAGTGGACATGTAGACGCCCCCAAAACAATTGGGATATCCACACTGAATTCACCCCAATGCATGCCCAAGCTACAACCTCTTGCTCCCCCCCACCTCCACCTCCACCTCCCTGCCTCCATCCACCTCACCCCCCTCCCTATTCCTCCACCTCCCTCCCCACTCCCTCCGCCTCCCCCTTCCCTCTGCCACCCTCCCTACGCCTCCACCTCCCTCCCTACTCCCTCCACCTCCCCCTTAACTTAGCCACCCTGGGTCTCAGGAATGAAATTTAAAGTAATGGCCTCGTAGAAAAACAATCAGAAGTGCCCCTATTAAAACACATTATACATGATGCCAACATGGAATCTTTGGGTGCCCCTCCCCTCATCGTGCTGCCCCTCTATGCTGCCCTACATCCGGATCGGTCTTCGCTCTCGCCATGTTCGTCCGAGATGTCCGTCACTGATTTCCATCGAAAACTTGCAATTACCACCTCGATCCTCATTTTGGACTCAACTTTGGACATGTGTCAGCATCCCTGTGCTAATGACAATGGCTTATCATAGTCAATTACCTCGATTGTGGTAATTAATAGGGCATACCATATAATCAATACCTCGATAGCGGATTTGATGTGACATTCATGCATGCGAGGGATGTATGAAGATACCACGATCGAGGTTTCCTTCACACACGTATGCATGTGAGGCATGAAGAACCATACCTCGATCGAGGTTTTCATTCAACACCTACGCATGTGGAGGATCCATGAACATATGCCATGTCAGCATACCTCGTTCGAGGTAATTGGAATGCCAACATGCATAAGTGGAACTATAAAGCTATTCCCAATTTACGTCCTTACATGTTTTTTGTGGTCACAACCCACAAGATTGATGGGATATCTCAAGGTGTATGCCCCAGGCACACCTTGGTTTCTATGTGTGTGTGCTAGAGGCACAGTTAAGTGCCCATAAGCACTGTTAGGTGGTGGTAGATGCCACATAGGATGATTGATAGATTCTAGGAGCTGATTGAGGAGATGATTGAGGAGATGATTGTGGAGCTTGGTGGCTCATGTAAGAGGTGCCTACATATGGACCTCACCTTTCTTCATTCCATAAGCAAGCAAGCAAGCATTCTCTCATTTTGTGTTCAGCTTCATGCTTTCCTTTCAGTTCTTCAACATGGTATCAGAGCACTATGATCCTCCTTGAGCCCATTTGTGCCATGTATCTTCTTCATCTTCTTCTTCTTCTTCACCTTCCTCTCCATTTTGCCCCTTTATGCCCAACCACTTGGAGGGCTGAGTTCTCTACCTACAAGCAACCGTTCCTAGGGTCCTTCTGGCTGGAGAGACCCTTCATATGGGCAAACTTCCATGTCAGAGGAATTAGATAATTGTGCCCATGAAATTGCGCAATAGTGGTCTTCTTCCTGACGCCATTTCTTACAATGTGACTTGCTGGAGCAGCCATTCCAAAATTCCTCTGAGCCAAGCTTGCACAATAGTATAGCTAGCTCCTGTCCAAATTTTAAGGGAAATGGTCCACCAGGGAGGGAGAAATAGCAAAAAAAACAGTCGACTTTCAAGCTACTAGCTATGGTGACATGACGCGGCATTTTGCCTCTCTTCCTCAGTGGCTCTTCTCTGGTATACTAGCTTTGTTTCTACCTAGAAAGCCCTCTTTTCTTTGCTTTGAAGAGTGAGATACAAGCCCTCCAAGTTCAGGCCTCTGTTTTGGACAGTTTTGATAATGTTGTGAGTTTGATGCTACATTAGATGCTACTTTAGCATTTTTGATGTTTTAAAGTGTTGAATAGCATCAGTACAATTGTGGCTACAACTTTCCTTTAGGTTGCTATTCCTGGATTTGCTTGGAATACTTTCATTTAGCCACCTCTATGAAGCATGCAAATTGAAGCATCATTTCCATTATGATTTGTAGCTCATTTGTAGTATGGAATTTGGTTACAAGTCTTTGCTACACTAAATGCTTGTACTTTGAAGCTTTTCAACTCTTTCTAGCCTTGTAAGAGAGTAGACACTACCCATTTTTGGTTAGACCCTCTCATGACTACATTCTTGAATATGGATAAGTTCAATGGTAAAGGCTTTCACACATGGCAGATGAAAGTTAAGTTTGCATTGATGAGGGAAAACCTCTGGGGGCTTGTCAAACCTGCTTCAACATCTTCTTCAATAGCCTCTAATGTTGGAGAATCCTCAGCTCCTACATGCCTAGCACGAGATCCTACTAGAGAGGAGAAATCCTATGGCATCATTGCTCTTGGCTTAGGAGATAACTATATTCATCACATTTCTGATTTGGAGTCTCCTTCTGAAGCTTGGCAGAAGCTTGATATTATTTTTGGTGCTAGCTCTCACATCTCAAAATTGTCACTTAAGATTGATTTCTTTGAATTGAAGATGGCTAGTGGCACTCCTTTGGCTGCCCATGTCAATCACATGTGGAGTCTCATGACTCAACTTGCTTCTATCAACTCTCCAATCACTACAGATGATGCAATGGTAGTATTGCTCAAAAGTATGCCTAAAGATTATGATCATGTTGTTACCACTTTGAAAAATCTTCCTAATCCTACTCTTGAAGGTCTTATTATTGCTCTTCAAGAAGAAGAAAGGCACATGGAACTCAAGAGAGGCAATGACACAGCCTATGCCATAAAAACTCAAAAGGGCAAGTTTTCACCTTGCAAACATTGTGGGAAGACTAATCACCTCTCAAAAGATTGCTTCAAGATCAATCCTTGCAAACATTGTGGCAAAAACAATCACCATGAAAAGTATTGTTAGTCCAAAAAGGAAGCATTTACAAAACCAGAGACTACCAATCTACTTTCAGTTGATGTGCCTGCACAAGATGAGGCCTCCTATGAAGATTATGCTTTTTGAACCATCTCCATGTATGCTCCAGATCTCTCTTTTTATGTTGAGTCAAGGTACTCTGCCTAGATAGTCCTCCAAAATGAATTAAATAAACTATTGTGTGATTTGTAAGCACCTTTGGTCACCATATGATGTAGGCCATGTGAAGATTGTGGGAGAGAGGGAAGGAGTCTCACTTGCGGCTTTCTCACATGCACAATGGGGGAATACACACAAAGGTGGAGGTTGAAAACAGTTTTCCTCTTCTTAGTTGTGAAAGCCAAAAGAACTCTAGTACAAAGAAATAGAAGAACCCTATATGTGGGTCTCAAACCAAACTCAACTAACTAAGGTGGCATACTAACTGAGCCACGAACTAGTGTAGATAAGGATAGCTGTCATCCAGCTATTATTCGTGGGTGGTGTACCAACCGCATCTCCAGCTAACAAGTCGGTGACATAAATGCACAACAGTCACCCTGGCATATCACGAGTGGAGCTCGATATCTCAACACTCCCCCTCGAGCTCAATCCCAATTCTTGCACACCAAGCAGGTCTTTGAACTTGCGTAGCTTCTCTGCGCCCAATGCTTTCGTGAATATGTCAGCTACCTGATCCTCTGTGCTGACATAAACTAGATCAATAAGACCTAGTAAAGCCTTCTCCCGCACATAGTGATAATGCACCTCAATGTGCTTTGTTCTGGCACGAAAGACTGGGTTCTTTGCCAAATGTATACTACTCATGTTGTCACAATAAATGACAACCGGCCCATCTGTAGACTGATGCATATCATAGAGTAGCTTATGCAACCAAGCTACCTCACATGCAGCCATTGCTGCACCTCTGTACTCAGCCTCTGTGCTCGACAAGGCAACTGTAGGCTGTTTCTTGCTGCTCCAAGTGACTGCAACACTCCCAAAAGAGAACACATATCCACTGGTAGATCGCCTATCAGAAATACTACCAGCCCAATCAACATCAGTGTATCCATGCAACTGTATCTAAACCCCAGCCTCATAAAATAGTCCATACTACAATGTGGACTTCACATACCTGAGTATGCGTCTAGCCGCATCCAAATGCGGTTTCCTTGGAGCCTGCATAAACTGACTTACCAACCCAATAGCATAGTCATGTATATCAAACTTCCTACTAAGCGTCTGTACATAGTAGGGTCTTCCAGAAGCTCACCTACATCTGCACTCAGCTTCACATTCTGCTCCAAAGGAACTGAAATAGGCTTACAGCCTGTCATCCCATATTTGGACAGCATGTCCAGTCCATACTGCCTCTGCAAGAGCTATATCCCACTTGGTGATCTAATCACCTCAATGCCCAAGAAATAACGCAGCTCTCCCAAATCCTTCATCTCAAACTTTTGCCTCAATAGCATTTTCACATGAAGGATATCTTCATCACTATCACCTGTGATGATCAAATCATCAAATAAATGACCAGCAGCATAATCCCTTTCTTTGTTTTTCTCACATAGAGTGAGAAATCTGCCTTGGAAATCTGAAAGCCAATAGTGACAAGATACTGTCCTATCTTGTCAGACCATGCTCTAGGTGCTTGCTTCAAGCCATACAAGGCTTTCTTCAACCTGCAAACAAACTCAGGATGAGTAGCATGAACATAACCTGCTGGGTGCTCCATAAAGACCTCTTCTTGCAAATCACCATGCAAGAAGGCATTCTTTACATCCATCTGATGTAAAGACCATCGCTTTGATGTAGCCATAGCAATGGCTGCTCTTACGATTGCCATCCTTGCAACCGGGCTGAACGTTTCTTCATAATCAATGCCATATGTCTGTGCATACCCCTTGACAACTAATCTTGCCTTGTATCTATTCACAGAACCATCTGCATTGTGCTTGATCTTATAAACCCACTTACAGCCAATTGTATTCTTGTCTTTAGGCAAAGGCACCAATTCCCATGTAGCATTTGCATCCAAGGCATCCATTTCTTCATCCATGGCTTTCTCCCATTTTTCATTTCCCATGGCTTGCTCAAAAGAAATGGGTTCTGGTTCTTTTATCACTTTGACCATATAGGCATAGTGAATGGCTGTAAATCCATCATATTTCAGCCTAATACCTGACCCTGGTAGACCTGTGCAAAATAGGCTCACTTCCAGGTGCTCTCAAAACATCCCTTACTCCAGGCGTAACAACAGAAGGAATACCCAACTCATCATCAATGCTCTGTTCTGAGCCACTGAATTCACCATCCACACAAGAGTGACCTGCATTCACATCAAACATGGGCTGATCTACCTTCTCTTTTCCTTTTCGTGATACCTGCATACCACTCTCTGCATTGCTTTGAGGGGATTCTCTTGATCTCAATCTGCCTGTCCATGGCGAAGTATGTGAACCACTGGTAGAGGACACTCCAGGTCCACTGATATTTTGTGATTGCTACTGTGCATTCTGTGCAGCATTACCATTTTGTGCATCTACATCAATCATCACATTTACTGGTTTATACCAGCTGCTCATCTCATCAAAAACAACATCTCTGCTCACTGTGAACTTACGTGTAGAAGGGTTGTAGCATCTATACCCTTTCTGCTGCAAAGAATAACCAATAAAGACGCACTTCTCAGCTTTTGGATCCAACTTGGACCTCAACTCATCTGGCACATGGACATAGGCAATGCAACCAAAAATTTTCAAATGAGAAATATCTGGTTTCCTACCAGTATACATCTCCTCTGGCATCATGCCATGTATTGCTGCAGTGGGAGTCCTGTTCATTATATACACTGCTGTAGCAACTGCTTCAACCCAATAATAATCTGGTAGATCTTTTTCATTTAGCATAGCCCGAGATACCTCTCCAATACGCTTGTTTTTCCTTTTCTGCAATTCCATTTTGCTGTGGGGTATGACTGCATGAATATTACTGCTTTATACCATGCTCCTGCAAGAACCTTGCAAACTCATTTGAGAGGTACTCTCCCCCTCCATCTGACCTTAGGCATTTTATTTGCAGGCCTGTTTCTTTTTCAACCATAGCTTTGAAAGCTTTGAAGTGCCCAAACACTTCACTTTTCTTTTTCATAAAATACACCCACAGTTTTCTACTGAAGTCATCAATAAATGTGACAAAATAGTGATAGCCTCCAATAGATGCAGCTTTTGTAGTCCACACATCAAAGTGGATTAATTCCAATGGCTTTTTACTCTCTTGAACATGCCTAGGAAAAGGTTTCCTTACTTGTTTCCCAAATTGACAGGCTTCACAAACCTTGGGCATTTCTGCAACCTTGAATTTAGGCAATCTTGCAACAATATTTTGGGCTTGCATTGATTTAAGTCGCTGTATATTAACATGACCAATGCGTTTGTGCCAGATATCAATATCTGCAACTACACCGGTCCCATGTGCAAACATTGCTGCACTCAATTCAGGCATGTCTGCATCCAACGTAAACATCCTGCCCTTCTTCTTTCCTTTTGCTATCAAGCGACCATTATTTGTCATATCCTCAACAAAGCATCCATGAGGATTAAATCTGACCTGCAAGCCCTGCTCAACCATCTGACCAACAGCGATGTTCGGGACATGAAATACATCAGACAAGTATTTCTTTTTCCCATCCTGCATAGGCAAAGGAATTTTGCCAATCTGCACAATAGGATGTGCAGTATCATCACCAGTCTCCACAAATCCTGGTTTTTCCATTTTCCTTGCATCTTGCATCCATTCTGCATGACCTGTCATGTGGTTTGATGCACCTGAGTCAACATACCACACATCATTTCGTTCTTCTGCACTTGTCACAGAATTGGTCATATGCTGCACCATAAATAGATGCTCATTTCTGTCATCACCCTGCCTACTAGAAGATGCATAATTGCCTTGCTGCAATTTTCCAGTCATAATGTCATTCTGCTTTTTATAGCAGTCCTTAGCCATATGACCCATTTTGCCACAATAGTAGCATTCAACATTGCTGTTTGCATTTTGCCCTCTCTGCCATCCACCACGGCCTCTTTGGCTCCCCCTGCCTCTAGAGTTACCACGTCCTCCTGCGTAGGACTGGTTTTCTTGCGTTTGCTGCATATTTTGATTTCTACCATGGCCTGCAGATCGGCCTCCTCTACCTCTGCCTCTACCTCTGCCAGCATTTGAGTAGAAGATAGTTTCTTTTGAAGTTCCTGCTGAAGAAGATGCACCCCCATTTCTCTGCTCTTCAGAAATTAGAAGAGCAATCAACTCCTCAAAATCTGGAAATTTTTCACGGACAGCAATGGATGTCCGGAATTGTGCATAATCCTTTCCTAGACCATTCAAGGTCACAGAAACCAAATCGTCATCATCCACTGGCAACCCAATGGAAGCAAGTGCATCTGCAATTTTCTTCACTTTCATGTGGTAGTCATTTATGCTCAAATTTTCTCTCTGCACATTGTGCTAATCCTGTTTGAGTTGCATTTTCCTGGCTTGCGTATTTGTGCTATACATTTTTGCCAAAGTATCCCATGCCTCCTTGTTGAGATATCAAGCTCTATCCCCGACATATCTCCTGGATGACTATCATTTATGTCACCGCCTATGTTAGTTGTACTCGTGGTGTAGTTAGACTACCACGTATGTTTTTGGTTTGGGTTCACATATGAACCACGTATTCTAGGTTTTGACATATAGGGTATTTCCCTCTTCTATTGTATTGTTGTTGTGTGCAAAAGTGAAGAAAGGCTTCACCCTCCAACCTTGTGTCCTCTCTCTTTTGTGTGTTATGAAGAAAGCTGAACTTGAGTCTCCTATCTCTCTCCCTCATTCTTTACATGGTATCAGAGCCTTGTTCGTGGTAAGGAGCTCAAGAAAGCTAGCCAAGTCTGTGGTGTCCTGGTAAGAGGACCAGTGTAGCTTTCCTATTTCGAGTTTGGGAGCAAATCTCTGCAGGTAGCACAGCCAGAAGTGCAGGAGTGCACTGCTTCAGATTGAGAGGCCCTTCGCGGTGCGGTGAGAGCCCTTGGTGACTTTATTTTTCTGATTTGAGGCCATTTCGGGGCCCGTTTTGAAGGCGGAAGTTCTTCGCAGGCACTCAGAAAAAGGCCCTGTTTTTGTTGTGCGACCACCGCGCGGCTAGTCGGTGGAAAGGTGCCACAGAAATTGCATCGTATGCCTATGTGCAGAGATATTGGGAGTTGCAGATTCATGCCTGTTGCCTGTTGATGCAAAATCGTCACGAGGAAGTGACTGTGTGGTGAAATACCACTTTCGTCAGTGTTGCAGATCTGCCCCTGTGAGGCTCTTTGCAGAAGTTTTGCTATTTGCTCTTCTGAGGCATTTGCTGTGTTTACAGGTTGCTGTTGCAATTCGTGATTTGTAAAATGTCTGAGAATCTGTCTACCATTGTCAGTGAGAAGCTTGACAAGAACAACTTCCAAGCATGGAAGTTCAGGATGACAAACTTCTTTATGGGAAAGGGAGTTTGGGATTACATCAGTGGTGAAACTGCAGAACCAGTTTTGGGTGCTGCTCCCACTCCTGCTGAATTGAAGGCCTTTAAAGAATGGCATGAAAAAGCCAGAAAATGCCTGTATTGGCTGTCCGTTAGCATTTCAGATTCTATGATTGTGCATATACAGGATCTAGAGACGCCTAAGGAGGCATGGGATACATTGGTGAAGCTGTATAGCACAAATACCAAAGCACGAAAGATGCAGCTAAAGCAGGAGTTGCACAATGTGCAAAGGAAAAATATGAATATAAATGAGTATTCCTTGAAGGTGAAAGGCCTTGCAGATTCTCTTGCCTCCATTGGAGCACCTGTTGATGATGACGACTTAGTGTCCGTGACCTTGAATGGTCTTGGGAAAGATTATGCACAATTTCGGACATCCATTGGAGTCCGTGAAACATTTCCTGATTTTCAGGAACTTATTGCTCTCTTGCTGAGTGAAGAGCAAAGGAATGGTGGTTCAGCCACCTCAACTTCTCAAGAGACTGCTTTCTACTCGAATACAGGTAGAGGCAGGGGTAGAGGAAGAGGCCGTTCTGGTGGCCATGCAGGAAATCAGAACCAACAGCAGCAACAGGAAAACCAGTCCTATGGAGGAGGACGTGGTAGTTCTAGAGGCAGGGGGAGCCAAAGAGGCCGTGGTTCATGGCAAAGGAACCAGCAAGTAAATAGCAGCACAGAATGCTATTATTGTGGAAAGCCTGGACACAAGGAGAATACATGCTATAAAAAACAAAATGACATCAAAAGTGGGAAGTTGCAGCAAAGCAACTATGCATCATCAAGTGGGCATGGTGACGACAGAAATGAGCACCTTTTTGTGATGCAGCATATGGTTAACTCCATGTCAGGAGATGCTGCAGCTTGCAATGATGTTTGGTATGTTGATTCAGGTGCCTCTAACCACATGACCAGTCATGGTGAGTGGTTTCATGATGTCAGAAATTTGGATAAGCCAGGTTATGTTGAAACAGGTGATGATACTGCGCACCCAATTACGCAAGTTGGTAAAGTGCCATTGGCTATGCAGGATGGCAAACAAAGTACTTGGCAGATGTACTTCATGTTCCAAAAATCACTAAGAACCTGGTTTCAGTTGGCCAGATGGTTGAGCAAGGTCTGCAGGTTAGATTTAACCCTGATGGATGCTTCGTTGAGGACTTGAAAAATAAGTGCCGCTTGGTTGCGAAAGGCAACAAAAATGGCAGAATGTTCACCTTGGATGTTGATATGCCTGAGGTGAAAGCTGCTATGTTTGCGCATGGGAGAGGTGTCATTGCAGATATTGAGATATGGCACAAGCGCATTGGGCACGTGAATATACAAAGGCTGAAATCTATGCAAACGAAAAACATTGTTGCAGGTTTGCCTAAATTCAGAGTTGAGGGAATGCAAAAGGTATGTGAAGCATGTCAAATGGGTAAGCAGGCCAGACATGCAGAAGACCTTTGGAAGTGATCCATTCAGATGTTTGGACAACCAAAGCTGCTTCTATTGGTGGATGCCATTATTATGTGACGTTTATTGATGACTACACTAGGAAGGTGTGGATTTATTTTATGAAGCACAAAAGTGAAGTGTTCAGCCATTTCAAGGCTTTTAAGGCCATGGTTGAAAAAGAGAAAGATGTGTATATTAAAGTGCTAAGATCTGATGGAGGGGGAGAGTACTTTTCAGAAGAATTTTGTGAATATCTGAAAGAACAGGGAATTCAAAGGAAGTACTCATGCAGGTCTACCCCTCAGCAGAATGGGGTTGCAGAAAGGAAGAACAGGCATATTGCAGGAGTAGGACGGGCGATCCTAAATGAGAAAAACATGCCTGATTATTTTTGGGCTGAAGCAGTAGCAACTGCTGTTTATATTATGAACAGAACCCCCACTGCAGCTGTCCATGGCATGACGCCTGAAGAAATGTATACAGGCCAAAAACCAGATATTTCTCACTTGAAGGTATTTGGTTGCATAGCGTATGTTCATGTTCCTGATGAGAAGAGAACCAAGCTAGATCCAAAGGTAGAAAAATGCATCTTTATTGGATATGCTCAGCACCAGAAAGGGTATCGCTGTTATAACCCTTCCACTCGCAAAATGCAAGTGAGCAGAGATGTTGTTTTTGATGAAATGAGCAGCTGGTATGCACCAACTGTTATGGTAGGAGATGCAGATGCAGGAAATGGGAATGCTGCAATAAATGCAGAGCAGCAATCTCAAGCCTTGAGTGGACCCAGAGAGTCCTCTACTAGTGGATCTAATGCATGGACAGGGAGATTGAGATCTAGTGAATCGTCACATGGCAGTCCTGATAGTGTTGTGCAGGTATCACATAAGGGAAAAGAAAAAGTGGACCATGCTCCAGTATTTGATGTGTCTGCTGGTAGCTCTCATGTTGATGGAGAGTCAAGCGGCTCTGAAATGAGCCTTGATGAGGAACTTGGGATTCCTTCTGTTGTTACACCTGGTGCAAGGAAAAGCAGGCATGATTTAAAGACGCCTGCAACTGATCCAGTTGTACGGAGGTCCACTCGTATTAAGTATCCAGTTGACAGGCTGAGATATGATGGGTATATAGCACATCACTATGCTTATATGGTCAAGGTTCTAGAGGAGCCAGAGCCCACATGTTTTGAGGATGCAGCAGGGCATAAAAATTAGGAAGCAGCTATGGATGAAGAGATGGCTGCCTTGGATGCAAACCACACTTGGGATTTGATGCCTTTGCCTCATGATAAGAAGGCTATTGGCTGCAAGTGGGTTTACAAAGTAAAGCACAATGCTGATGGGTCTGTTAGCAGGTACAAGGCAAGATTGGTTGCCAAAGGTTTTGCACAGACATATGGAATTGACTATGAGGAAACTTTCAGCCCAGTTGCAAGGATGGCAACTGTGAGAGCAGTAATTGCTATGGCTGCTGCAAAGGGATGGTCTTTGCATCAGATGGATGTTAAAAATGCCTTCTTGCATGGTGACTTGCAGGAAGAGGTTTATATGATGCAGCCAGAAGGTTATGAGGATAAAGCACACCCCGATTTTGTATGCAGGTTGCGCAAAGCCTTGTATGGCTTAAAACAGGCGCCGAGGGCATGGTCAGACAAGATAGGACAATATCTTGTCACTATTGGATTTCATATTTCCAATTCAGATTTTTCTCTTTATGTGAAAAGGACAAACAGAGGGATTGTGCTTATAGTCATCTATGTTGATGACTTGATTATTACAGGTGATAGTGATGCAGACATTAATGAAGTGAAGCTGCTGTTGAAGCAGAAATTTGAGATGAAGGATTTGGGAGAGCTGCGTTACTTCTTGGGCATTGAGGTTATTAGATCCCCGAGTGGGATATGGTTGTTGCAAAGGCAATACGGTTTGGACATGCTGTCCAAATATGGGATGACAGGCTGTAAGCCTATTTCTGTTCCATTGGAGCAGAATGTGAAGCTCAATGCAGAGACAGGTGAGCTTCTTGAAGATATTACTATGTACAGGCGCATAGTAGGTAGCTTGATTTACATGACTATAACCAGACCAGATTTGAGCTATGCTGTGGGGCTGGTGAGTCAGTTTATGCAGGCACCAAGGAAGCCACATTTGGATGCGGCTAGGCACATACTGCGGTATGTGAAGTCCACATTGCATTATGGACTGTTTTATGAAGCTGGGTGTGCATTACAGGTACATGGATACACAGATGCTGACTGGGCTGACAGGAGATCTACTAGTGGTTTTATGTTTTCCCTTGGGAGTGGTGCCATCAGTTGGAGCAGCAAGAAGCAGCCAACAGTTGCCTTGTCGAGCACAGAGGCTGAGTACAGGGGTGCAGCAATGGCTGCATGTGAGGTAGCTTGGTTACGGAAGCTACTTGCAGATATGGGACAGTTAGTTCATGCAGCAGTTGTCATTCATTGTGACAACATTAGCAGCATCATGCTTGCTAATAACCCAGTTTATCATGCTAGAACGAAGCACATTGAGGTGCATTATCACTTTGTGAGAGAGAAGGTTCTAGCTGGTGAGATTGATCTTGTCTATGTCAGCACTGAGGAGCAGGTGGCTGATATTTTTACGAAGGCATTGGGTACCGAGAAGCTTCGCAGATTTAGGAGCTTGCTTGGTGTACGTGAGATGGATTTGAGCTTGAGGGGGAGTGTTGAGATATCAAGCTCTATCCCCGACATATCTCCTGGATGACTATCATTTATGTCACCACCTATGTTAGTTGTACTCGTGTAGTTAGACTACCACGTATGTTTTTGGTTTGGGTTCACATATGAACCACGTATTCTAGGTTTTGACATATAGGGTATTTCCCTCTTCTATTGTATTGTTGTTGTGTGCAAAAGTGAAGAAAGGCTTCACCCTCCAACCTTGTGTCCTCTCTCTTTTGTGTGTTATGAAGAAAGCTGAACTTGAGTCTCCTATCTCTCTCCCTCATTCTTTACACTCCTTTGGCGTATTTGCATCCTGACTATGCACAATCATGGAGTCCGAAATACTGATAGATAGCCAGTACATAACTTTCCTGGCTCTCTCATGCCATCCTTTGAATGCTTGCATTTCCTGTTGACTGGGAACATTAGGAAGAACAGGTTCTTCTTCATTTCCTGTAATGAACTCCCAATAGCCTTTTCCCATCAAGAAATTCGTCATTCTAAACTTCCATGCCTGGAAGTTGTTCTTGTCAAGCTTTTCAGTGACAATCTGTGAAAGAGAATTAGATGCCATTATAGAACACTGCAAAATATTCTGTCACTGCAAAAAACACAGCTTTTGCCTCACACGGGCAGAACTGCAAAACTGACGAAAGTGGTATTTCACCACACAGTCACTTCCTAGTGACGATTTTGCATCAACAGCCAACAAGCATGAATCTGCAACTCCCAATGTCTCTGCGCATAGGCATACGATGCAATTTCTGCGGCAACTTTTCACCGACCTGCAGAACAGTGGTCGCACAACAAAAACAGGGCCTTTTTCTGAGTGCTTGCGGAGAACTTCTGCCTCCAAAACGGGCCCCGAAATGACCGTATAGGCATATATTGCGCTCTCGCCACACCGCGAAGTGCGTCTCAATCTGAGACAGTGCACTCTTGCACTTCTGGCTGTGCTACCTGCAAAGATTTGCTCCCAAACTCGAAATAGGAAAGCAACACTGGTCCTCTTACCAGGACACCACGAACTTGGCTTGCTTTCTTGAGCTCCTTACCACGAACAAGGCTCTGATACCATGTGAAGATTGTGGGAGAGAGGGAAGGAGTCTCACTTGTGGCTTTCTCACATGCACAATGGGGGAATACACACAAAGGTGGAGGCTAAAAACAGTTTTCCTCTTCTTAGTTGTGAAAGCCAAAAGAACTCTAGTACAAAGAAAGAAGAACCCTATATGTGGGTCTCAAACCAAACTCAACTAACTAAGGTGGCATACTAACTGAGCCACAAACTAGTGTAGATAAGGATAGCTATCATCCAGCTATTATTCGTGGGCGGTGTACCAACCGCATCTCCAGCTAACAAGTCGGTGACATAAATGCACAACAGTCACCCTGGCATATCGCGAGTGGAGCTCGCGAGTGGAGCTCGATATCTCAACAGGCCATGTGTATGTGTTTTTCTCCATGGTACCTCCTACAGACATTGTGTACATGCAGGGGAGATAACCATTGGAAGGTCTTATGTATCCCTTTTGTTTACTTCACACCCTTGGGAACCCCTTGCTAGCATGCGATCCTAGCCATAGATTTATCCTTGACCACCATGAGATGGCATGAGAAACTATGAGACTAGATGTATCCTTGACATAGCCTGAGGCATTCCCTTGAGGGGGGGTATGATGGGATATCTCAAGGTGTATGCCCCAGGCACACCTTGGTTTCTATGTGTGTGTGCTAGAGGCACAGTTAGGTGCCCATAAGCACTGTTAGGTGGTGGTAGATGCCACATAGGATGATTGAGAGATTCTAGGAGCTGATTGAAGAGATGATTGAGGAGATGATTGTGGAGCTTGGTGGCTCATGTAAGAGGTGCCTACATATGGACCTCACCTTTCTTCATTCCATAAGCAAGCAAGCAAGCATTCTCTCATTTTGTGTTCAGCTTCATGCTTTCCTTTCAGTTCTTCAACAAAGATCCATTAGGCCTTGCTACCATACATTTGTCATCTTTTTGTGATCCATGCATGCATGGGCTTTGGTACATATGTACCAACAAAGTACATGTGCAACCTTGGATTTTTCACACATTGGTGCCTCTGTGATATAGAGCCTATTATAGATGAGGAAGAGGCATACACATCTGCAACTTTTGAAGGACATTATGATGTGTTAAGCATTGCTTTGCATGTTGGTTACACACTTTTGTAGTCAATGATGAGACCAATAATGTTCAGGGTGCATATTTCTACCTGCTTAAATGCACTGCAAAAATATAGCAATCTGATCAAGACTACCTTGAAGATTGGGGAAATGTCATAGTAGCGAGGGATTCTTATGTCATTAAGGGTCCACCCCAATATACTATGTTGTGAGAACGACCCTAGAACCTAGGATAAAATGGCCCTTCCTCGACATCCTTTTTAGCAGGTGACTCAAGGGACCGTCATCTTGGAATTTATAAGGTCTCTCATGATGTTATCAACCTTTTTTGCTATTCCATCTTGCAGCTCTAGAGCTAAAGAGTGTGCAACTCTGTTATGTTGAGATATCGAGCTCCACTCATGATATGCCAGGGTGACCGTTGTGCATTTATGTCACTGACTTGTTAAGTGTAGATGCGGTTGGTACACCACCCATGAATAATAGCTGGATGATAGCTATCTTTATGTACTCTAGTTAGTGGCTCAGTTAGTATGCCACCTTAGTTAGCTGAGTTTAGTTTGAGACCCACATATAGGGTTCACCTATTCTTTTGTACTTAGAGTTCTATTGGCTTTTACAACTAAGAAGAGGAAAATTGTTTTCAGCCTCCACCTTTGTGTATATTCCCCCATTGTGTATGTGAGAAAGCTGCAAGTGAGTCTCCTTCCTTCTCTCCCACTCTCTTCACATGGTATCAGAACTCAGTTCGTGGTAAGGAGCTCAAGAAAGCAAACCAAGTTCGCAGTGTCCTAGTAAGAGGATTAGTGTTGCTTTCCTTTTTTTTTGAGTTTGGGAGCAAATCTCTGTAGGTAGCACAGCGGAAAAGTGCAAGAGTGCACTGTCTCAGATTGGGACACCCTTCGCGGTGTGCTACGGGACAGGGCAAAGCCCTTGGTGAAATTATTTTTTTGATTTGAGGCCATTTCGGGGCTCGTTTTGGTGGCGGAAGTTTTCCGAGTGTTCAAGAAAGTGTCCTATTTTTGTTGTGCGACCACTGTTCTGCAGGTCAGTGAAAAGTTATCACAAAAATTACATCGTATGCCTATGCACAAAGATATTAGGAGTGACAAAATCATCCTTATTGCCTGTTAATGCATAATCGTCACTAGGAAGTGACTATGTGGTCAAATACCACTCTTGTCAATTTTGCAGATTTGCCCTTGTGAGGCATAAGTTGTGTTTTTTTGCAGTGACAGAATATTTTACAATGTTCTGTAATGGCATCTGATGCTCTTTAGAAGATTGTCACTGAAAAGCTTGACAAGAACAACCTCCAAGCATGGAAGTTTAGATTGATGAATTTCCTTAAGGGAAAAGCTATTGGGAGTTCATTACTAGAGCTGAACAAGAACGAGTTATTCCTAATGTTCCCAATCAACAGGAGTTGCAGGCATTTAAAGGCTAGCATGAGAGAGCCAGAAAAGTTATGTACTAGCTATCTATCAGTATTTCAGATTCTATGATTGTGCATATTCAGAATGCAAGCACACTGAAGGAGGCATGGGATACTTTGACAAAAATGTATAGCACAAATACGCAAGCCAAGAAAATTTATCTCAAGCAGGAGTTGCATAATGTGCAGAGAGAAAATATGAGCATCAATGACTACCACATGAATGTGAAGAAGATTGCAGATGCACTTGCTTCTATTGGGTCACCAGTGGAAGATGACGATTTAGTTTCTATGACCTTGAATGGTGTAGGAAGGGATTATGCACAATTTCGGACATCTATTGCCATCCATGAGAATTTTCTTGATTTTGAGGAGTTGATTGCTCTTCTAATTTCTGAAGAGCAGAGAAATGGTGGTGCATCTTCTTTAGGAGGAACTTCAAAAGAAGCTGTCTTCTACTAAAATGCTGGAAGAGGTAGAGGCAGAGGTAGAGTAGGCCGATTTGGAGGCCGTGGTAGAAATCAAAATATGCAGCAAATTCAAGAAAACCAGTCCAATGGAGGAGGATGTGGTAACTTTCGAGGTAGGGGGAGCCAAAGAGGTCATGGTGGATGCAGAGAGGCCAAAATGCAAACAGCAATGTTGAATGCTACTACTGTGGTAAAATGGGTCATATGCTTAAAGACTTCTATAAAAAGTAGAATGATTCCATGACTGGAAAATTGCAACAAGCCAATTATGCATCCTCTAGTAGACAGGGTGATGACAGAAATAAATGAGCATCTATTTATGGTACAGCACATGACCAATTCTGTGACAAGTGCAGAAGAAAGCAATGATGTGTGGTATGTTGACCCAGGTGCGTCAAACCACATGACAGGTCATGCAGAACGGATGTAGGATGCAAGGAAAATGGAAAGACCAAGATTTGTGGAGATTGGTGATGATACTGCACATCCTTGCAGGATGGAAAAAAGAAATACCTATCTGATGTATTTCATGTCTCGAATATCACCAAGAACCTGGTTTCTATTGGTCAAATGGTTGAGCAGGGCTTGCAAGTCAGATTTAATCCTCATGGATGCTTTGTTGAGGATATGAAAAATGAAGGCCGCTTGATAGCAAAGGGGAAGAAGAAGGGTAGGATGTTTACGTTGGATGTGGACATGCCTAAATTGAGTGCAACAATGTCTGCACATGGGACCGCTGTAGTTGCAGATATTGATATCTGGCATAAACGCATTGGTCATGTTAATGTACAGTGACTTAAATTAATGCAGGCCCAAAATATTGTTGCAGGATTGCCTAAGTTCAAGGTTGCAGAAATGCATAAGTTATGTGAAGCCTGTCAATTGGGAAAACAGGCAAGGAAACCATTTCCTAGACATGTTCAAGAGAATGCTTGAGGCCATTGAAATTAATCCACTCTTATGTGTGGACTAATAAAGCTGCATCTATTAGAGGCTGTCATTATTTTGTCACTTTTATTGATGACTACAGCTAAAAAGTTTGGGTGTATTTTATGAAAAATAAGTGAAGTGTTTGGGCATTTCAAACTTTTAAAGCTATGGTTGAAAAAGAAACAGGCCTACAAATAAAATGCCTAAGGTCAGATGGAGGGGGAGAGTACCTCTCAAATGAGTTTGCAAGTCTCCTGTAGGAGCATGGGATAAAGCAGCAATATTCATGCAGTCATACCCCACAGCAAAATGGACTTGCAGAAAGGAAAAACAGGCATATTGGAGAGGTATCTCGTGCCATGCTCAATGAAAAAGACCTACCAGATTATTATTGGGTTGAAACAAGCACCCAGAGCATGGTCTGACAAGATAGGACAGTATCTTGTTACTATTGGCTTTCAGATTTCCAAGGCAGATTTCTCACTTTATGTGAGAAAAGCAAAGAAAGGCATTATGCTGCTTGTCACTTATGTTGATGATTTCATCATCACAGGTGACAATGATGAAGATATCCTTCATGTGACAATGCTATTGAAGTAAAAGTTTGAGATGAAGGATTTGGGAGAGCTGCGTTACTTCTTGGTCATTGAGGTGATTAGATCCACAAGTGGGATATGGCTCTTGCAGAGGCAGTATGGATTGGACATGTGTTGGCTCTTTCCTACTGCTTTCGTAGGAAGAGCTGGGTATTCTATGTTTGCAGGGTTCCGAGGATTTTTGTCACCTATAGATATATTGGGATTGTCGGTTGTAGTATATGTGTAGGACATAAATCATCTTTGTTGAGGTAATAAATGCTTTTGCCTTCATTGGGGGTTGTAGGGTTTAGGAGGAGTTTAAGGGTTCAGAAGGAGGTTCTAGGGTATAGAAAGAGTTCCAGGGTTTAGAAGGAGGTTCCAGGGTCTAGAAAGAGTTCCAGGGTTTAGAAGGAGGTTCCAGGGTTCAGAAGGAGGTTCCAAGGTTCAGAAGGAGGTTCCAGGGTTTAGAAGGAGGTTCCAGGGTTTAGAAGAAGGTTCCAAGGTTAGGGTAGAGTACATGGTGGAGAACTCGTCTCCCTCGTAGATCATAGAGTTTTAAGGGTTGAGGAACAAAGTGTTTAGGGGAGCATAGGAGTGGGAGAGGAAGAAGGTGTAAGAGCATGGGGGAAAGAAGAGAGAGGAGGGAGGAGGAGGAGAGAGGAGGAGGAGGAGGGAGGAGGAGGAGGAGGGAGGAGGAGGAGGGAGGAGGAGAGGGAGAGGATGGGTTGCAAGGTTGGAGGAGAGGGGAGGAGGAGTTGCAAGGTTAGGACATGCTTTTGGACGTGCAGTGCAAGGAAGCATGGACACTTGAGACAAATGCTTGGAATACCAAAGTAGACTCAACACAATGCCCCAAAGAGTGTGGGCTTCATTCCATTATGGGGTATTTATACAAGTTGGAGAGCTTCTCTCTCTGCATGTAACACAAAGTTGTAACACAAAGTCGTATCACAAAGTTGTAACACATTCTCTCTCTACATGTAGAAGTTGTAACACAAACTTGTAACACAAAGTTGTTACACAAAGTTGTAACACAAAGTTGTGTCACAAAGTCGTAACACAAAGTTGAAACACAAAGTTGTGTCACAAAGTCGTAACACAAAGTTGTATCACAAAGTTGTATCACCTTCCCTTTCTACATAAGTTCATGTTGGCACAGAGTCAACATACTCCCGGATCCATTTTATTACCCGTCCTCGGGTTATGGCTTATTTTGATTTCAGAGTTGGGATGCCATGTGCATAATCCAGTGGCTATTTAGCTTGTGGCATGCGAGTCATTCCTGCTGTAATGCTTTTGCACCATACAATTTGTAGTCAATAGTCAAGAAACTTATCTCCTCTTAAGGAGGGGTAGATGACTGTGAATGTCAGAGGGGATCTCATTGCTGAGGTTGTGGAATCTGCCATCGAATCTTCTTGGGAAGAGGTTTAGCGGGGGTCTCGTTGTTGAGGCTAGCATTTCTTGCTATCTTGCATACATGTTGGATGTGATTGCACCCGTAGCATTGAGCTTGTAGATAATTAGTATGCAAGTTTGATATTTTTGCATATAGGAGATAGCTATGATGTTTGGCGAGGGTCTCGTTGTGGAGGATTGGTATAAAAGGATGTTGGTCAAGAAGCTTATCTCCTCTTAAGGAGGGGTAGATGACTGTGAATGTCAGAGGGGATCTCGTTGCTCAGGTTGCAGACTTTGCCATCGAATCTTCTTGGGAAGAGGTTTGGCGAGGGTCTCGTTGTTGAGGCTGGCATTTCTTGCTATCTTGCATACATGTTGGATGCGATTGCACACGTATCATTGAGCTTGTAGATAATTAGTATGCAAGTTTGATATTTTTGCATATAGAAGATGGCTGTGATGTTTGGCAGGGGTCTCATTGCGGAGGCTACAGACTCTTTTGCCAATTCATCTTGAGTTTTGGCATAGCTTCGTGTACTGCTTGTGAATTCATTGCATGCTTTAAGAGTATGGAATGAAAGTGTGTGATACTATTTTTTATGAAATCTATTATGTGCCTATGGCAAATCATGTGAGTGCATGTGATGTGTCTAACTATATGCTTATTTGTGGGATTTGATAGGGAAAGTAAGACTCAAACATCCCTAATGTGCAAAAAACGTGCATATGCAGTGAGTGTGCGTGAAACAATCTAGTGCAAACTATATGTGCAAAAACGTGCATATGCGAGTGAGTGCTTGTGATACAATCTAATCCTAACTAAGGAAGACTTGGTTTCCCAAATCTTTGTTTTTGTCGGGGATGGCTTGCGTGTTGATGTAGTAGCGCTTCAGTCGGCTCCCGTTTATTGTTGTGTTGAATTGGACTCCATCCATTGTTTCAAGTAGCACAGCTCCGATGGGATTCATCTGTCATACTCGGTATGGTCCTTGACCTAGATACTTCAGTTTCCCCTTGTGTGCTTTGGCATTGTATAACAGCACTAAGTCGCCTTCCTTGATGTTTTTAGCTTTCAGATTCATGTCAAACCATGCCTTTCTTCTGTGTTTTTCTATTGTCATGGCATGATAGGCAACTAGTCTTGTCTCTGTATGCTTTTCCAACTGACAGAGCCTTTCTTTCAAGGACTCATGATCACCCATGCGTTCCTGCTTGCGATGCGTAGACTTGGTATTACAATTCGAATGGGACCACGGCTTCAAGGCCGTACACCAATTGAAAAGGTATGTTCCATGTACTGACCTTGAATGTGGTTCGGTATGCCCATAAGGCTGCATTCAGTTTCTCTGCCCAACAGAACAGTGTGGTTCTACTACCTTGGTGAGGATATTGCATATGATTTTGTTTGTGGATTCTGCTAGTCCATTCCCTTGGGGGTAGTAGGGTGTGCTTTTTCTATGGATTACCATTAAGCCAGACAAGAGTTCTTGGATTACCTCATTGACAAAATGTGTGCCTCTATCCGACACAATTTCAATGGGGCATTCGAATCGAGTGATCACATTTTCGTATAAGAATCTTGTTGTGCTTCTGGCATCTGCCTTTCTGACTGCTTTAGCTTCAGCCCATTTTGTAAAGTAATCAGTGGCCACAATGATGTAGCATGCCTGTGTTCCTTTTGTTGTTGGATGTATGGGATCCACATAGTCAATCCCTCATTTTTCAAATGGTTTTTGTGCAACAATTGGTGCTAGGGGATTGAAGTCTTTGTGTTGTGGTTTAATAGTCCGTTGGCATACATCACAACCTTTTACATATTCATAGGCATCTGCCCACAGTGTTGGCCACCAGTAGCTTGCAAGAAGAACTTTTCTTACTGTGGCTTCCCCTTGGAAGTGTCCTCCTGCAATGCCTTCATAGACTTCACTTAGGATTGGCAGGATCTCATGAGGCATTACACATCTTCTTAATATCTGGTCCTTGCCCATCTTGCACAGTTGTCTTGCAATGAGTTGATAGGGTGCAGCCTTTAGAATCAATTTTCTAGCATCTACTGCTTTCATGTCAGGGGGTGGTCTTCCTGCCACCAAGTACCCAATGATATCTCCACACCATTCTGGAATAGCATCTATTTGAAATAGTGTGGCATCTGGTAAGTCGTCTTCTACTCCAGTGGCTTCTTCTCCTGACTTGACTCGAGACATGTGATCGGCAATGTAGTGTTGGGCACCTTTGCAGACCACGATTTTGAAGTTGAATTCTTGAAGCAAGAGGAGCCATCTGGTTATTCTTCCTGTGGTACACAGCCGGTTTACAAGATAAAGCAATGCTTGATGGTCGGTGTAGAAGACGAAATCATTTGGCAGTATAGTGCCGAAATTTCTTTACACTATACACCATTGCTAGGGCTTCTCTTTCTGTGGTTGTATAGTTGATCTCTACATCATTGAGTTGACGATTGGCGAAGTAGAAGGGGTAGTCTTTCTTATGTTCACCAGGTTGACAAAGCACACTCCCAATTGCATACTTGGATCCATCAGTATGAACATGAAAATCAATATCCCAATTGGGAGATATAAGGATGGGTGCTGTGATTAGGCGCCACTTTAAAAGCTCAAAGGCTTGGTTGCACTCTTCAGTCCATAAGAACTCCACTAATAATTTGTAAAGTGGTCTCGCTATCATGGCATACTGCAATATAAATCTTCTATAATAGTCGGCATGTCCCATAAAGACCTGTACACCTTTGGAATTTGTAGGAGGAGGCAATTCCATGATGATTTTGATTTTGCCCATGTCAGTTACAATCCCATGTTGAGAGACAATGTGTCCGACCACAACTCCGTGGGTGACCATGAATTGGCATTTTGTTGGATTTAGGGAGATGCCATACTCCTTGCATTTGATTAGTACTTCTTCAAGACATTTAAAGTGGTCCTGTTTGTTTGAATGGATGCACAAACCATCCAAGAATACCTGTAAAAACTTATTTAAAAATGACTTGAAAGCTGTGAACATGACTCGCTGGAATGTGGCTGGGGCATTATAAAGGCCGAATGGCATGACTCTATATGCAAAAATACCCCATTCTGTAGCAAATGATGTTTTTGATTGGTCTTGAGGAGCAATTTGCACTTGGTTATAGCCACTAAAGCCATCCAAGAAGCTATATATTTCGGATCCTGCCACCTTTTCCAACACTGTTTCTGTTAAGGGTAGGGGGTAGTGATCCCTAATTGTGGCGGCATTCACATTTTTCAAGTTTACGCATATTCTGAGCTTCTTGTTGCATTTAGGCACAATGATAATGGATGAAACCCAATCAGTGTGCTCTATCTCGTAGATGAATCTGGCATCTAGGAGTTTTTCCAGCTCGTCATAGACCATGGTGCCATATTTAGGATACCTTAGGGTGAGCACCTTCCCTTATAGGTATCGTGTGTACTGCCACTTCTAGTGAAATTCCTTTCATCTCTTTGTATGACCATGCTAGGCAGTCACGGTATTCCATTAGGAGGTCTTTGAGTTTGGTTTCATCTTCTTGACAGAGCTGTTTCCCAATGAAAACCAATTTTTCTTCCTCCCCTTCAAGGGCGAGGTTTATTGTGCGTGTTTTTGTCGGTCCCTCATAGATTGGAGTTTCTCCAATGCTATCAGTTTCTTGAACTTTAGATTCTCTGAGTGGTCGTGGCATTGCTATTGGCGCACTACCACTTGTATAATTCTTGAAGTACTCTGGCACTTCTCGAAGATCGGCCTCTGATGGGGTTGAACTAGCCTGACATGTGTCATTTGTACTGGGTGGCATAGTTGCATTTATTAATTTGTTAGGCTCTTCTTTTCTTTCTTTTTCTGAAGTCGCTTGATCGAGCTTCATCCGCACATGTGGCTTATATTTCCGAAACTTCTTACGTTGGGAACTATGGGGTAACTTTTCCACTGGTAAGGTGTTTCCCAGTAAGGGTTCATGTGCTGCACATACTCCTTCCAGTCCCTCAGGGAACCATTCAAGAGGCGGTGGTTCTGATTTTGAGGGAGCTGATTTTGCAAGGTACAATTCGACAATCCTTGTTTGGACTCGTTCAAATTCATTGAAGTGCTCGGCCTTGGCTTTTCTGCGATTTCCTCCTTTAGCTTTCTTGCAGGATCTTCTACTATTATTCAACTGCGGAGGTTCAACTTTTGGGAGCTCGATTGCCATTAGGGCATGCAGAATGGCTAAGTCATTATCAAAGATTTGATCTTCAATTTCAGCATTCACAGCCTCTGTTTCAAGGTCCCAAGGAAAATCTGAGTCATCATTGTTATGGGTACCTTCTTCAGGTTCATTATCCCATTCGAGGTCAGCCATAAAGAATGGCATCTCTAGATCGATTGGTTCTTCATGTGTCAGTGGAGGATCAACTTGTAGTGCATTAGCATCTATCTGTGAGAAGATGGGGTCTAATGAATGGCAGTTGTTGATGGTTGCCAATGTTTGTATCCAGTTATTGACATTGCTTTGTGAGTCACCTGCTATGGCATGCTGTTGCAAGGGAGCTGATTTGCTCGAGATTGTCGTGGAAGATGTGTCATCCAATGCTCTAGGCACAATTGGTTTAATAGCTCTTGTCCCCACATTCACCCTGACTGCAGTGTCTCGATTCTGGATTGTCAGTCTATCAGTTCCCCAGTCATGGAGGACTGATGCTTCCCGTAACCAAGGACGTCCCAGTAAGATTTGATAGGATTTTTTGGGGAGATCCAAGATTGTGAATTGAAGGGAAAAGCGGACTCCTGCGATCTTTGTGGACACGCCATTCACTATTCCCAAGGGTTTAGCCCGTGAATCATCGGCAAGGCATATGTTGAAATTGGCCTTTTGCATTGGTGGGAGACCCCATTCTTCATAGAGCTCATTTGATAGGACATTGACACCGGCTCCACCATCCACTATGGCTTGGACTTCATTATATGCCTTGTGGATCAAAGGCACAATAATGTTGCACATGTCATCTCTCTCACCCATCCACACAGGGATATCTTCAATGTTGTTCATAGGTGGAGGGGGATTTGTGAGTTCAATCCATCCTTTGAAACTCTCTCAAAGATTGGGACAATTCCGTAAGAGGATTCCGATGGGAATTGACATAGGGCAACTCAGGATGCTAGAGAGTGCGGCTCCTTCAAGTTGACATGGTGGTACATTCTATTGTGTGGAGTCTGTTGTTGGAACAAAGGCTCGAGTACAGTATCAATACTTTGTGTGGCCAAGTCATGGGTTGGGTCTTGAGCTTGTTTCTCAGCCTCAAATTGAGCTTGTTCATTTTGGACCCATTGTTGAAGTACTTGAAAATGAACCTTCTCCACCTCTACATTCGGGTATGGATCTTCTTTTATTTGAGGCTTGGGAGTTGATGTGGATGAGCTCGGCTGCTCATTGCTTAGCGGAGGTGGAGGCACTTGTGCTTTCTTTTTCAGAAGTCGCTTTGGTTGGATTGGAATGATAGGGTCCTTCGTGGCCTCTTTCTGTTGGCGTGTAATTACATTGATAGGTTGTGACTTTACACTTGCCGGACCCAGACTTTGATGGTCCACGCCAATGATGCTGATGGGGACGTCAGGCTTCGTGTTTGTTCTAGGACCTTATTTTTCATGGGACAATCCATACAGGCATGTCCTATGCCACAATCTCTGTAGAGTGGTTGGAAAGTAGCTGGGCTACCACGATGAGGGCACTCTGCGATCCGATGATTTTCTTCACAACCGTAACACTTGATTGGTGCTCGAAATGTATTGGGTTGTACTTGATTGGCATAAACCGGTATTAGACCCTCTGCACCTTCTACATAGTACATTGGGTACTCTGCTTCATACTCAAATAGTGAGTCTACTTCCTCAGCTTGTAATTGATGTATGGGAACTGCCTGAGGAGCTGGATTTGGTGCTCTTGGATACAGTCGTGGATTCGGATTCCTGAGTAGTTGTGGGACTTGTGTCCGAACGGGAACAGGATTTAGCCTCGGAGCTGGTGGCGCTTGTGCAAGTGCCGGTTGCCTGTATACTAGCATGGGTGCCGCTTGGTATTGTGGAGGTCGAGGCGGATTGTTGCGCATGTTGAAGATGCAACTGTTCTCATCATGGCCGCCGATGACACAGATACGGCACCACAACCGTGGTGGTGGATTTGCTTGTGCAGTGATCCTTGCTCTTAGGACTAGGCATTCATTTGTTGTATGATTTGCCAAGCAGTGTGGGCACCAGACATTTTCTTGCCGTGGATATGTTTGAGTTGGCGGCTGAGACAAGTGGAGTTTTTGATCCATGGCCTGCATGATATCTTCTTTCAGCTTCAAGGTCATGGCCTCTAGGCGATCTTCATTGGATGTTTTGGCAGTGTCCTTTGATTTACCTTTTTTCGTGTGCTTATCTCGTGTATTTGATCTGGTGTCATCACTGCTAGTGTCTGAGTCTGTCATGCCATCTTCGATGTCAATGGCTGCCGCGCATGAGCAGCACTGAATGTTTCATAGCTACTTATCTTTTTCATATCCTTGCGGATTTTCTTTCTTAGACTTGCTATGAACCATGTCGTGAGGTACTTTGCATCTGGGCATGGGTCACATTTGGTGATCAATCTCTTCATCTTTCCCAGGTATGTGCGTACATCTTCTCTCCGGCCTTGTTCGATTTTGCTGAGTTGGAGAGCGGGATCATCTTGTAGCCTCTCTGTTTGAAAGCGTCGTTTGAATTCGGTTTGAAGTAGGTCCCATGTGGCACGTTCTTCCACGAGAAGGTCGAGGTACCATTCTGACGCTTCATCAGTTAAGGCCATTGGGAACCAAGCCACCTTGGTTTCATCGGATTGATCACCATCTGCTCGACAATGCGGCATCAAAATGCTGGAGGAAGCGAGCTGGGTCTCCCCTACCATTATATTTGGGAAGTTCGAGTTTTCCCAAGGGGCGTCGACCTTGATTGTTGTGATTTCGTCGATTGAAGAAGTTGTCAGCCTCTGCATTGAGCTCGATATCCCCATCATGGTCATGATGGCGTCCAGCCATGTTGGGGCGTGGAGGAGTTAAAGGGAGTTGGTAAATCTCAGGGGGGGGATTCGAGGTAGAGGATTGGCGGGGGCGGTGGTTGCAGCGGAGTGAGATGCGGATGTGGCAAGCGTTGGAGTCGAAGGCATTGGCTGGAACGTAACTGCATGCAGATTGTGCGTGATTTGCCAAGGGTGTTGCTGCCCCAAGTGCGGGTGTGGATGTGGTGTTGTTAGGAGAGTTAGAGTGGTGTTAGTTTGTGTAGGGACCGTCGTGTTAATAATGTGCCTAAGATTGTCCTACGTGTGTAGAGAAATGTGCCGGTGCAAACGGATCGTTAATCAGAGGTCACGACATGAAAATACGAGTCAATTAATGCAAAATGAGGCCCACACGTGGGCGCAAATGAACATGTGCTAGGGATGCCGAAATGGTGTGCAATGGGCTAGAAAAATACTTGTAACGTGGTGTTTTTGTGTGAAATCTGGGTTCAAACGGGGTTCAGTTTGGGCCCAAACGGATGAGTTTCGAGGGGTTAAAGTAGGGGTAAATTTTGCGTTGGGGGTTCCTAATGGTGGTGTGAATGGACTTTAAGTCCAACCCAGGGGTTGAAACCAAGTTGATCTAGTTAGACTAACTAACCTATTTGTCTAGTTAGAGGCTAATCAGTTAGTCTAACCTAGCCTAATGAGGGTTAGACTGACCATAGTCTAACTTAGTTAGTGTAACTAACTACAATTAAGTTAATTGAGGTTAGGTTAAACTAATCGAACCAAGGGCAAAACCAACCTAGCCTAGGTTTCTGCTAACTAACCTAGCTTAACCTAATCTAACTGACTTAGACTAACTAGCCTAGGGTTAACCAACTAACCTAGCCTAACCTAACCTAGGTTAACCAACTAACCTAAGCGCAGTTAGTCACTAACTTGAGGTTAGTTTTAGGTTAGGTTTTTTTTTTTTTTTGTGGGGGGGTGGTTTCACGCGGGGGGTGGTTTTGCGCAGGGGGCGGTTTTTCACAAGGGGGTGGTTTTTCGCAGGGGGTGGTTTTTCACATGCGGAGGGGGGTCTGTGCGGGGGTGAGGGGTGAGGAAGGGCATTGGGTGAGGGGCGAGGGGGAGATGGAGGGTGAGGGTCAGAGAGCGGGGGGGTTGAGCGCAGGGGGGGCGAGGGGTGAGGGGCAAGGGGCGAATGGGGGGTTGGGGGCAGGGGGGAATGGGCGGGGGGTGAGGGGCGAAGGGGGGATGGCACGGGGCGACAAGGGCATGAGAGAGAGGGGGCGGGGGGTTCTGTGCGGGGCAGGGGAGGTGGGGGGGCGGGGCGGGGGAGGTGGGGGGTGGGCGGGCGGTGGCGAGGGGCGGGCAAGTGGCACGGGGGGCGAGTGAGGGGGCTTGGGCGCACGGGCGGGCGGTGGCGGGGGGATGGCGTGAGCGGGGGGCGGGGCAGGGGAGTGGCGTGAACGGGGGGCGGGGCATGGGAGTGGCGCGGGCGGGGGCGGGGAGGGGGAGTGGCATGAGCGGGGGGCAGGGCGGGGGAGTGGCTCAACGAGGGGCGGCACGATGTGCACCGCCAGAGGGGTGGCAGGCGGTGCCTCTGCGGAGCGCCATCAGGGGGGTTAACAGAGAGGGGGGGGAAGGTTTATAGAGAGGGGGGGTAAGGGGTAGAGAGAGAGGGGGGTAAGGGGTAGAGAGAGAGAGGGGGGACGGTGGTAGAGAGAGGGGGAGGGTGGTAGAGAGAGAGGGGGTGGGAGAGAGAATGAGGGGGAGAGAGGAGAGAGTGAGAGAGAGAGAGAGAGGGGGGAAAAGGGGGAGAGAGGAGAGAGAAAAGAGAGAGAGGGGGATGGGGAGAAAATGAGAGAGAGAGAGAGTAAGGGAGGGGGAGGGAAAGAGAGAGATAGAGAGAGAAAGGGGGAGGGATAGAGAGAGAAAGAAAGAGAGAGTGTGAAAGGGGGAGGGGGTGGGGGTGGTGGAGGGGGGAGGGGGTGGTGGAGGGGGGAGGGGGAGGGGGAGGTGGAGATGGAGGGGGAGATGGAGGGGGGAGGGGGAGATGGAGATGGAGGGGGGAGGGGGAGGTGGAGAGGGACGGGGTGGGGGGAGAGGGAGGGGGAGATGGAGGGGGGAGGGGGAGGGGGGAAGGGGGAAGGGGGAGGTGGAGATGGAGGGGGAAGGTGGTGGTGGAGATGGAGGGGGAAGGGGGAGGGGGTGGGGGAGATGGAGGGGGGAGGGGGAGGGGGTGGTGGAAGTGGAGGTGGAGGGGAGAGGGGGAGGTGGAGATGGAGGGAGGAGGGGGAGGGGGAGGTGGAAATGGAGGTGGAGGGGAGAGGGGGAGGTGGAGATGGAGGGGGGAGGTGGTGGTGGAGATGGAGAGGGGAGGGGGGAGGTGGTGGTGGAGATGGAGGGGGAGGGGGAGGTGGAAATGGAGGGGGAGGGGGGAAGGGGGAGGTGGTGGTGGAGATGGAGGGGGGAGGGGGGAGGTGGTGATGGAGATGGAAGGGGAGGGGGAGGTGGAAATGGAGGGGGAGGGGGAAAGGGGAGGTGAAGATGGAGGGGGAGGGGGGTGGTGGAAATGGAGGGGGGAGGGGGAGGGGTGGTGGAGATGGGAGGGGGAAAAAAAAAAGAGCACAAAAACTTGATGGACAGAAATCGAAAAGGAGGGAGAAGTGGTCACCTGAACGCTCTCCAAGTCTTTCTCAATGTAATGGGATTGTTGTGGAACAATGGACGGTGGGTGGAAGGCTGGGTTATCGCTGCGAGAAGGGCTCAAAGTCACTTACAATGTGAGGATGGGAGTAAGGTGGTGGTCGATGGAGAGGGAGGAGTGTCTTGCGTGGGGCTCGGAATGAAGAAGAGAATGGAGGCAAAAAGTGAAAGATGAAGAATGAGGTAGATTTTTATAGGATTTGATTTTAGGTTTAGGGTTTAACCCTAAACTCTTCCCGAGCCATAACTCTTTATGGAGAGCTCGGTTTGCTTTTCTGAAAAAAGGTAAAATGATCAAAATTGCAAGCTCTACGCATTTGTGTCCACTACCTAGCCTGATTGTATATCATGTGGCTTCTATTTAAGAAATAAAGAAAATTTCTTAAGGTAGTAACCCAAGGTTGATGCTTGGGGTTGATATGTTTGGCTAGAAATGGGAAAAAAATTTTACTCTCCTTGCCCTTGAGTGTTATGTTTGTGAAAGTTCGAAGTAGTTTGTTGTTTAACACATACCTACATATGTTAACTCACTACTTGAGACACTAGTCTCCCCGGCAGTGGCGCCAAATGTTGGCTCTTTCCTACTGCTTTCGTAGGAAGAGCTGGGTATTCTATGTTTGCAGGGTTTTGAGGCTTTTTGTCACCTACAGATATATTGGGATTGTCGGTTGTAGTATATGTGTAGCTTAGGACCTCGAGTCGTGTTCTGGTGAGGGACGAAGGCTTAAGTGTGGTAAGCAAACAAAGTGCATGCATGTGTAAAAGGAACGTAAATCATCTTTGTTGAGGTAATGAAGGCTTTCGCCTTCATTGGGGGTTGTAGGGTTTAGGAGGAGTTTAAGGGTTCAGAAGGAGGTTCCAGGGTTTAGAAAGAGTTCCAGGGTTTAGAAGGAGTTCTAGGGTTTAGAAAGAGTTCTAGGGTTCAGAAGGAGGTTCCAAGGTTCAGAAGGAGGTTCCAGGGTTCAGAAGGAGGTTCCAGAGTTTAGAAGAATGTTCCAAGGTTAGGGTAGAGTACATGGTGGAGAACTCGTCTCCCTCGTAGATCATGGAGTTTTAAGGTTTGAGGAACAAAGTGTTTAGGGGAGCATAGGAGTGGGAGAGGAAGAAGGTGTAAGAGTATGGGGGAAAGAAGAGAGAGGAGGGAGGAGGAGGAGAGAGGAGGAGGAGGGAGGAGGAGGAGGAGGAGGAGGAGGAGGAGGGAGGAGGAGGAGGGAGGAGGAGAGGGAGAGGATGGGTTGCAAGGTTGGAGGAGAGGGGAGGAGGAGTTGCAAGGTTAGGACATGCTTTTGGACATGCAGTGCAAGGAAGCATGGACACTTGAGACAAATGCTTGGAATACCAAAGTAGACTCAACACAATGCCCCAAAGAGTGTGGGCTTCATTCCATTATGGGGTATTTATACAAGTTGGAGAGCTTCTCTCTCTGCATGTAACACAAAGTTGTAACACAAAGTCGTATCACAAAGTTGTAACACAAAGTTGTATCACAAAGTTGTAACACATTCTCTCTCTACATGTAGAAGTAACACAAAGTTGTAACACAAAGTTGTAACACAAAGTTGTGTCACAAAGTCGTAACACAAAGTTGTGTCGCAAAGTCATAACACAAAGTTATATCACAAAGTTGTATCACCTTCCCTTTCTACGTAAGTTCATGTTGGCACAGAGTCAACAACATGTTGCCGAAATATGGGATGACAGGCTATAAGCCTATTTCAGTTCCTATGGAGCAGAATGTGAAGTTAAGCACAGATGCAGGTGAGCTTCTAAAAGACCCTACTATGTACAGATGCATAGTAGGAAGTTCGATTTATATGAGTATTACCAAGCCAGATTTGAGCTATGCTATTAGGTTGGTAAGTCAGTTTATGCAAGCTCCAAGGAAACCGCATTTGGATGCAGCTAAATGCATACTGAGGTATGTGAGGTCCACATTGCAGTATGGACTATTTTATGAGATTGGGGTTCAGATACAGTTGCATGGATACATTCATGCTGATTGGGCTAGTAGTATTTCTAATAGACGATCTACAAGTGGATATATGTTCTCTTTTGGGAGTGCTGCAATCACTTGGAGCAGCAAGAAATAGCCTACAATTGCCTTGTCAAGCACAGAGGCTGAGTACAGGGGTGCAGCAATGGCTGCATGTGAGGTAGCTTGGTTGCATAAGCTACTTTATGATATGCATCAGATGGGCCAGTTGTCATTTATTGTGACAACATGAGCAGTTTCACTTGGCAAATAACCCAGTCTATCATGCTAGAACAAAGCACATTGAGGTGCATTATCACTATGTGTGGTCTAGTAGGTTTTATTGATCTAGTTTATGTCAGCACAGAGGATCAGGTAGCTGACATATTCACAAAGGCATTGAGTGCAGAGAAGCTGCGCAAGTTTAGAGACCTACTTGGTGTGTAGGAATTGGGATTGAGCTCGAGGGGGAGTGTTGAGATATCGAGCTCATGCTAGGGTGACCGTTGTGCATTTATGTCACCGACTTGTTAGCTGTAGATGCAGTTGGTACACCACCCATGAATAATAGCTGGATGAGAGCTATCTTTATGTACTCTAGTTAGTGGCTCAGTTAGTATGCCACCTTAGCTAGCTGAGTTTGGTTTAAGACCCCAATATAGGGTTCACCTATTCTTTTGTACTTAGAGTTCTCTTGGCTTTTACAACTAAGAAGAGGAAAACTGTTTTCAACCTCCACCTTTGTGTATATTCCCCCATTGTGTATGTGAGAAAGCTGCAAGTGAGACTCCTTCCTGCTCTCCCACTCTCTTCACATGTTACACATTTATGGATCTACAAAAAATGTCAATCCAACAATGAAAGCTAAAATAAGTGGAGTAAATCTAACTGGTAGGTTTCTATCAATAAAATATTAGCTTACAACTTCTATCTAACCAGCACATGAGAAGTCTAGCCGGTTAGCACCCTCTGTATTCATTCTAGCTAACATAGGGTAGCTGGAGCCATAAGTATACCAGTGTGCACCCAATAGAATAAGTTGTGCACTGAGTAAAATATCTAGTACGCTGAGTAAATACCATAGAACATAAGCTAGTTAGCTTAAAATAAATGTTAAATGACGGTTGCCATGGTAAAAGAACAATATTGCAAGGTTTTTCCTCGAAACATGGTATTTTATTTATCATTTATAAATAATACTAAGAAGTCTTTACAACTATAGGAGACCAAGTCACAGGATGTGCTAGACAACATATAGGTTTTCAAAAGTAGAAGAATGCAACATGGGTTGAACCCTTGGTTAGACTTTGGCACGGACCTAAACAACAAGACAAAGTGTACATCACAACTTTGTGCATGTACATGGTTTAACAACATTCTTAACAATTGTTGCATCCTCTATTGTGCTAGATGGTATTTTTTGTCTCTTTGAAGGTTCAAGTAGAGAAGCAGAAGCGGCCTTCTTCTTATTGCCCAACTTGGCAGCCACATTTTCGAAGGGACTATCATCACCCATGTCCATATGAACAGTAGCTGATGCCTCCAATTTGTTCTCAAGCATTTTCAAGTCATTTAATACTTCAATGATATTATCTATTATAGCATCGACATCTTCAGGCATGGGTACATTATCAAACAAACATCGTATTAGGGAATCTGGTGAAATCCCCAAATCCCATTTTGCGAAGATCTTAAAATGGGGTCATGGTAAACCCTTTCAAACTTTTGTTAAAATCCCTTGATATGACATATCACTAGAAAGCTCTTGAAGAGTAGATTCCAAAGGCACAATCTGGCTAACTTTGAATTTTTGATACTCCAGATACAATGAAAACTAGATAGAAAATAAAAGTCCCAAAGTATTGGGATTTTCCCAAATTCTCTAATATGGTATTTGTAAATCCATATGGAAACAAAGAGACACAAATGTAGTTGTTTATTCATAGAGTGGTTACATATATAGGCAACTACCTCCATGTAGGTAGATCCCAGATCCACAATCATCTCCTTGATTATCTCAATCAATCACCTCCTATGATCACTCACTCATCACACCAACCTCACACACCTAACTAGAACCTTCTAGCACACCTACACTCACACACTTCTTGCATAGGACTCCAAACCCATAGGCACACACACACACACACATCAATTTGCCCCTTCATTCCCCCTCACAAATTGATGACATCATCCCTTAGTAGTAGTACATGGGATGCTCCATGGCTTGCCCACTATCATGTGGCAACACTCATGGCCCCAACCTGTGACTCACTCATAGGATTCTTGGTTTACAATTGGGAGATGGACACAGACTATGTATGTAAAGCCCAATGATTCCAACAAGGAAAAATCTCAAAAGACTAACAATCATCTAAGGATGGACCATCCATGGCAGAGAACCATTATTGACCTCATACACACATAACTCAGAAAACATATGGATACTTACCCTTGTCAGATTTGACTTGGGTGTTGTAAGCAGTGAGAGCTTGAGTTTTGACATTCTCTGGTTATTCTTCTTCTTCATTCTACCAAACTTATCTCTAGAATATTGGTGAGTGTGGTTATAATAGTGCCATATTCTTCAGTGAGACTTCGAAGTAATATGGCAATTACAATATCTTCATCAAGATTAAACTTGATGCTAGATAACTGTGTCAAAATGCTCTTCATTGAATTTAGATGTGAAGAGATGGACTCCCCCCTATCCAATTTTAAGTCAAAGAACTTGATAAGCAAGCTATACTTAGAGCATCTTCCTTGTTCTCCAAACACATGCTCAAGATGAGTCCATGCAGCATGAGTAGTCTCACATCTATCAATGTGATGAATATAGGAATCACTCAGACCAAGAGCAATTATAGCAAGAGCTTTTTCATCTTTTGCAAGCCATGAAGCTTCTCCTTCACTAGTTGTAGGTTTAGTTTCTTTGCCATTTGCTACCTTCCACATTCCCTTTTTCATGAGAATAAACTTTAGTTTTGTTTGCCAAGTGTGGAACCCCTCTCCTTCAAACTTATCTATTTTTAGTTTGGAAGCCATTTGGGAAGGTCTTACCAAGCAAATGGCAGTGTCTAATCCCTTTACAAAAGGTCAATCTTTCTTAACAAAAAAATCACCTTCACCATATAGATGCAAATTGCAAGATAAGAATTCTGAAAAACCTAATTGTTTGGCATAATCATAACCAGTTGACTTTTGCTGTGCAATCATAGATCCATATGCAAGGAAGGTAAAGAACAAACCATAGCCAAAATGGTGCACTATAACTTTGGGCAGCAGCATCTCCTTTGCTTGAGGAAACTGCCTTCACAAAACAAGTTGACTGGTTTTTTGTCTAGTTCTCCTTCATTGCTAGACCAAGTCGCCCCAAAATTCTTCAGAGGGTAGCTCTAAGTGTAGAGTAAGCTTGGCTCAGAGGAATTGCAAGATTGTTGACTGAGGTGAGCAGCATTATAGAAGTGGCATGGAATACACAGAGAGGCAATTCGACTTCATGGTGATGTATTTCAAAGATCCCACAGGTCACGAGGGTCGCCCAAAAGTGTGGAAGGTCTGGCTGGAAGGGCTCCTCAAGATATTGTGTGGATGAAGAGAATAGACATGTCAAAGCTCAAGGTAGAAGGAGGAGAGATAGGAGGCATTTGAGAAGAAGGAGGAATCTAGTTGGAATCTTCAAGGAATCTCATTCTTGGCACTCAGATTCTAACCAAGCTCTGATACCACGTGTAAATCCATATGGAAACAATGATACCCAAATGTAGTTGTTTATTCATAGAGTGGTTACATATATAGGCAACTGCCTCCATGTAGGTAGATCCCAGATCCACAATCAGCTCCCTGATTATCTCAATCAATCACCTCCTATGATCACTCACTCATCACACCAACCTGACACACCTAGCTAGAACCTTCTAGCACACCTACACTCACACACTTCTTGCATAGGACTCCAAGCCCATAGGCACACACACACACACATCAATTTGCCCCTTTACTTTTAACACATCTTCACTAGGGACGACCTTTGGGTGCAAGATGTCCTTGTAAGAAAACAATACAATGTCTATGCTCAACAGATAACAGGATCTCGTACGCAAGAGAGAAAAGAGATAGTATGGAGAATCAAAAATTTGATTACTGTAGAACTGATACAATAGATGGAGCTGCCTCCCAACCGTGCACTCTTGTGAAAGAAGCTTCGATGGCGAGCTGGAAACAGTAGAGGACGGAGGCTGGATGCTAAGGAATTAGGGTTGCTGTAACCAGTGATAAAATGGGCTTCATGGGCTTGCTCTTATATAGCCACCAATCATAGTCGGTTGGGCTCAATTGGGTGACCAACCCAGTCCACCCAAAACGGTCGCCTGTGGGTCGGTCCCGAAATAGGCCACTGACCACACGATAGAACCGGTGTGCAAAATAGAGCAACTGACCTACGGCCACCGTTCGGCCCACAGCCACACACGATCATCTGGGACTCCAAACGTGCCCTGCAACCTGAGAGTGGGCTGCCCCGAGAAATGCTCCGTCTACCCTCAATGCGGTCAGTCATGGGATGCCTTCCCGTACTTGCATGTAGCCTAGTTGGCAGTGTGCCAACTCCGTCTAGCCATCAGGCCACACATGGCCCCCATCTGGTGTCCAAACCAGGACCTACCGGATAACCGAGCAACGCAAATTCCTTCTCCTCATATGGGGGGCTTACAAGTAGAGTTAGCTGGTTCCTGCATAGTTACATGAGAGTGGAGCATTGATATCTAACACCCCCCCTCGTCCACCTGCAAGTGAACTTACTTTTTCGGTCCAATGCCAAGTCGATGAAGATGCCTCTCCAGCAAGTCTCTTCCAAGAGCCTTTGTGAAGATGTCCGCAACATTATCTATAGTCGGACAGTACACCAAGTTGACCTCTCCATCCATGATGAGCTCACGTACAAAGTGATATTGAATCTCAATATGTTTTGTGTGAGCATGGAACACAGGGTTCTTTGCAATCACCATGCAACTCTGATTGTCACATGATAACTGTGTAGGCTTGTTCTGCACTGCACCCATGTCTCCCAGAATCCTCCTCAACCACACTGCCTCGCAAGAAGCAAAGCATGCTGATTTGTACTTAGCCTCGGTAGAAGAAAGAGCAACTGTGGGTTGCTTCTTGCTGACCCATGACACAGCTCCAGATCCAAGTGAGAAACAGTAACGTGTCACTGATCTCCTGGTGTCCACTTCTCCTGCCCAATCCGAGTCACAGAATCCGATCAAGATGTTGCCCTTGGTATAGGTGATGCCATAATCAAGTGTGCCTTTGATGTATTTCAGCACCCGCATCCCTGCCCTCCAATGGTTCTCCTGGGGCTTATTGGAAATCTGCTTAGTACACTAGTCGCAAAGCTGATGTCTGACCGTGTGTTGCACAAGTAAATCAAACTACCCACAAGCCTTCTGTACTTCGCTTCGTCGTCCACCAGTGGTGATGAATCCTCGTTTGAGAGCTTCACGTCAACCTCCATAGGGGTACCAACTGTCTTGCACTCAACCATGCCAAATGCCTTCAGTATCTCTCTAGCATACTTCAGCTATGAAATGAGGATCTGTTTTGGCTCTTGCCAAACTTCAATCCCCAAACAGAAATGCATCAGTCCGAGGTCTGTCATTTCAAACTCTCTTCCTAGAAAATGCTTTGTCTACGAGATCTTCTCTTCATGGTTCCCTGTTATGACAAGGTCGTCCACATAAAGTACCACGATCATACACCTGCCTCCTTCTCTGAAGATATAAAAATTTGCATCTGATGGGTTCCTCCTGAACCCATTTTGTAGAAAGTAGGCATCAATTCACTGGTACCACACTCGTGGGGCCTGTTTCAGCCCGTAAAGTGCCTTCTCTAGTTTACAGACTTTACCTTCTGAACCGGGGATCATAAAACCTGGTGGTTGTTCCATGTATACATCCTCCTTGAGATCCCCATTTAGAAAGGCGGATTTTACATCCATATAAAACACAGGCCAACTTCCCTGGGCAGCTAAAGCCAAAACACTATGAATTGTGGTTAGTCGAGCTGTGGGAGCAAAACTATCCTGATAATCAAAACCATGTACCTGTGCAAATCCTTTTGCCATGAGCCGAGCCTTGTACTTATCCAACGTGCCGTCGGACTTGTACTTGGTCTTGTACACCCACTTGGTGCCAATTACCTTGCATTTTGGTGGACGATCCACAAATCTCCTCAATTGCTACGAATAGCTCTACTGGTACTGCCTGCGCACTGTTGCTGGACTCTTTCTTTACTCCGTTCTTCTCATCTGCAATCTTCTTTCGGCACTCATTCTGCTTGTGTCCTGCCTTGTTGCAATAGAAGCACTTGATCTTCTTCTTTCTCTTTTTATCATCAGAAGAAGATGGGTTACTAGAGTCCTTACCCTTACCTTTCTTTGATCTAGTGTAGAAAGCCCGAATCTTCTCTAGTCCTTGTCTTTTGACGCATCTCCTCCTCCAGAAGCATCGCGCTGAAATCCTCAAAGTTGAGGGGCGGATTTCTGTTCTGTGTATTCAGCGCCGTAACAAGACCATCGTACTTTGGTGGGAGAATTTGTATACACCTTCGTGCTAGATTCTCGCTGGTGATGGTGATGCCAATCATAGTCATCTGATCGCGCAGATTCTTCACCCTGGTGATAAACTTCTCTGCCGCTTCAGACTCAGACAATTTTTTGTTCGCAAGTTGAGTCTCTAGATTCTGAATCCGCGTCTAATTCGTGGTCTCGTACTGGTTTTTCAAGACCGTCCATGCCTCCTCTTCTATGGTGACATGTTGAATTAACGCCATGACGGAATCACTTACACTGCAGACAATAGAACACTGTGCATCTACATTTCTTCTTGTCCACACGAGAATCTCATCCGTAGTTCGTACTATCTGTTGTCTTGCATTGGCTGGATCCGGTCTCACAACCGGCCTCACATCCACCCCAGTAGCAGTGTCCCAAAGCTCATATGCGCTTAGGATGGTCTTCATCTTGAACTTCCAGATTGGATAGTTAGAGCTGTCCAACTTTCCGCTTTCGCCGAACAGTTGGATTCGCAGTCTTGTGGGCTGGGCCATCTCTCACAATCTGCTCGCAAACAGAAACACACTACCAAATCTTCTTGCTAGAGTCCACGCTCTGATACCATGTAAGAAAACAATACAACATCTGTGCTCAATAGATAACAGGATCTCGTACGCAAGAGAGAAAACAAATAGTATGGAGAATCAAAAATTTGATTACTGTAGAACTGATACAATAGATGGCGCTGCCTCCCAACCGTGCGCTCCTATGAAAGAAGTTGGCGAGCTGGAAATAGTAGAGGACAGAGGCTGGATGCTAAGGAATCAGGGTTGCTATAGCTAGTGATAAAATGGGCTTCACGGGCTTGCTCTTATATAGCCACCAGTCGTAGTCGGTTGGGCTCAATTGGGTGACCGACCCAATCCACCCAAAACGGTCGACTGGGGGTCGGTCCCGAAATAGGCCACCGACCACACAATAGAACCGGTGTGCAAAATAGAGCAACTAACCTACGGAGTCCGTTCGGCCCACAGCCACCCGGGATCATCTGGGACTCCAAACGGGCCCTGCAACCCGAGAGTGGGCTGCCCCAGGAAATGCTCTATCTACCCTCAATGCGGTCAGTCATGGGATGCCTTCCCGCACTTGCATGTAGCCTGGTTGGCAGTGTGCCAACTCCGTCCAGCCATTAGGCCACACATGGCCCCCATCTGGTGTCCAAACCAGGACCTACCGAATAACCGAGCTACTCAAATGCCTTCTCCTCATATGGGGGGCTTACAAGTAGGGTTAGCTAGTTCCCGCGTAGTTACATGAGAGTGGAGCATTGATATCTAACAGTCCTCTCCACCCAATTCATTTGTTACAATCACCTTTACAAGCTCCTCCTTTGTAGCAAAATCCTCTCCAAGGTGTTTAGGGTAGGAGCTGTCCTCTTGACCATCTATCTTTGCACAATATAGTTTAAATCAATAGTGGAAAAACATATGTGGCTTTAACCATACAATAGTATATCAACATACATATATGCTAATAACAAATGTGTCAATTTTATATGTGCTAATAACACATGTGCTCAATGGTATGCTAATTAGCACATATGCTAATAATAGATATGTTAGTAGCTATTATGCTAATTAGCAAATATGCTAATAGAATACCTAATATGCTAACTAGTGCATATGATAATAATAGATGTGCTATTAACAATATGCTAATAGCACAAATTTGCTAATAACATACCTGATAATAATATATATGCTAATTAGCATATCTACTAATAATAATATGATATCAATTAGCACATATGCTAATAAGAGATATGACGATTAGCACATATGTTAATAACATATTTATGCTATTAACATACCTGATAATAACAGATATGCTAATTAGCACATATGCTAATAATAGATACGTTAATAATATATGATAATTAGTGCATATGCTAGTAATAGATATGCTAATTAGCATATATGCCAATAACATATATGCTATATTGCTAATAATAGATGTGCTAACTGATGTGCTAACACTACTACACACAGATCCTATTGCGACGTTTACGTACCGACGTTTAGCGCCCGCTTAGCGTTAATCGCCGGTATGAAAAGCGGGTTTCCTAAATCGTCGTTATATAGCGACTGTTGCTAAAAGTCACTATATAGCAACTTTTACAAAAGTCGCTATATAGCGACTTTTAAAAGTCGCCATATAGTGACACTGATACAAAATATTATAGCGACGTTTTTACAGAGAGGGGTTTTTTTTAATATAGGCCTTAAAAGTTAGTTTTTTCCAATGACAAATTTTTTTAAATTTTCATACATGTTTGAGCTCATAGAGAATTAAAAAATGAGAGCATGTACATCAAGCCTTTGAAGCTCATATATTCATGTCCAAGTTTGAGATGAGAAAAATCAAATAAGAGCATTTACATCAACTGTTTCATCTTGAGCCAAGTCTAAGGCGCCAAGCAAGTCTATCTCCAACTCTATACCGAGTTGATCTCCTATATCATCATCGTACTCTAGCATCGTACATTCACCTAAAAGTATTTGATCATCTTCTTCAATAAAGCTTAAGTGTGGTGATTGATCTTGATGATTGTTGTCTTCTTCGTCAATATCGTGATCTCCATCCTCCTCCCGTGCGATGTCATTATGCGCATCTTCCTCTTGGCTCATATGGTGATCTACATCTTCTTCGCTAGATTCATCAATTGGATCTCGCATTGGTAGTGGCATCTCCATATCCACATCTCGATCTTCAAAAATTTGCTTACTTCGTGGTGCAACTTGGATCACGTACCACCATCTTGGATCAGAACGATCCGGATGAAAAACCACCTATATTGAAGATGGATGCCAAATGTCATCAATTATATATATGAAATTATGCTCAAGTACATGTATCAATGGACTTTAAAAACGAAAGCTTCGACTAATTAAATCATTAGTATGCACCTGCTCACAGTGCTCGGGAAGAACAAAAGTATCACTTTCATCGGTCCAATGTTTGGTGGAGTCTATTGCAAAGAGACCGCTACTATCTTTTCTCACTGTCACATGGGGACCGTTGTAAGTAGTTCTAAACCATTTTACATCAAGAATGAAAATAGTAAATCGTCTGAAATCAATTTCATAGATGTCGCATATGGTTCCACAATAATCCAACTGTGAGGAGAGAAGATTGGTATCCGAAGCACTTGCTCGGCTATCTTGTGTGAAGTTAGCCATGACTCCACAATCATACGTGACTCTCTTTGAATCGATGCGTTCCACGCAAAAATATCGTCCATATGACCATAATGCACTGTACTTTTTGTACTGTAAAAGAGCATCATTAAAACAATGAAGATGCATCTATTTTATAGCATATATTGCCACAAATAATTACTTAATTATGTCAAGAGGTAAGAAACTTACATGCACCATACATCCAGATGATAACTCTCGCTCGCGCTCGTTTATTGTCTCTCCATCACGTTCGGCTTTACGTAGAGCCAGTTGTAGCCATTCAAGTGACATGTGAGTAGGGAGAACAGCCAGATCTCGTGGATATGGTTGTGATCGCCTGTACATTACTCTAAATCTCGTCCTTGCATTTATTATTTCTGCTTTGGCCACTTCATATCTCTCAATCCACTTCTGCATCTCAGGGCTATTGAGGATACAAAACTTATTGAATTTCTCCATTTGCTCTTCGCTCATCTTTCTTTCAATCCCTTTTCCTTGGGGAACCTCGCCAACGATGCGATCATCATCCTTGTTGTGCCAAGCTTGCGGCATATCAGGATCCATGGATGCAAGAAACTCTGTGATATATACTAATGACTCTTGCACAAGCCATCCCTCTGCCATGCTTGCTTCCGGTCTTGCTCTTTGTCTTACAAACCCCTTTAAAGTTTTCATAAACCGCTCGAGAAAAAACATCCATCGACTATGAACGGTACCTGCTATAGCCACCTCATCAACTATGTGCACAAGCAAGTGGACTTGAGTTGTCATAATGCTCGAGGGAAAGTGCTTCTCAAGCAAGCATACGGCTTCGATGGATTCCACCCTAGCCTTCTCGATGCTCGATATAGAGATCTCTTTTTGAGATATCCACCTATTTCACATGTCCATGCATATGTAAGATATTTGAGATATCCACCTATTTCACATGTCCATGAAGAAAATACATAATGTGATTTGATAGTAAGCATACCTCACAATACCACAGATCTTGAATATAGCATTTCTAACATCTTCTTGTAAGTACCCTTTTATTGTAATTGGGAGGATGAACTATCAAAGCAACAATGAAGTCATGTCAACAATATAACATAATAATAATTATGCTAACGCATCACGATTATCGGTACACTAATTCTACTTAGAATACCTCTAAGACCTTGTGCCAATCATGGGACTTGAGGCCACTAAGCTTATTGTCCTTTGAAAATGCTCCTTTCAAGCAACGCATGTACCCTGTCGGTGTTTGAAAAGAGGCAATGTCTGCCTTGACCGTTGCCTCCTCCCTCGTAGAGAGGATCCACGTTGCTTTCAGGAGGACAACTTTTCCCGAAGCATGCACTTGGGGCCACAAACGAGGCATCCTATTCATAGCACGCAAGTCTTCTCGCACTCCTCTCGAGTCCTTGGAACCAACCAAGTGTGCCCAAATAGTAGCCCCCACATTCTTGAAGATATGCATGGGATCCAAGAGATGATTGATTTGTAACTGACCCCAATAAGGAAGCTCGTGAAAGATCGATAGCCTCTTCATACCAGGAGGAGGTTCCTCTCCATTCGCCCTCCAAGCTTGAATCCAATCACTTGCCTTCAAATATGATGGTGGTGGATCAAGCTGACCTCCACGTGCGAGATGGTCGAGTGGAAGGTATCGAGCATGACCTTCATAAACATTTTTCCTCATATGTTTGGAGTAGCGTGCAAGCGATTTCAGAGCCGGTCCACAAACAGGACAAGCATGGTACCCACTTGTAACAAGTCTTGCACGCGTGCATGAATGTGTTAGTACAAGACATGCGTGCAAAAGAGAGTAAAAAAAGCATAATCCCTCATTGTACATGTAAAGACACAACCACGTACCTGCGCACTCTCCATATCCTGGGTAGTCATGCATGGTCCACATCAAGATACCCCTGACCAAAATATCATTGGTATGTCTAGGAGCTCTGGAAATATCAAAGACCTACACTCCTCTCCATAATATCTGTAACTCCTCTATCAAAGGTGCCATGTACACGTCCATGTTTTTTGCCTTGTACTTTCCTAGCACAAGTAGTGCAAGCATGAGGTGTCCCTTTTTTATTGTTAGCCATGGTGGGATATTGTAATTCACCACGACTATGGGCCATGTCGACCAAGATGTCGAGCGTAACCCGAAAGGATTCACGCCATCCATGGCTAGCCCAAGATGTAAGTTGCATGGCTCCCTCGCAAAGTCCGGCCACTAATTATCTATGTGCTTCCAAGCTACACAATCTGCGGGAATCCTCAATGTGTGATCAGTGGACCGATGAGATGCATGCCATGTCATCAACTCCGCTATGGATTTGCATCGAAACATGTGTTGTATTCTTGCAATGATGGGAAAGTGTCTTAAGACCTTTACCGGTATCCGCTCACCCTGTAAGTCATCTCTATATTGTTGTTCCCCACACTTTGGACAACTAGCCAAATCTCCATGCTCACAACGAAAGAGAATACAATCATTACGGCAAGCATGGATGGTATCATAATCCATACCCACCATTGTTAGCATCTTTTTCGCTTCATCTCTTGATGCGGGCATGGTATTTGGTGCAAGCAACATCTTCTGGAGCAACCTATGACAAAGACACTATCCAAATGATGATTCTCAAAACAAACAATATCCAAATGAGTCAAATTAATGCAAGGGTTAACCTCATTAAGGCCGAGACACTTGTATCCGACCACCCATATTCAAGATTGAGAGACAAGCACGTAGTTTAGACATCCTAACACCCTTGTACAATTGTGTTGATTGCAACTCCCACATTTTGACCTCAGACTCTGACATCACGTGTACGTGGGATGTAGTGCCCCTAAAAATGGAATCCATCATGTCGACCATACCCTCGTTGTCATCCGAGAGACTATAGTCTTGCTGAAAGTGAGAAGGTATATGTGTACCCTCGTCACCCTCCTCATCCTGTTTTAAGATTTCGTGTAAATATAAGATCTTCTATTTCCTAGTATACAATAAGATTGCGAACTTAAATAACTTTGACTTACCGATGATCCATCAACATGTGCAACACCAATGGGGGGTACTGGTTCTGGCTCCTCCCCATACATCCACAAGTGGCACATGATAATACGACGTTGATGTCGTACTTCTCGCTTGCAATGAGTGCAATGACAGTATAACCTCTCCGTAAGCCACTTCGTGCTCCCGGGCAATGGCGCATCATCGGACGAGCTTCCACTCGTCCCTTCCATCTACACTTATAAAATCACAACATAAGCATGAAGAGGAGATATTGACAATTATGAAATAGCATGTTTGAGCTTCTTTTGATGCCACATCAAAAAAGTAACAATAAGCGTCGCTATATAGCAACCTTTTCCTCTGTTCCGTCCCTATATAGCGACGTTTTTAATTAAAAGCGTCGCTATATAGCGACGCTGTGGGTTAAAACCCGAAACGCTAAACGTGTGGCGTTTTGTTCATACTATTCCCTAATCTCTCAAGTAAGCAACCCAATATTTCCTCCCACCTATTTTCGATGACCTTTGTAGGGCCAGTCCACTACACCGAGCGGGACATACTATTTCGGGTAAGTTCTTCCTCTTTTTTCCATTTATTATTTGTGTTATTTGCATTGGCCTGCAGCTAGCGCCTTAAGCGCTGGCTGCAATGATGGGAGTAGGAACCCTCTCTTCCCCTCAAACTCTTTCCTTCTTCCCCCTTCTCTTATTCTCTTTTTTCCCCCTTCTCTTTTTTCCCCCTTCTCTTTTTTCCCTCTTCTCTTATTCTCTCTTTCCCCCTTCTCTATTTCCCCCTCATCTCTTTTCCCTTCTCTCTTTCCGCATCCCTCTTATTCTCTATTTCCTTTCCCTCTTATTCTCTTATGCTTATGCTTCTCTCATTTCCCCTTCTCTCTTTCCCCCTTCTCTATTTCCCCCTTCTCTCATTCGCATAAGCTCATGCTCATGCATGAGCATAAGCATGAGCTTATGCTTATGCTAATGCCTAAGCATAAGCATAAGCATAAGCATAAGCTCATGCTTATGCTCATGCATGAGCATGAGCTTATGCTTAAGTTTCCCCCTTCTTTATTTCTCTATTTCCGCATAAGCTTATGCTTATGCATGAGCTTATGCGGAAATAGAGAATGAGAGATTCTCTCATTCTCTATTTCCGCATATGCTCCTTCTCTATTTCCGCATAAGCTCATGCTTATGCATGAGCTTATGCGGAAATAGAGAATGACAGAAGCATAAGCTCATGCTTACGCTTCTCTCCTTCTCTATTTCCGCATAAGCTTCTCTCATTCTCTATTTCCGCATAAGCTTCTCTCATTCTCTATTTCCGCATATGCTCATTCTCTATTTCTGCATAAGCTCATGCTTATGCGGAAATAGAGAATGAGAGAAGCTTATGCGAAAATAGAGAATGAGAGAAGCATAAGCTCATGCTTATGCTTCTCTCATTCTCTATTTCCGCATAAGCTCATGCATGAGCATAAGCATGAGCTTATGCTTATGCTTATGCTTAAGCATAAGCTCATGCTTATGCTCATGCATGAGCATGAGCTTATGCTTAAGTTTCTGCATAAGCTTATGCTTATGCATGAGCTTATGCGGAAATAGAGAATGAGAGAAGCTTATGCGGAAACTCATTCTCTATTTCCGCATAAGCTCATTCTCTATTTCCGCATAAGCATAAGCATGAGCTTATGCTTATGCTTATGCTTGAGCATGAGCTTATGCTTAAGTTTCCGCATAAGCTTATGCTTATGCATGAGCTTATGCGGAAATAGAGAATGAGAGAGGCTTATGCGAAAACTCATTCTCTATTTCTGCATAAGCATAAGCATGAGCTTATGCTTAAGCATAAGCATAAGCATAAGCTCATGCTTATGCTCATGCATGAGCATGAGCTTATGCTTAAGCATAAGCATAAGCATAAGCTCATGCTTATGCTCATGCATGAGCATGAGCTTATGCTTAAGTTTCCGCATAAGCTTATGCGGAAATAGAGAATGAGAGAAGCTTATGCGGAAACTCATTCTCTATTTCTACATAAGCTCATTCTCTATTTCCGCATAAGCATAAGCATGAGCTTATGCTTATGCTTCTCTCATTTCCCCCTTCTCTCATTTCCCCCTTCTCTATTTCCCCCTTCTCTCATTTCCCCCTTCTCTCATTTCCCCCTTCTCTATTTCCCCCTTCTCTCCTTCTCTATTTCCTAGAGAATGAGAGAAGCATAAGCATAAGCTTATGCGGAAATAGAGAATGAGAGAAGCATAAGCATAAGCTTCTCTCGTTCTCTATTTCCACATAAGCTCATTCTCTATTTCCGCATAAGCTTATGCTTATGCTTCTCTCATTCCCCCTCATCTCTTTCCCCCTTCTCTCATTCGCATAAGCTCATGCTCATGCATGAGCATAAGCATGAGCTTATGCTTAAGCATAAGCATAAGCAATAAGCTCATGAGCTTATGCTTATTGCTTATGCTTATGCTTAAGCATAAGCTCATGCATGAGCATGAGCTTATGCTTATGCTTATGCTTAAGTTTCCCCCTTCTTTATTTCTCTATTTCTGCATAAGCTTATGCTTATGCATGAGCTTATGCAGAAATAGAGAATGAGAGAAGCATAAGCATGAGCTTATGCTTCTCTCATTCTCTATTTCCGCATAAGCTCATTCTCTATTTCCGCATATGCTTATGCTTATGAATGAGCTTATGCTTGTCTCATTCTCTATTTCCGTATAAGCTCATTCTCTATTTTCGCATAAGCTTATGCTTATGCTTCTCTCATTCCCCCTCATCTCTATCCCCCTTCTCTATTTCCCCCTTCTCTCATTTTCCCCTTCTCTATTTCCCCCTTCTCTCCTTCTCTATTTCTGCATAAGCTCATTCTCTATTTCCGCATAAGCTTATGCTTATGCTTCTCTCATTCCCCCTCATCTCTTTCCCCCTTCTCTCATTCGCATAAGCTCATGGTCATGCATGAGCATAAGCATGAGCTTATGCTTAAGTTTCCCCCTTCTTTATTTCTCTATTTCCGCATAAGCTCATTCTCTATTTCCGCATAAGCTCATTCGCTATTTCCGCATAAGCTTATGCTTATGCTTCTCTCATTCCCCCTCATCTCTATCCCCCTTCTCTATTTCTCCCTTCTCTCATTTCCCCCTTCTCTATTTCCCCCTTCTCTCCTTCTCTATTTCCGCATAAGCTCATTCTCTATTTCCGCATAAGCTTATGCTTATGCTTCTCTCATTCCCCCTCATCTCTTTCCCCCTTCTCTCATTTGCATAAGCTCATGCTCATGCATGAGCATAAGCATGAGCTTATGCTTATGCTTATGCTTATAAGCTCATGCTTATGCTCATGTATGAGCATGAGCTTATGCTTAAGTTTCCCCCTTCTTTATTTCTCTATTTCCGCATAAGCTTATGCGGAAATAGAGAATGAGCTTATGCGGATATAGAGAATGAGAGAAGCATAAGCTCATGCTTATGCTTCTCTCATTCTCTATTTCCGCATAAGCTCTTTCCGCATAAGCATAAGCTCTTTCCGCATAAGCTTATGCGGAAATAGAGAATGAGAGAAGCATAAGCATGAGCTTATGCTTCTCTCATTCTCTATTTCCGCATAAGCTCATTCTCTATTTCCGCATAAGCTTATGCTTATGCTTCTCTCATTCCCCCTCATCTCTTTCCCCTTCTCTATTTCCCCCTTCTCTCATTCTCTATTTCCGCATAAGCATAAGCATGAGCTTATTCTCTCTAACTCTTATTCTCTATTTCCCTTTTTTGCCTCTTCTCTTTCCTTTCCCTCTTCTTTCCTTTCCCTCTTCTTTCCCTCTTTCCTTTCCCTCTTCTTTCCTTTCCCTCTTCTTTCTTCTTGCCTATGCCTATGCTTATGTTTGTTTTTTTGTTTTCTGTTTTTGTGTTTGTGTCTATGTTAGACATGGGATCACGTCGCTCATCCGACGAGTACGGACAGCCTCACAGGAGGAGAGCTCACGATTTATATGCTCCAGAGGACTTTGATTCCTCTCAGGCGACTACCCTAAGGACTACCCCTGGTCTGACTCCTCTCGGACCTAGCACTACGACTACCACTGGTCCGTCTCCTCTCGGACCTAGCACTACGACTACCCCTGGTCCGACTCCTCTTCCACATAGCACTGCAACTACCCCTCGGGGAACTCCTTTGATAGCCGTGCATGGCTTTATCGGGAGTCCTGACGAGTTTGTAGCGTAGATGAGCGATGAGGAGGCAGCGAGATTCTTCTCTCTGCTCTCTCAGAGGACCTCAGCAATTCCTTCCCTTACACCGACGGGTGGACGTACTGCCCAGCCATCCCCTCGCGCCCCTTCGACCGCAAGATCATCACCTGCGCATGCCTCTCGTAAGGGAAGGAAGAGTAGGATGGGCGGCTCATGTTGTGCTGACTCGGGAGATGTAGACGAGTCAACACACTCACACTCCTTTAGGTCTCCACTTGGTCCGAAGACACAGTATCAGTCAGGTCCCTTTCCCTCTCCTACTCCCACTACTACTCCTCGCTCCGGAAGCGCTCGTGCAGCTTCCACTCCTTCAGACTCTGCTATCTGCCGGAGAGATAATAGAAGATAAAAAGGGCAAAGCAGTGATGGCCGCCATGAGGAGGTTGATGAGTCATCACTTCAAGAGCGGCATAAATACCGATTGGCGGTATCAAGATGCCCAAAAGAAGCAGGCGGTGATCGATGAGTTAAAACAAAGATACCCTAATCCGCCAAATGTGGAGTTTAATGACGATAATATGCGAGAGCGCATGGGTTTGGTCCTGAAGCATCGTAGATCAACCTTGCGTACTTCCATCACAAAGGGGTTGGCTAAACCCAGCTGGGCAGACAAAGCTGATTGGAAGTACTTCAAGAAGCAACATAGGGACCATCCCGAAATGTTCGAGGGTCAGAGGAGGGCTACGAAGAGACGGCTGGACGTCGTAGGTACTTCGCACTTTGGTGCAGGCGGACGGTATGCATTCGAGGCAACCGTGGTAAGTCTACTTCTTCTCATTTAATGTATTGTTCTATTTGTTTTACTTACATATTACATGCACTTTAGCTAACTCTAACTCTCCTAAATTGGATCCACAGCAAGCTGCGATGGGTCGTCTTCCTACAGATGCAGAGACGCGACGCGCATTTCGGATAGGAACAAAGCCGTGGTTCATTGAGCAAGAGGCAATGGGAGCGACAGTCGATTGGGCTGAGGTGGCTGCTCGCACGGTATAAGTTTACTCCTACTTGTAATCTCACTTTTTAATTTAAGTTCCAATCTAATTTTCGATTTATATGGTTCACTCTTAGGGTCAAAGCTCAAGCGTCCCATCATCGGAGGCGAGCGATCAACAGGGCCAAGGATCCGGACGCAGGTGGCGAGGACAAGGGAGAAGATGCAGGTGTCGAGGACCAAGGAACAGGCCAACAAGACGAGGATGATTCGGATTCGGATGAGTAGTAGTGGTAGTAGCATTTTGTATATCCGCTCGTTTGAGCAATTTTGTATCGCCCTTTCGAAAGGGTAATTTTGTTACAAACACTGTTGTATATGTCCGACATGTATATGCTTTTGTTACTCATCATTTCACAAGAACAATTTTGTATCACCCTGCAAGCAAGGGAAATTTTGTTATAAAAACCTTTCTTTTGTAATTACAAAAAAAAAAAAGGATTAGTGGGGCTAAACAGGGCCAAAAGGAAGCCCTGTTTAGCCCCACTAGCCCTTTTTTTTTTACTTTTGTTAATCGTCGCTATATAGCGACGTTTACCAGTGTCGCTATATAGCGACGTTTTCATCGTCGCTATATAGCAACGTTTGCCAATGTCGCTATATAGCGACGCTTTATAGCGACGGTCCTTTTCTGATGCTTTTAGCGACACTTATAGCGACATTTGCGCCCGTGAAAAAAAAAATTTTAATGTAAAAAGCGTCGGTATTTCCATCGGAAAATGGCCTATGCCTTGTAGTGTAACAAATGTGCTAGTAGATGTGCTAACATATGTGTTAATAGATGTTGTGCTAATGGATATGGTATGGTACCACATATGCTAACGGATATGCTAACAGATGTGCTAACATGATTTGTGCTAATAACAATATGCATATAGCACCAAATGCTCTAATGGTAGGTGTACACCTACTAACAACACACTTTCACTAATTGACATGCTGATATGCTAACACATATGCTAACACACAAGTGAGCTAAGATCACAGATGTGCTCAAAACACAGGTATGTTGAAATTGAGGTCTATTAGCAACCCTAAACACAGGAGGGTATCATCATACCTAAACACCGCAACCATCACCTTCACATCATCATCAATTACATAGTTGTAATTGAAAGTCCTGCATGATGAGCCCATGGTGCAAGTTGTGGCAAAGCACAGAACATGGTAGCTATGTTTGCATGGCAAGCATACCAACATCATGGCATTTTCATGCTCAAGGGCCATGCCACAGCCTACACACTAGCCTGAGACTTTCCCTTTACTACACGTCAAGGGTTAGGATGGGCAACTATAAATTGTGCATGCCCATGCTCTTCAAGTCATGTAGCATATGCAAGGCAAAACATGGTGGCCTCCCAACTCTAACAACTGCTCTGAGTGCAGGTCAACTACAGCCTACAAACATGATACAACATGGACCAAGTCTTAGAAACATTGAATGAATATATATATTTGCAACTCAAGATGAGACTAGTGATAGTCAAAGTTTGATGCACATGCCTAGGCATCAAACACTTCATTCTCATCATGTTTAATGTCCAAGCGTGCCAGGGTCTTAGAGAGATCTTCAATTGTCAATTGCATCTCAAACATCCTCTTTGTATCTGTGGATTCTGGCTGCAAGGATCACATTTCAATCTCTGCTTCCCCCTTCTCTAATTTGCTTTGACAAGTGCACTTATAGTTTCCCAACTTCTCTTCCTAACCATTGCATCTATTAATGAAGTGTTTTCCCTCTCCAATTCCTATGCAACAGTTTTAAGTTCAGCATCCAAGTAATTAATGGGAGAAATAATTTTTTCCTTTGCATGTGGGTGGCCAACAGGCATACGACCCCTGTTTGACTTGCCATGCCTTGTAGACTGTCTCCTTGATATGGGGGTTTCTTCAGGACGCCCCTTCTCATCTTTTCCATGAATGTCATCTCAAAAATAATATTCCTCATCATCATGGATTGTAGAAGTTCCTTCATTATTTTTCTTCCACACTTAATGTTGTGGCTCTCAAAATAGCCACTTTTCTTTAACTCCTCTACGTGCTACTCTACAAAAATTGCCCATGCAAATTTGATTGAACTACCTTGCTCAATCACAACACGGCTAAACAGCTTTGTGTATGCCCTCACAAAGGTCACTGTGACCTCCATGTTAATAGGGTATTGTTTCTGGTACACCTTATTGTGGAAAAGAAGAAAATCCCTATATGCTTCAGGATGAACACTGTTGCACTTAAAATTATACCTGGATAGATCTCTGGAAGTTTTAATTATGCCCAACTACTCCCTCTCTAACAAATCAGCCTCCTTTAAGTATTTGGGATCAGCTCTCATTAAACTAAGGCCGTATTCAACATGAAAAGCCTCCTTCCTAGGCACAACCTCCTTTGCTTTGGATACTCCTGTTTGGGAGCCTTCCATTGCCCTGGACACAGAATGAGACATGTTGAAGGGTATAAATGATGTGGAGAAGAGCCATAGAGAAAAAAATAAAAAAGGACACACAAGCAGTGGAAGAGGCTTGCATGTTGACTCTCCTCCTCTTTGGAGGGGCTTCATCTTGTGCTTTCGGGCAAACCTCTGGCTCAGTTGCTTCCCTTTCTGACAAGTCCACAAGATCACCTCTATCTTTTCTCTTGGCAGTGTTCTTCCAGCTAGAGGTGGCTCTAGCTTCCCTCCATTCTATTCTCCCATACGCCTCCTCCTCTCCGTGGAGTTGTGGGGCCCCCATGTCCCCCATTCCTTCCCTTCCCAGCCATGATGATCATCTCGTGCAAGCACATCGATCGTTACAAATTTTGCACCACCCTCCTTCTTTCTGAGCTTGTTGAGCACTAACTAAGGCTTTCAACTCTGTCATTCAACTTCAATTGTGTGTAGTCGAGAGCAAGGCCATGCCTTGTTATGATTATTCATAATACTCTCAAACATTATTTTAATAAAAATATCAAATGAATATGAATCATCCTCAAACAATGTGCTTTCAACTCATGCTATCTTGTCAATGCTTTAAAAGCACAAAAAGCATAGCGGGTTAACGTGCTTCTCACACGCTTTCACCCCCAAAGGGCATGCTCGAGTTTGATGCTGTATATTATGAAATGCAATGACCTTTGACATGCTTATGAGCCATATAGCAAGGAATTTCATGGAAAAATAATCAATACAAAATTGTAAATAGTGTTTTATTTATTAAAAGATCTTTGCACATGAACAAATTTGACATTTTCAAATTCTTCCATTCTAGGGGGTGCATCTAGATACCAGTATTGTATCACATAATGTACTTTTGAATGATTACTTGGTTGCATGTATGTGTAGAATAAAATTTTGATGTTTTTGAATAAATTTTTATATCCAATACTCTTCAAGATGACAGAGAAGGAAGTAAAGAAGGAGCCATTCCTTCTAGAGGTTTTGCAAGCGCAAGCGCAAATCAAAGAGACCCCCGAAGCAGGAATGACTGGGTGCATAGGAGAGAAAAATAAGGAACTGAAAAGCACTTTTAGTTGAATCCATCTCTGAAAAGATAATGGTGGCGGCCTTGGATCTCATTTTACATGGACATCTCGAAGTGCTCCTTTGACTCAATTTTTATAGATTGTATAGAGTGCAAGATGCAGCCCTCTTGAGGTGTGCCCTCATCCTATTCCATCGCAATATGTAATTGGTGGAAAGAAACATAGAACTGTACGATTGAGATCCTCAGGGAATGGGGGATGTGTAGCTTGGTCTGTCAATAAAGCCCTTAGCGCTTCTCTAACATCTATAAGTAGTGATCTTTGTAGAAGCCGAGCTTCACAGGAAGCTTGGTAGGTGCCAACCAAGTCTTGTATGTGTGTAGTTGTATGAGATCCTCTCGAATGATCTGATTAGCCTCTTGATAATTGAGCGGAATTAAGGGAGCCTAAAGGCTGTACTAAAAAAGGACGTAGTCTGTCTATCGTAAACCATCTGCATGTGCAGGCATACCAACATCTTTGATGCTCCTTAGTTGCTAATGCCATGGATGTGGATAAGGCCATCCATGGTAACCTTTGTTGTCCTCAGGTCGAGGAACCAAAATTCCTTACTAAGTGGAGGGACCTTGAACTTAATAAAAAACAATATGGTGTGGGACGGACTACTTACTGTGGATCATCGGTGCTAGTAAAAGAACATGGAGCCTCTAGCCAAAGCCCAATCCACCTCTCATAAATAAAGACTGCAGCTTGGGATGCCATACATGCAGTTGGACTGACCAAAGAATCAAAGAGGAGATTTGATCCATGGATTCTTGAAATGAGAGTGAAAGCATTGACACTTAAGCCTAACAAGCGCGGCGTACCCCCTGCTTAGTCGAGATTGCATTGCTGGTTTGGGTCTGAGAGGATCACTCCCAGATATGTCTAAGATTAATGATCTCTACCGCTAACCGGGTCAAAGGTGAACTGCTCTCTATGCATGACTACCCTGGATGTGTTAAAGATTATAACCTTGGTTTTACCAAGATTGATGTCTCACAAAAGGCGTGGAGTGCATCCAGGTGTCGTTCGAGGCCCTCAATGCTTCACATGCAACATACCACTTGTAATGCTTTAAGGGTCTCGTTCCATATGGTTGGAATGTGTACTGCAACTTCAAGACAAATTTTGTTGAATTCTATTGAGCAATGTTATATGCAAAAAATGCCTCGAACCTCAACAAAAATGGCTACACCCAAGCAAACATTGACCCTAGTGTAACCATGATGTATCCCCTAGCCAATGATTTATTGGCCATATAGATTGATGATGTTCAAAGAAATTCTCAAATAAAAATTTTCCTTATGTTTGTTTGTCCCCAAATATTTCCTGATCACTATACCAACACTCTAGTTATCAGTGTGTAATCATGATGTGTGGTTCTATCTATCATTGACCGAGGAGGATCAAAAGAATGGTATAACCTTGATGTATGATTTTTCTTCCCTTGTTAATAATTGTCCTATGATTTCTTTGCCATGTAGATTGATCACGGTCAATGGTGTTCTTGAATCTTAAATGAAAATTTTCTAAGAATTTTCCTTCCAAGCGTCTCTCCTCACTATAGGAGCCTCTAATAATCATGGTTGTCACCATGATGTGTGAATCATTGTTTTTCCACATACAAAATGTCTCTCATCACTATACCAACCTCTAACAATAATGGTGTCACCATGATGTGTGATTATTTTTCCACATGCCAAATGTTTCTCCTCACTATACCAACCTCTAATAATCATGGTGTAACCATGGTGTGATTGTTTTTCCACATACCATTAAGTTTCCCACAATGTTAGGATAGTATAGATTGACCATCCAAAAAATTCTCCGTGTAGGTTTTTTTTCCTAACCTATGAAATATTTGTTGCCTTATCATACACACACACTAAGTATATCTCTACATAGTAGAAGGTTGTGAGGGGCTTCCTTTTTTCCTTGATTAGACTTAACCAAAATATTCACAAACTTTACTCATGTATCCCTACTTAATGGGTCAAATTTCTTTTTCCATTAAAACTTTAGACATTGTAATTTGAAAAACCTCTTATAGACGTAGAGTTTAGTACATTTCCAAATTGAAAATCCTCTTACTTTGTACCACATCCTAATGACCATACTCATTTGCATTGTGGTCATACATTTCCAATCATTGCTCTTTAGCAAGTGTTCAAACTTAATTCTTCTTTAAGCTACATCCTTACATTGCACCTACACATGAAGCCCCTCCTCTCTTTCTCTCTAATGTTCCCTAGATTACTAAAGTTCGTCCTTATAATGATTCACACACATTGAACTCCCAGAAGAGCACAATGACCTGGCTCTTGTTTTGGAAGTGATAAAATAAAATTGACTAAATGCCGAGTACGACAAGTCCTTTCTATAGAATGAAGAAGCTCCAATTGAGTGAGACTTTGAATATATTCACATTGAACTCCCATAAGAGCACAATGAGGGCTCTTGGTTTGGAAGCGATTAAACAAAATTGATTGAATGCCGAGTATGACGAGTCCTTTCTATAGAATGAAGAGGCTCCACTTGCGCACCTAAAAAATGGTTCAATACTGAGAGCACATTGAAGAAATAAACCCCCTTGTATATGAGCACTCATAAATTTAAGGGAATGCCTCTCTCTTATGAAGCAAAAAATAAGGGGGCATGCCAATCTACGCCCTAGTGAATTAAAATTGCCTTATCATTTACTAAGCCCATATGCAAGCAAAACCACCAACGTATGGTTCCTATAAGTGAATCGGCCCTATAGAGTCTTAGAGGCTTGTAGTAGTACTAGTTTTTTAGAAGCTCACTATACACCCAAAGTTAATAAGTTGATAAACATGAGGGAAAGGCTCGGGAAAGGTATCATTCATAAGTACAAAGCATGCGTATGCATTTTGCTAATGCCCGCTCCAATCAATAGTTACCAAAGCATCCAAACCAATATAAGGTCATTTTCCTGTTGTTTTCTCTTTGAAATCACTCTACCGTTTCATTCCCTTTTCTTGCTGTCCGCTTTCTTCATCACACCTAGTAACAGGCTCCAAAGCCCAAATAAAGTATTTACTACTTAGCAAACTAAGCCTAAGTTCTGGAAAACTGTAATTTGCACGTGCTTCTGCGTATATTGCGGGCATGACTGCGCGTGTAGAGCAGACGGAAGGCAGGTAAAGACTTACAAATGCCATCCGGCGTTCAGATGTAAGCTTGGAAATTAAACGCTATTTTATAAACTCAAACAACATAACATAACGTACATCAAATGTATCTCTAGTCTCTGATACTACTATTTACAATCCTGGAGCTTACTATTGCACCCGGGAAATCCCAGCTTTGTTTTAACATCAAAGTCATGTCGTCTTAGAAATGTCTCCGCTATCTGCGTTTAGCCTCCAGTACGCGAAGTTCAAAGCAGTCGTAAACGTCACCCACGCAAGATAGGGATACAGCAAATAGGCCGCCAAAGGACTTACAGATTTAAAAGCTGCGACACAGGCTACAACAGTAACCCAGAGAGCCACCATATCGAGAAGCGCCAAGCCAATATCCTTCGCCCCGAATAGAAGGGCTGGCCACAACAGGGCCAACGTCAGTTGAACCAAATACAGTGTGAGGGCGTATGCTTGCAGTTGCCAACCCCCCTCTACCCATATGAGCCAGGACGCAAGCCCCATTAGGACATATAGAACCGTCCATGCAGCTGCAAGCAGCCAGTCTGAAGGATTCCATGCGGGTTTCTTTACGTTCCTGTACCACTGCGTGTCTGGAGTATTGAACAAGGAATCAATGAGGCCAGCCACCAAAGGGATACCAATAGCGATGGCTAGAGAAATGGCAATGTCATTGCTTCTAGGGGCACAAGCAACGGGCCCTGAAAGTGTCTCTCTCCTGGAGTACGAGGGCTTTCTGTTAGACCCCTTGGCGACGGGATGGAGGCTCCTCTTCGCCGAGAGACCTTTGAATTGCGGGAGGCGATGTGGGCAGGCAGCTGGTAGGTGGTGCGAGTGGGTTGTGGATGAGGGAGCGTTGAGAGGCCGTAGACAATTTGTAGGAAGGTGAGCAAAGTGCGAAGGACGTGGGGGAAGGTCTGGGAAGCGAATGGGAAGAGAGGAAAGAAGCGCAGAATATGCAGAACCAGCCATGAAAGCTTAACACAGAAGGGAGGAAGAGGTGAAAGCACAGATTTGTGAAGCGGAGGGTAGCTCAAATCAAACGAGGGATCGTGAAGAAGAAGAAGCCGAGAGCGTCGATGGCAAAGAAGAAAAGTTTCCTGTTTACGTGTTTAGCCACACCATCATCTGCATGCATTGAGGACGTGTCACAAACACCACAATCATCTAGAAAGGTTTCCACTCAAACCCTCCTTGCTTACTCTAACCACCCAGCTTTGCTTAACCTAACCCACCCTCCTCACTATACCATTCATCTTCCGACATGATGGATACACCTTTGACACTCGGCTTGGAAGAGAGCTTCAGCCAAGCTCTGATGAGCTCAATCCATCTTGCCTGCAAGAAAGGTCAGATTTCCATTTCAGGCTGCGAGGTTTGAGACGTTGCCTCTGTGGAGGCATCTCCATCTCAGTCCTAGATGCTATCTCCACTTCGTTGCCCCCCCCCCCTCCCCCCGCCCCCGCTCCCCTGCTCCCCCATCCCCTCTCTCTCTTCTTCCTTATGAAGTTGGTTGAGTGGTTCTTACTTAAATTTTGCTTTCCCTTCAAAAATGTGTTTTGTTTTCTATATTCCTTAGTTAATGCAAGATAGTGTGAGGCCACAATTGGGTCATGATCCATATGGATGAGGACAATTGGAAAGCATACGTTAATTCAAGATAGTGTGAGTCCACATGAGACAATTGGAAACCAAGTTCTAGTTCTAATGAAAGCATACATCATAAACCCTTTGCCTAATTGCACCGTGGAGGGCATACAGGTTTGCTTGAGCTGGGATGGACAAAGTGGCAAGCTAGCAGGGGTAACATTTTCATTGTTAGCTTACAGGTTCATCAAGGAATATGTGAGCTAGCACATGAATGTGATGCAAGGGGTCTGATGGCACATTTTTTCATTTTCATATGGACATATACTTACAAAGGAATTTTTGTATGGACATTTTTTCATTTCTGTATGGACATATGCTTACAAAGGAATTGATTCCAAAAGGCTTAAGTTTTGTAAAAGGTTAGAGTTCAAAAACTGTATTAAATAAGGAAAATTACATTTACCATACACATGCTATCCAGGGTGTTTTAAATTGTGAACCCAATGATTGTTCTTTAATAAACATGTGATAGAGGATCTCTTGAGGCCTTCCATATCATAGGCATAATGTGGTTGTCATTACCGAATCCAAGGAGCTAAGTTATCGAATTAGCTTGGGGAGAGCTATGATTGCATAGTTCAATTAGCATCAAATGCAGGCTATAATTATATTGCCCACCTTGTTTTTTATGATAGCATGGGTTGTATTGTTAAAATTTCATAGTAGTGTGTAGAATAACATGACAAAATCTACTAGTTGCATCTGAGAATTGTCCATGTGACTTTCTACTAGTTGTTGAAGGAGGAGGAGACTAGAAGTTTAGGATGCTATTATTTGTTCTATAGACTAACTCAGCCCATTCTTTCATGTTTCTTAAAATTGCTAGACATTCATGATAGACATTCAATTGAAGAGTGCCAAATAGAACTGATAGGTCAATTTGGATGAGTTCTCCCTATCCATATTTTGATGTCCCTAGAGCATTACCAACGGGTTATGTGTACTAGGCTACACCCATCTATGTTTTAACCATTTTAGGGGGGAAATATAGCTTTCTCAAAACAAAAGAGTTAGATTGAGTCTTGGAATTTTTATGTAAGGGCCATATAGGACTTTGAAGTAATTATCCATCAAGCTTGAAGCTCCTTCATTTGAAAAACGTTTTTTACCTTCAAAAGTTAAGGGGCCTTACCTAGCATATAATGGTGGTAAGAAAAGCACAATATAATTATAGAACCTTACTAGCATATAATGGTTTAAGAAAAGCACAATACAATTATAGAACCTTTCTTCTTGTCCAACATCGTCTTGTTATTCTCCTGTTGTTCATTGACTACTACACAAGAAGCAAGAAGAAGCAAGAAGAAGATGAATAGGTCTTCTTACCATGCAAATCAAATATTGTTTGATTTTTATGTGGAAAAATAGGGATTGAATGGGAGTTGTAGCAATAAAATTGGAGATTCCATGAGCAAGATATAGATTTTAGAAATAGGGTGAGTGAATAGATCAAATAAATTGTGTGTAAGACCTTTAGAATATAAGAAGCTAGATTAACTAAACTATAAGATAACCCATGAATGCATGAACCCTTGAAAGATGAATATAACATAACAAATTTGTGTCGCATGGACTTTAATTATTGGAATCATTAGATGAATCTTGTGCTTGATCCTCTAATAACTAATCAACAACGTCATATTCATCAAATGCTAATTCTTCCATGCCACTTGGCATCGAAGACTAGATTCCCCATATCTAGGTCTGAGTAATGATCTGAATAGATTGAACTATCAGTACGTTGTAGCCACTAGTTGAAGAGGTAGGTGAGGAGAATCGAAAGTGTAGAAGGGTGGTAGCAAGCTAAGGGTGTCCACTTCCGGACCACTTTCGGGTGAGTGTGACACCCGCTCGAGTGAAAATACAAAGGTTTTGCTTCGGTCTGCAATACCTCGATCGAGGTATTATCTCCAAAGAAAATCACACATAAGGACAACCGAGCCAAGCCGATACCTCGATCGAGGTGCTGGGCTTTTTTCACCGAACCGAGCCTATACCCTGCTGGCATGCCACCTATACATGCCACCTATACCTCGTTCGAGGTATCATGGCAATCCAGCTATACCTCGATCGAGGTATTGTGGCATGTCCAGATATACCTCGATCGAGGTATGTGCCATCCGATAGGGCAGTTGACATACCTCGATCGAGGTATGCTGGACCGATGACTTGGCCGCATGTCGAATACGTCAATCAAGACATGTGGCATCTGACTGCTGCTAACATACCTCGATCGAGGTATTGTGGCAGGTCAATACCTCGATCGAGGTATATGTACCGATGTGTATGGGCATGTCAAAATACCTCGATCGAGGTATCGTGGCATGTCTATACCTCGATCGAGGTATGATGGAGCGATATGTATGTTGCATGTGAAATACCTCGATCGAGGTAGGGAAACCCTAAATTCTCTTATAAAAGGAGAGTGACCCCCCTCATTCTTCATACCTCGATTGAGCTCCTCCTCATCGACCGATTTCGGATTTGCGGGAGGTTGATGGAATTGCGGCAGCGACGGAGAGCGACCGACGGACAACGACGAAGATGGACGGAGCGGGAGAGTCCAAGTAAGGTTTTTTTAATGTAGCTTTTTTTTTTTGCTAAAATTTATTTAAATTTTAGTTTATAGGAATAATTATAAAATATTTCTAAATTTCAAATGCATTTTAAAGTTTTTTTTTTTTGAATTACGACATTTTTTATTTAAAATGTGAAAATGTAAAAATTTTGTTTTTTAAAATCATCTTTTAAAAAAAAGAGATTAAGGTTATTTTTTAAATTAGAGCTATTTTTATTTAAATTAAAAAACGTTTAAATTTTAGTTTATAAGAATAATTATAAAATATTTCTAAATTTGAAATGCATTTTAAAGTTTTTTTAAATTATTTTTGGAATTACATAATTTTTTATTTAAAATGTGAAAATATAAATATTTTGTTTTTAAGATCATCTTTTAAAAAAAAGAGATTAAAGTTTTTTTTTTAATTAGTGCTATTTTTATTTAAATAAAAAAACGTTTAAATTTTAGTTTTTAGGAATAGTTATAAAATATTTCTAAATTTGAAATGCATTTTAAAGTTTTTTTAAATTATTTTTGGAATTACGTAATTTTTTATTTAAAATGTGAAAATGTATATATTTTGTTTTTTGAAATCATCTTTTAAAAAAAAGAGATTAAAGATATTTTTTAAATTAGTGTTATTTTTATTTAAATAAAAAAACATTTAAACTTTATTTTTAAAAATGATCTTTAAAAAAAAAAGAAAATTAGAGTTTAGGGTAGCTTTTATGTTATGTAAGTTATTTAAGTTAGTGAAGTTTTTATTTAAATGTTAAAAAGTATATAATTTGTTTTTTAAAATCATCTATTAAGAAAAATTTATAATTGAAGTTTATAAATTACTGAAGTTTTGAATTGAATATAACATTTAAATTTTGTTTTTAGAAATCATGTATTAAGAAAAAGAAAATAAGAGTTTAAAGTAGCTTTTATATTATTTTAGTTTATAGGAATATGTAATCTAATTATAAAATATTTCAAAATTTCAAATGCATTTTAAAGTTTTTTTAAATATTTTTTTTTTATTATGTAATTTTTTATTTAAAATGTGAAAATGTATATATTTTGTTTTCTAAATTCATCTATTTAAAAAAAGAGAAATTTAAGTAGGTTTTATGTTATTTTTTAAATTGGTGCTATTTTTATTTAAATAAAAAAACGTTTAAATTTTAGTCTTCAAAATCATCTTTTTAAATAAAAGAAAATAAGAGTTTAAGGTAGCGGTGTGCGTTTATCAATCTTTATGTGGAATATTATAGATTATATAGTTGGTTAAGAGTTGTTTCATAATTTAGGTAGAGTAAGTAGGCTGTATAAAACACCACATGGGCATTATCCCTAAAACATCACACCACATGGGCAAAGACCCCAACACTAGAGTGGTTAGATGCATAAGCGTAGGGCTAATTGGATCTTCTAAATGCATCAGCGCATGGAAAACACATACGTAAATGATTGTCCAAAGGTCTCCTCTCTCCTCAGGAATGGGAACCAAGTGATGATCTATAGGAATGGCCACTAGTTGAGGTGGATTGCCCAACCAAAATAGATAATATTGAAAAGGCCTAATTATTTTCTCAAAGTTCTCACTTTAAAAGGTCTGTAGTCAACCCGCTCTCTTTTTCAATGTGTAGTCCGAGAAATACTAGATGCGCCTTGCTTGTGTATCGTTCAAAGTAATGTATTAGATATCCTTCTATCTCCTCCATATCTATTGCAAACCCAAGGCAGTAAAGCATTCAAAGAAGGTCTTATTAACCAAACCTCTCCACTATCTGTCCTTAGTATAGGGGCCATAAGTGGACAATGTGGTCCTTACACCACATGTGGAAAAGTTTCCAAAGAGCGAGAAAGGCATTTAAAAAAATACAATTCTCCTTATTTTGGAAAATAAGTTAATCAAGTGTAATAATATTTGCCCCAACCATGTGTATTATCTTGGGGAATAAAATATAGAGATTCTCCTCAATACTATCTCTTAAACCTACAGTCTTGTCAGAATCTGTATAGTTAACAAACACAAATCATAATGAGTCTTCTTACTAGGGTCCTCAAAGTACTGATAAATGCAAAGAAATACAAGGGTTACCAAGAGTGTGTTGCATGTGTGTGTGTGTGTGTGTGTGTGTGTGTGTGTGTATGTGTGTGTGTGTGTGTGTGTGTGTGTGTGTGTGTGTGTGTGTTGTGTGTGTGTGTGTGTGTGTGTGTGTGTGTGTGTGTGTGTGTGTGAGAGAGAGAGAGAGATTCCACACACAAAAAAAGTGTGTGTGTGCTTAGATTAAAAAGTTCCATCAATAATTGAGCCATACAGTTAATTCCATCAATTGGATAAAAAGTAAAAAAAGGGAAACATATAAGGAAAAAATATTTGAGACATCTGAGTTTAAAAATGCAACAACTAGAGTTTGAAAAAATTTTAATCAAAATTAAGAATTTTTAATAATATTAAGTTTGATAAACATAATATTGAGCCACACATTTGGCCCACCTACCGGTAGGTGCATAGGATGATCCCAATGACATCCTACCTCATCAAGGAGTACGTACAAATAGTTTTCATTACGTAAATAGATTATAAGTCATATTGAATAGAATATTATTTTCATTACCCAAATAGAATATTAATTTCCATGTGTTTTTTTTGTGCATGCACTAGCCAGCGCACAGGTTCTGGCACCACTATTCGTATGCAGATAGAGATTCTGAGAGCTGAGATGAGGGCACTACAGGATGCTAGGGCACCCCCTCACTTGGTTGCGAGTCTAGATTCAGTTATTGAGGCTCTGGGTCGATTGGACACAGTTAAGGACGTTGTGGATAGCTTTCAGGCACAGGCTAAGGCAGAGATCACTAGTCATGGCTTGGATTGGAGAGCCATTCGTTGAGCGTGAGTCACATCACAGGCAGGCCTTAGAGGATATGTTTTGGGATGGTCACACTGAGGCGATGCGACCACGATCAGGGCTGCCCTTGCATATTTTACATTGTAGGCACCCCATCATAGCAGCACACATTTATCCGAGATATCTCGCTGCAAATGGTGGTCGATTGCCTCACAACCGTCAAATAGCCAGGTCATTAGCCATGCAGCTATATGCTGAGTTTGTGCTTGGTCATCGGGTAGACTACCTTAGTACCTGTCCAGGATCAGGAGCAGGACATGGTAGGATGGGGCATCAGGAGCGTCAGACTGCAGGTGTTCGGCGTCGATGCGAGGCACCAGAGTTGCACACTATCCCTGCACTGGCATTGGGAGTTGTTGGAGGATGGATTAGGAGGGATGTTCATTCAGTGGCATCATCCTTGCACCACATGGTCTCTGCCCTATCGAGATCACTTTTGATTCCACCTCCCCCACCTCGATCATCGATGGAGCCTCCCACATCTACACCACCTCCCACATCTACACTGCCTCAGCACGAGTTGGAGACTCCAGACGCACGGATTGCAGAGTTGGAGGCATTGTTGGCCGAGTCTAGGGACGAGATTAGTTATTCTGATTATTTTAGTTTATTTTTTTGTAGCGTGTTTTGAACTGAAGTTTTTTGGTTAATTCTCACCATGTACGTGACATGTTTGCATTGCAGGCACATCTATTGCGATAGGATATGAAGTCTCATGTACAACTGTTGGAGGTAGATTTGGAGGAGCAGAGGATTCGAACACGCATAGCATACCATCATGCAAAGCACTATATTTTGCAGTTGAGACATATTAGTCGTGATCCATCTCACCATAGGATCGACCCCAGCGTGGCCCTATACCCCGCTCCTCTTGTAGATGTGCCGACTAGGACACCCATAGATGCAGCAGTCATAGCCAGGCTTCCTACCGCCACTTGCGTCCTTTGCCACGAGGAGTTTGACATCGTAGGGTGGTTTGGACTAGGGTGCGGCCACATCGCACATCTCCATTACATGACCCGCCACATGCTGGCACGATCAGTGTGCCTTGTATGCTTTGCTGACATTGATGTGGCCACATATAGAGGACTAGGCATGGATGATCTGTATCCTGGTCATCGTCAGGCCATTGATCCATTCGCCCGCGTGGTCTTGAGCACTACAGGGAGGAGGCACAGAGAGCTTTGCTGATGCAGGAGGGTGCTGATACATCTGTGGTTGCAGCGTGTGTTCCATGACGCTTCTCATATGGTGATTTCATGCTAGGTGATGAGGCACGAGCAAAGGAGGCATGCCGTATTGAGCGAGAGGCAAAGCTGCAGACATCATTGTAGCAGTGGGTGGAGCAGCAGCTTAGGCGGGGCCGAGACCAACATCTTCTACATGTAGAGACGATTACTCGCGCTGGATTTGAGGCACGAGTATTCGCAGATGCACGACTATGGGAGCTGAGACGCGCATACATAGAGGAGGCGAGGGAGGCAGAGATGGTAGCGGTGGCTCGTGCAACATGCCCTCCTCTTCATTAGGATGAGGCTGGCCCATCTCATGCAAGAGATGAGGCTGGCCCATCTGATCCGGCTTTGCCTGAGGGCACACAGCGGACGGTTGGGCAGCGGGTCATACACATTCATTTTGGTACTTTCATGATATTGTTCTTACTTTTATGATGTATGAGCATTTTCGTACTTTCATGATGTTCTTCACACTTTGTTTATCTCAGTTTATAGTTTGTTCAAATCTAACATAAACATTTAAAATTAGGAGTATGATTTTGAATTTCGAATATCTCAATTCACACATCTAATACATAAGGTATTTAAAAAAGAATGCCATGTGAAGTAATTGTAAACATTAAGCATTGAAAAAGTGTTCAAGTATAAGGTCTCTCTCTCTCTCTCTCTCTCTCTCTCTCTCTCTCTCTCTCTTTCTCGTGCTATGAACTTTATCATTTTGAATATCATATTGAATTTCGTATATATCAATCCTTGCAATTATTACACTAAACCTAAGAGCCGTGCGAAGTTTTATCCCCATGTGCGTATTTAAAATTAAGAGTATGATTTTGAATTTCAGATATCTCAATTCACACATCTAATACATAAGGTATTTTAAAAATAATGCCGTGTGTCGTAATTATAAACATTAAGCATTGAAAAGGAGCTTGCAAAAATGTACGCATTATACCTTCCACGTGGCGCATACCAAATCAGTTGGAGACCAAATCTTGCGTGGATGTACATCTAGGGTAGCCTAAGAGCCGTGTGAATTTTCATCCCCAATAGGGTTTAGGATTTAGGGTTTAGGGTTTAGGGTTTAGTCATGCTAGTAGGGATTGTAAAAATGTACACATTATACCTTCTATGTGGTGCAAACCAAATCATTTGGGAGTCAGTTGGAGACCAAATCTTGCATGGATGTACGTCTAGGGTAGCCTAAGAGCCGTGTGAAGTTTCATCCCCAACAGGGTTTAGGGTTTAGGGTTTAGTCGTGCTAGTAGGGATTGTAAAAATGTACGCATTATACCTTCCACGTGGTGCATACCAAATCAGTTGGACACCAAATCTTGCGTGGATGTACGTCTAGGGTAGCCGGTTTAGGGTTTAGGGTTTAGTCGTCCTAGTAGGGATTGTAAAAATGTACGCATTATACCTTCTACGTGGCGCAAACCAAATCAGTTGGAGACCAAATATTGCATGGATGTACGTCTAGGGTAGCCTAAGAGCCCTGTGAAGTTTCATCCCCAACAGGGTTTAGGGTTTAGGGTTTAGGGTTTAGTCGTGCTAGTAGGGATTGTAAAAATGTACGCATTCTACCTTCCACGTGGCGCAAACCAAATCAGTTGGACACTAAATCTTACGTGGATGTACATCTAGCGTAGCCTAAGAGCCGTGTGAAGTTTCATCTCCAACAGGGTTTAGGGTTTAGGGTTTACGGTTTAGGGTTTAGGGTTTAGTCGTGCTAGTAAGGATTGTAAAAATGTATGCATTATACCTTCTACGTGGCGCAAACCAAATCAGTTGGAGACCAAATCTTGCGTGGATGTACTTCTAGGGTAGCCTAAGAGCCGTGTGAAGTTTCATCCCCAACAGGGTTTAGGGTTTAGGGTTTAGGGTTTAGTCGTGCTAGTAGGGATTGTAAAAATGTATGCATTATATCTTCCACGTGGCGCAAACCAAATCAGTTGGACACCAAACCTTGCGTGGATGTACGTCTATGGTAGCCTAAGAGCCGTGTGAAGTTTCATCCCCAACAGGGTTTAGGATTTAGGGTTTAGGGTTTAGTCATGCTAGTAGGGATTGTAAAAATGTACGCATTATACCTTCCACGTGGCGCATACCAAATCAGTTGGACACCAAATCTTGCGTGGATGTACGTCTAGGGTATCCTAAGAGCCGTTGTGAAGTTTCATCCCCAACAAGGTTCAGGGTTTAGGGTTTAGGGTTTAGGGTTTAGGGTTTAGTCGTGCTAGTAGGGATTGTAAAAATGTATGCATTATACCTTCTACGTGGCGCAAACCAAATCAGTTGGAGACCAAATCTTGCGTGGATGTACTTCTAGGGTAGCCTAAGAGCCGTGTGAAGTTTCATCCCCAACAGGGTTTAGGGTTTAGGGTTTAGGGTTTAGTCGTGCTAGTAGGGATTGTAAAAATGTATGCATTATATCTTCCACGTGGCGCAAACCAAATCAGTTGGACACCAAATCTTGCGTGGATGTACGTCTATGGTAGCCTAAGAGCCGTGTGAAGTTTCATCCCCAACAGGGTTTAGGATTTAGGGTTTAGGGTTTAGTCATGCTAGTAGGGATTGTAAAAATGTACGCATTATACCTTCCACGTGGCGCATACCAAATCAGTTGGACACCAAATCTTGCGTGGATGTACGTCTAGGGTATCCTAAGAGCCGTTGTGAAGTTTCATCCCCAACAAGGTTCAGGGTTTAGGGTTTAGGGTTTAGGGTTTAGGGTTTAGTCGTGCTAGTAGGGATTGTAAAAATGTATGCATTATACCTTCCACATGGCGCATACCAAATCAGTTGGACACCAAATCTTGTGTGGATGTACATCTAGGGTATGCTAAGAGCCTTGTGAAGTTTCATCCCCAACAGGGTTTAGGGTTTAGGGTTTAGTCGTGCTAGTAGGGATTGTAAAAATGTACGCATTATACCTTCTACGTGGTGCATACCAAATCAATTGGACACCAAATCTTGTGTGGATGTACGTCTAGGGTAGCCTAAGAGCCGTGTGAAGTTTCATCCCCAACAAGGTTTAGGGTTTAGGGTTTAGTCGTGCTAGTAGGGATTGTAAAAATGTACGCATTATACCTTCCACGTGGCGCATACCAAATCAGTTGGACACCAAATCTTGCGTGGATGTACGTCTAAGGTAGTCTAAGAGCCGTGTGAAGTTTCATCCCCAACAGATAATTCCACGTGCGTATTTCATTAGTACGCGTGCCATTTTTCATACGTAGTCGTGCTAGTAGGGATTGTAAAAATGTATGCATTATACCTTCCATGTGGCGCATACCAAATCAGTTGGACACCAAATCTTGCGTGGATGTATGTCTACAGTAGCGAAAGAGCCATGCAAAGTTTAATCTCCAACAGATAAGTCCACATGCGTATTTCGTTAGTACGTGCGCCATTTTTCATACGTAGTCGTGCTAGTAGGGATTGTAAAAATATACACATTATACCTTCCACGTGGCGCATACCAAATCAGTTGAGACCAAATCTTGCGTGGATGTATGTCTAGGGTGGCCTAAGAGTCGTGCGAAGTTTCATCCCCAACAGATAAGTCCACATGCATATTTCATTAGTACGTGTGCCATAGCTTTGCCGCAGTCGTGCTAGTAGGGATTGTAAAAATGTACGCATTGTACCTTCCACGTGGTGCATACCAAATCAGTTGGAGACCAAATCTTGCGTGGATGTACGTCTAGGGTATTGTAAGAGCCGTGTGAAGTTTCATCCCCAACAAATAAGTCCACGTGCGTATTTCATTAGTACGTGCGCCATTTTTCATACGTAGTCGTGCTAGTAGGGATTGTAAAAATGTACGCATTATACCTTCCACATGGCGCATACCAATTAGGTTGGACACCAAATCTTGCATGGATGTACGTCTACGGTAGCCTAAGAGTCGTGCAAAGTTTAATTTCCAACAGATAAGTCCACATGCATATTTCGTTAGTACGTGCACCATTTTTCATACGTAGTCGTGCTAGTAGGGATTGTAAAAATGTACGCATTATACCTTCCACGTGGCGCATACCAAATCAGTTCGAGACCAAATCTTGCATGGATGTATGTCTAGGGTGGCCTAAGAGTCGTGCGAAGTTTCATCCCCAACAGATAAGTCCACACACGTATTTCGTTAGTACGTGCGCCATAGCTTTGCCGCAGTCGTGCTAATAGGGATTGTAAAAATGTATGCATTATACCTTCCATGTGGCACATACCAAATCAGTTGGAGACCAAATCTTGCGTGGATGTATGTCTAGGGTTTCCTAAGAGTCGTGCAAAGTTTCATCCCCAACAGAACTGTTCACATGCGTATTTTGTTAGTATGTGCACCATTTTTCATACGTAGTCGTGCTAGTAGGGACCAATAGATAAGTCCACACGCGTATTTCGTTAGTACGTGCGCGAATTTTCTTAGTCACATTTTTAAAATGTCCTAAAGCACAAAACAAATTATAACATTACTACTAATAAACAATTTTTTGTTTTACAAACACAACAAATCCCATTGAGAAGACATCGGACATCATGTATAAAATAGAATCTAATACAATGATGTGTATGAACGTGTATACAACCATCAGAGTGAAATATAAAATATGAGTCCATGAAAATTACAATGGTACGGTCACACAGTGAGCCTATACATATCGAATACAAAAATGTGTAATCAACTAGTGATACCCAATAAAAATCAATCTGATCAACTGATGATCCCAAAAAATATGATATGTAATGTGCTACTCCTCAGGATCAGCTCTCATGCCAATAGTTGCAAGTATGCTCTCGTGATCCGCCACTACAAGGTGCCATCGTGGAGTGGATGTCGCCTTGCGAGTGCGAACACGACTCAAAGTAATCTTGATCCCAACAACAAGATGAGAATACATGTATGCCTCCTGATCCACCATGTACTCCTGGAACTCAATATAGCGACCACGCCTCTGTATCTATTGAAAATAGTGGCCACCTACGATCATGCTATGAGCATTGAAGTGCATCCCATGCCCATCCACTGTATCCTCATTCAACACACTCTTCAGCATAGAGCATCGCAACAAGTAATAATCCACACCCTCCTCATTGCCCTCCGAAGGAATAACCGCGAAGATATCACCAATACACAAAATATCTGTAAGCTGGTCATAATCTCTAGAGGAACTGAATCCCGCATCCTGATCATCATGTACCTCCTCCCAAGGCTAGAAGGGAGAAAGCACTCGCCGTACCCATGGATCGGCCCACGGTATCATGGAGCACCCTCCCCAATCATCATCAATGCATGCAGAGCAAAAACATGCAAACCATTGAGAAAAGATCGCAGGGTTGAGACTCACCTACGCTCCTGATGGAATGGAAATCAAGAGTGCCAGACACAGAACGACAATCAAAAGGCCTACACCGATCAAGGCTCCCAATGTCCACGCACCAAAAATACCGGCTCACCACCCTATCGTCACGCGACTGAAACGAGGAGATAGCACTAGTGGATAAGTGCTAGCTGCAACACCGCACCACATCATGTGCATCCTTGAAGCGATCGGCATTGTGACGCAACTGGTATCGATGCAAAGCACGCTTCACGCAAGCACCTGCACCATCGTGCTCTCCCTTACCGTGCCCTGTCTCGAAGTAGCTCCATGTGATCAGAATGCTTGTCTCACGATGCCATCTGTAGAACCATAAAACTGTCTAGCGGATTTGAACTGACCACGACAGCCGTCTGACCAGATCAGCGCCGCTGCCATGTGACACCATGATCCCTCAAGAAACTATCATGCAAAGTGAAGCAATGCTGCACAAAATGGGCATCATGTGATCGATCATCACTAATGTAGAAGTGATACTCTCGCACAATGACGCGTGAGTTCATGGTGCTATCAATGCCATCCACATGGGCCTGTGCATGACGATAGCTCATGTGCACAAATATAGCAACCTGCAATATGGCATTGAAAAAAAATATGACTATTGAAATAATTCAATATAATGAGGCGGGGAAAAAATCAATACTCAATCACACGTCACCTGTTCGGAGAAATAATACTCCAATTGGATCTCATGCTGTGGTGCAAAGGTGTAATTCTGCGCAAAGTCAACCACTGAGACAACCACCCCTGTAGGAAATGTCCTCAAATATGCACGGAACTGACGATCCTCCCATTTCGCAGTGTGCGAGTGGCGTATGTAGCGGTACAGCTTCCCTCAAAAACTGTCAATGAATACAACACATGGTGTCTCCTTCCCCACAAGCTGCAACCTCCTCGACTGTGCACCAACATCTAATGTCAAGGTACTGTACTCATATTGCTGCCAATGAACCATCTACACATCACAAGTATCTAGTGCAACTCGTGGCACTCTAGCAAAGTCACCACACAAAGTACACTTGCCTTCCACACAATCAGGGGAGTGGAATAAAGCATCACTATCTCGTGTACACAATATGGAATGAATAAAGTCGCGAGGGCTAGTAGGAACCACTCCCCTATGACCATCAAGGGAACGGAATACATCATACATCAATCCAAAATCCACATGGTAGCGACAACAGCATGTGTCACGCTCCTGAGAGCATCGCACAAACCATGGCCTGCATCGCTCAAATGACCTCTGCCCAATCCTGAACTCCGGGTGTGCCTCTACAAACTGAGTGTACAACTCAGTCTGGGTACACTCCAAAAAACATGCACCATGCTCAATGTACACATTGCGTGACACCCTCTTCCACAATGCCTCGATCGAGGTACCCCTCGATCATAGCACATACCCCTCGGTCATATACCTCGATCGAGGTATTCTATGCCTCACGCAGGATGCCTCACGCAGGTCATAGACCTCGATCGAGGTATTCTATGCCTCGCACATCATGATGTGTATACATGTGGCTAATGTGGCACCATGCATGGTCATGATGTGGCAATATAGTCTCTTCCATGATGTGGAAAGGTGATGTGGCATGATGAGTTGGCATTCATGAGGTGGTAGATTGACATGGCAAATTGAGGTGGAGGGATTGGTGATGTGGCAAGGTTGACAAGGTATGCCAAGGTGGCAAGGTGTGATGACATGGCTCATGATGTGGAATGATAAGGTGGCACATGTGGCAGCACGTGTGGCAATGTAAGGTGACATGGCAAGGAGTGATGTCACATCTCCTTGATGACATGGCACCATGTGGTCTAACAACGTGGCATGGTTGCAAGGCAAAAATAGATGACTCAGCCTTCTGCATGGGCAGCATGCACACTCCAAAGGCTTGCCACTACGGTCGGTGATGCTCCTAGCCTACCTCACCAAACCTAATACCAAGCCTACCTTGTCTTGGTATTAGGCTTGGGTGGCCCTTTTTCCCCCACAAAAGGGAGATTTCAATCTTGGAGGCCATATCATACGTTTCCCTTACTCAAATTTAACCAAAATTTTTTCCTCTTATTCATAATGTAGAGAACTAAAAATATTGACATTTTTGAAATGTTTGGTCATGTTTGAGAATTACTAGATTTATTTTTAATATTCTTTATTGATCCTCTAAGGAGTAAAAGTAAAAATTAAACTTCAATCTTCCTAAATCTAACCATTGGTGGATTTGGCATTTGATGATTCAACCACACACCCTTATGTGCCTACTAACCTTCCACCGAATTGGATTTGCTTAATTATTCAAAATACTAAAAAAATGTGGTGTGCTACTAAAATGCATGTACTTTATGACTTTATTTATTATAAATAATTATTTATAATTAGATAAATCATTCAAAAAAATACCAATAAATCAAGTTAAGCTCTACATAATGCAAAGAGACCACTTACAAAGTTTCAATAACATTTAATCTAAAATGAGTGAGAAATTTAGAATTTAATATGACACTCTCTGTTCATGACAAACGTGTGTGACAACCCTGGAACCATGCCGTGTGACACAAAGAAATTTTTTGTGTGTGCATCGAATTTTCGATCAGACTATACGATTGTGTGCACAATAGCAAGTGTGATGTTGTGTCAAAAGACTTCAAAGACTAGATCCATAGGGAAGTAGGTGAGATTTGCATTTTTGTGTGCTAAAAAGCTTGTTTTTCCACCTCCTAAGGATTGGGAAGTGAAAAAAAAGTGGACACCCTTAGCTTGCTACTTCCCAGAAGAACATGCTGAAGGGAGTGAGATAGATAGAGAAGATCACATGATCGAGAAGTAGACACAAGAATGGAGGCAAAGTAATGTAGATGATTGCTGGATGTAAAAGCAAGTACAATGCCTCTTTTATAGGATGGGCAAGCCTTATCTTTCATAAACCACACATATCATCGATGATGATGTTAGATAGTGTTAACCCTATGGCATTAAGGGCTAGAAGTGCAGTTTAGGACAACAACTATGAGAGCATTATGTCTATAGAGTAGCGGCAAAGCTCTTCTTGTAATATCTTGAGCCTCAAAGATGGTATGATAAATCTTAAAGGATGAGGATAGCCAAAATCCTCTCTAGAAAAGATCCAATCATACTTGCAAAATCAGGATCTAGACAGAGAAATACTAAATCTAGAGAGAGAAATACTAAAAGCCTACACTTTTGGAGGTCCCTCCACTTTGTGTAGAGACCCAAAAAGTCCCTCCACTTTGTGTAGAGACCCAAAAGGTCCCCCCCAAATGTGGAGGGACTCTTGTCCAAAAGGTCTCCTACAAAAGAGTTCCCACCATGGAGGTACCTATGAATTGTGTCGAGACTAATATGTATAAATATCTCTCAATGGAATGAAGCTCCCACTCTTTGGGGTTCAGTGTTCAAGCTCACTATTGTGTTCATGCGATTGATCTCCATTGCGTCCATGCTCTCTTACACTATCGTGTTCTAGCATGCCCTTACCCTTGCACTCTCTACCCTTGTACTCCCTCCACCTCCTCCTCCTTCCTCCCTCCTCCTCCTCCTCCCTCATCCTTCTCCTCCATCTCCTCCTCCCCCCTCCTCCTCCTCCTCCCTCCTCCTTCCTCCTCCCATCTCCTCCTCCTTCCTCCCTCTTCCTCCTTCTTCCTCCTCCTCCTCCTTCGTCCCTCCTCCTCAACCCTTAACCCTCGAACCTGCGAAGGAGACTAGCTCTCCACTCCTCAACCTTGGACTCCTCCTAAACCTTGCAACCCCTTCTGAACCCTAGAACTCCTAGTTAGCTCTCTCAACCCTGTCCCCCTTTCGAACCCTGAAATCCCCTTCTAAACCCTTGAACTCTCGTGGAGGCGAGAACCTCCATCAATCATTATAATCAAGCCCTCTTTCTCATTCATGCGTGCATGAGATCTGCTTTCCATGCTTTAGCCTAGACCTCTCACCGAAACACGACCCGAGGACCTATGCTACACGTGAACACCTATGCTACAACGAGCGACGACATGACTGTAGGTCACCAACACCCTTGGAACATGCACTTGGGTAAAACAAAGACAACATTTGGTGCTGCTACCAGGGAGGAGCGCCTGAAGCGAAAGAGGAGCATGTGCTTGCATATGTGAAAAAGAACCCTTCAAAAAACCATTCAAGATAGATCCCTCAAGGCAAATGAGTGAAAAAATGCTTCCAAATAATGCAAAAGGATAATGTTGACTTACAAAATCACATTAATACACTAAACACCCAAAATTAACCCTTAATCCCCCCACATCCTATAAAAGCAACATCAACCCCCCTCATTTCTTTCCCCACACTTTTGTTAGCCACTCCCTTCTCCAAATTTTGTTAAGTCTCCATATTTTCCGTCTATCTCTATTTTCTGTCCTCCAACTTCGGTCCACCATTTCCACCACTACCACCACTTTTTCCATCAACCCCCCTCCACCACCACCTTTTCCGTCACCCCCTCTTCCATCTCCATCTCCACCTCCCATCATCTTCCTCCCTACCACCTCCACTTTCTCTGTCCATCCCTCATCTCCCCCACTCAAGGTAACCATCCTTTTCCCCTCCACCATTTCTCTACCTCTCTCTACACCCCATCTCTCCTTCCCCCCTCCAACCCCCTTTTCCTCTCCCCACCACCCCCCATCTTTTCCCCCCTCCACCCCCCTCCTATCCCACCCCTAGCATCTCTCTATCTCTCTCTAAAAACCCCCATTACCCTCCACTCCACCATCTCTCTATCTCTCTCTACACCCCATCTCTCCTCTCCACCTCCACCCTCCACTCCACCATCTCTCTACCTCTCTCTACACCCCCATCTCCACTTTTCTCCCTCCATCTCCCCTTTCCCCCACCTCCACCTCCCACCTTCACCTCTACACCCCCCCTCCTCCCCCCCCTACCCTGACCCCCACCCCCACCTCCTCTCCACCTCCACACCCCCCCTCCTCCCACGACCCTCTCCACCCCCCCCACCCTCCCTCCACTTCCCCCACTCTCTTCTTCCACCCCCTGTTTTCTTCTCTCTCTTCCCCCCTCTTCTCTCTCTCTCTCTCTCTCTCTCTCTCCTCTCTCTCTCTTCTCTCTTTCTCTCTCTCTCTCTCTTCTCTCTCTCTATTCCCCCCTTCTCTCTCTTCTCTCTCTCTCTCTCTCTCTCTCTCTCTCTCTCTCTCTCTCTCTCTCTCTCTCTTCCCCCCCCCTCTGCCTAACATTACCTAAGGAAGGCAAGGCCCCAAGGGCATTGACCTTGGCAGCATACGGGTGGCCAACCTGTAGCGCTCGCGTGCCACACGATGGCACCCACTAGTAGAGGCAGTGACACCCGTGCCAATGGCGACGACGCTCGCCTGCAACGCCTAACATGTGACGCCCACCAGCCGACTCCATGGACCAAGGGCCTTAAGGCCCTCCATAACACCCTTCCCCCTGTCCATTCCCAAACCCACCCCTCCACCTTCAACCCCCCCCCAAAAAAAACCTCAGTCGTCGCTTGCAGCCGCAGCCGCCGCTGCCCCCCCCCTTTAGTTAAAAATATATTTTTTTATTTTAAAAAAAAGTAACCCTAACTTAACCTTAATTTAACCTTAGTTAGGCTAGTTTTAACCTAGGCTAGGTTTGACTTACCTTAGGTTAGTTTAGCATAGGTAATAACTACAAGTAAGTTAATAGACTAACTGAGTTAGTTCAACTAACTGAGCTTTGTTGACCAAGTTAGAGTAAAGACACTAACTATCACTAACCATTAGTTAAATTAGTGGCAAACATCTAGTTACATTAATTGGATTGGGTCAATTAGGTCAACTGAGTTGGATCAGTTATACTCCCCCTCAGTTAGACTTAAAGTCCATTCACACTTGGACATAAAGACCAAAGGGCCCCTAAATTCCCCTAACTTTGAGGGTCATAACTTGCTTATTTGGGACCCGTTGTGGACCCAAATTAAACCACAAATTCACACACGAAACCTTTGAAATGTGGGAACCTTTTCTAGCCAATCCCACACAATTTAGGTATCCATAACACTCGTGAATTTGTACCCCCGTGTGGGGCCCTTTCTCACACAATTTTGCTAATAAGATTCCACCGTGACCTCCAATTGACAATCCGTCTGCACCGGCACATTTTCCCACTCGTGGAACAATCATAGGCATGTTTTTAACACGATGGTCCCTATGACACTAATGCATCTCTAAACCCTCTAACAATTTTTACTCCTATTTTGGGAGCTCGTATCATGGCCGTTTGAACCCAGATTTCACGCATGTAAAGATCTATTGTAAATGAAGTTTTTCGAAGTGTTTAACCATCATTTTTTGGGCTCTAGTAGTTGCCTCACATAGGCACTGATTTTGACCCACCACTGCTTACTTATTTTTTACCATTTTCAGCTCCACGAAGGTCGAAATCATAATCGAACTTCGCAGTCATATGCACTATTAGCCGAAAAAGAAATCAAGATAAGAGGCTAGAGGATAGGTATGGCAACGCTCAAGGGCCATAGAGGAATAGGGAACGTGAGGGGAGGAGTGTTAACATGGGTGGGGAAAAGGGATTAAGAGGGGAGGGAAAGAAGAGGGAGACTATGGCACAAGGGGAGAGGGAGAGGGGAAAGAGGAGTATGTACATGGGTGGAGGAGGAATGTAGAGATGGAGACATCAAGGGAAGAGGGTCATGCTTTATTTGAAAGGAAGGATGAGGAGAAATATCAAAGTACTAGATAGGTGGCTTTACAAGAATGAGCGTGTACCATCAAGGAATAGCCCCCTCCTTTTATAGCCAAGAGAGAGGGTCTCTCCCAATAAATGCATCCTCCCACATGCATGGTGTGTGTGGAAGAGTCTCCCATGTGAGCTAGGCGGTTACGCACTCTCAATTGTGTGCGATAACGCTTAGCCACATTTTTCCACATATATCAACTCCCATATCCCAAGTCTATGATACTCCCTTGGTCTCTTCCCAATTTTATAATACGTTCAAACATCTAGGAGGACAAGTGGAGGGTTGGCACAAGGAATCTTGCCACCTCATCCTACTTTCCCCATTAAATAACTTGCACTCTTGGACCTTCTATACCTCCCCCACATGGGCCTATCCTACATGGAGGGAATAACCCAATATAATATCCATCTCCACATATTTTATATTACTTCTCCCATAGACTTTGGGCCATATCTCACTAAATGCAGGCATGGGACCGCCTAGGTGGAGGGGTGGCACATGGAGGAGCCATGCCACCTTAACATTTTATAATATTACTACCATGGATTATGTACAACACACCTTATGGGTCCTCTTATGTGGAAGGGTGGCACATGGTCATGCCCTGCCACCTCAACCCTAGCCCTATGCACTCCATATTTTATTATACTATTGCCACACATACAAGCACACACTCATATTTATGCCTTTTTACTTTGGTCAAATTTATCCATAATAGTCCCCCCCCCAAGCAGGGAATGCACAACATTTCCATGCTTGGGACCATCATGCACAAAGAAGGGCTTGAGATAACGCTTATTGATCACCTTCTTGCCGTATGGCTCATGCAGCTCCTGAACTTGTACAGACCCATTGCTATGTTCATGCCTTTGTATGGACCGGTCCACAGTGGCAAAAACTTCTTATCCATTTGGTGGTCCAATCTGTTATCAAAGCATAGCAAAACATCCCCCTCAGCAAAGTGTCTTTCCCATCCCTTGTGAATCTTAGCATCCAAGCGGGCCTTTTGTCAATTCTTTTGGATCTCTGTTTGGTGTAGTGTAAGGCATCGGGTTTTATCTAACTTCTCAAGTTGTACCAATCTGGCCTCTACATGTTCATCCTCTGTCATCCTCTGTTCTTGTGCCAATCTCAAGGCGGGAATCTCTATCTCTAGTGATAAAACTGCCTCAGTACCGTACACTAACTCAAAAGCAATGTGACCTGTAGACTTTTTATGGGTGATGTTGTAAGCCCACATGGCTTTAGTGACCTTCTGATCCCACTAGCTCTTGTTCCCCGTGGCCATTTTCCCCATGGTTTTACAAAGGAGGCCGTTGGTCCACTCCATTTGTCCCATGGACACTGGGTGATAGATGCTAGAAGTGCGGTGACCAATACCCATGCGATCCATGAGCAATTCCACTGCTTCATTTAAGAATGGACTCCCATGGTCGGATACTATTTCCATGGGTGTCCCAAACCTTGTGCAAATACATTCAAATATGAAATTTGAAACTGCCTTACCATTTATAGCGGGGAGGGCGATAGCTTCAACCCACTTAGTGACATACTGAGTGGCTACCAAAAGATACTTCTTTTTGCGGGTAGTCATGGGCAAGGGCCCGACAAAATCTATTCCCCACTTCTGAAACGGATGGATGGACATCACTGGGTAATGTTGCCCAGGATGCAAATCCTTCCTACCAAAGAATTGGCATGGTTTACAGGTTTTGCAATAGGAAGTGACATCCTTGAACAAGGTTGTCCAATAGTATCCAGCACGTAAAATCTTCTTAGCTGTATAGTCACTGGCATAGTGGCCTCCACAAAATCCATCATGATAATGCTTCAATACCTTAAGCACTTCATCTACATCAATGGCCTGGGCCATCTTAGTACCCCATCCATGCCTTGACGGTACAAGACCCCATCAAAGAGAATGTAGCGCCTACTATCTCTTCGGATCTTCTTTCTCTCATAGCTAGTACTTTTCGGAGGAAAGGAGAAAGCAGTCAGAAACCTGTAGATACCACCATACCATGGATCCCCAACTTCTATGGCTGCTACAAGGGTTACATCGAGGCACTCCTCTAAATCAATCAAAACATTATTCAAGTTGGAAAACCCCCTTTTACAATTTTGAAAGAAAAATCATATTCTTGTAGAACTGCCAACCATTTGGCCAACCAGCCCATGGGATTTGGTGATTGAAGAATGTGCTTTGCAAGACCATTGCTAGAGATTATAATGAAGGACATTCCAGCCACATAATGCTTAAATTTCTCACTGCAGAACACCAAAGACAAGGCATGCTTGTCAGCCTTAGAGTAGCATCGTTCAGTTTCGAGCAATTGTCGAGAAGTAAATCAAACAGGATACAAGAACCAATCCTCCCCTTGCTGGAGAAGAATATTCGCCAGAGTGTGCTCACCAAACCTAGGATTGATATAGAAAATCTTTGACCAATCAGGATTGCATAGAATGGGTTCTAAAGCTAGAGCATTCTTGATTTTTGCAAACCCATGATCACAATCCTCATCCCAAGAGAAAGCAACCCCATCTTTTAATAGCATAGTCATGTTGTGTCAAAGTAGCATATTGATCAATGAAGCGGCGATAGTATCCTGCTAGATTAACAAATGAGCATACCTGATGTTTGGTTGGTGGGGAGAGCTTGAGGATGGCTTCTACCTTCTCAGGGTCAGGCTTTTGACGCCCTCGGATGAGACAATATGTCCCAGTAACCTTCCTTGAGTGGCTCCAATGGTGCATTTCTCAGGGTTGAGACTACCATTCGCATCATTGACCCTTTGGAAGGCCAACCTAACCTTCATGACATGCTCCTTACGTGATGAGAATATACAAAAATCATCTAAAAACACCTCCAAGAAATCCCCCAAATAAGGAGCAAACACCATCTGCATAAATCTTTGAAAGGTAGCAGGAGCATTGGTGAGGCCAAATGGCATTACTTTGAATGCAAATGTCCCCCAGGGTGTGGCAAATGTGGTTTTAAGCACATCTTCTTCGGCAATTCTAATTTGATAAAACCCAGAGTAACCATCATAGAAAGTATACATCTCATGACCACTTACCTTCTCAAGAATGAGGTCTTGAAAGGGAAGAGGATGATGGTCCCTCTTGGTGGCTGCATTGAGTTTCTTATAGTCGATGCAGACCCGACACTTGTTGTTTTTCTTTGGGGTGACTACCACTGGTGAAACCCATTCAGTATTGTGAACTAGAAAAATAAATTTTGAGCCACAGGCTTTGCATCAGGCTTCAGCTCTATCTTGTGCTCTATGGCAGTCACATGGCAAAGGTGGCGGTAGCTAGTTGCGAAAAGGTCAAGGAAATCTTTGAACATTTCTAGGAATTCCTCTTTCTCACTTGGAGTGAGGTCTGGGGAAAGAATAGATTCAAGCTGTTGAGGACTAGCTGTTACCTTTTCTACAGGTGGCGGGGTTGGAGACACCCCCATCATGTAAACTTCCTCCTCTGAGAACTCCTCCCCCTCGTCTGATCCTTCCATTGATTCAGACATCGAGGATGAGAGAGTATCAATGTCTTGCTCCTCTTCTTCTTCTGGTTCCGTGGCACCTGGTTGCACCAGGATCTTCTCCTTAGAAGCACCAAAAGACATGTGTAATGTCTTCCAATAGCTAACTACATCACTCTTTCTCAACCATGGTCTCCCGAGCATGGCTGGGTAACTCCTACCTGTATCTTCGATGTCCACTACATAGAAATTAACGGTGGTGGTAAACCCATTGACAGTGATGGGCAAATCCTCAATGACTCCCAGGGTGGCGAGTCATCGACCATCTGCTACCTTGATTCAAGTGGAGGAACGCCTTGCGCATTTCAAATTCAATTTCTTCATGATTTGGGGCACCATGATATTACATGCAGCTCCCCCATCAACACACACACTTTTGACACGACAATTATCCATGATGGCATCTACTGTATGTGGGTGCCGATCAATTTCTTTAGAGATGGAAGAGACCTCTCCTACCTTTCCCTTTTTATTGCTCCTCCTTGTTGAGAGCCCTTGCTACAGCTCACGTCTCACCTTAGGGCTTAATGCTATTAGTTGAGGGAGCGTGATGCTCAAAGACTGATGAGCAAGGTCCTGAACGACCAAATAGTCCTCTTGCCCCGAGCCAATGGAAAAATCCAAGGGCGACCACTTACTCCTGCGAGATCTTTTAGTCTTCTCTGTTGGTGTGTCTGCCATCTCAGCATCTGAGGGCTCTGAGAAGGACACCTTCCTAGGGCAGCCCGGTCCATGGTTTGGAGAGGGGTCCGAGGTTGTATGACTTCTTTTCCTGAGGTCAAGGATCTCTACATTAGAATCATCGGTGCCTGATTCACTTAGAAGATTCACCCTTGGAATATTGGGACATTCTGTTGATAATGACCGTTCTAGTGGCACTCGTAGCACACAATATTGGCACGTTCTCTTGGAGGGCGATTGGATTGATTTCTGATGCCCACCATCTCAAGTCAAAGATCATTCAGGGCCTTGGCTAGGTCATTGACCCTGGGTTCCTTAGCAGGAGGGGCCAGGGGAGTAGGAAGGAGGGGGGCTCATGGGCGAGGCAGGGGAAATCTTCCAGGTGGATGTTGAGGATATACTCCTTATTGAGGGTAAGCATCTAAGGGAGGACCATACATTTGAGGTGGAGGGGGTCTTATCACAATCAGGATCTTTATAAGCAAGACAACATTGAACAAATTTTTTCTGGAGACAAAAACCATACAAGGCTATCTATGTGCACCACCCACAAGGGGTTGGGCACTTTTACGCTTGCAAAATAGCCAAAGATGAATACTATCAATGTATGTGCATTGTTCACCATAATAGAAGAGGCCTTCACATGCATAATAGGTGAAGCACACAAAGCATACTCCATACTAGTGATGAGGGCCAGATATTCAACCATGTTATCAGTAGAGTCATAGCCAAGAAAATAGCATGGTAATTCATGAATGAAGAGGGAAATGAATGCCTAGATATATGTGAGCACCAGCCACCAATCACTCCCATGATCATGGGACTGATATGAAGTAGGCTAACAGAGCATGGGAGGGGCATAGCAATTGTTGACAAAGCCAACAAATGTCCTTGGATGCCCTAGCCTCACATCAAAATTATCCCATGATTTGGCAGATGAGCTTGCCAATGTCATTCTTGATATTTTTGAGTATTCATAGATTTTAGACTCGACTGACCAACCCTTTTCATATTGGTTGGTGACAAGGTATGCCACCCTGCTATTTTCTTGAGGAATTGTTGCCCCAAAGGCACTGACTTGCATGCATCAGTATGTAGCTTTAGGTGAGTCTCAAGGATAGGCATCATGATACATATCAATAGGTAGTTCATAGTCACAAATCATGAGGCACTTGTCAACGGTCGGCACAAGGTTAACATGCATTAGGTGATTATGGTATTTTCAGTCCAAGGTCCAACAGTGAACATATGGATGACATTCCACTCACATTTTTAGGCATGGTGACTTCAAACAGGAGTTCCTACCCACCCAGTCACATTCCACTCACATTTTTAGGCATGGTGGCTTCAAACTAGATTAGGCTAGGTCAAAGTCCTCCACAATGTCAAAGTCCCCAAAAATGTCCAAACAATGCCAAACTAAAAAATACGTTGAATTAAGGTTAATTGCATGCTAGGTTAGCTAATTCAATGTGTGCTGTGTTGACAAACGAGCACCACATAGGGCTACCAATTCAACACCCCCTTGCATTATTAATTCACCACCTTGGTGGGTTAAAAACCCAGTGTCCACTCTAATTCCATGCACGCTGAATTAAAAATCTATAACCTCTTGGCCAAAATATGATGTGTTAATAGTTTGAATAGAACTCTGCCAAAAATTTTACATGGCTCCCTAGAACTATTTCCTAGCCTCTCTAGCTCCCTAACGCTTTATGAATTTTAGTTTTGAGAGCTCTGACAACTCCCTCAGTGACTTGTTCTGAATCTATTACTCATTTCGACCAAATGGAGTTTGGAACCTTCCAAGAAGGAACAACTAGCCTCGCTACCCCATCTACTAGTCTCACCACCCCTTACCAATAAAGAGCTCACTGTTAGGCCAGAACCTTAGCTGCAACCTCAAGAGTCAAGGTTATAGTCTACAACACGGCCAGCTAAAAGTTGGAAGACTATTCTAGCTGCACCCCTATATATAAAACACTCTGTAACTACTATGGGCACGTCCCCTCTTAGATAGTAATGGCTATAGAAGTCATCATACACTCCTCATTCCAATGCAAGACAAACTTGGACTTAAGGATGTTCTACCATAGCTATCAGTGCTACTAGGCCTACCATCACCCTGAAGTCCAGCCTTATCTCAAAGTAGTTGGGCTTATGCCCATGGTGAACCACCTTCTTACCTCGACCTCAAATTGGTAGGTGAATTCATGGACAACTTGAACATTGCTAAGTGACATCATTTATAGACGACGAGGGTGGGACCCACTACTTCCAGCTAAGCATTGATGTCATCATGGTAGTGTTCGGTTCTCTCGTGTTGGTTTAGCCATTCATGAAGGTGCATAACTTGGAGTCAAAGATCACACTGCTCAAGGACTAGGATGGCTGAAGGCACAAGGGTAGAATTCCCTTTCATGACATCAAGGTCTCATCATTCATCAAGCTGGCATGTGTCCTAGGGTTCCTATTAAATGTGGATATAGTGGACCACCATAACATAGTTGTTCCTAACCTTTTACTTTGACTATTGGATCCTATGTAATATTACACCAATTGGGCCGACTACCAATAGTGCCACAAGCCTATGCAGAAGGTCGAAAACCCCATGATCTTCATGCCATTAACCAACCACATTTTGGATGCCAAATGGCCTGTCGATAAATATGGAGCCACATACCACAATCCACACCACCCCCAACCAGTAGCTCTAGTCGTAGTCCCACCCATCTGCACAATCGAAGAATAGGTGAAGTACGAATGGCAATGAGAGATATCCAAAGTTGCCAGCTACAGGGCTGAATTGATGGTCAAAAGAGCTAAAGAAAAGACAGTAGTAGCAGTCAACATACTCCAACCGGCATCTAAGGTAATCTCCAACAAAGGCTCCAATGCTCACGGGCGGTGCCCTCGACTGTTCAATCCACTAAGAAGTAGATTGGGATTGCAGCAAAAAGAAGCAACACTACAGCAAGCCACGGCTGAGACCATTTGCAGCACGAGCTAAGCGCCTCAGGTGACAATAGCTTCAATGCCTGACACCTCACACAATGACAATGCTACAAAGGCCAACATGCATGATGAACTACAATTGCCTCACTATAGCGGAGCTCCCACAACGATGCTTTGTGCAGATACCATCTATGAGGGCATCTAACCAACAAGACAATGACTGGTGACCTATAGCTGCACAACAAGCAGCTTGCCAACGTCAAGCAACAACAGTCACGACCAAAGCTCCTCCACAACAAGGTGGCCTAGCCAACAGTGCTCCAGAAACCACCAACGTCTCCAAAGCTCACCTCAATGACCTTAGCAGTTCCACCAATAACGAGGTAAATAACTCAGTGCTCAATGCCCAGAACATCCGACTCCACAGAGCAGTAACGACAACCCTTCCAACCATCAACGAGCTCTGGCAACCCCTGCAATGCCTCCAAGCCTCTAGCATCGATGACACAACCAGCTCCAAAACCATGACCACAAATGCCTACATCAACAACGAGTCTACCAACTATAACACAAGACGACTTTGCAAGCACCTGCAACATCCATGCTTAAGCAAAAGACCTTAAGCCAGTGGGGGCCCCTCGACGGCTCCTCCATGACAGTCAGTAGTAGCAGGTAGTAGATGGAGAAGGCAATGGAATCTTGAGGATTCTGTCAAAATTTATCAGGTCTCATCACACCCATGATTGGTTGACACATGGCAAGAGTTGGCCACACACCTTGGATACCTTACCTGCCACATGGCAAATCACCCACCATCTTTTCCGCTAGGTCACCACAATAGTCTTACTACCACATAAGCATTGGCCACACGGGCAGTTTTATCCCCTCCGACCACATCAGTTGACCCCAAGGATTGCCACATTAGCATGCCCTATCCACTACCACATCATCACCTCTAGTGCCATGTCACCATCCAACTACCATGTCAGCAGGCCAACTCACACTAGCCACATCGACACATGCCACATCACTGGCTTAGTCAATTATGCCACATCATCACCTGCCAAGAAGGCATGTCCAATTATAGCAATTACCTAGTCACCTCTACCATGTCACCAATGCGATGTGGCACCCTCCATCACACTTATTGCCACATAGGCACACAACATGTGACATAGAATGCACAATCGTCAGTGCCAACTAGGCACCCTTACCTCCTTCTAGGCATAGTTGCCTCTTCATAGTTACAGTTGTATTCTACATGTGACCTCCCACTCTCATGTCACCACATGTGCCACATCATCATTTTGGCACTCTCTTGAGACAAAGATTTGGCACATATTTCAAATGGCCATATCTTTTGATCTGGAGGGAATTTCACAATGCTCCAAAAAGCAAAATTGCTCGCCAACTCGCGCTCTAGGCATTGAGGACCTTAGATTTGCCATCTGGCTTTTCCATAGTTTAGCATAATCAAATCCTCTTCATCAAAACCACCTCTTGATCCATTATAGCATACGCAACACTTAAAATAAATAAAGATAAAATTCATTTATTGCATTTTACGATTGGATGTGTAGTCTAACTGTAGACTATCACTGCCATAGAGGAGATACAACTCCACCAAGACAAGTAAGCCATTGCCACATTACCCGATTAGTTCCCACCAATGTCAGTCCTATCAGATCTATCATTGGTGTACACATTCATACATCTGACACCAGTTTAGTATGTAAAGAAAGAGGGAGAAAGATAGGAGACTCAAGTTCAGCTTTCTTCACAACACACAAAAGAGAGAGGACACAAGGTTGGAGGGTGAAGCCTTTCTTCACTTTTGCACACACAACAACTATACAATAGAAGAGGGAAATACCCTATATGTCAAAACCTAGAATACGTGGTTCATATGTGAACCCAAACCAAAACATACGTGGTAGTCTAACTACACCACGAGTACAACTAACATAGACGGTGACATAAATGATAGTCATCCAGGAGATATGTCAGGGATAGAGCTTGATATCTCAACACTCCCCCTCAAGCTCAAATCCATCTCACGTACACCAAGCAAGCTCCTAAATCTGCGAAGCTTCTCGGTACCCAATGCCTTCGTAAAGATATCAGCCACCTGCTCCTCAGTGCTGACATAGACAAGATCAATCTCACCAGCTAGAACCTTCTCTCTCACAAAGTGATAATGCACCTCAATGTGCTTCGTTCTAGCATGATAAACTGGGTTATTAGCAAGCATGATGCTGCTAATGTTGTCACAATGAATGACAACTGCTGCATGAACTGACTGTCCCATATCTGCAAGTAGCTTCCGTAACCAAGCTACCTCACATGCAGCCATTGCTGCACCCCTGTACTCAGCCTCTGTGCTCGACAAGGCAACTGTTGGCTGCTTCTTGCTGCTCCAACTGATGGCACCACTCCCAAGGGAAAACATAAAACCACTAGTAGATCTCCTGTCTGAGACACTACCAGCCCAGTCAGCATCTGTGTATCCATGTACCTGTAATGCACAGCCAGCTTCATAAAACAGTCCATAATGCAATGTGGACTTCACATACCGCAGTATGCGCCTAGCCGCATCCAAATGTGGCTTCCTCGGTGCCTGCATAAACTGACTCACCAGCCCCACAGCATAGCTCAAATCTGGTCTGGTTATAGTCATGTAAATCAAGCTACCTACTATGCGCCTGTACATAGTAATATCTTCAAGAAGCTCACCTGTTTCTGCATTGAGCTTCACATTCTGCTCCAATGGAACAGAAATAGGCTTACAGCCTGTCATCCCATATTTGGACAGCATGTCCAAACCGTATTGCCTTTGCAACAGCCATATCCCACTCGGGGATCTAATAACCTCAATGCCCAAGAAGTAACGCAGCTCTCCCAAATCCTTCATCTCAAATTTCTGCTTCAACAGCAGCTTCACTTCATTAATGTCTGCATCACTATCACCTGTAATAATCAAGTCATCAACATAGATGACTATAAGCACAATCCCTCTGTTTGTCCTTTTCACATAAAGTGAAAAATCTGAATTGGAAATCTGAAATCCAATAGTGACAAGATATTGCCCTATCTTGTCTGACCATGCCCTCGGCGCCTGTTTTAAGCCATACAAGGCTTTGCGCAACCTGCATACAAAATCGGGGTGTGCATTATCCTCATAACCTTCTGGCTGCATCATATAAACCTCTTCCTGCAAGTCACCATGCAAGAAGGCATTTTTCACATCCATCTGATGCAAAGACCATCCCTTTGCAGCAGCCATAGCAATTACTGCTCTCACGGTTGCCATCCTTGCAACTGGGCTGAAAGTTTCCTCATAGTCAATTCCATATGTCTGTGCAAAACCTTTGGCAACCAATCTTGCCTTGTACCTGCTAACAGACCCATCAGCATTGTGCTTTACTTTGTAAACCCACTTGCAGCCAATAGCCTTCTTATCATGAGGCAAAGGCATCAAATCCCAAGTGTGGTTTGCATCCAAGGCAGCCATCTCTTCATCCATAGCTGCTTCCCAATTTTTATGCCCTGCTGCATCCTCAAAACATGTGGGCTCTGGCTCCTCTAGAACCTTGACCATATAAGCATAGTGATGTGCTGTATACCCATCATATCTCAGCCTGTCAACTGGATACTTAATACGAGTGGACCTCCGTACAACTGGATCAGTTGCAGGAGTCTTTAAATCATGTCTGCTTTTCCTTGCACCAGGTGTAACAACAGAAGGAATCCCAAGTTCCTCATCAAGGCTTATTTCAGAGCCGCTTGACTCTCCATCAACATGAGAGCTACCAGCAGACACATCAAACACTGGAGCATGGTCCACTTTTTCTTTTCCCTTATGTGATACCTGCACAACACTATCAGGGCTGCCATGTGACGATTCACTAGATCTCAATCTCCCTGTCCATGCATTAGATCCACTAGTAGAGGACTCTCTGGGTCCACTCAAGGCTTGAGATTGCTGCTCTGCATTTATTGCAGCATTCCCATTTCCTGCATCTGCATCTCCTACCATAACAGTTGGTGCATACCAGCTGCTCATTTCATCAAAAACAACATCTCTGCTCACTTGCATTTTGCGGGTGGAAGGGTTATAACAGCGATACCCTTTCTGATGCTGAGCATATCCAATAAAGATGCATTTTTCTGCCTTTGGATCCAGCTTTGTTCTCTTCTCATCAGGAACATGAACATAAGCTATGCAACCAAATACCTTCAAGTGAGAAATATCTGGTTTTTGGCCTGTATACATTTCTTCAGGCGTCATGCCATGGACAGCTGCAGTGGGGGTTCTGCTCATAATATAAACAGCAGTTGCTACTGCTTCAGCCCAAAAATAATCAGGCATGTTTTTCTCATTTAGGATCGCCCGTCCTACTTCTGCAATATGCCTGTTCTTCCTTTCTGCAACCCCATTCTGCTGAGGGGTAGACCTGCATGAGTACTTCCTTTGAATTCCCTGTTCTTTCAGATATTCACAAAATTCTTCTGAAAAGTACTCTCCCCCTCCATCAGATCTTAGCACTTTAATATGCACACCTTTCTCTTTTTCAACCATGGCCTTAAAAACCTTGAAGTGGCTGAACACTTCACTTTTGTGCTTCATAAAATAAATCCACACCTTCCTAGTGTAGTCATCAATAAACGTCACATAATAATGGCATCCACCAATAGAAGCAGCTTTGGTTGTCCAAACATCTGAATGGATCACTTCCAAAGGTCTTTTGCTCACCTTAGCATTTTTGGGAAATGCATGTCTGGCCTGCTTACCCATTTGGCATGCTTCACATACCTTTTGCATTCCCTCAACTCTGAATTTAGGCAAACCTGCAACAATGTTTTTCGTTTGCATAGATTTCAGCCTTTGTATATTCACATGCCCAATGCGCTTGTGCCATATCTCAATATCTGCAATGACACCTCTCCCATGCGCAAACATAGCAGCTTTCACCTCAGGCATATCAACATCCAAGGTGAACATTCTTCCATTTTTGTTGCCTTTCGCAACCAAGCGGCATTTATTTTTCAGGTCTTCAACGAAGCATCCATCAGGATTAAATCTAACCTGCAGACCTTGCTCAACCATCTGGCCAACTGAAACCAGGTTCTTAGTGATTTTTGAAACATGAAGTACATCTGCCAAGTACTTTGTTTTGCCATCCTGCATAGCCAATGGCACTTTACCAACCTGCGTAATTGGGTGCGCAGTATCATCACCTGTTTCAACATAACCTGGCTTATCCAAATTTTTGACATCATGAAACCACTCACCATGACTGGTCATGTGGTTAGAGGCACCTGAATCAACATACCAAACATCATTGCAAGCTGCAGCATCTCCTGACATGGAGTTAACCATATGCTGCATCACAAAAAGGTGCTCATTTCTGTCGTCACCATGCCCACTTGATGATGCATAGTTGCTTTGCTGCAACTTTCCACTTTTGATGTCATTCTGCTTTTTATAGCATGTATTCTCCTTGTGTCCAGGCTTTCCACAATAATAGCATTCTGTGCTGCTATTTACTTGCTGGTTCCTTTGCCATGAACCACGGCCTCTTTGGCTCCCCCTGCCTCTAGAACTACCACGTCCTCCTCCATAGGACTGGTTTTCCTGTTGTTGCTGTTGGTTCTGATTTCCTGCACGGCCTCCAGAACGGCCTCTTCCTCTACCCCTGCCTCTACCTGTATTCGAGTAGAAAGCAGTCTCTTGAGAAGTTGAGGTGGCTGAACCACCATTCCTTTGCTCTTCACTCAGCAAGAGAGCAATAAGTTCCTGAAAATCAGGAAATGTTTCACGGACTCCAATGGATGTCCGAAATTGTGCATAATCTTTCCCAAGACCATTCAAGGTCACGGACACTAAGTCCTCATCATCAACAGGTGCTCCAATGGAGGCAAGAGAATCTGCAAGGCCTTTCACCTTCAAGGAATACTCATTTATATTCAGATTTTTCCTTTGCACATTGTGCAACTCCTGCTTTAGCTGCATCTTTCGTGCTTTGGTATTTGTGCTATACAGCTTCACCAATGTATCCCATGCTTCCTTAGGCGTCTCTAGATCCTGTATATGCACAATCATAGAATCTGAAATGCTAACAGATAGCCAATACAAGCATTTTCTGGCTTTTTCATGCCATTCCTTAAAGGCCTTCAATTCAGCAGGAGTGGGAGCAGTACCCAAAACTGGTTCTGCAGTTTCACCACTGATGTAATCCCAAACTCCCTTTCCCATAAGGAAGTTTGTCATCCTGAACTTCCATGCTTGGAAGTTGTTCTTGTCAAGCTTCTCACTGACAATGGTAGACAGATTCTCAGACATTTTACAAATCACGAATTGCAACAGCAACCTGTAAACACAGCAAATGCCTCACAAGGGCAGATCTGCAACACTGACGAAAGTGGTATTTCACCACACAGTCACTTCCTAGTGACGATTTTGCATCAACAGGCAACAGGCATGAATCTGCAACTCCCAATATCTCTGCACATAGGCATACGATGCAATTTCTGTGGCACCTTTCCACCGACTAGCCGCGCGGTGGTCGCACAGCAAAAACAGGGCCTTTATCTGAGTGCCTGCGAAGAACTTCCGCCCTCAAAACGGGCCCCGAAATGGCCTCAAATCAGAAAAATAAAGTCACCAAGGGCTTCGCCCTCTCCCGCAGCATATACTGCGCTCTCGCTGCACCGCGAAGGGCCTCTCAATCTGAAGCAGTGCACTCCTGCACTTCTGGCTGTGCTACCTGCAAAGATTTGCTCCCAAACTCGAAGTAGGAAAGCAACACTGGTCCTCTTACCAGGACACCACAAACTTGGCTTTCTTTCTTGAGCTCCTTACCACGAACAAGGCTCTGATACCATGTAAAGAAAGAGGGAGAAAGATAGGAGACTCAAGTTCAGCTTTCTTCACAACACACAAAAGAGAGAGGACACAAGGTTGGAGGGTGAAGCCTTTCTTCACTTTTGCACACAACAACTATACAATAGAAGAGGGAAATACCCTATATGTCAAAACCTAGAATACGTGGTTCATATGTGAACCCAAACCAAAACATACGTGGTAGTCTAACTACACCACGAGTACAACTAACATAGACGGTGACATAAATGATAGTCATCCAGGAGATATGTCAGGGATAGAGCTTGATATCTCAACATAGTACTCTTGGCATTTGGCAATTCATCACACAGTGTGACACTTGGTAGAGTGATCCTCCTTAGATTTGGGATTGTTGCACATGCCTTACACATTGCTACTCCCGACACTCAGTTGTCATCATTAGATTACAGGCTTGATCCTTGGCATACACGTAGTTCTCACATGACTTGGTTCTGACAGTTTAGCGTAAGCCCCCCCCCGGTGGAAGCTCACACGGTGTTATCATGGGTATACACTCTCGTCGGTACACGGGTAAGCCTCTTGGATAGAGCACCAGACCGCCTCCAGCATGGAGTTATCCACATCACATAGTTGATGATACACTAGTCATGACTTCAGTCTATGAGATTCATGAGTGGAAAGAGAACCTTCTTCGACCATTTATTGCCACAGGGTATGTTCCAGTTTATGACACTGACTTGAGCCTCCTTGATCTCAAGAGATTAGATGTAGATGCTTTGGATGCTAGCATGGATCAGCCTACAGTTTCTCATCATGCACCCTTCTTGGTAAGCCCTCAGCATAAGGCACATTCAGCAGTAAGCCCTCCACACAAGGCAAATTTGGCGCTAAGTCCTCAGTACGAGGCAGTCCCATTTACATCAGAACTATCTAATTCCAATGATATATAGCCATCACATTCATGCATGGATCCGACTCCATTTACTATCATACCAGATGATGGAGATACTTAGTAGGAGTTCACCAGTGATCATGTAGCCTTACAGCAGGTAAGTCCTTAATATGAGGGACTCACATATTCTGCCGCATGCAAAGATATATGCCCACAGCTCTTCAGGTGATTCCATTTTAGCATCCATCATTGATGCTTTCACCTTTGACATAGAGCATACCTTGGACACATTTTCCTTCAGCAATATAGATCATCAGACTAGTCTTCAGGACATTCCAGCATTGGCATAGTCATGCCACATTGCACCGCATGCATGCTGATGTCATATGCCATGTAACCAACCTATTGACATCAGCATTGCCACATCATCATCCACATCAGCAAGTCCACATCATCTTCCATGTCATTAGGGTTGACCAATCAATTGCCACATCATCTTGTTCAGTCTCAGTAGTGCCACATCATTACCACATGGCACTGACCCCTATAGGCACTGGATCCCTACCACAGGCACACTGTTCACACTGCATGTGAACCCACCTGCCACCTTAGCACAGGGCTCCACAGGCATAGTCCCTACTAGGCACAATCTCACTGCATGTGATCCCCTGAGTGCCACATCATCATTGAGCACTTCGTACCCTTTTTTACTGCTCCACCTAGATCAAGCCGTATCTCGATCCAGGAAGAATTTGAGGGCGCTCCAAAAAGGAAAATCACTCGATTTTCTATGCTCTATGCACTTGTCACATCACGTGCATATTTTAGCACAAGTATCACTCACTTTTGAGCCTTGCTAACAAATCCACTTCCTACATGCACATCAGCCTCTACATCGATGCATCTAACCCATCACATAAAAAGAACGAAAGAAAAAGAAATTCTTTGATGTTCTTTTCTTCAATCGATGGTTGGTCTAGATCTAGATCAAAGTAGACTAGATTACCATAGTGGAGACGATTTGAATTTCTCTAAGTTGCTAATCTAAGCCATGCCCAAAATTCCCAACTAGTTCCTACTCGGAGTCAGTCCCTACACTCACATGCGGTTTCACACTCATTACATTTTCTGAAACCCTATCATCTTCGGATCAGTGTGAGCAGTCTTCAGTGGTATTGGCACATTGTATCAGTGGGCAGATTGTAGACTATTGCACATTTTCATGTCACATTGCCATCATTATAAAGCCTTTAATCATGCTATTTTTCTAGTAGCCTCTTGGCTATTCTCGACATAATTTTTCACAAGCCTTGTAACAGATCGGATTATATAATTCAGTTTTACCTTCACTGACAGATCAAATTTCACTTGCTACAATCAGTGTTTTGCAGTTGATACAGCCAGTGATTTCACAGACAATTTGAGTTCATTTCTTGCACCATGTCTATGACTAGCAACCTCAATCTAGAGGCATTTGCTAAGCTAGACAACTCCAATTACGACACATGGAAATATCGAATGGATACCATTCTTGTACTTCAGGGCAAATGGGAGTATGTCAATGGATCTACACCTAGACCATTGGAAAATCTAGCTAGCAGTAGCTCAACTCTACCTGTTATCACAGCACGAGTAGTGGGATCTCTAGCTACACCAATAGTTTTCACACCTGTAATAGATCCTGCCATTGCCCGGGCACAGTCAGAATGGGACAAGAAAGACAAGTATGCATATCATCTAGTCAAGCAGAATGTGCAAGATGTCATGCTAGGACAACTCAACATTGTCAAGACATCAAAAGAAGCATGGGATATGTTTGTAGCTCTCTACGAGTCCAAGAACACTTCCAAGATTCTCACACTGAGAAACCAAATCAACCAGTTTTTTCGCAAACAACAACAATGAATCTGATCATGCTTACGTACTCAGAATCAAAGATTAAAACAATTAACTCACATCAGTAGGAGAGACTATGAATCTCATTAGCAAATGGCACCATTGTTGCAATGCATAACTCTATGTAGGATCTTCAAAGGAAGAACAAGGATCTTCATGATAAAGCCAAAGCATTGGACTTGGAGCAAAATGCATTAGACTTGGAGCGACATAAATTAGAAGAGTCACTTTGTACGCTAGATGAAACCAAAAAAGCCTTGGAAATATCTATATATAATCAAGTTCAATGAGCCATAGAGAAGAAATGAGAGAAGGCAGAAGAACGAATGCAAAAGAACAAAAAGATCAAATTCATGAGATTAGACAAAGGAGGTGAGTACATGTCTTCAGCAGCATTCGAAGACAATTCACTTGTGCAGATACTCCTCAGTAGAATGCAAGAACTATTTGCTTAATTGGCTTCCAACTAAACCGATTCAGGGTATGACACCTTATGAAGCATTCAATGGACACAAGCCACACATTGGGCATCTCTGCATATTTGGTTGCATAGCATATGCCCACATACATGACGACCATTGCAGAAAATTGGATGCGAAGTCACATAAATGCATCAAGCTTGGCTATAGTGAAGAAAGCAAAGCATACAAGTTGTATGATCCCAAAGGTCATTATCTCTAGAGATGTAATCTTTGATGAGGAATCAGAATGGAAAACCTCAAATACACAGGAGATAGATGCACCAATTACTCAGTCATCTATAGAAAAGGTTAATAAAGAAGAGCATGAATTGCCAGAAGCACCCCAAGAAGAACTGTAGTAACTCAGACGATCTATTAGGGAAAGCAGATCTCCAGCCAGATTGACATATGCTCAAAAAGGCAAAGCAGTTCAGGTTGAAACCACCAACTATTCTCTTATGACTACCATCATGGCTACAGAAGAGCCAGTGTACTTCAAAGATGCAGTTGACAAGCCAAAATGGCAAACTGCTATGAATGAAGAAATGGATGCTTTGTACAAGAATAATACTTGGGAATTATGCGACCTTCCACCAGGAAAGATGGCCATAGCAAACAAATGGGTATACAAAGTGAAGGTTATGTATTGGTTACTTATTTAAAAAAACATTTTCTTTGGTACCATGACTACTGGTAAACACCATTTGGACACCATTACTGGGAAAATTAGTCCTACCTCTAACAATTTCTTGCATTGTACATAGAAAATCTCTTGTAACCTATCCCCTAATCTCCTATAGAGCCATTGGACTAGCTTAGTATTTGGTCTTAGGGGTTTTGACATTCCACCTTTGACAAGCAATCCCCTTTAAGGTTCTTATAAGACTAAGTGCATAAAGATAATAAATTAAAAGGGATTCAACTAGACTTGGTGCGTGATTACCTCAACATGCAATCATCAAACCGCCATTGATAATGAGTTTGTGTGGTAGTTGAAAATTCTTCAAACTAAGGGTGGATTCAAAAGAGGATCATACTAATATCAAAGATTCCATATGATTAATAATGATCACATAGACATCAAAACACTTCTAGATGGATCACGAACGCCTAATCTTGTATCTTTTTGGAATCTTCACACTTGATCAATTTAGCACTAATGTCTGTTGGCTTCCCCTTACGGATAATTCAAGTCCCATTGCCACTGGGGCTCTAGGTTGAAATCCATACATCATCATGAATGGACTAAAACCTATAGTACTTGAATGTTTAGCACTATTATTTGCAAATTCTAATATGGGAAAATACTTAGTTTGGCACTGTTATTTGCAAACTAATATGGCAAACTAATTTGCAATTAGTTTGACATTTACTTACATATGCTCGAAGCATATCCTCAATGATCTGATTGACCCTTTTAGTTTGACCATTACTCTGTGGATGATTCGCAGTGCTCAAATTCAACACAGTTTCCAACCTCATAGACATAGCCTTCTAAAAATGGCTGTTAAATTTGTTGTTCATTTGCATAATGACTGTGACTAGAATGTCCACCACGATGATTTCCTCTTTCGCACGAATTCCCTCAATTATTGCTAGATTGATCGCCTTGGTCATATTGCTTCTTGCGGCAATATCTTTCATAGTGTCCAAACTTGTGATAGTAGTTGCACTGAATGTTTGTCACGTTGGTGGATTCATTCCCTCATCCTTGTAATCTTCCTCGGTTGGAATGATTTCCTCTTTGCTGATGTTGATTTTGACTTGGTGATGATTTTGTTGCTGATGATGACCACTTCGCACCACTAGTGGGTGCCAATGCATCCATGTTATGTAAGTACCTTCTTTTCCTATCCTTCAATCCCAAAGGTGTTTCTTTTGAGGCCCTACGAATCCTAGTAGAAGCGCTAAAAAGGAGGGCCTCTCCACCCCCAGCATTCCAACACAGAGTCATGCCGCCTCTATGTTTTTGGTAATCCCACAATAAATTCCATGGAGATGCTTTCCCATTTGCCAGATGGAATCTCCAATGGGTGTAGGAGGCCTCCTACCTTAAGGTGTTTAGCCTTATTGACTTGGCATTTTTGGCCAAAAGAATTGCCTCTTTAGAAGCACATACGTCTTCTGAATTCTTGAGCGTCTAGCACTCAGACTATCATGACACTGAAATAGAATTTGGTGTCCAATGTCATTATTATCTTGGACACATACTGTGCCCTTATAGAGCAAGTAGCCATCCTCAATAGTATATTTTTTCCACTTGAGTCCTTTATTACCAACATGTGATGTGTCACCATTTCCATGTGACTCCTAAGTGAAAGCCTCTTGATTAGTTGGATCCCTCTTCACAATTGCTTTCCATGTTTCAGGAAAAGTGAGGATCAAACTCACCTTTTCCTTTTAAGGACTCTAGGAAATCATTTTGAAATTGAGTAAAACTTAATTCATTAACAATTGGCATTTAGCTAAGGGAGTATGCGACCACATTGAACTTCCCCTTCCGATAGATATGTGAGTTGTATATCAAACTCTTGCATTATTTTAGCCCATCAACTTTTCTACCTTTAAGCTCTAGCAGATTGCAAATCCACTTAATACTTTCTTGATCAAAGATGATCACGAATTTGGCTCCATACAAATAGTGCCTCCTTCAAAGCATAGACTATGGCATATAGTTTCTCCTCATATGCTGAGCAATTCAGTTGGGCACGGTCTAACTCTTGCTTTCAAAAGCCACTAGTCGACCATTTTTTATAAAAGTACTGCCCCAACAGCAAAATCACTGGCCTCTGTCTCAACACGAATGGTTCATTGGGATCCACTACCTTTAACACAGGAGCTGATGCTATAGCTATTTTTAAATTTTCAAAGCTCCTCTTTTGAGGCTCATCCCATATGAAGGTGCTTCCCTTCCCCTTAAGCTGGTCCATCATTGAAACAACAATCTCAGCATAATCGTGGATGAATCTTCTATAGAATCCAGACAAACCCAAGAATATATGTAATCCTTCTAGATTTGTAGGATCTGGCCATTCCAATATGGCCCTTAACTTTTTTAGGATCCATTCAAATCCCTTCTATATGTCCCAAGTACTTTAATTCTTTTGCAAATAATTCACCTTTGGATTCTTTAGCAAAAAGTGAGTTATCTCTAAGCAACTGGAATAGTTTTCACAAATGTTCCTAATGATTTTTTCTAGTGTTACTATAAATAAGTATATCATCTAAAAATACTATAGCAAATTTTCGTAAATATGGCCTTAAGACACTATTCATAAGTGTCATGAAAGTTGCTGGAGCATTTGTTAACCCAAATGGCATTACTTTAAACTGATAATGCCCATACCTAGTACAAAATGATGTCTGAGGGACATCCTCTTCTCTAATTCATACTTGGTGATATCCTGACCTTAAATCAATTTTAGTAGAATATTTTGACCCTTGCAATTGATCAAAGAGTTCATCAATGTGAGGCATAGGATACTTATTTTTTATGGTGATTTTATTTAGTGCTTGATCATCTATGAATAAACGTATAGTACTATCCTTTTTCTTCACCACCAGTAAAACTGGTGTAGACCAAGGTGAACTACGGTTGAATTTGGCCCTTCCTAAGGAATTAGTTAATTGTCTCCCGACCTCAAGTTCCTCCATTTGACTAAGCCTATATGGAGGTTTACAAATAGGGGTGGATCCAAGAATTATGTTTATTTTATGATCTACTTCTCTCTCAGGGGGCAAACCATCAGGCAAATCAACCAAAAAAGCATCTTTAATTTGAACCATTACTTTTTAACATGATTAAAAACAAGGTTGCTTCTTTCTGATGCAGAAGACATAAAATCACCAATAAAAGTAAGTTCACAAAAATATATACCTAGCATTCTTGTTGGTATAGCAGTCGTTCCAATTCCATCGAACAAATAAGAGGAGAGTTAGCACATCATATTCTCCCTGAATCTGGAAGACTCTACCTTCTTTTTTCAAACATAATGGAGTTATTTAGATAACTCCAATGTAAGCTATGCTTATACAACCATTCTCGACCAAGAACAACATTTGTTCAATCAAGATGCATAATTTGGAAATCCAACGCATCCTGATAATCTTGGAATTCCACCTCTACACCATGAATCATGGTGTCCCCAACCTTTTTATCATTGCCCTTTGCTAAAGAGACCACATATTTATGGTCACTTGGACTCACTGGCAACTTTAATTTCTTAATTTGTGAGTAGTTTAAGAAATTATGTGTTGCGCTATCATCAACCATAATTCTTACCCCTTGCCCCTTTATTTTTCCATTAAATCATGAGGACCAAAGGTGGGCTACCACATTTCCGATGATAGATAGTACATGTGGGTGCTATCCTCATGATAGACCTCTACCTCAATGTACTTTTCAATACCATTAAAGTGGCAACACGTGCAAGGCACCACATGTAATTGTTTTTGTGGAGGCCTTTTTTGGCCTTAGCTCTCGCCTATTTGTTTTAGGGCAGTTCCAAGCAGCATGGTCTTTGCTCAATCATTTGAAGCAAAGATTTTCCTACTTGGCCCTTTCATAATCCTCTTTCTTCAAGAGAGGATATTTTGGTGTTTGAGGTTTTGTAGGTGGTGCCTGACAAGCCTCCTTCTTAAATTGCCCCTTCCTTTTGAATTGGAAAATTTGTTGAACTTAGGAGCAAAATCTATTTGTTCCAAAGTTCTAGCTTTGGATTTTCCCGTTGTATCGTCGTATGTTTAGACATACTTAAGTGCCTTTGAGACCTCTTTGGATTTTCCCATTGTATCGTTGTATGTTTGGGCATACTTAAGTGCATTTGAGATTCCTTTTAGCTTAAAGACTACCTCCCTATAATACGATATGTAATGGACTAGAGTGTTCTTACCCATAGCACAATTTTCATAAGCCTCCCAAGCTCTTTCTAACTCATTTTTAGGTAAAAATTATTTTAAGAAGGCTTGTTCAAATTCAACCCAATACCTAGGAATTCTATCATTTTCCTTGAGGCTCATCCATCATTTATAGGCCTTAATTCCATAGGAAAGACTCATTTCCATGACGTGATTTTCAAGAGGGGTATTCCCAATTTTTGCCATTTTTGCAAGAACATATTTATCGCATCCCTGTTGCATTCTTTCTCTTTCCCATTAAAAATTGGTGGTTTCAGGTCCTTAAGAATATTAGAGGTTTCTTTAAGTCGAAAGGTGGACCTCTCAACTTGGCTAGGAGGAGTAAATGATTGTGCCATAGGAGTTATCAATTAAAAATCAGATAGCTTGGTTATGGCTTTACTTAGGGACTTCAATGTGTCATTAATAGTTCCTAACTTTTGGGTTTTAATGAATTCTGAATATGGAATTACATAATCACCATAGTCTATGTCTTCCATTTTCACATTGAGTTTCATTACACACTTCCTCATGTGTTTTTTCTTCAACTATAGCTTTTCCTTTTCTAGCCCTTTCCTCGCTCTCCCTAGTCATTTCATCCCTTTTTGGAGTTGACATTTTCAAATGCGAGTTTTCCAAATATTATAAAGGGGAAAACTTTATAATATAAAGAAAAATCAAATGCCCACTTCCCTGATATTTGATCGATGGTTTTTTATTTTTTCTTCGAAAGCATCACACTTTTTTGCTTGTGAGGAATCTTGACTTTATGCACCAATCTGTCGAGCTTGAATTTTGCTCATGCTCTAGATCTTTGATCCCTTTTGATTTGAAATTTGGCAAGGCTAAAAAGATTACGACTCCTTGGGACCTTGGAAAGAAGAAGGACCTTAGGGAAGAAAGGGGTGAAGAGGAAATAGAGGGGTTAAAAGGCAGTGATGAGGTGACTTTTCCAAAGGTTTTTAAAAAAACCTTAAGATTATGTGGCCTCTATCTCTCGTATGCTCTCTATGTATGTCCCAATTGCAGCCATCTCTTCCTGCACAGTTGTGCAAGAGCTTGTCTCTATGGCCGATAACTAACAGCAACACAATCGCTCGTAGCAGCTGCTACTGTAGGGCTTTTCACAAAACTCTCTTTGCTAGACTGCTACCTCTTTTGGTGAATCTTGGTGGACATGGCCTTGGCTTTGGTGATTAGATACTACGTTCTTCACCCTGTGGCAACAAGGGCCAGAAGTGCAGTCTAGGACAACAACTATGAGAGCATTGTGTGTGTAGAGTAGCGACAAAGCTCCACTTGTAATATCTTGAGCCTGAAAGATGGTATGATGAATCTTAAGGGATGAGGATAGCCAAAATCCTCTCTAGAAAAGATCCAATCATACTTGCAAAATCAGGATCTAGAGAGAGAAAGACTAAATATAGAGAGAGAAAGACTAAATGCCTACACTTTCGGAGGTCCCTCAACTTTGTGTAGAGACCCAAAAAGTCCCTCCACTTTGTGTAGAGACCCAAAAAGTCCCCCTCAAAAGTGGAGGGACTCTTGTCCAAAAGGTCTCCCACAAAAGAGGTCCCACCATGGAGGTACCTACGGATTGTGTAGAGACCAACATGTATAAATATCTCTCAATGGAATGAAGCTCCCACTCTTTGGGGTTCAGTGTTCAAGCTCACTATTGTGTTCATGCAATTGATCTCCATTGCGTCCATGCTCTCTTACACTATCGTGTTCTAGCATGCCCTTACCCTTGCACTCTCTACCCTTGCACTCGCTCCTCCTCCTCCTCCTCCTCCTCCTCCTCCTCCCTCCTCCTCCTCCTCCTGCTCCTCCTCTTTCTCCTCCCTCTCCCTCCCTCCTCCTCCACTCTCCTCCCTCTTCCTTCTCCTTCCTTGTCCCTCCTCCTCAACCCTTACCCCTCGAATCCGTGAAGGAGACTAGCTCTCCACTCCTCAACCTTGGACTCCTCCTAAACCTTGCAACCCCCTCTGAACCCTGGAACTCCTAGTTAGTTCTCTCAACCTTGTCCCCCCTTCGAACCCCGAAATCCCCTTCTAAACCCTTGAACTCCCGTGGAGGCGAGAGCCTCCATCAATCGTTATAATCAAGCCCTCTTTCTCATTCACGCGCACATGAGATCTACTTTACATGCTTTAGCCTACACCTCTCACTGGAACACAACCCGAGGACCTCACTTGTGAACACCTATGCTACAACGAGCAATGACACGACTGTAGGTGACCAACACCCTCGGAACCTACACTTGGGTAAAATAGAGACAACATATTTTAAAGGAATTAATAACTGCCTGGAGGTTGTGAAGCTAGCATCCATCTCTCTTTGGCTCATTCAATAATTCTTCAGCCCAAACGGCTGCCAATTTCTTGTTGTCCTAAATGGCTTGTTGCATACTAGTTCTCAGCTTAGCACAGCAACTGTCCTCTCCTTCTTGGATGCTCCTACAGGGATGTGGATTGTAGATTTTCCTATGGGCAAGATACTATGTTTGGTAGTATTGTTTAGCACGTCATGGATGCTTGTTCTAGGTGGTAGCTTCTCCTCTTTTTGCAATGCATCTGATGAGTTCTCGCTCCCATCTCTTGAATGAGATGATCCATTGTGCAATGTCTTTTTGCTCTTTGCATTTGCTGGCCCTTCAGAGGCTTTCTTAGTATAAGCTTTGAGAACCAATTCTGCACTTTGGTTGCCGCCGATGTGGCAAGGTCTCTAGAGAGGTCTTTTGGTTAGGTTGGGGCATCGCTCGTAGATTAGTTCTGATACAAGTGTTGCACTTCTTGTCAAAGAGAGCTTTTGCATTCAAATCCATCTAGCCCATGATCTCTAGCAAACTCCCGTATGTGAACTCTCTCCCCAGAATTCCTTCTCCCTTCTATCTTTCCATGTGGAGTCCTCTCTCTAGAAAGCTCCCCGATGCCCAGTGCATGCCATGTGGACTCTTTTTTATGCCAAGTTTCCATTTAATGGACCTTAACCTCCCATCTTGGCATTCCTAGACATTAGTTTGTGTGTCGACCAATGCACTGTCAAGCCCTCTTGGTCTCCCACCTGACCATAACCAAGCCTCAGGCTTACGCGATTATGGCTGACATAACACTTTTCTCCTTGGGATTTCTCCTTCATATTGTCACCTAAGCATATAGCAGTCTTGCTACACAACTCAAACAATGAAGGTTTCACGGCAAATAGGTGGTCATAGAGTTTGGAGTCCCAACTCTCACAGCCCTATAAGGAAGCATGGCAAGAGTTGTGCATCGCTCATTCTTTTGTGTAGCTCGCACCATGAATTTAGGGGCTTACTCTGAGCAATGAATGTAGTCATTGTATAATTGGTTAATAAGGCTCCCATTGGGACCATTGGGTGTAAACCCCACTATGAATGATCTTCTTTAGTTGTCCCAATTGATTTTCTCCTTGGGATTTAGAGCCCTATACCACTGACCTACCTTGCTATTGAAGCTCAGTCCAAAGGTGTTGACATTGTCCAAGTCTTCAATGTTTCCAAAGGTTTTGCAGATTTGCTCAAATCTTTCCACATGGGACACTGGGTCTCCTTCACCCAAGAATTTGGTGATGAGTTTGTAGATCGTGGCCAGTTTACTCCTAGAGGAGATGGTATCCCTTCTTGGTGGTGTGGCCCCACTTCCTAGTGCTTGCATTAGGATCCTAATGGCTTCATCAGTAAGCACTATTTGTGGCCTAGGAGGATTTACTGGTGGGGAGGGCATTGTTTCACAAATGGGCTACATTAGAGGTGGATTGTAAAAGGCCGGGGGTTGAACAAAGGTGGGATTAGTGGTTCCTAGCCCACGAGGACTTGGGACTAGCATTCAAGGTGGGCTTGGTAGTAACGGATGCCTTGGTGGTGGCATGGGCATCGGCACACTTAAATTGAGCATAGGTCTATAGGGAGTAGTTGCTGGATAGGGAGTACCAGCCAAGCCACTTTCCCAAGCTCGATACAATGAGGGTCAAGATGTCAATGCCAATCCTCCCTAGGTTCAGTCTGCTCACCCATTTGTGCCATAAGATTTTGTGGTCAATAACCACTTGGCATCGTTGGATTGATGATGTCATTGAATGAGGGTCCTCGCTTGTTGAAGTGCACATGTGATGCCATAGCACTCACTGGTATGGTGGGTGTCAAGGCACTTTGCACCACTTCTCGATAGTCAATGATGGTGGGCCTTGTGGCTCGAGTGGCACTCTAGTCTACCTTGCAAATGGGTTACTATATCGGGGTCAGACTGCCCAAACCTTCCCATCATGTTGCAAATGGGTTACCATATCCAAGTTAGACTGCCCAAACCTTCCCATCATGTTTGAGCCATGAGGCCATTGTAGAAGGAGTGGGGGAATGGGGTCGAATAGAACTAGAATCGGGGGCCATACGGGCCTTGAGATTTGGGATATCACCCATTTCTCCATCGAAGCTCATGGAATCCTTTGAGCTTAAGTTATCAACTTGGGGGAGTCTTGGGGTGGCCCATGTATGGAGTGTGAGCTCAGGGTTGAATTCTTAGATTGAACGACTGCTAAAGTGAGCACTTGGTCGGATAAAATGTTATTGGACGTGCTATGCTCTAGTTCATGTTCAGATACAAGCACCCTACCAAACCTCAGGTGCATGTAAGTAGGTAAGGGAAGGTGGACACCTTGCTATCTACCTTAGTTCAGGTTAGTAGTGGTTTACTGATATAGTCAACTAGCTAACCCAATATGTGCAAGCTTAATAACCTGGTGTATGCTAGATTACTAACTCAGCGTGTGCTGCATTATAATGCAACCTGCACTGGGTTAACGTTAATGCAACAAGTTGCCCTTTTTGGCAATTTTAAAGGTCCAGATGGAAATTTTCAATGTTTTGGCCTGATTTGAAAGTAATATGAATTCAGAGCCTTTAAAAAATGGCCACCTTTATAGTTTTTCCCTCAATTCATTCAATTGACACTTTTACCGGTTTATCAACTTTTGGAGTTTTAGTTCAATCATTCAAGATTCTGAGCATAATGGATCACTTAATGATTAAAATGAGACAATTTTGTTCAATTTTCACCCTTGCAATGATGACCATCGAACCCAATGTGCGCTGGGTTAAGGCCAATACAACGTGTGCTCCACTACAATTAATGCAACATGTGGTGGGATGCTAACACAGCATACATTAGGTTAATAAGCCCATGTGCACTGGGTTAAGGGTTGACCCCTATTTTGGATTAGATTTGGTGCGTTAATTATGCTAGCTGGCAGATCTTGTCAGGTGTCAATTAGCGTCGGAGTGCTAGTTGTTGTCGCTAACCCAACATGGTCAACTGCTATCCCAACATGGTCAAAGGCTAATGCAATGTGCCAGGTAACATAGGTGTGCACTAGGTTTATAATGTAGCGTACACTAGGCTAGGATTAACCTACCATGTCTCTCCGAGACTTTGTTGCCGATGCAAATTTCAACATTTTGAGAGCTTCTACGGCTTCTGTGTAGTGTTTAGAGTGCTTAAGGAGTACTTTTTTACTTACACTACTTACTTACAAACATCAAGCAATGAGAAAGAACAAACAACAACAAAAAACAAACCAAGTTTAGAGCAAAATAGACAAAAGAGGACTGTTTGTCATTTCCAAGACCTTGAAACACACACCCAATCATCACTTTTCAAGTTTTTTGAAGGATGGGACTGCATACAACGTTTAGCAATGATTTCCTCTAATATTTCCTAGATTCAAACCTAAAAAAGCATAAAAAACTAACCTAAAATGACCTCCTACCTTCTTCTCACTCACTTTCCTCCTTTTCGTAGCTCATTCCTCTCTTAACACACCAAAACCAAATAGTTTTCAACTAGCTACTAAGTGTTGGGCAAATGAAACACAAATATGAGCAAAAAAGCAAGCAAAAAATGAACTCAACTCATCCCACTAACTCACACATGCACCATGCACACAAACGTGGACACGCACACATGTATGCATGTGGACGTGCACACACACACACACATGCACGCACGTGCACGCACATGCACACATGTACACATACACATGCACACACACATTGCACACACACACACACACACACACACACACACACACACACACACACACACGCACGCATGCACACACTCACACCTATAGAGTAGGGGGTTGCAGCACTAGATAGCAAAGAAGAGGGCAACAAAAGTTTGTAGACTAGAGTAATTGAGGCGAGAAAAGGAACATAAGAGATGGAGTTGATGAAATAGAGCTACATGTAGGAAGGTAGATGCTTCACGAGTGTTTGATTTAAAACAAAGGAGTTGCGCACAGGAAGGTAAATGCTCCAAGAGTGTTGTACACACACACACACACACAAACTCACACTCTTTGCTGTGAATATGTATGAGTTTCTTTGATTGAAATTTCATTCTTCAATATTCATAACAACAGTTTATTACATTGAAACAAAAAAAGGACAATAGCATAAGATGGACTTTTACCCTACGATGATAGAAATTTAGGAAAGGTTTTTTACAAAAAGAAAAGGAGAAGAAAGAGGGGAATGAATTACCAAAAGGACTTAAAGCACCGATTAAGGTGCCAAAATGAGTCCCTTCCCCCCCCCAAAGAATGAAACTTCTATTAATGGTTGAAAAAACCACCATAAATCTGAAAGGCGTTGATCATTGGAAAGAGAAACAAGTCATTGTCAAATAAACTAGCTTGTTTCTAGAGAGCTCAGCTCACTCCCTAAAAATCTCTTGAATAGGGGCTAACAACCAAGGTGGAGGTCTATATAATTAGTGAATCCTTTGCTCTATAAACACATAAAAAATGCCTACAGGCCAAGCCTTGTTGAAATGTTCTTGCTTTTTGACAATTGCCATAGATCCTGAGGTCCCATGCTCCCAAGTGGCACACTGGGTATAAATGTTACCTTGCCAGATGGCTATAGGGGGAACCAAATGGCTTCCATCACTAGACTACAGTGGCTAGACCAGATGTTCTAGTAGTGATGCTAGACACCATCTCCCAGATATGATCCTTTGGCAAAGGCAAGGCATGTGGCTTGGAAGGAGGCATCACATCCTATGGCTCTATCATGAATGCCCATCGGCCCTAAATATTATATGTTGGAGAAGTTGGATCAATGGAGAAGGCATGATGCACTCCAGCAACCATGCGAGTGTGCCCTAATTGAAGTCTTGTTGCGTCCTCTATGTCCTGGCCAACAATCTAAAGGTCAACGAAATCCTTGGCATTGCTGGACATCCCCATAAATAGTGTGGAATTGTCTCCAAAACCATGTCTACACAACAGCAGCAACTCCCGTCTGCATTTCCTATACGAAGGACTTATACTCCACCAATTTTAAGCAGAGGTAATTTATCATAAACATTCTCAATAACCTGAACATGTTCCTTAGCGTGCTTGCTAGTTTCTTCAAGAAACATCTTATTAATGATTAAATCAATAGTTTGGGTGGCACCTGGCATAGCCACAATACTTTTAAAAACCACTATAGTACAAATTTTCTTAATTAGCTATTCCTTTTGCAACTAGCAATATCTCAGCTACGTGGATGAAACTAGATGTTCTTGTTGTGCTTGACTGGCATACACAACATTGTGAATATATATATATATATGACATTGAAGTTCCTTGAGTGGAGACCTCTACCCACCTTGGCTTTCTGAGACTATTTGCTCCAAAGACATATCTTGCTTAGAAATGACTCGTGCTTTTGTTCTGATCCTATGCAATTCTTTTTGCAACTCTTGATTTTGCTACAATAGACAAATTCTCCTCCTCCCTTTTGTACAATTCAAAGGTTCTATTGTGAAGATGTATCCATTTGACCTTCACCTGCTGCCACAAATCTTGCATGTAAAGGCAACTTAGCTTTCATCTCAGATAATTGAACATCACTAAGAAAACAACTGGCCATTGATGTAGCATCATCACCTTCAATCATGTTTGGAGTGCAACCACCCTTGGCAACACATGGTTCTTAATTACCAAAGGAGAATCATAGGAAATCAAATTCTGCAATTGGTTGAAATTTTAATTTTTCGTTGCAAAAAACCAACTGGTAATTTGAGTTTCCATATCCATTCTCTGCCGTAATCTTTTGTTTAATTGGGAAGCATAGTCTTCTACTTTCACAATCTATAACTCTTGCACCTTACTTGATGGTCTTACACCATAGTCTCCATAGACTGCAACATGAGAGTTTTCTATTCAAGTAATTGCTAGTACTGCTTTTGTTGCGGCAGGAGATTCTATGAATTGATAGATCATGTTGATCTTTTCAATCCTTGCATCTCCTAGTTATGATGCTGAATAATATTCTCCTTTTTCTTTTGCTTGGCAATAAACTTTCCAAGCTATTTGAGTGCTGTAGTACCATGAACTACTAAGACTTCAACCTCATCCTCTAAAGTAATAATTTTGATTCTAGAATTGGTTGACTTCTAGCTACAGGAGCTTAGTTTATTAAATTTCCGCATGTGGCTCCTCAATTGGTAGATCTTATAGATTAGCACCTCTGTTATGACCACAGGATTAGAGATTTCTACCCTAGGAGCTTATTGATCTAGTATTTGTCCCCACTATGTTTAGATCCAGAATGTTTGAGCCTAGGGGATTTCTCATTTTGAGTTTATACTCTTCTTGGGTGGAGTGTTTTTTGGTGGATCTCTTGCTACTATTGACAAAATCCCTATACTCTTCCTATATTTCTTTTCTAAAAGAGAAAATAGGGTATCTAAATTGAAGTAACCACAATTCTTTAAGTTTTCTTGCCTGAAGGTTGAGACATCAAAGAAGGCTAGGGCAGGAGAAGGAAATGGTACCAAGGGATTAGTATAAACAAGGCACTGGCTAAGGAAAATGGGACTTTGCTCCACCACAGCTAGGGTGGTGTCAGGGGAACTCAACTAGAGAAAAAAGACTCCTTTAATTAAATGGTGGCCTCCAGAATGTGGTCTATCTAGTACTAAGCTTGTGTGGATCCAATCCTGCACTTGGCGATTTGTGGGTGTGAGTCCAACAATCTTGCCCACCCACCAAGTCTCTGTATTATAGTGGCTATATTGTATTCTTCACCTATTGTTCATCCTCTAGAGAAAGAAGAACCTTAATGGATGAAGGAGTCAAGGGAGCTACCATGAGATCCACTCTTGTCACCACCAAGGTTCTCTCTAGAGAAAGAAGAACCTTAATGGATGAAGGAGTCGAGGGAGCTACCATACTCTTGTCACCACCAAGGTTCTCTCTTCAGAGAGCTAGAAACAAAAGTGTTGTGTGATGGTGGGTGGGCCACGAACTAGGAGAAAAACCACCAAACAAGTTGTTCAAAGCTCAAATACAAGCAGAGACACCACTAGGCAATTGTGACACAAGAGATGACCTAGAACAAAGGCCAACACCTAGGTGACATATTGGTAGCACACAGAGTCGCAAATCATTAAGGGGCGGTGCCAAAAAACCAAAAGCTACCTCGGCAGAGTGGGGTGGACAGGCGGGGAAGGAGAATAAAGAAAGAGGGGAGTGATGGAGTCAGAGAGAGAGCAAAAGGGTGGATGTAGGAGTAGCATAAGCTTAGGTGAGAGCATTACTACTTGATCATCTGATTTGCCTCTGCCAAAATGAGTCCCTAACCTAACGGTTGGGAGAAACTAAACTAAGGGTTAGAAGATTGCAAAAGACCTCTATATAAGTAAGACTAGAAAGTTGGGGAGGATATTTTTTCAGTGGAGAGGAGAAGAGCTGCATGAGAGCAAGCATGCAAGTCAGGCTACAATCTCTAAGCAGCAAAACTGCTACGATTAATTAACATTGTTTTTTTGTAATGCTGCTTTGCGAAATCCTCTTGATGCCGTAGTGAGGATATCTTTTATACATTGAGATGTGATGAACAATTGGTATTAGTATAAGATGTGTGACATCATAGTCATCTTCTAAAATTTCTATCATAAAATGATCTATATGGTATGCTTTTATGAAGAAATTTTCACATTTAACTGCCTTCTACATTGCTTTTTCAATGCCCCAATCAAGATCTCCTTTATACTTTGAGTCACGATGAACAAATTGGCACTGTAGAATATGAGAAATGGGTTATACATGGTCTTCTTCTAAATTTATATCATAAAATGATGTATATGGTATGTTCTTTTGAAGCATGATTTATACACCCTACTTTGATGCTGCTTTTTTTATACGAGCTAGACAATATTTTTCTATAAAACATGAAATTTTGCTCTCTCCTTTGACACTTACTCTCCTTTGTCATTTCTATTTGGGTGATCCCTTAATGTTTTGCATATTCTTCTTCTAGAGTTTCGGTCACCTACACAATATGATTCTTTAAAGCATGTTTATACACTCTAAGATCCATCATCACAAAGAGATCTAGAATGTGGTATGTTTCTATTGAACCTCTGTTTACACTATCTCCTTTCATGTTTCTCACACAAGAGGATGGTATATTTTGATTAGTTACCTTTTTCCATGAACGATTCCTTGTATGCTTCCATTATGTTGAAATACTTGGTAGGTTGTGTTGCTAATAAATCTCCATTACTAGTGGAAAATGTACAATGGATTATGCAGAACGATATAAGATATATTATGAGATATAAAGTTGTAGAAACATGATGATTTTCAGGTTATAGGAAAGCTTTGATCCAGCAAAGAAATGTATGAATGAATGTTTTTAAATTAAGTTTTATTTGAACTGATAAAGACCCCTTCACTCCCCTATCATTAGTAGGATTACATGTATGAACCATGATGCATTAAGACAGAGATAGAGAGGATATGGGTTGCTTCCAATGAATAGAACCACTTTGAAAAAGAGCTTCTAGCACATCTCTGTTATACGTTTGTTACATCATAATTTACACTTGAAGTTTTATGCAACAGTATGATGTAGAAAAAGTTAAGTTTTTGGTTTATATATTTTTTATTTTTTTCATATCTCTAGTTGGGGAAGGGGACAAATCTGTGGTAAAGCCTTTCTACTCCATGATATGAAATAAAAGTTTGAACTTTGCTCTATGCGGGATGGTGATAGGTGAGCTAGTTTGCTTCCAAGCTTGAAATATGGATGAGTAATTCTAGGATGCTTCAGAGATACTTTTTGAACCTCACAAGTCAATTTATATATATATATATGTTTTTTGTTATGAACCATAAATGGAACATAGCATATCTTTGGAAAGCATTAAAGAGAGCAATATTTTGCTATAATTACTAATTATGGAACAACATTTGATCCTCCAGATGATACGAATACTTGGTAAAGAAAGAGGAAGGACTTATGGAATTCTAACATTTTTTTTTGCATTCTAATGAGCACTTGAGTACTTCCAATATAAATATATATCACTAGTTTGGTAGCATAACAGGACATAAAAGCGTCCTTTTAATGTTATGGGGAAAAAAATCACAACTTGATGTGGATGTGTTTTTGACGATTCCCTCTCTTTAGGTTAAGGTAGACTCATATGACTATTTTTTAAATATAGAAGGAGCACAAAAAGACATTACTTGTGATTGCAAAATGCTCACAAATGCATGGTAATACAATCTTTCACCAAGGTAGTACTCAAATTTGAAATTTTGTCTTGCACACTTGAAAATAAAAACGATTTCAATGATCTAGCATTTTTACAAAGTGTTTATAAGTATATCAAACATTTGAGAGTGATAAAAGTTTGTTTAAAAATAATTTTGGCAAGATTGATTTACCAATTAACAAGAGTGGTTAGCCTAGTTGTAAGTCGCATTTCATAAATAAGCATCTTTATATACTATACATAATAGCCACAAAGTGTCATATCTTAATAATACTAAAATACTATCATAGATAAGAGTCACCACATCACAATAAAAGCAACTACTAAAAGAGGTTAAGTGCTCTTAATCTCATCACAATAAAGGCTACAACTAAAGGACACTAAGTGCTCTTAATCTCAGCAGCTATAAAAATAGGTTACGCTTTAAACCTTACTTTTATAGTTTTGAATTACCTGGTATAATGTGATTGTTTGGCATATAACTTTATTTTATTTGTATCACCCATTCATGATTATAGGCACTCAATAAGCATAATATAAACATTGAAGGTTCTTATGATATCACTTAACCCTTGTGTCTTATGAAACTAAGACAAATTGCAACATAATAAACAATCAAAATAAGGTTTGAATTTGGTGTTTTAAATGATATTAGGTCCCATAAAAACTCATGCTACTCCAGAATATCCTATTGAGGACATATACAAAGTATGGTTGCGTTTGGAACTTGTTAAACGTGTCAAAGAGTGTGCTTGCTCTCAGCTTTCATTAAAATCACATATGAAGCCATAGATCATAATTAAAATATGATTGTCTAGCTCTAAAGCAATCTAAACATATGTGTTCTAGTGGTCCTTAGACTCTAGGAGTTAAAAGCTCTCATTCTAATTAAGAAGTATGGCCATTTATCTAAAAACTGAGAAAACATTTTGAAATTTAGGTGTTAGGTAGTGACCTTAAAACCTTAGGTAGAACTCAAAGTAATAGGTGTGAGTTCCAATTCATAATAATTCCAAGTTTTTTCAGCACATAAGCTATCATGGCAAATAATCAAAAATCCAAAATATCTTATCAATGCCTAATAGAAATATAAATAAAGAAATAAACAAAGATACATACATACATTTGAAGATTAGAATATGGAAGGTGGACTTGTATACTTTTTCCTTTTATAGTCAAGCCATGGCTACATTAAGATTAGAGGTGTTAAAAACTTGCCTTATTAAATGTGGGGTTTAGTTTTGCTTTGTGTGTGTGTATGTATTAAATAGATTGATATATGGTATTTGATGCAAGAGGAGAAGAGTGCAAGCTTTTTTTTGGGGGGAGGGAGGGCGGGGGGACTAATTGTGTGCTAATCCACGTTGTATGTGCCCAAAGGTTGCACATTTCAATTTCAAATTGCATTTGGGTGTGCGTGTTTCGCTATGTTCGTAATGTTGTACTAGTTGATGCTGTGGGATGTTTTTGTTTCTTGATCATAAACCAATAGGTTTCGATTGCCTGTCAACAAGCTTAGAGAGCCTGGCACGTTTACATTGCTAGGGAAAGACAAGAAGCTGCAGAGCGCTCATTACCACGTAGAGTCAGGGAGATTCTTGCCATTAGTCGAGGCGATTTGCTGAGGACTCGAGAGAGATTGGGAGCGATAAGGCTAGAGAATAAGACGTTTCATGTCGAGTGAAAGGAGCATTAACCTCCTATTTGGTAAAACCTTGAAGGGGAACCTTGGGAAGAGCCTAGTTTCACAAACGGTGTACTGAGAAAGCGGTTTTGAGAATAAATGCGGGAAACGAATATTCTCGAGTGATGGGTAAGTGGTATTTACCGCCAATTGTTTATCTTGCCTTCTTTGTTGTTGCTCATTGCCTGGTCTCATCATCTCATATATGTTCTGTCAAAGCTATAGATGATAAATTTTCGAGCTTCGAGAGAGATTTCATGAACAGCAACGGCCTGCCTTCTCAGATTTCATAAGCCTTTGCAACACTTCAAGATTTCTACAACAGAGAACGTCCTTGATATTCATCACAACCCACTCTTTTGCCTCGTCCCACTTCCTCCAGGCTAGCTAGTCCTTGCTAGGTCGTGGCTGTCCTTTTCTCATCCCATACTTTTGGCGTAAAAAACACCCCTTATATTTCGGAAGGCCATGGAGGTTGTCAGTGCGAACAACGAAGTTGGCGCTGCTGAAGGGGTCGTAGGAGGAGGTGGTGAAGGAGGGAACGATGAATTGGGCGAGAAACTCAGAGATGATCACCCGGTTGTAGGAGGAGATGCTCTTGTGGACGGAAAGGCGTTAGAAATAGTGCCTTCGGAGCAAAATATGGGGGAAGCCGGGGAGCATGAGAAGGGAAAGGAAAGCAAGGGTGGGTGGGAGGCGGTTCGAGAGTGGTTATGGACGTTGCCCAGGCGCAGGAATGTCATGTACGAAGAGATGGAGGATTGGCTGCAAACAAACAAGGACAAACTATCTAGGGAGATTGTCACAATGCCTCGCGTTGATCTTTTCCGGTATCTAGTCTCGCAGCACAAGCTCATGAGGCGAACGGACCAGGTACTAATCGTTCAAATCGCCATGCACATTATCACTGCCAAGAAACGACATTCATAAGTCCCATCAGCCCCTGCATGTCTTTTCCGGAACAATTATTTCCCCCTACTCAACATGCTGGGAATATTGCGTCAGATCATACTGTGTGATCTTTTAATAAAAATGTTTAATTCGTCGATCCATATCTCCATTCCCCTTCGACACTGACGTAATTTCGTAATGTCAAACTTTTCTACTTCTATGACGAGTAGATTATAACCATGCGATTTTGTTATCTTAGTGGGGTCCTTATATTCGATGGACTCCACTGAAATGGCTATCAGCAAATCCATTTGATCACGGCAAGTTCAAAGCTTCACTACCTACATATTTTCTAAGGTCTGCAGATTCATATTCGTCCATGCAAAAAGATTTCGGGGAATAAAATTGATTGCTCATATAGCCCCTTTCCCCAAGACGATCTCGCCTTTCGCATCCATAAACGTTTGTACTTCAGACGGATGTTGTAGCTGATAATGCTTTGCATGCGTGATGTCCTAGTAAAATTCCACTATGTGGAGCATTTTATCTTTGGGCTTTCAAGAGATTTCGATTAAAACGAGTCTTCTAACCTTGAAATCTCATTACTACGAATGAGATTTTGTTAAGAAGGTCCTATTCCTCTCATAGGCAGCTTCTTGTTTTTATATTATGTTTCGTAACTTCGATATTTCAATGTTAGTGCTCTTCAGAAGGAAAAATTGGACTTGGTGGAGCCGCCAACTGCTCGGTTCAAACGGAGCGACAAATGGAGACCAGTTTATGTATGGCTTGAATCTCTTGATTTGGGATCCGTGGTTGGGGCAAAAGTCATAGATGCATGGCTATCAGCAAATCCATGGATAAAAGAGGACCTCTTGGGGAAGCACACTCGTCATCATTTAGTTCACTACGTCCAAAAATGCCATACAAACATTTTGAAGAAGAGGAGGAAAGTGTCTAATGGCTTCCTGGTGAGAGTCCCCATATTTTATATTTTCAGAAAGCTTTTAATGCCTTCGTAGTAACTATTGTATGCATCAAAAGAAAGCTAAACATAATCCATACGAACATGTGAGCTGATTGTCATGCGCATGTATAGTGGATTGTACAAACCTCAAGGAATTACCCATTTGCATGTAGATGACAAGCTTTAGTAACTAGTATTGCGCAATACAAAGTTTTTTGGTCGTAGATCAAATCTCTGCTATAATATTGAAATCAACATTTGTTTAACCTCTGACGATATAGCTACTTTTGGGTATTGATCTCGTTTTCAAGTTCATAATCAATTTTATATGTAAGATTGAATATGATGAAGATGTATATTTTTAACTTGTGGCCTATTTGCGGTATGGGATCATTGATTTATATCCTTGCTATATTTAGTAGCTGTTCAAATTAGTGTTCCTCCAAGTTGCAACAACAGGTTTTATGAAACTTGAAAAATTGTAGAAAATGGGAATGTTGGTCTATATATATGTGGGGTGTGGATATGTATGTGTGAGAGCATATGTTTATACTATGGTCTACACCAACCGTTGGGTGCTGATGACGTCAGTGGGGATATCATAGTAGCTAGTGGTAGATACATGTTAGGCTAAGGTCAAGTCTATTGCGGACATGTGTATAGACAAGTGATAAAGACATGCGGCTCACAAGTGGGGCATTGACCCTCATATCCCAACGTACATGTGGAGATGTGGAGCTATCCCACATGATAAGCCTTGGATGAGACCATGGCACGGCTTCATGGTCATTGTGGCCTATGTTAAGTTCACCAAGAATAAGGGAAAAGCTTTAGCACGGTGGTGAGATCTTAAGTGTTAGGTCATCTTAGGGAACGTTCCGCTTGTTGAGGTTTGGATAGGGTAGCGTGCCTCGATTATTCTGACATGGTAGGGAGCCCTAATTGTTGGAAATAGGAGGATAGAATCTCTCACACCTTTCACTCCTATCTCAGCTCACACAACACTCGGAAACCCCCTGATAGATGATCGATCACACATATACTATGAAACCTTGCTGGAACAGCACATGAGAGAGAGGGAGACAAAACTCAGACTATATTGTTCCACAGAGTGTGGGATAAACAAGCTCTAGATGAGCACAAAGTAGGCAGCTGCCCAAAATCTCAGAAAGAAAGAAAGAAAGAAAGAAAGAAAGTTTATTAAAGTCTTCGGAAGACCGATGGGTCTATGAGACTGTGAAAAACCTGATACAATGAGCTGTGGTAGTGGAGCTACTAAACGAGCATCCACACCAATGCATAATGCAAAAAAATGCAAATTGGCAGTTCTAATTCCTAAGTACAACATAGTCATATCTCGACTATATATATCAATCTCAGCATCATCGTTGACATCATCATCATCAGCAGTAAGGACATCAGGATGGATGAGGCTGTGGAAGTGGAGGCATGAGGTCAGCAATAGAGCGTTGTCGCCCCCCCAAGGGTGCAGTCCTGGTACGTCTCTTGGTCGTAGCTCTGCGTCTAACCAGAGTCACTGTGACCCCCGTCGGTCGGGCTCCTACCCTAAACAAGGAGGGGATGTCCCCAAGTATGATCGGTGAGTCAACCCTTTGTTTGAGCTGTCGGGTCACCTCACGGTCATGTCGAGGTCTCGCCTCGTGGGGGTCTATGTGATCTGGCTAAAAGAACTCTGTGATAGAGCTCTGAGAGGTATCAGTCGAGGAATAAGTCTGCTTCTGTCTTTGTGCTCGGAGTATCCTATCGCGGTGTCTGAGCACCTCATGAATGAAATTAGCCAAACATCGCTGGTCTGGGTAGGAGAGGAAACATGCCAAAACCCCATAACTATCTGTGAAGAGGCAGTAGAAACGCCCTCGGATCTCATAGTAAACAGGACACCTGAAGATGAAATGCTCCTCTGTCTCAACCTCTTGCATGTCACACAGTGTGCATATGCGCCTCTCCCTGGGTAACCGCTCTGCTCTGCCGCTCTCGATACGAAGTCTGTGTGAAGAGACCCGGAACTGCCCAAGGGAGATCCTCAGCGAGTGGGGTAGGTGAATCTGTGTGTATCCTGGTGGATCAATGAAACCCTCCACTGTGATATGTAAGAAGTGATCTCTGTAGAAGCCCAGCTTCACTGGAAGATCACTCGGGCTCAACCAAGTCCGGAATGTGTGTAGCTGTAGTAGATCCTCACGGATAACCTAGTTGACCTCGTGTGATAGGAGGGGAGAGAAAGGAGCATCCATGCTATATTGGAAAGGAGGTAGTCTGTCCATGTGGAGCCCTAGTCCTGCAAACCATCTCTCTGTGTGTGCATACCAGCACCTCTAGTCTCCCCCTGCTGCAAGTGCCATAGAAGAGGACAATGCTAGCCATGGTATCCTGCTACGCCCGGATGTGTAATCCCCGTACTCCCTGACTCGGTACAGATACGTAATGACCTGAAATGCAGCATCTAGCTGTAATGGGGGTGACCCAAACTCCGCCCGAATGATCTGGTGAGGGACGGATGGCTTACCACGGATCATCCATGATAACATGAGAACCTGTAGCCACTCCACCCTGGCCCACTCTGTATCCGACAAGTCTAGCCCCCAGCATGGACTGCCATACATCCTTGCTGGGCGGACCAAGGAGTGAAAAAGCAACCCTTTGGTCCGTGGATCTTGAAAGTGAGTGGAAGCACTGTCTCTCTAGTCTATCCAATGAAGCATATCCTCTATTCAGGTGCACCTGCATCGCGGGTCTCATGGTGAAGATGGGTCCGGAAAAGACGACCCCAAAATAATGTTGGAAAGGTCACCTCATATGAGGAGAGCATGGGGGGGGTAGACCTAGGGCAGGATGTGCCCAAAGAGAGAATACCTAGATGTGTGGATCTGGGACAGATCTGGAGCATTCATGGTTGGGGGGGTATCCCAAAGAGAGAAGGGTACGTGGCTGATCTGCAGGAGCATAAGGCGGAGCAGAGGACAGCAGTGGGGACCCAAGAGAAGAGGCCATGAGCTCACGGATGACGTCAGCAACAGTACGGAGCTGAGGCGCACACGTGTGGGCAGATGAGGGAGCCAAGAAATAGCGCAGCATAGTGGGGGTCTATGGGCAGGTATACAGCCTGCAGCAGGGCCTCCAGCAGCAGCAAAGGGGAGCCTAGCAGTAGCCCAAAAAGCGCCTGGCTAGGGCCCTTATATAGGGCTGGTTGGGCTGAGCCAACCAGGTCGGTTGGGCCAGCCAACCAGGTCTGTCCAGTCGGTCCATTTAGGGCTGGCTGGTCGGTCCATTTGAAAGGGCCTTGAGGCCTATAAAAGGAGAGGCACTTGCCTCATTTCAACATCCAGCATCCAGCAATCCAGGAGGCAGAAAGGAGCAGCAGGAAGCCACCCTCTGGGCCTATATCCAGGAGGTGAGAGGGTGCTTGAAGGGCTGCAGACTTAGCCAGGAAGGGCTGGACCTTGGCTGTCTTCTAGGGCAGCAAGGTGCTGAGATCATTATCACTTGCAGCAGCAAACAGCCAGCAGATAGGAGCAGCAAAGGAGCTTCCCTTGGGCCTATGTTCAGGAGGTGAAGAGAGCACAAGGAGCTGCAGACTAAGAGCTGGGAGAGCTGCCTACCTAGGCTGGTGCAACGACAGCAAGGTGGAAGGGATCTGGACGGATAGTCTACAGAAGCTTGAGGTGGAGCACGCGGACTCGAGTCAAGAGATAACTGGCTGATAGGAGAAGGACCTTGTGGTAAGATCAGAGGACCACACCATTGGTGGGACTCTGGATCTATATCTTTTGTATTGTGTCCATAGTTTTGGATGGAAATATATTTTGGTGGTTTCTCTATCGGGCTGGTTCATTGTCTATTGATGAGTTTGCACATCTAATCTATGTGATGCACATTAAGTAAAGAAGTTTGTGATTCCACACCCCACATGCACACTGTGTGAGCTCCTGGGCATTACTATAAGTCTTCCGCTGTGCGTACCCTCTGTTGGGTCATTTCTAACAGATAAGTGGGTAGAGGCTTTAGTCCAGTGGATGAGGGAATGGAGGAGTGAGGTGCCCTTTATATAGGCCTTGTCCAGGGCTGTCAAAACCAACCACCAGGGAGTCACTCCTTTGTCTGCATGGCCGACATGCAAGGGCGCCCTCTTCTAGACCAGGCCGACTTGGCCTGGCCTATAAATAGGCCCTCAAACAGGGCTCTTTGGGCAGCACTTGGCAGGCCACAATCCTGCCTTGCATGCCCCCTTCATCCCCCTATTATCTCCTGCCCCCTTGTCCCCTCAAATCGGGGCCTCACAGGTGGGGACGGTGATATTCTAACACCCCTTCTCAATGACACAACTGTGGGCCGATCCCCATGCATCGAATGAGGTGCTTCATCTGCTCCCTGGGAAGCGTTTTCGTGAAGACGTTTGAAATGTTGTTGGCAGTCGGACAGTACATCAACTCCATGATATCATCAATGATGAGCTCACGTACGAAGTGGTAGTGGACTTCGATATGCTTTGTCCGTAAGTTGAACACGAGGTTCTTGGCGATGGCTATGCAACTCTGGTTGTCACACATGATCACCGTTGCATCATCCTGAGTCACGTCCATGTCCTCTAGGATCCACCTGAGCCACAACGTCTCGCATGCTGCAGTGCACACAGCCTGTACTCTGCCTCTGTCGATGAAAGGGCAACAAAAGGTTGTTTCTTGCTTAGCCATGAGATGGCCCCTGATGCAAGTATGAAACAGAACCCTGTAGTAGATCGTCTGGTGTCACCATCACCTGCCTAATCACTGTCACAGAATCCACCTAGTTCGACGCCTTTACTGTATGTGATGCCATAGGTGCATGTACCCTTCAAGGACCTCAGCACCCTCATGCGTGCGTCCCAATGGGCCTTCCTGGGTTTGGTGGAGAACTGATAGAGTAGCCCTACTGCAAAAGAGATATCTGGCCTAGTTTGGGTGAGATAAAGTAGACTCCCCACCATCCGTCGATACCGTGATGCATCAACTGGCTGAGACGTATCATGGATGCTCAGCTTTAGACCAACCTCCATGGGAGTGATTGCCACCTTGCAGTCTTCCATCTCAAACCGCTTTAGTAACTCCGTGCAATATAATGACCCAACAGAGGGTATGCATAGCGGAAGACTGATAGTATTGCCCAGGAGCTCACACAGTGTGGTGTGGGTTGTGGAATCACAAACTTCTTAACTTAATGTGGATAGATGTGCAAGCCAGTAAATAGACAATGCTCAGAGACAAATATAGAAGCAACACTTTTATTTCTGTCCATCCACAAAGTAGGACAGGATACAATACCAAAAGGTTCTCCTACTAGATAGCACTTCTAGATCTCTGAGCCCGCGTGCTCCACCTCGAGCGTACGTAGACTCTCTGTCCAAAGTGTTCTTCTCCACCTTACTGCCTTTTAATCAGCCTAGGTGGGCAGCACCTTGCTAGCTCAGTCTGCAGCTCTCTGTAGGTCTCCTTCACCTCCTCGGAGTAGGCCCAAGAAAGCCCTAACTGCTGCTCCTGTCTACTGTAGGTTTGCTGCTCCAGAGGATGTGAAGTGAGGGCTGAATGCCTTCCTTATATAGGCCCAAGGCCTAGCCAATGAACCCGACCCAGCAGACCCAATTTGGCCGACTGCTGGTTGGTACATTACTCCCCCCCCCACCGACTTGGGGTCCTCCAAACACTGGGCACAAACCTCCCAACCAGGTGCCTGTTTCCAGGTGGCTGTTTCCAGGCCTTTTTTCCAGGCCCATGGCCTCCTCCATGGTCACGTAATGCAGGTGCCTACACCCTCTGCTCATCCCGCTTCTCTCCTGGTCGTTTCCAGCCCGGAGGACCTGTGTCTTAGTTCCGTACAGCCACTAGAAGGCAGCCGTACACCTCCTTACAGATGCTGATGTCAGCGTGATCTGTCCCGCACTGTTCCATGCTGTTTTCCTGAGCAGATCTGGTCCTGTCAGTTGCTGGGAGCCACATGGCTGTCCAGTACCATTGCTTCCCTTCATATAGGCCCCAAACCTCCAGGTATGTTTTCTTGTGCTGCCCACATGACAGCTCATGTGCTGCCCATGTGGCAGCCCCATTCTCTGCCCATGTGGCAGTCTATACATCCCTAGGTCCACCCCCCCATGCTCTCCTCATTTGGGGCCTTACAGATGGGGAGGTGACCTTCCCAACACTCCCTCTCACCGACACATCTCGGCCCAATGTCAACACATTGATGACGATGCTCCAGTAACTCCCTGGTCGTAGTCCTTTGGAACATTTCGATGTCAAAATCTTTTCCTGGCTTTTCATCCAGTGGCTCCTAGGTTTGGTTCCGCTTCTGCACACCATCCTGGTACACATGTCTCTGGTAGCACCTTTTGGCACCACCTCCTTCAGTCACATTCCCGCCTTCGAACTCAAGCAATCCTGCCGTCACGATCTTCCAGTTGTCCCCCTCATAATGAGTGAAAAACCTGGAGTCTTCCAGGCACCATGCTCTGAGGGTTTGTTTCAACCCGTGCTTCCTTTGGCAAGGTTTGCAACAAATGAATATCTCCAGATAAGCTGGACCATGGGCTCTCACTGAGTTCTCAAGCAGGTACTCTTCTGGCTTCAGTACTCCTTGTCCATCACCTTCTAGCAATTTGTGTCTGAGATTTGAAGAAGCACCCACACTTCCACTTCTGCCTTTGAAGAAGGCCAATTCCTTCCAATCTTGCATTACCTGAGACAAATGAAGAGCAGAGTCTCTCCACAGCATGCTATAAAGGCTCAAATGCAGAACATCAAGTACATACCAGACCGTCGTACTACGTCTGTGCTTGCTCTGAAAGCAAACCATGCACCTCATCGAGGCACCCACCAATAGCCTGTTTAATCCTGTACTGTCCCCTTCTGAAGTACATCATCCATTTGAACACGAGACCCTAGGGCACTGCATGGAATCCACCCTCGTGTTAGTATTGACAGCCACGCACCTGGAATATACCAAGAACTCCAGGCTGTCCGTCACCTTCACAAAGGCATCTGACTCCTTGTCGACCCACAGGAGGTTGAGATAGAGGAGCACTTCATCTGCAGGTGTCTTGTTTACTATGAGATTCGAGGGCGTTTCTACTGCCTCTTCAGAGATAGCTATAAGATTTTGGCGCGATTTCTCTCCTACCCAGACCAGCGATGTTTGGTAGGTTTCATTCATGAAGTACTTAGACACCGTGAGAGGATACTCCGAGCACGGAGACAGGAGCAGACTCTTTTCTTGGCTGATCCCTCTCAGAGCTCTATCACGGAGTTTTTTCAGCCAGATCACATGGACCCCCACGAGACGAGGCCTCGACATGACCGTGACCCGGAGCTTGTGACCCCCACGAGACGAGGCCTCGACATGACCGTGACTCGGAGCTTGTGACCCGACAGCTCAGACAGAGGGTTGACACACAGATCACACTTGGGGACATCCCCTCCTGTTTAGAGGCGGAGCCCGACTGATGGGGGTCATAATATCCTTGGTTAGACGCAAAGCTACAACTAGGAGACGTGCCAGGACTGCACCTTTGAGTGGCCGACATCACTCTATTGCCGATTTCATGCCCCCATTGCCTCATCCACCCTGATGTCCTGCTGCTGCTGCTGATGATGATGATGATGATGATGATGATGCTGAGATTGATATATAGTCGACCATCGACATGACTATGTTGTACTTAGGACTTAGTACTACCATTCTGCATTTTTTGCATTTTGCATTGGTGTGGATGCTCGTTTAGTAGCTCCAAGTTTTTCACAGTCTCATAGACCCATCGGTCTTCCGAAGACTTTAATAAACTTTCTTTCTTTCTTTCTTTCACTCACTCACTGGGGCCCTTTGCACCGATTTGGATAGCCCATTTGGCTGCCCTAAACCTAAAACAAGGACAAAAATGTGCACCTCCATTCCATCCCCCTACATGTGCCCATGTGGCACCACCGTCATGTGCCCACAGGCATGTGCCCACAGGGCACCTTTTGCACCCATCATGCTGAAGGTGTCAAGTCCCTTTGTCCTTCTCGAATGGGGGCTGGTGGGGTATTAAACTTTATATATCCAACATATCCACCATGGATCTGGCTTCCATATGGCCAATGATGTCCAGCCATGAGGGATTGGTGGCCATGTTTTAGGGCTGGAAGGCCTTGCAACTAGAGTAGTGTATGAAGGACTTTATAGGGCCAAGGGGGTCGTGGAAGGACCTGACCAGGGGTTTAACTGCCATTAAGTGGCTGGGGGTCTTCACAAACTTGCTCAGCCAGATAAGGCTAGTCAGCTGGGGCCTAGGAACTGGTCGGGGTGAAGGCAGGGGTTGGACCCCAAAGGTTGGTATGCCATCTGTACGTCAGCTCCTATCTATAGAGGTCAGTTGCCATGTTACAAGGGGGGACGGGGGGATGCGGCCCTCTTCTATATAAACTAATGGCATCGTAATACTTTCAGTCCACCCAACAGTCACAGAAGAGCCTTCAGCAGTAGGGCATGTAGCAAATGGAGTACGGCAGCAGTAGGGCAGTGTCTCCCACACTTTTGTGTACACACTATCTAGCATTATTGTTTGTTGCGTGCATCTTGCATCAACATCTCAAAAGACTAAATACTGAGCTTGTTGAGTGCAACTTGGCACATTTTTAGATTCCTTTTAAGACTTAATGATCAAGTCTGTTTAGAATCTTTCTCGTACAACTCTTTTTAGTAATGAAAATTCGAAGAATTATTCCAGAGGAGCCATGCCATTATCAGGATAGCCCTTAATCCGCCAAATACTGGCCTTTTAGCACAAGGGTGCTAACTGTAAGCTCTCATCAACTAGAGGAATATCGTTAAGGACAGGCTGCCTCAGGCCTACCGTGTGCAGAAAATCTATTTAATAACTGTCAAGCGATCTAAGAGGCCTTCCTCATTTTCTTTTCCTTCTTTGATCTCTATGCTTAGCTAGAGAATCAAGCACAAGATGCCTTTTATGGAGAGACTGTGACTGTTCTTATCTCCCCCTTTCTTCTGCAGGCAGGGAATGACGAGAAAATTCAGCAAAGAGAGCCCAATGTGTTCAACATGGATAAGCAGCTTTGTGATGCCAGTGCATGCCTTATAAACAGTTCCAAGGCTATTATTTCTGGAACTAATTTGAGCCACGAAGATCGTGCTTCGCAAAAGTTGAACCCTGAAACTGAATCGGGTAATGTCAGGGATGTTGGTGAAGGAACACAAGCAGAGAATACTACTTTTGCCTCTAGGAGTTCGGATGTGAGTTGAGTACAGTGTTCAGAAATGTATTTTTGTATCTTCTATTCTTTCAAGTTGTGTATATATAAGGATTTGGCCTGTTGTATTCTTGAATGCTCTTTTTATTCTTGCATGTTGCCATTGACATGGAATGATTTTTTCTGCTAAATCTACTTTATATAGCATACCCTGTTGCTCTAATTTTTGCTTGGACCCTTCATGAGTTGATGATGACACAGGGTGTTTTTTTTTCAAACAAATGGATACATTCTACCTTACCTGGGTTCAAGGATGTGCAGCCAGTGATAATAGCTGACTCAAATGGTATGCATCTGTTTCCATTATCACATGTATGAAAGGGAATGTTAGGTTCCCTCTTCTCTCCGTACATGAAATATTGTTAGACCAAACTGTATGCCAACTTGATTTCATTGAGGCAATTGACTTGATGATGTGGTCAAGAACTGGCTATAAGGCAGATCGCCTTCAAACTGTTGTATACAATAGCAGGGCCTTTGGAGAACTTTACATATAGAGGATAGGAAGTGCCACATGCTGCCTATATCTGTTTGTGTGAAGAATACATTGTGATTTGATATGTGGAAGAATTAATAACTTCGGGCTTGAATAACTTTAAAGTCATTGGTTTTTTCGCTTCTGTGTTCTAGATTCGTACTTGTGGAACATCTTGGTTAGTTATATCATAATGCCTTAGACTGCCCAAAAATTTACTCGTTGCATTTGAAGTTGCTCTAGGATCATAGCCTAAATTTGAGTGTCTTGGTGCATGATATCACCATCCCATCTGTCAGATCCCATACAAGGAGAGCAATGAGGTAGGACACCTGCAAGGAATGGCATGGATTGAGAGGCTGCCATGTGGGCGCAGGGTACTGCTAACACATGAGCAGATCCAGGAGGAAAAATGCTTCTGTATGAGCTACTATGTGGACAGCACAATGGCTGGATTAGAGGTGATAATCCAGCAACATATGAGGCAGGCACATGTGCAGTATATAGACTGCCAGGTCGGTAGGAAGGTCTGCATGGCAGGACTACAGCAGAAAGTGCTGTTGTATGGGAGGCATACACAGCCATGTGGGCTGTGGTCTGGGGGTTGAGTAGCCTATTTGAGGCTGCCCCATGGCTCATTGTAGATCATCAGCTCCTTCGGCCTTAGCAGCACTTGAAGGAGATCAGCAAGCAGCACCAAAGCAGCCAGTATGGAGTAGGAGAGGAGACACAGCCTACCTCTCTCCTCTCCATCCTGATAGAAGGCCTCGGCCTTCATCTGCAGTTGTAACTAGGTTAGACTTTTGATATTGCAATTAAATCTTTATGGTGCGTTGCCCTATCAGCTAGATGGTCTAGGCTTTTTTTTTTGCTTAGATGCTTGTTTGGGAGAGACTAAAATGAAATCGTATAGTCTTCACAAGCAGTTGTAGCTTGAATGAAGAGAATGTGGACTACTTTTATTAGGATTTTTGACGGCTGAGTCTGCCCTTCACCTCCGGAGTGCTGACAGAAACTCAGTTCAAAGACCTTTGTATAAATGGATGCTCAAGTATGTGTGAGATCATATGTAGTATAAATACCCACTGTTGGGTGCTGATGACGTCAGTGGGGATTGTTAGAAATGGACCAACAGAGGGTACGCACAGCAGAAGACTGATAGAATAGCCTAGGAGCTCACACAGTGTGTCTAGGCAGTGGAATCACAAACTTCTTTACTAAATGTGCATCATATAGATGTGTAGACTCATCAATAGACAATGATCCAGCCAGATATAGAAGCTACGAAAGAATATATATTTCTGTCCAAAGCTATGGACACAATACAAAAGAGTGATAGATCTAAAGTCCCACCAGAGAGTGGTCTTACCACCACGTACTTCTACTATCTGCCGGATATCTCTAGACGTGAGCCTGCGTGCTCCACCTCGAGCATCAGACTCTCCGTCCAAATCCCTCTACCTTACTGCCTGTGTACAGCCTAGGTAGGCAGTCTTCCAAGCTAGGTCTGCAGCTTCAAGGTTCTCTCCTTCACCTTTAGTGATGAGGCCCAAGGAAGGTCTCTGTGGCTGCTCCAAACTGCTGGAGATGTGCTGCTGCAAGTGATAAATGAGTGAGGCCCAATGGCCTCTTTATATAGGCCCAAGGCCTGCTCCAAAAACCGGCCAGTCAGCATCATTCTGGCCGGCCAGTCTGCTGCAGGTCCAGCCCTTTAAGGGCTCTAAAAATGCGGCCTTAGGCCCTCTTTTGTTTCGCAGAGAAAGGAACCTTCTATTAATGTTTGAAAGACTTCATACAAAACAGTAGCCCTGAAGGTGCTGAGTATGGAAAAAACGGGAAAAGGCTGAAAGAAAAGACCGGCCTGTTCCAGAGAAACCTAGCTCACTGCCTAGGGGATCTTTGGTACTGAGGCTAACAGCCAGGTAGGGGGACTATACAACTAGCGAATCCCTCGCGGAGTGAAGATGTAGAAAACTCCTGCAGGCCAAGCCTTGCAGAATCAAGCTCGCCTCTCGATAGTCGCCCTAGAGCCTGGAGTCCCACGCTCCCAGGTGGAGTGTAGTGTGTAGATGATATCCTGCCAGATGGCGACTAGGGTAGCTGAGGGTGGAACTGGGTGCTCACCCATCACGAGACTGCAATGAGCCACCCAAATGTTCCACGCAGTGATACTGGCTACCGCCTCCCAAACGCTGTCCTCCGGAGGAGGGGGAGCTAGGCTGTTAGGAGAGATTGCCTCATGGAGCGCTATCCTTTGAATGCTCTGACCCTGTATCCGGTAGGCTGGGGATATCTCATCAATCTGGAACACATGTCCTCCCTCCGTCAACCAAGCCACCATCCCCCAGGTGCAGTCCCTCTGAAGACTCTGCATACGGGTCACGATCCTAAGGGCTCCCATTCATATCCTCGCTGCGCTACGACAACTCCAAAGGCAGTGCGGGATAGTCTCCAGGAGACCAGATGAGCAAGAATGGCACTGCCCCTCCACTCGCATCTGCTCCAACCACGGTCCGATGGGCAAGCCTCCGTGGGCGGCCAGCCAAAAGAAGTAGGATATCTTCCTTGGCTGCAAATTGGACCATAACCGCGTCCAAAACCTGGAACGGACATCCCGAGGCACTCTTTGGGTCACCCAATTCTTCTCCTTCGATGGGGTCCACCTCGAAGAGTCCATTTGAAGCCTCCTTCCAATCCGCGTGGTGTAGAAAAGAAGGGCACCTCATCCACCTGCTCGGCTAGGCCGCCCCTGGAAGGCCAGAACCATTCTCCTCAGCAGGCCAGAGACCAGCACCCCCTCAGACAGGAGCAGCAGGAGTCTCAGACCCCTGGGTGACCCCTAAGAAGGGGACTGGACCCAGGTTAAAAAGAAAAAGAAACCAAGCAAACAGGATCGTAAGCGCCGCAGGTAGAGGGCCAGAGGTAGAGAGAGAGAGAGAGAGAGAGAGAGAGAGAGAGAGAGGATACGTGGAGATGCATCTCCCCTGGCGGAAGGGGCCACTGCCCAGCCAGATGATCCTCCCATGTTGGAGGTTCAGCGTCCGCATTCACCCTTGCATCAGCAGCGACCCCCAGGAGCTCCTGATACGGCAATGGCGGATGTTAGCCAGGCAGCGGCTGAGGAGGAGCGGATTTCAGAGCCTCGACAACAGGAGGGGCTTGTGGTCGCCCTAATTCCCCTCCCTCCCCCTCCCCCTCTAGATCCCTCCTCCTCTTTCTCTCTACTCCCCCCCCCTCCTAGGTTCCCCCGCCCCCTCCCTCTTCCCCCCCCTCGTCGCTCTTGCTATGGTCACTCTCACCACCCTCCCCTCCGCCTCCCTCCCTCCTCTCTTCCCCGCCGCCCCCCTCTCCACCTCCGTAGCAGGTTCCTCAGTCACCCTCACCTCCCCCGCTTCGACACCCCTGCTAGCAGGCAAGGGTAAGACGACGTCCCCTTCTGCTTCCTCATCGTAGCATCAGGTCCATTCGGGGAGGGAGCCAGAGGGACGGGGTTCGTCCTCTCGATCAGCAGCTCCCAACCTCCAGCCTGGGCGTCCCTTACCGCAGGACTTCTAGAGGTTGGGACCCTGGAATTATCTGGAGAGTTCGGACTCTTATCCTTTACTGCTGGAGGTAACGCTTATGGTCCTACAACCCCGGAAGGGGGATTTGATCAGCGCAGTGGGTTCTCAGATACACCCTGTTTGGACAGGGTTGGAGAAGTGGTCCCCAGAGGTGTTTGATGCTATTATGGGAGATCAAATTTCACGCATGATGGACAAGTGGATGGGGCCAGAGGGACTGGACCTTTGGCACGCCTGAGGTGCGGAGGTGAATTTTCAGCTGAGCTTCACGCGAGAGGAGCCGATGTGTGGTTTGGCGGTAGGAGTTATCAGATTGTCGCTGGAGGCAAAGGTGGATCAGGCATACTACTAGCCCCTCCAGAAGTGTGCGGAGCTGTTTGGGGTGGAAGTCTCCTTCATGATGAAGTGGGCACGGAAGATCGGCATTGAGCCGGTATCCACCCTAGTACATCGTTGTACAGACACGGACTATTCGCCCTCCAAACCCCCGGCAAAGTCACATAAGGTAGTCTTTTTGGAACAGGTACCCACCCACAGGAGAGCCTTGTTTTGTGCACCCCCGTCCTCATGAGTTGGACCATAGTGAGTTGGAATGTGCACGGGCTCCACGACCGTGCTCGTAGCCAACCGTAGTACCTGATACTCCGGTAGGAGTTGCAGAGGGTAGTGGTAGGGCGGACAGTGGACATTCTTTTGATTCTAGACGGCGACACCACCTTCTCCCAGGGAGAGGTCCGGAGGAGTGGTCCCCCACAGTAGGATGGAGCGGAGGAGTCTGCATCTCAATCTCATAGAGTTTGGCTCCAGAGGTCTACGATCAGGGCGAGCTTATTCTAGGACGGGATGTTTGGATGGGAGATAGGACGGGAGAGTCCAGGATTGGGATCCTGAACGTGTGTGCCCCAGTGTGCAGACAACACCGCCCGGCCTTTTGGAGGCAGCTGTCAGAGTGTCTTCTGGATGTAAACTCTTGGATTGTTGGAGGGGACTTCAACAATCTGGAGTTTGGGGAAGACAAGCAAGGCGGCGCCTCCTTCTTTGAGATGCCAGCAACAGAGCGTAGCACCTGGGAGGAGTTCATTTTCATGATCAGTGGCAGAGATCCGTGGCGAGAGCCAGATTTCAGCAGGATACTTGGCAGCCTCCTCTTCTCCTTCGGATAGAGGAGACATGATGGACTGCTTGAGAGACTAGATCGTTTTTATGTTGGGGATTGGGCATTGCATAGAGGCGGCTCTACCGGGATTTTGGCAGGCACCACGATGTCAGACCACTCTCCAATAGTACTTCACTTAGATCAGCCCCGTCGAGGTCTCCTCCAGAAGGGGGTCTGCATTCCAGAGGACCTCTGCAGGACGAGGAGATCCAACAGACGACACTGCACGAGGGCAGGGCTGCAGGGGTGGCTGATGCGATCCAGAAGAGCAGTGAGGAGTTGTAGGCTCACACCCTTAGGCGGAGGAGGACTCTTCAAGAGCGTGAGTAGGCTTTGACGAGAGACCTAGCCTCCATAGAGCGGCTCAGGGAGCAGGACCCAAGTTCTCAATGGCTTAGCGACAAGTTCGAGAGTGCTCGCCTTGAGCTTCAAGACACGGAGATTCGGCGGGCTGAGTTCTCCTATCACGCTTTCGGGGCCCGGTGGTTACAGCAGGGGGACAGGATGACGAAGTAAAATTTTCATACCATTGGGCCCCGATCGGCACGCACACAGTTGCAGCGTCTCCAAGATCCGCAGGGCATCATGCACATTGACCCGTAGGATATTTTAGACCTGACCACAGGTTTTTACAGCCAGCTCTTTTAGACGGAGAGGATGACTCCAGCTGGTCTTGTGGCCCGAGAGGTAGTTTGGGACAGTAGTCTCGTTGGATTTATGTAGCAGACTGTGAGGAGCCTTTCACAGATGAGGAGCTCTGGGAAGCCCTCAAGGCTCTCTCGACCCAGAAGTGTCCTGGCGAGGATGGCTTGACTCCGGCCTTCTTCCGGAACTTCTGGGAGATTATCTCCACCCCTTTCCGTTTAGCTTGCCAGGAGATATTTGACACACGCTCCCTCCCTCAATCCTTGAGCAGGGGGTGGATTTGTTTGATCCCGAAAGGGGGAGATAAGTTACACATCCGCCGGCAGTGGTGACCGATCACTCTGCTTGATATTGCAAACAAGATCTGCACCAAGGTCTTGAGCTTGCGGTTACGGCCCCATCTTACTGACATCATCCACGACACGCAGACCGGGTTTGTTGTCTAGGAGTGCAGCATCCTGGACAACATCTTCACGTTCTGGGAGGCAGTGGATTAGTCCAGGGAGGAGCCATAGCCGTTGGCCGTCCTTCTCTTGGATTTTGAGAAGGCCTACGACAGGGTGGAGTGGTCCTTCCTGGAGTAATTAATCCCTAGGCCCAAAGGCATTCCAAGAAATTAAAAGAGTGGTTGTTGAAAAATGATGATGTGGCATTTTTAATGGGCCCTCTAGAGGGCCATGTACCTTCAGTGGCCCCCCTAGAGTTCCAGGTGGCTCTAGTGCCTTCTACATGCTCCTTTGCCATTCTTGGTCCTTCCTGGGCCTTCTAAACTTCACATGTGTGGTTTTCTCTCTCATCTTTTCCCTTTGTTGAGATTTTGGACTGGTTTTTCAGCCTCCTTCAGCTGAATTCCGTTTTCTTCATAACTCCTCACCTGTTTGGATTCCTCGACTTCCGTTTGGCCCAATGGCTTCCCCTCTGCCTCCCCTTCGCAGTGATATGCTTTTCCCTCCGTGCGTTTGATAGAACGGGCAGAGTTGAGCACTTCTTTTGCTGGTCGAATTTGCAAAAGTGGCTTTTTCTGGACCTTTTTGCTTCTATAGCCTCCTGGGCCTCTTCTCTTGCATAGCTATAGCTTTCTGTTGAATTTCGAGTGGTCCCACGCACTGGTTGACTGGTTTTTCTCAGTTTTGGAGGACTTTCCGGCAACGAAACTTCTCCAAAACCTTCTCAATGCATTCCTCTCTGAAGCACGCTTCTTTTGAGCCTAAGAACTCCCACTTCTTTGCGACAGATTTGCTTCTTTTCGCATTTTTCAGTGGAATTCTTGCTGGTCGGCTCTTGTAAATGCTCTTTCTTCATGCCTTTGCACTCCTCTTTGGCTGAGAATGCAATTGGGCATTGGCTACTATGTCCTCTTGGCGATTGAGGACTTGGTTCGAGTTTTCAGGGCTTGGTGAGTTGTGATTTTGCTGCTGCAATTTCTTTTTGCCATAAGCTATTGGTTGGCCTTGTGTGCCGCCTTTTTCTTGGTTCACAGGTGCCCAGGCAGTGCTACAAAGGTCATTCTTTGGTTGGGTACTTTGCTGATTTTATTTTGGAGCTTTGAAAAGATTTGTGAATGCCATCTGGAAACCACTCAAAGAGAGTGTAGCTGGGTTGCAGTGTGATTGCATCTGGACAGCCAATGGAATTGCACTTGAAAAAGAGAATGCCTTTGGATTGAGCCTATGGGTTAAGTGCACTTATGTGATGGTGTTCTATGCTTGAAAGCCTTGCGAAGGCTCAGTGAATTGGGGCTGCGTGCTCAGTTGCAAGGAAGGTCTCCCAGATGTAACTTGTAATCATTTCACTGTGAAATATAAAGAAATACTGAAAGGAGCGCCACGGTGTTTGGGGCCAATCGGGTGCACCTGTCTATGTTTGTTGAGCAGGGGCATTCTAGCCTCCATCCCTTTTTCAGTGGTTTTGTTTGTGAACAAATGGGTAAATGCCAAATGGTGATCATGCAATGGTTAATGGTTGTGATATATGCTTTGTGAGCTGTAAATAAGTGCTGAAGTGATTAAAGGTTTAGTTCCACTTCCCTCTGAGTGATTAGAGACCAGTTTCGCCGGGCCTCTGCCCTGGGATGAAGCATCAGCCTGAGGAGAGGGTCTGCCCTGGGATGAAGCATCAGCCTGAGGAGAGGATAAAAGTGCAGCAACTTCTTCTTCAGGAAACAAGGTCCGATTTGGAGTCACAGCAGCCTAGGTCAAGCCAACACCAGAGTTCTCAGCAGGTGTTTTCCCATGAGAGGATGCACCACTCCAAGTCCGAGTCAAAAAAAATTTCCCTTACAAAGGCACATGAAAAGAAGCATTACCATTTGAGACAGTCGGGGCTTTGCTTTGTCTTGAACATAGAAAAACTGTTTGACCCCTTTGTTTTTGACCACAGAAGAGGCATTTGCATTCTTATTCAAAGGCTGAACCATTTTAGCTTGCACTGGCATCCGCGGCGCTCGGGAAGGGCATTGTGAAGCCATGTGCCCAAATTGCTTGCATTCAAAGAAAGCACCTACAAACAGCCCCCACTTGAGCTTGTAAAAGGCACTCCCCATGGAAACATTATTCACAGTAACCGAATATGAAGCTGGAGTGGGATGATCCGTATCCCACAAAATGCAGAAGCGATTTGAATTTCCATTGGGTCGCGGTGGACATACCACCTTACCGAGGGAAACTGTAATTTTAGGTAGAAGAGAAGACAAGCATTGATGAAAATCCAGTTCTTCTACCCAAACAGGGCAACGATGCCGAATCAATGCCTGATACTCCCGGGTGGGAGACCAAGGCAGGACATGGACCATCTGCGTATTCCATGAAATGCAGAAGCGATTCGAATTTCCATTGGGTCGCGGTGGACATGCCACCTTACCGAGGGAAGCTGCAATTTTAGGTAGAAGAGAAGACAAGCATTGAGGAAAATCCACAACTTCTACCCAAACAGGGCAACGATGCCGAATCAATGTCTGATAATCTCGAGTGGGAGACCAGGGCAGGACATGGACCATCTGTTGGCCATAGAAGAGAGGAGAGTGCTCCAGCAAAACCTGACGGTGCTCCTCATCAGCCATGATGATCTCAAAAAAGCCCCTCGTTGCATAATCAACTTTTTTGACATAAGAACCACCGATGGTTCGAGTCAACCAATTCCCAACATTTGCTACAGCAGGTTTCCGTCCTGGGAAGAAAATTATAATGGCATGCTTTGCATACTCCTTAACTGGATCAAATATATCATCCACTTCCACCATAATGCCAGTGGTGGGAAGTGGATCTTTCCAACCTTTACGGGTGTCTTCAAACCCTTCATGCATAGCCTCATAAACAACCTGAGCCTCAGCAGAGTCATGAAGGGAATCATCTGAATCCATCACCTGTTTTTGTTTCTTGTTGGAAACCGACTTGTCTTTGTGAAAGGTTTTCTCATAGGAATTATCCGCCATTCGAGTTAAGGATAAGGCTTGGAAGCAGCAACGCTTTACAAGGAGGAAAGCACAACAGGTACAAAACTGTACGGATTTTTCTTGGCTGTACGGACAATATCATAGGGATTTTTTACAGAACGATTTTTTTTTTCCTTGACCTCAAAATTGTATGGATTTCCTTGACTGTACGGACAAAACTGTATGGAATGTACGGACAAAACTGTACGGACAAAATCGTACGGATTTTTGACAGTACGAAATTTTTTTTTTCCCCTTGAATTTTCAGACTGAGCATACGGACACAAAACGGGCGTCAAACGGAACCTCGAGGGCGTCAAACTGAGGGAGAAACAAGTAGCTGCAGTGTGGGAGCACGAGGGCTAGCACGGGATCTCTCTCTCTCTCACACACACACCATCACACTCTCGTCACAACCTCACTACACACAAAAACACACACACACACACACTTTTTTTTTAAAAAATTTGTGAGAAGAAATATTTTATTGCTGTAAAATAATTACATTTATAGTTACTTCAAAAGTGGAGTAACTACTACTCAAGTGGAAATCTCAATATAAGCTGTATATACATCATGATCAATCAAATGAGTCTGAAAGCAATCATAGAACGATTGCTGCAGAGATCGTTTCTAAAAAAGAAAAGATGGAAAAGTAGGATCACCAAAAACTCTATGATTTCTGTCCATCCATAGAGTCCACAGTGCCCAGTAGCGCACCTAAACAAAAAACAAATCAAAACCCTATCTAGCTGGATGAAAACCAAACAACCAGAAGAACCTGCCAAAAGTAGCAGTAGGAAATCTCGCTTGGAGCTCCTGTCAGATGAGAGCGAGCAAATCACAAGTGTGTGGACAGTGCCAAAAGATGTGAAGCACAGATTCAGCAGAATGTAGACATCTGTGGCAAGCTGCCGGAGCAATATGTCTATGCGCGAGTAACTGCCCAGATGGAAAAATGCCAAGTAGGACTTACCAAAGGAAAAGCTGTTGTTGAAGAGGGACTTTATAATGCCAAAGGAGACGCAGCCTCTTTCTTCACCACTTTCGTGGGCGATACATATGCCAAACAGAATTTGCTTTGTCAGAAATCCAAGGCGGAAGTAATAACACTTTATACAGAGAAGACACTGTGATATGTGAGAGCTTCAAAGGACGGGTTGAAGAGGAAGAAGAATGTAGAGTCCAATCCTCAAGCCTATTCTGAAGTTCCAAACGAGGTACCGGCAAGAACGGTCGAAGCATTTCTGAAATTTGATGCCATAAAGGATGGTAATGAGCTCCCAAACCATATTTGCTAGCAGCCATAGAAAAAGATAAAAGAGTGTCATCATTTTGAAGTACATCCGCCACAGAAGAAATGCCTTTGAAAGATAGAAAATAAGAACGCCTGGGTTCTTGTATAGCCAAAGGAGGGTGGAATACTTTGGACCAATAAATATTCTCAGCCCTCAAGGAATTTCCCGACAAAGAATCTCTACCATTCCATTCCAAGTGGGATAAAATATGTTTCCAATCAAGAAGCAAACGAGAGACAAAAGGGCAGCCTCTGATCTTGCCTTGAATAGAGCCAAATAGGAAATCCCACTGTGTAGGCTGCCAATGCCTAAAAGCAAAAGTATCAATATGCAACAAAAGAGAGCGGATCATGAAAGCCCAAGGCTGATCCCCTTGCATAAACTGCAACATCATTTTCCCCCTGTGAGCAAGTATATGCATTTGAATATTGAGCTAGTTGTCACTGCAGCCCATGTGATCCCAATTCCTGAATTGACCTCTGGAGAGTTTCCACTAGAAGATGCACCATTCCAAGTGCGAGGGGGTGGGGGTCATCGAACAGAAATAACCTTTCTTGGACTTTGCCATCCATCAGTTGGAGGTTTCGGTCCTTTTGCTGAGGGTTGAATAGCTGGAAGCAAAGGGGAAGAAGCAGTCCCATTTGAAACCACTGGAGCTTTGTCTTTATCCTGATTCACAAAAAACTGTCTATTACCTCTATTTCTATTCCCAATCGAGGTAGGAGCATCCTTAGTGGGCATCTGAACAGGCAAAGTGGCAGGAGGCATTTTATGCTGACTCATTGGGCACTGCGAAGCCATGTGCCCAAATTTTTTACATTCAAAGCAAGCCCCTGCAAATAATCCCCATTTCAATTTATAAAAAGCACTTCCCATGTCAACATTGTTCACCGTGACTGAATAGGACTCTGGTGTGGGATTGTCAGTATCCCAGAGAATGCAAAATCGATTTGAGTTACCATTAGGCCGTGGTGGGCAAACCACTTTGCCTAAAGTCGCTGCAATTTTAGGCAAGAGTGAAGCCATGCATTGCGGGAAGTCTACAACTTCAACCAAGACCGGACATCTGTGTCGGATCAAAGCTTGAAAATCCCTTGTGGGAGACCATGGCAAAACATGCACCATTTGCTGCCCAAAAAAGAGGGGCGAATGTTCCAAAAGCATTTGTCTGTGAATCTCATCTACCATAATGACCTCAAAAAAACCTCTGGCTGCATAGTGTACCTTTCGAACAAATGAGCCAGCCAGTGTGCGGGTCAACCAGTTGCCTACCTCTGCAGCAAGTGGCATCCGACCTGGGAAAAATAAAATAATTGCATTTTTGGCATATTCTCTAACTGGATCCACAATTTCATCCACTTCAACCATGAGACCAACCAAAGGAATAGAGTCTTTCCTTGTGTCTGCAAAGCCTTCATGCATGACATCATAAACTAGTTGTGCTTCAACATGATCTTGCATTGGGTCATGCTGACCCTCAGCTTGCTTTTGCTTTTTGCATTGAACTGATCGATCCTTTTGAAAAGTTTTTTCATAAGAGTATTCAGCCATGTCTTTGGAAGAGGATGGAACCCAAAAAAGAGGTACTTGTAATGTGATAATAGAGAAAAAACAGTCCCAAAAAGAAAAAACAGCCCACAGAGAAGAAGAAGATAGTGTATTTGCAAGGAGAAGAAGGGGAAAGAGAGATGTAGGGATTTAGAGAAAAGAAAAGACAACTTCTGTAGAAGAAAAGGAAAAAAAAAACCAGTAAAAGTTCCTAGATGAACTATTTTTCAGAAAAAGAGGGGAGATTCTGGCGATGAAAAGAGTACACAGGACCCTGAAACCCAAGATGAGAGAAAGGGGAACAGAAAGCCCTCAAAACCAGCGTATAGATGCAGTCCGTGAGCAAAACCCTGCATAAAAAGGACCCAGGAGCAGGGAATCAACTGGCAGCAGCAGCATGAGCAGGGCGGGACAGGCCGTACAAGTCTGTACAGCTGTATGGAAACTGTACGGAATTCTGATGGGCTGTACGATAGGTAGTTAATGCTCCAAAACATCGTTTTTTGAGCTTTGATGTGGCGCGGCAGGTAGCTGATGCAAAGGGGCTGGTTTGCCTCTCTCTCTCTCTCTCTCTCACACACACACACACACACACACACACACACACACACACGTGTGTGTGTGTGTGTGTGTGTGTTTGAAGTGCAAATAGATGGAGTTTAGGTTTACCCGTGTGTGTGTGTGTGTGTGTATGTGTTTGAAGTGCAAATAGATGGAGTTTAGGTTTACTTGCACTGGCCATGGAAGTTCCTTTCACACCCATCCAATCAAAAAACATGATGCAAAGGCAACCAGTGTCTCTCATCCTAGGGTCATGTCGATGCGATTGGATTTAGAGGTCCTTTGAGATGCTCATTGCAGTTGAGTGAATGCCAAAAAAGAGTCACAATACAGATTTGGCAATAGCCAAATATGATTGGGAGAAATTCATCAAGGACATCCGTGCTTGATTTTTATCACAACAGTATATGGAATGCCTCCAAGTTTAGTTCTTTGAGATGACATAGATTCGGTCTCAATCATTATGCAAATAGTTTCACACGGTTGACTATACAACAACAAGAGGATGCAATGAAGAAGTTAGCAAGTTTTTTCACTATAGTGGACTAGAATCTCCAACTATAGTCAATCCGGTTTATGGAGAAACTAAGACCTACAATTGTTTATCAAGCCGTCCTACAACGTTGATGCTGTAGTAAGCGCCCTATGACCTCTATGTTGGACATGTTTCCCCCTATCCTATTCAGTTCCTACTCTAGGCTAATTGACTTATCCTAGATGCTCTCCTAGTTGGGTACTACCAAGTGAGTGTATGAGCATGCATAATTCTTCCGATGAAAGGGGTGGAAGGAGGGTTGTGACCACAGGAGTGGTTACACCTCATTAGATGTGCCATTTGATTCTCCCTAAGACCTAGATTAATTCTTAGGCGTTAGGTGCTAGAGTTTCTAAAGTTCCTTCACCCCTCTCTCTACATTTTAATTATTCTAATCCTATTTACCCCTAGGCAATGACCTAGAACTTAACATAGCCTTTTCCTACATATCTTACTCAATATGACTCCATTTAAGAACTGTCTGAATCAATGTTATTCTCTTGACTAGTCCATTTATTAATCATTAGCACACTAATCTGGGTAATGTTGGATACTCATGCCTTGACATTCCCTCTTGCTTCAGTTTTAGCTGTCATGGGCTAAAACTAAACGTGGTTAAATTCCAATCGAAGTTTCCTAGAGTTCTAGGATAACCCTTCTTTCTTTTCTTTGTTATCTTCCACTCACCCTCAAGCTTCTCATCTAAACCTAAGCCCTTAGGTTCATTTTATGTATTTGTTCCTTTCAATAAAATAATAATAAGAAGGAAGAGTAAGAATACTTAGCCTCATTAGTGTCCTTTGTTGTCCCTGTTATGTTTTTTTGTGCACCTCTTGCAAAATAAACAAATGGTCTAGTCCCAAGTGACCATCTTGGAACTACTTTTCTATACTAGCATACCTCGAGTAATGCATTGAGTAATACATTGCCTTCGGTTTCAGTTTACCAAGACGAAACAGATTAATGGGTGATAAGTCCAATTTTCAATCCCTTACAATGTATTTCCCCAGCGTACTCTCAAAGATACAATTGGCAACTGCCTGTTGGAAAGGTCACCTCCCCATCTGTAAGCCCCCATATGAGGAGAGCATGGGGAAGGGTGACCCAGGGCATGTACCCGAAAGAAAAGGTCAAGGTGCCACATGGGCAGCACCTCATAGGGAAAGGACAGCCAAAAGGGGCTGCCACATGGGCGGCACATGAGCTGCCATGTGGGCAGCACAGCAGCCTGGCAGAGGCGCTTCAAGGCGTGTGTGTATGGGCTGGAACAGGCCCCTAACAGAGGCATATAGGAGGCGGGACAGAGGCTGCACGTGGCACAGAAAAAGACGTCCATGTTAGAATTATTAGTATATTCTAGGCAGTGGCCAATGAAATGTAATAAGTAGGTTAGGGGCATTTTTCCCTCATTGAGGTTTTTCCCCCTAACGACAGTCCAATCCCTAACTACGGTTGGTGGATAGGATAAGGGTTTTGTCACTTAGACAAAACCTCTCACTCTTTCTTGTATTGTTCACTTCTTCTATTCGGTTATTGAGTTCACTCTTGCATTCTACTCCCATTTTTCTCACATTTGGTATCAGAGCAACCTGCTCTTGCCGTGCTTCTACTGCCCATTGCTCGCAAGCTCGACCTCCTGCTCTTGCCCTTGCCTGTCCGTGCAAATCTGACGTAGTCCGTACACCCGTATGGATTCCGTACCTGCACCTCAGATCCATACTGTTGCTAGAGCGCCGTACATCTACTGCCTCAGCGCCGCTGTCCGTACAACTGTTGGAGTGTTGTACGACAACCTAGCATTGCCACGCCTCTGCATCCGTACAGCTATGCGTTGTACATTTTGTACCAGCATATAGCTCATCGTCTATACAAGGAGGCGTGATTGTACATTCGTACGGCTTCTGTACAACCGACTGTACTTTTGCCGTACAACACCCATGAGCTGTCTATACAGCCGTAAAATTCGTATTGTATGGACTGTTGCAAGTTTCTTGAGTGGGGTACAGGGTGGTTGTTTACAGGGTCCATTTGTAGACAATTTTTTGTGCATTGTGCCATTGCTTGGCTGAAGATGGGGAGCAGATATGTGTGCTTTGCAGGCCACATTTGTGAAATTGGGCATTTTGTCAATTTGGGGCTTTTTGGTGAATTTGCCCCAATTTTTGCTCAATTTCACCCCAAAATTTGGGGCTTTTGGTTTTGCACTACAATTTATTGCATATTTGGGGCTTTCAGTTAATTGGCCCTCTTTTGGATGCAATTTCCCCGAAGAAATTTGAGTTTTTGGCATTCGGATGCAATTTGGCAGTTGAAAGATCATTTGGGAGATTTGCAAGCAGTTTTGGACTTAGTGGGAGTCAAATTGCAGACTTTTGCCACTTTTTGCAGATATACTTTGCAGATTTTTGGGCATTCACGGAGCATTGTGGTGCATTTCAAGCCTTTGATAGGCTGTGACATTAATTGTCACTATGGGCAGAATTTTTCGGTAGACTCTGGTTGTGCATTTTACATCTCAGGAAGGGATTTTACTTGTCTATTTTGCTGCGTTTTTTTGAGTAATTTGCAGAAATGGCTCAGAACAACCCCAATGAGGTGTTTGGAGTCCTCACACAGGAGGATAAGTTGGATGGCACCAACTACTTCTTGTGGAGTTTTATGGTTCGCAACATCTTGGTTGGCAGACATCTCTAGGATTATGTCAATGGAGATTAGGCAAGGCCAGAGTCTGTGGCTACACCTGTCACTCCTACAGCTGGAGGCAGAGGTAGAGGTCAAAATGCAATACTCCAGTGACTCCCACAGCAGAGCAGAAAAGATGGGATTCTAGGGATGCACAAGCTCTTTCTGTTATTTCTCTTTCTGTCAAGAGGTTCATTACTCCTCACATTCGGTCATGCAAGACCTCAAAGGCAGCTTGGGAGATTTTAGAGAGCATGTTTGCAGCAAGAAATGATGCCAGAGTTTCCTTCCTAAAGAGAGAGCTATCTCATACGCATGTGGATGAGGGAGATTCCATGAATGCTCACCTCACAAAACTTCAGGATTTGAGGGAGCAGGTGCTGAATATAGATGAAGTTATTCCGGATTCAGAGATGATTACCACCACTGTGAATTCTCTTCCTGAGTCTTATCTCGGTTTTCACACCTCGCTGAATTTGTCATTGAGGGGGGGCAGCAATCGTCTCTCTTTTCACGAGTTGGTAGGACTTTTGTCGCAGGAAGAGCAGACAAGAAGAAATATGGCAACATGGGCTGGTTAGCATGCCATGCTTTCTAAGTTCAAGCCCAAAGGAAAAGGGCAGTAAAAGCAACATGCCAGTCAGGCTGCACATCAGCATAAAGCTGATTCAGGACAGCCCTCTTATAAGGCTAAAGGTGATGTAGATAAGCCTAAGAAGAAGGGCATTGGTCACTACTGCAAGAAGCCAGGTCATTACATTGGTGAATTTAAGAAGCGCATAGCTAAAGAAAAGAAAAGGGATTGAGGTATGGCTATCTCAGATGCATCAGCTCTTAATGCACATGATGGAAGGGATGTTACAGCCAACTTTGTGGAAGAGCACTATGCCTTTTTGTCTTGCATTTCAGATTTTTCAGTGGATAGTTCAGATACTACAGCCACTCTTGAGGATGACCCGTATGCTTTATTGACTTGCAGTAATGACCCTTCAAAGGATGCGATTCCACTCCCCACACACATTGTGTGAGCTCCTGGGCTATTCTATCAGTCTTCCGCTGTGTTTACCCTCTGCTGGTTGATTTCTAACACTGCCTTCAAGGATCCAAGAAGATTGGCCAATATAACATTGCTATTTGGTACCATGGCCCCAAGTGTGGGTACGGTAGTGTTTTTTGGTCATAGCTCGCTTTGAAATTTTTTGTAGTGTCTTTTGTTTCTTCGTATTAATAGAAGGAGTAATTCCATTGTGTGAGGTAGAAGATGAAGCAAAAGGAAAACTACGTACATAGCTTTAAAGGGAAAGCAATGGATTGATGAAAGCTTTTCATAAAGCTAAGGAGAGCTTTATGGGAGACAAATTGCTTAAAAGTGACTATAAGATTTAGTTGATGGCAATCGTGTAGACCCTAAGCTACGTGCGACAAAGTCTCGGACTTCATGGCGTGAGGAGGGGGTGTGAAAGGCGAGTCCTTCCCTTTGTTGATCAAATGTTTGAAAAGGGAAAGCTATGGCTTGATGAAAAGCTTTTCATAAAGCTAAGAAGAGCTTTATGCATACAAATTGCTTAAAAGAGACTATAAGCTTTAGTAGATGGCAATCTCATAGATCCTAAGTAGATAAAGACTGTGTGCGACAAGAGCAACTAGAGTCTTGGACTCCATGGTGTGAGACGGGAGTGTGGAAGGTGAGTTGCTCCACATTTGTTTTTTGGGTAAATCGCTTTAAATTAAGGTTTAACCAATAGGTTGGGAGGAGGATCATACTATTTGTGCATAGTCACTGTGGGCAGCAAGATTCCTCCTCGCACGCGGCAGCACGTCTTCCAAAAACCACCAGTAAGCTGCACGATTCGCGGCGGCTGCTCACTGCCCTTGGATAAAGAGCTCAGGCCAGACTGCTCAAACAGTCTGGCTCCCTTCTGGACTGTGTGGGATTGCATGCGTGAGGGCAGAGACCAGGCCAAAGGATTGATTAGGCTGTGGGAAGACGAGGGCTTACCCAGCGCAGCAGATTGAACTGTCTGCATGAATTTGACAGCAGCAGACTGGATCACCGGTTGCAGAGCAGATCTGGATGTGGGACAGGTTCACAGGTATGGACAGACAGCTGAAGGGACTGCGCTACTGGCCCGAAGATCTGAATGGGTGCTCAGGCCAGCTTTTGGGCTGACCTGAACAGTCTGCAAAAAAGTAGACAAGGTGCGTGGGAATCCGTGGATCTGCAGGTTCATTGATTGCTTGGTCTTGTTTGATTTTCTGCATGTCTCAGAGGAAGAGTTGCAGTCCAGCATGGTCTTCAGAGGATGTGGGTGACTTGGAGCTGAGCAGTAGCGAATCATGGGATTTTTGGAGGGTTTTGCAGCTTGTGCAGGTTTGGAAACATGAATTAGAGGTAAGTATGTACCTCTTCACTATTTGATTTCAGAGACCTTCTTCATAAGCTTTATTTTCATTTAAGTAAAACCTTCTCCCTCTCTCTCTCTATTAATAACAGATTCATTAGAAGAATTACTGCGAACCTCACATATCAGTAATACTAGTTAGATTGTAGCGAAATGTCGAACAATCAAGAGCTTCCCAAGGTGATTTGGAAATGGAGGAGGAAGAAGAAGATACCATGATCGCGGAACTCAAAGAGAAACTCCAATAATTAAGAGACATGAGATTACCTTGTTAATGTTAACAATCAATTGCAAGATGTGCTTGGGAATCCCTCTTTTGTCCCGAGATGTTTGGCGGGGAGAAAAAGGAGAAGCATGCGGATCATGTTGAGATCACAGTTGAATACATGGACAAGTCACTTTGACTTGTATAATTTTAATGACCAGAGGAGATTAATTACCATGCAGGGGTATTTGAACAGTAAATCTCTTACATGGTGGCGAGATTTGAAAGCAAAATCTCTTACATGGGATGATTTCAGAAAGTTTTTCTTAAAGAGCTCATTTAGGAAGGCGATGAGTTTGACGGCTTTAATAAGTTACTCACAAGGTTTTATTATTATATCCATTTCGAGACCTGAGTCCTAATGTACCAAGTATGGTCTATTTATAATTCATAATATGTTTATAAGAGGCTTCAATGGGATTATCAGAACGAAGTCCGAAGGAACAGGATTTCATTATTAGAAGATACAAAACAGTTTGCAAAGATTACCATTGTGGCCACCGCAATCTTTTGATCCCCCGATAGAGAAAAGGAATGGAGGTTTAAGAAAAAAAGAAAGTTTTTCTCAACCTTTAGGAAAGACATTCGAACATTCCTTGAATGACTATAGATAGGGTAGATCTTATGTTGGTGATAGAGTAGTTTTTTGAGAAAAATGATACTTTGAAGATTGGTTCGGAAAGGCATGCCATTTGTTTTGTTCAAAATGGCTGTGATGTTGATCTTCAGAGTTACTTTTTTGAACCATTTTATAAAAATTATAGATATTTGAAAATATTTAATACATCACATAATGTGGATTTTGGAATTTAGAAATGTATGGTCATTCATTTTTCTTTTGAGTATCCTACTGTTTGTTACATGTAAATGATTTTTTACGCTTTTGAAGCATTTTTAATAAAAAGGATGATTTCATTGATGTATTTGTCAAGGAATCTCCTTATTGGTTACCATTGTTGACTATATATAACATTGATCTATTGCTTGGTATTTAACCTATTTTCACATTAATCTATATTGATTGAGTCGAAAGAAAGAAGACGAGATAGCTAAGCAAATTAAAGAGTATTTGAGCATGGGACATATTAGATCAATTCCCCATGGGATGCACCAAAAAATCCTAGGAGGAATGCTCAAATGAGAGCTAATCTCCTCATATGTAAGGCCTTTGAAGGCCTCCAATATCACTCTCGTGAATCGTGATAGCTGCCGTTGCTCTGAATAGGGTACCTGCAACCTATCAGGCATATAGCAGTCACTACAGTCCAACTTGTCCATCCAGATTTGTCGCCACGCGTTAGCTGTGGACAGTTGTAAGACAGCTCTGATACCATGTTGAAGCCCTAGAAAGTGTCAACTAAAGGAAAGCATTGGGTACAGGGGTCACACACCTTGCCCCATAACCCTATAAAAGCCCAAATGAATCCCAAAAAATCCTAAGAGGGATGCTCAAATGGGGGCTAATTTCTTACCTCAGTCTCGACTTAAGTTTCTTCTTGCCTCTTTATAGGTTCATGCTCTCCTTCTTGTACTTACGATCATGTCTATGCCCTATCCCTCATGATTCATCTATGCTTGTGAGTTCTTACCATTACAACAATCTCCTTTTTTTCCATGGAATGATTACTACTCTCTTGACCCTACTTAGTTGCTACTAGATCCCATACATTGCTTTCTTATGTTTGCAAACTACACACTTCGATCAATGTATCTTTTTTTGTCTTACATGCTACATTCCATACTACCTATCTTTGTCTTCTCATGAATGCTGAGTTCCTTACATTCTACCTTTCTTTGTGCTTACATATTATCTTTCTTTGCTATGTACCATTCTTTGTCTTACTTCTTTGCGTTTCCTTATCTTATGGCTTCTATTGTCATCCTCAGACCCTTACTACATTGCTTCCACACTCCTTATGCTATGTCCCATCTCCTTTTCCACAATGTTCTCTCTACACTCACTTACTTCCTATGCTTCTTCTACAAACTCCTCATTCACCCCTTGTACATTCCTTCTACACTCGTTCCTATGTTACTCACATTCTACATTTCCTACTCCACCCCTTTCTATGCTTTCTCCATGTAAATGCCTTCTATATACATCATTCCCCTATAATAAACTATTGTGTACTTCCAAGTATTCCTCTCCCTTAGACTTTGGTGCTCATGTGCGATCTTGAGACTTTGTTGAAAAAGTGAGCCATCTGAACACTAGAGCATAATGTGGTCACTTGAAATGTTAGAGTTAGACACCATGACCCGAACTATGGGAACTCCATCACCTGATCGCCTCGTCTATGGAATAGGGTAAACTAGGGAGGAGGGATCTCTGTGACTAGCCCAAATGACGTGCAATTGTGGCAAGTAGTCGATGATAAACCTATAAAAGACGGGGGAATCTAATGAAGAGTGACATAAGCCATCTATCCATGTGAAGGGTGTGAGAAAGATTCTCCTAGAACCAAGCGCAAAGGGGCTAGCCTTGAGCACTGTGCTGGTAGCCCAAGAGAATGAAGAGCCACATGAAAGAAACCTCATTCCAATAATCGAATATCGGAAAGGCGTAGTACGAGGTCCGTAGGTAAGGCAGCAAGCATCCAACCTAGCTTGTGACCTCGAAGGACGGGACCCATCGATGTGGCAGAGAGGGTAGTGGAGCTCTTGAACTCGGCATCCTTTTGGAGACGTACCAACTCATCTTTTGAAAATGTATAGGTTCTCACAGTTGGAGGAAGTGGTTGAAGATTTGCTGAACAGGTATCCATTTGTGACTCAAAACACAAAGAGAATTCTGGCCGTCACTAAAGAGAAGCAAGAAAGAGGCTGAAGGGGAGTGGATGAAAGGGGAGGGGCTGAGAAAGAAAGAAAGAAATATTAACGTCCGTAGGAGGCCTCGTTGGCCTATGGGACAAAGTACGGAATCAAGTAACGCATATAGACCACTGTGGGCCGGGGCAAAGGGCTCACTAAGGCCCTTGCTGAGTACTAAAATGCTATACTAGTATAAAATAGCATGAGGGTGGCATGAAAATATCAAGTGCTCAGAGCTAGAGCAAGTGCATGAACTGGCTCCATGTATCCAGGCTCCATGGTGGCTCTCTGATGAGATGCAAAGAGCTCACGTATTTGCATGTGTCGGGATGTCTCCTATGGTGGTGGAGGGCGTGGTCTCCTCGATCTCTGGATCCGATGGGCTATGTCAAGGGTGACGCCTCGCCGAGGCCGATCTCCCTTAAGGAGAGCTGAAATAGGTCGAACCTCTATCGTGTGTGCTTTGGTCGCCTGTCGCATCGTGTACGGTCTCTGTGTCCCTCGCCTAGCAGTGTTGTGTCTGCTCTCTCCACCGATCCATATATCTCTCATGTCGGTTAGCTCCTCCTCCTCTATCCTAGAGTGCCCTGAGGCTGAGTCAAATGCATAGAAATCTGTGACCTGTCTCTGCGCTTAGTCTACCTCATTACCCTGTGGTGCGGTGGTCCCATCCTGCTACTCTGTGATATGTCGTAGTAGTGTCTGCCTGTGTCGTCGCATCTCCATCAGGTTGAGCCTAATACAAACTTGGTCTTGGAAGTGCATCAGTCGTGAGAGTGGGCCAAAGCTGTACCCCTCTTGAAAAAGGCAGTGGTAGCGCACTCGAATCTCATAGTAGGCTGGGCAGACACATAGAAAGTGCTCCTTTGTCTCGACCGTCCCCATCGTGCACAACCTGCAAGTCTGGCTGCTCTCTGGGTATGCGTGCAGCTCTCCCTGTCTCGATCCTCAGCTGATGGGACGAGACCCGGATCTGTCCGTGATGGCAATCCTCAGTACGCGTGTGAGACTCCTCTGTCCTCAAGATATTGAGGTCTGATGTTGAGCCCATCCTCTGATACTCTCAGAAAGTGGTCATAGTAGAGCTAGGTCTTGGTGGGGAACTCTTGGTCCCTCCCCCAAGTGCGAGATGTGTGGAGCTGGAGGAGATCTAACCGTATGATGCGGTTAATCTCATCCCGTGGGATCAACTCGGGCGGTGCATCCATGCTATACTGAAAGAGGGGAAGCCGATTTATTTGAATGCCGTGATTGGCAAACCATGCGGTGATGTGTGCAAACCATGCTGTAACTACCCCCCTCTCTGCTAGTCGTATGGAGGTCTCTAGTGCCAGTCTCGGAGGGGTCATGGCAAACTCTGCCTGTGGCAGGACCGAGGGCTTACTCCGAATCATCCTAGAGCCCATAATCACCTGTAGCCGCTCAAATCTCCTCCATTATGCTGCTGAAATATCACACCCCCAAAAAGGTGCCGCATACATGGCAGTTCGCCTCACTAGAGTGTCGAAAAGCCAACACTTCGTCGGTGGATCCTGGAAGTGTGCCCGGAAGCACTGTCGCTCTAGTCGGGCCAAAGCACCATGCCCTCGTGTGAGTCATGCTCTAGCTGCGTGGGTCATCGTGAGGTAAAGCTATGTCGGTGAAGCACTGTGTAAGAGGTGTTGAAGATCATGAACTTGGTCTTCCCAAGGTTAATCATCAGGTCTCTCTCTCTGCAGAACACCTCTAGGGCATCTAGATGTCTCTGTAGTCCCTCTGCCAAAGATGGCAAGAGGACTATGTCATCCGCATATAGTAGAATTTGTATCATCAAGTCTACTAGTGGTGCTTCCTCGCCTCCTCGACGGTCTATGAAAGATGTAATCTCATCAAGTCTACTAGTGGTGCTTCCTTGCCTCCTCGGCGGTCTATGAAAGATGTAATCTCATCAATGTAGAGCCCGAAGAGAGTCGGTGAGAGAGGGCATCCTTGCTTTATTCCGATCGTGCTCTCAACCCAGTCTGATAGGCCTCCTGGGACACAAACTCTCCCTCTGACGGACTCGTATAGGCTCCCCAGATCAGAACCTTTGGAATCTGCATATCCTGTAGTCTGTTGATCGTGCGGGATCGCGGGACAGTGTCGAAGGCCTTCCGAAAGTCTACAAAACAAGCGTAGACTTTCTGGCGTCTCGACCTCGCCTCCTCAATGATAGTCCTGAGGGTGAAGATGTGGTCTAGAGTGGAGTGCTATCTCCAGAAACTTGCCTGCCCTAGAGCACGCTGCCCATGTGCCTCTGTATGGCTGCTGATCTCCCTCTCCAGTATCAATCCATAGATCTTGGCCAATGTGTGGCCAATCATGAGAGTGCGATAGTTCCTAGTATCCATGGGGTCGCCTGCCTTGTGTATCGGTACTATGGTACTCCATGAGGGTGGGAAGCTGTGACATATGGCGTGGTTGAACATTTGTGCTAGTACCGGGGCCAAAACCTCCTTTCCATGATCTAAATGCTCAGTCCGTAGCGCCTCATGGTCCTGTGCTCTCCGGTTATGAAGCCGGCTGAGTGCAGCCCGCACATTCTGTGCAGTGAACAAGTGGCAAGTGGTTGGCCTGGGCATAGTGGACATATCAGGTGGTGCCTGCATCGGGACATCATAGAGAGAGCATGCATAAGTGTGCCAAACACCTTGGGTGTGTGATGGGTATAGGAGGCTTCCCCTCCGATAGAAGCCCCCAACCAATGGTGGGATCCCCCCCCTCGAAATGAACTGATCACCTCGTCCATTCTGTGGGTGAGGAAGGCCTGCTGCTTACAACATGTCAGTCGCCGTGAGATCTGCTGTGCCTCGGGTGATGTCAAGTGGCCAAGGGCTCGCTCGCGTGTGAGGTGAGCTCTCATCTCTCTGCACTCATCATCATACCAAGGATTCTGTGGCATCTTCCCTAGTGAGGCACGTGCAGATCGAGTCGTGGGGAAAGACCTGATGGCTGCGTCCATGACTACTGTGGCACGGGTGTTTGAGGCGTGGGCGAGGTCTACAACATCTCCAGATAGTAGGGCTGGAAGTCCTTTTGCCAGGTTGCTTACATAGATGGGGTCCAGGGCGCAATCAAAGTGAACGTGTACACGAGGGCGAGGGGGGGACCCTCCTTGTGAGTGGTATAGTGGTAGAGATACAAAAGGCTAAGTACGAGTGATCAGCACTGAGTGGGGGAGGGGGCACAATAAAGTCGTATATCCGTGAGGTAAAGGCCATGGGACCCAATAGGTAGTCCACTGTGCTTGTCCCTCCGCCATGTGGGAAACAGGTGAGACCACCGGATGATGGCCATCTCTGTAGACCATTGTAAATGATCAAATCATGAACAGCTCCTAGCTCAAGTAGATGTCGTCCATACTCTTTCACTTGTGGTGCATCTGCAGAGTGTCTCACTATCCCGAGCTCAGGTGCATCTAGTTCTGGTACTACGAGGGAATCCGATGCAAAGTCTAGTAGGCCCACCTGCTTATTCCCTGTGCGTGCATTGAAGTCACCAAGAAGGAGGATGTCCCCCTGCCTGGAGAATTCAGTGATATCATCCTGAATCGACTCATATGGGATGCGCCCTTCTGTGGTGACCTCACATGCATAGGATGACGTATCTAGGGGGAAATAACACACTGCTATTAGAATCGGTCGTGCGTCTGGTAGCCGTATCCACATGTGTTGCGCATGCTCCTCTCTCTGTGCCACTGATATGAGAGGTCTCATGTGTGATCTAAAGAGGATAGCCACTCCCCCCGAACCCCGCACACCAGTGTCTCTCCTCGTCTCCTTCCTTTTTTTTTTTGGCAAAAGGTAGTGCTAGTTATATTGCTTGAAAACGAGAGTACAAGAAGACCTAAAGGCCAGCAGGCTGTAATCACAAAACGGATACAGCCCGTGGTAACAAAATATAAAAAATTACAAGCCTTTCAGGGCATAATCATCTGAGTGTGGACAAATAGCCACGGTGGGGGCGAGTAATGCCACTGAAGACTCTGAGCAGAGTGCTGGAAGAAAAGCTCTTGATGGTCCCAGTCGCGAAGGAAGCGCCGTCTCTTCTCCTTCCTTGCCCGAGAGTCCCCTTGAATCTGATCCCACTGACCCTTGAGCGTGTGAATGATCGTGCTCCAGATGTCTGCTAGGGTCTGGGTAGCAGAAGAAGCCTGGTCTCCTAGGGTTGCGCGCATCTGGAAGTCCAGATATGCCAGCCTACAATACTCCCTATGATCTCCCAAACTGGGTGCCGAGTCATCGCTCCTGCATCTGTCAAAAAAGTCAGATGCCAGGGGAAGCTTTCCATGTATGCCCAGGTGGCTTGCGTGATGAAGAAAACTGGATCCTGTGGAGAGAACTCGTAAGCCAAGTGGTGTCCCACCTCGGTGCTGCACCAGCAAACGGCTCCCCAAGTGACCGGTCCTAGCTCAGGTGCAGCCCTCGCTAAGATCCCCATGACTCCCTTCCACACTGTCTGAGCATGCGAACAGCTCCAAAGGCAGTGCTTCATGGATTCCTCCTTCTGAAAACACATCTGGCAGTGCCCCTCCTGCCCCATCTACCTCAGCCATCTCCCCACTGGTAGCCCCTTATGGACCACCATCCAAAGAAAGTAAGAGATCTTCCTCGGCCGCCAGCTTGCCCAAAGAGTCTTCCAGAATGTACGAAGGAAGACCAGAGATATCCCTTGGGCATACCAGCTATGTGCCTGGGTAGGTAGCCTGCGCTGGAGAGCCCCAAGAGCACGCCTACCGGTGCGCGCGCTATATGAGAAGAAGGGGGTAGGGTTCTCTGAGGTCTCCAGTGGTGGCCAGCGCCACTCCCTTGGGTCCCACTCCAACTCTGTCAAGGAGCGGCCCTCCCAAATCCAGAGTCTCCAGTCCTGGTCTTGCACAACCAAGGGGTCCATATGCCACGCTTTCCCTTGCAGCCCTATGATGCGAAGGCGCTGCCAGGGAAGCTTGGGGTCGATCACAGCCTCTTTGCTCTAGAGACGGCTACCATCGGCGACGGAGAAGAAATGAATCGAGGAGTCCGAGAAAAGGTCTGCAACCACCAAAGGAATGCCGCTGGGTGTGAACTGCCCTAGCCACCTCTCATCTCCTAGGAGGAGCTGTCTGGTGATCCTGGGAATCCTCCAACCTGCAGGAATGGCAGCATCAATCTCCACTCGCCGAGCCTGGATCCCACGTGCCGTACCTACTGCTGCTGCCAATCACCCCCTTTGGGGGATACACGCGCTGAGACCATGCTGAAGCAAGAGCTTCCACGTCTGCCCTCCTGGGGTCAGGCCGCGGATGACTAACTTGCGAAGTAATGCCTGACTCTGAAGTTCTGGATCTATGATGCCAAGACCGCCCTCTGTCTGGGGGAGAATGACTGTCTGCCAGGCGACCCGGGCTCTGGTGGTGCCGGAACCGTCTGAGCTAGACCACATAAAGTTCCGCACCAGTCTCCTCAGCTGGGCTACGCACGATCTCGAGAAGCACCAGCAGGATGCCACATACCAAGCGGTGGCTAGAAGGACCTGATTGACCACAAGGGCCCTGCCTGCCAGAGATAGCCAAGCCGTGCTCCAAAAGGCTAGCTTCCGTCGTATGGAAGCTAGGACCGGTAGGAACTGCTGAGCCGGCATGGTATCTAGCCCTACCTGGAATCCTAGGTAACGTGTCGTCTGTCCTCTAGGGATCTAGCGAAACCCCAGGAAAATACCCCACTGTGAGCTGGCTCCCGGATCCGTAAGAAAACCAACTGACTTATGCCAGTTGATTTTCGCCCTAGCGGCTAGGCAGAAAACCTCTAGAGATAGTCTCACTCGCTCCAGTGACTCAATATCATCCTGCACATACAGGGCCGTGTCGTCTGCATACTCGGAGTCCAGATGTTCTGCATCATCCCTGATAGGGAGGCGCATCCCTCGAAGACCAGTGGTACGGGCTCGTAGGAAGTGAGTCATGGCCTCTGCAAAAAAGAGGAAGAGGTAGGGCGCAAGCGGGTAGCCCTGACGTACCGAGCGCTCGAGGGTGAATCTCTCCCCCATCCTGCCACTGATGATAACCCGGCTGGAGGCCAATCTGTAGAGGCTAGCAATACCTCTAATCCACTCGCCCGGGAAACCGAACCGAGAAAGTGTGCCCTCCAAGAAGGACCAGTCTACCCAGTCTACCCTGTCATACGCCTTCTCAAAGTCAAGGAGTATGGCTAGGTGCTGGCCACTATGCTGGGCCCACTCCGCCGCCTCTGAGGACGTGAAGATGTTGTCCAAAATGCTGCGATCTTGGACAAAACCAGTCTGGGTGTCGTGGATCAAGTCATGTAGCAGGGGTCGGATGCGGCTACTGATCATCTTGGCGAGGATTTTATAGGCAGTCGGAAGGAGGGTGATAGGGCGCCATTGTCTGATCTCCTGACGGTCCCCCCCTTTGGGGATGAGGCAAATCAAGCTTGTCGCAAGGCTCTCTGGCATCTGTCCACTGGAAAAGATATGCTGGAAGGCTGCGAGCAGGGGCTGGTGGATTTGCTCCCAAAAGGTGGTGAAGAAAGCTCTAGAGAGCCCATCCTCACCTGGGCATTTCTGTCCATTAATATCGCTCACCGCATCCTGCATCTCTGACACGGTGAACGGGGCGAGAAGGGCCTCACTCATGCTAGGCTGCACGAGCGTCGGCGTATACCTCCACACCTCCTCCCTGCGACGGCGGGCACGAGGGTCTAGGGGCTCCTGCTGGAACAGGGATCTATAGAAATCTGTCGCCAAGTCCCTGACCTCGTCTGGATCTGTCTTGACACTACCATCCTGCTCCCTAAGAGATCGGAGCTGTTCCCCTGCTGACCTCTGGCCATGAGTTCTGAAGAACTCTCTGCACATCCTGTCGCCTTTCCTAGCCCAAAAGGACTTGGAAGCGTGGAACGAGAACTCTGAGCGTCTCTGGGTGATCTCCTCTAACATGGCTCGGGCTCTAACCTCCTCTCGTTTGAGCTCCTCGGAGCCTGGGGAAGACTGCTGCATCCGCTGTATCGAGGCAAGGTCTCGTCTGAGGCCCCTCTCCTTCGCCCACCACTGCTGCCTGACCAGAGTCGCCTCCTGCTGACATATGAGGCTTGACTCGGCGAGAACATGAGCTGCCTGAGCTGCCATATCCCCCAAGGGGTCCCAATCCTGCTCCCACAGGTCCACTATCCTACTGCGAACCGCTGCTCTGGAGTAGATGGAGTCTGGGATTTGGCACGAGCGGGGAGGTAAGGAATGAGAGGCTGAGTTCAGGACTAGGATGACTGGGGCATGGTCAGAGAGGGTCGTCCTTGGAACCACCCCTGACTCTCCACCTTTGCCTATCGCCCAATCGCTGACATAGAAACGGTCCAACCGCTCCAAAAGTTTGCCTCCCTCCCTCCTGTAACCCCAAGAGAAGTCCAAGCTCCCTGTCCATCTGCAAAAGGAAGGCTCTCTCCAATTGTCCCGACCTCCCACAGCGAACAAGAAAGAGTCCCATTCCGCCTGCTCCGCCTGAGCTATACCGAGGAACTCTGGGCCCTGTCCCTGCTGATCCTCTAGAGCCTCAAGGTTATTGAAATCCCCTCCTACAATCCAAGAATCCATCTCTGGCAATAAGTCTGTCAGAAAGCTCCAGAAAGCAGCTCTCCGTCTAAGGTCGGTCGGGGCATAGATATTGAGGATGCCGATGCGGGATCCCTCAATATTCAAGCCCACCCAAAGCGCTTGTCCTGGAGTCAAGGTGCCAAAACCACACACATGCTGAACTAGAGAAGCGTCGATGGAGGTACAGACACCTCCGCTCCTCCCCTGCTCGCCAATCGAAGGTTCCCAGTAGGTGTGGGAGCGCCCTGTGAGGACCTTCCCACACTTACTGGTTTGAGAAGCCGAAAGCTTGTGTTCCTGTAATAGGAGCACATCTACCCTTCCCACCAAAGCTGGCTGGAGCTCCTGTCTGAGAACCATCTTCCTGGGGCTGCGGGTTCTTGATGAGTGGAACCCATTGACGTTCCAAGAGATAATGCGTATACTCATGAAGAGGAGAGGTGGGCCACAAACAGCTGTCTGCTTGCGGTCGATCTCGAGGTGGTCGGAGGATGTCCGGTGTGCAGACGAAGGCGCTTCTGTGAAGGTTTCGAAGGTGAGGCTGGATCATCAGACCCATCCTCTAAAACCTTCAGCAGAGGGGAAAGGCCCTTCGTCCCATGGTGGTAAGCTCTCTCTAACTAACTCGAAGCCTCCGCCAGGGAAATACTGTAGAAGCGCCCGCTACCTCTGAGGTCCTCCAAGGGCGGAGCCCTTCCGCGTAGATCCACTCTAGAGGCGGTCGAATGATGACCAAAAGGCGGAACCGTTTGGCGCTGTGGCCCCATCTCAGACGAACGTCACCCTCCTTCCATTGCTGCTGAAGAAGCTCCGCTGCTCTGCTACCAATCCAGTCCTGTACCTGCTCCTGGGACTGATCACGAATCGTCTCCCAAACATTTTCATTCGTCCATTGCTCATTCCCGTCACTAGTGATAGTGAAGGAATAGCTAGGACCATCATGGGGGGCGAGGATGGACACCTTACCCTCCGCCCCCTTTCGGCGGAAGAAGATGCTGATGTCTAGGCATGCAGGGAAGGAGCCAATACTAGTTGCATCCAAGTAATCCCAAGGTCCTGCTCGGTAGAACTCCAAAGGTAGAGCTCTAGGAGCTGCCCTTGGGTGGGGGGACGAAGATGAGGAGTCAGAACCCGAAAGCGGGGTGCTGGTCGTCGAAAGAACTGGGGTGGTGCTGGCCGTCTGCGGGGAAAGGCTTCTCCCCTCCACTGGGCCAGGGGGGGTAGGCGCGGCGGAGGTTTGTGCTAGCTTCGAGGCCACAGAAGGAGGGGGGGGTCCCGGCGGGATCATGCTCGAGGGAGAGGGGAGGGCTGAAACCAAAGGTGCCGGGGGGGGTTCCCGGAGGGGGGGGAGATAGGGGAACCGAGGAGAAGGGGGGAGAAGGAGGGGGTGGGGTGGGGTGAAGGATGAGGAGGAGGCTGGCTGACCTTCTCCTTTCCTTTCTCCTTTCCCTTACTGGGCTGGTGCTGACTGGTGACCTCAGGGGTCTCCTGCTGGAAAGGGGGCTTTTTGGTTATTGTTTTGTTTCCTTTCCATTTCCTTTTGACCTCAGTCCAGCCCTCCCCTTCTGGAGGGGTTGTCGATGCCTGGCGGGGGGGGATCTTGAGTTGCCTGGCTGGGGGCCATCGGAGGTTCTGTCCTCGTGAAGCGAGGGCAAGAGTGCGCCTGGTGCCCGAAGCCGTGGCATCTCAGACACTGATCCGGGCGACCAGTGACCATAATGCACTGCGTCACCACACCTGTGTCCGTCTCAATCTCGAATTCCGAGGGGATACTCTGCGGATCTAGGATTGCCACTTTGACGCGTGGCACCCCTTGGGCTGCCGCCGCATCAACGAAGGTGTCCTGCATGAGCCAACCAAAGTGTGCCCCCAAGTCCTTGATGATTGGGCGAAGCTCTGTTGAGAGGCCTGGGAAGATGAGGGTAACTGGATGGCGGGGGATGCGGAAGCGGGCATCGAAGTCCGCTACACTGAAACCCCTATACCATGGGACCATAAGGATGATCTTCCCACCCACAGAGGTAGGGGACCGTCTGACCATATCGCTCGTAGCCTGCGCCAAGGAGAGCTTGAGCCAGGAGATACCACGTCCCATGAGTGCGACCTCCTCAATGTGGCTGTCCTAAAGGTATAGGGTGGACTGTAGCCAGTCCTTGATGTCTGCTCGTGAAGGGGCGAAGCCAATGACTCTTCCATAAACGGAAGTCTGGGAAAAGTCATCGGCAGCCTGCTTCACCAAGGAGACCTGATGCTCTGTCAGTGTTATGCAGTAGGCTGAAGGAGGGGGGGGTCCGTCTGGGCCACCGGTTCCGGGCTTACGGCCGCCATACCGCACCGACAAATTGCGAAAGCTCCAAAAGGTGGGGGAAAAGAAACGGCAAAGGTGAGGGAGGACGGAATGGAGGAGGGATGGAGGCGCAAGAGGAAGTGGGGGGAGGAGAGACGGCAGCGGGGAAAGAGAATGGCGAGGGAGGGGAAGGAAAGGAGGAGGGAGGGGGTGGCAGCGCGGTGCGAAGGCGGGGAAGGGGAAGGAGGAGAGGCGGGGGTGTGGTAGTGCGGCGCGAGGCGGAGGTGGGGAAGGAAGGAGGAGAGGAAGGAGGAGAGGGGGGGGTGGCAGCGTGGTGCAGAGGTGGGGAAGGGGGAGGAAGAGGAAGGGAGGCGGGGGTGTGGCAGCGCAGCGCGAGGAGGAGGCGGAGAAGGAAGCAGGGGCGGAGGGAGGGTGGCGCGGCGGCAGCGTGGCGAGAGGCGGAGGAGGGGGAGGAAGGTAAGGGGGGAGGGGGCTGTGCGGCGCGAGGGAGGTAGACGGGAGCGGGGGGGGGGGCTGGGAGCATTCGCAGGAGCTCTATGTGACCCCAAGCATTTGCCCAGCCTGTCACATCTTTCACCTCAAAACAGTGCTTGGAGGCTACTGGCATAGTCTCCTTCCTATGAGATGACTCCCAGGTTTATCCTGTCATAGTGGGCAGTCCTCTCTCGGGGCTCTCATGTGTCTCAGTATAGACGACCGTGTCTCTGTCTCTGAGAAACAACTTGGATCAGACCAGGGTGTGCCATTGCAATTCCACACTGCAATTCTCAGTCCACTTTGTGTCCCCTTGGCCCGACACCGTCATAATTCACCCTCTTCTTTCTCTTCCTTTTCTTCCTTCTCCCCCTGGTCCTGATCTCCTCTCTCTTGGATGATCACCCTACCATCTCTGTATGCAGCCCATTTCCCTGCTTCTCTCGTTGCCATGACGTATACCATACCTTCCCTCCGGTGCTCCTGCTGTAGGAGGGTGAGGTCATCGTCCAGGTAGATCCGGGTTCCTTTCAAGGTCACCATCGTGCTCATGAGGGTCTTCCTATCCATGGCTGTTCGGAGCTTCATCACAAGTGGCCTTGTGGGTGCATCGGGCTTGCCAACTCTCCAAGCTGTCTCACATGTCAGGTTCACACCCATTTTGGTGAACAAAGCATTTGCATATGCCATAGGAGTATCTCCTACTGTGAGGCCTCGAACTAAGACATTTAGGGCTTTACTGTTTCTCCTTTTATCCTCCTCTAGAGCATCTGAAATGAACTCTTTCTTGGGGACAGCAGTACCTTTCTTGACCACATCGCTCCATTCCAAGATTGCAGCCTCTCCTTTCTTGATTTTCTGGGTGAATTCAAAGAATGCCAAGTCTTTTCTGAGTTTTTCATTCTCAGATTTCAGTTCATCTATGATCTTGCATCCTTCTTTAGAAGTCCCCTTTGCCCCTTTGAGCTGCTTCATTTTCTCCCTAATGATGTTCAGCTTCTCATGTAAGGAGGGCTGAAGCTCCCCTTCATCTTTGTGTGTATTTGCCTTCAATTTTACATTCTCGTCTTGAAGACTAATCACCTGAGCTTCCAAGCTCTCTATCTGGGATGTAAGAAGACTGTTTTTCACGTCCATATCTCGCACAATATCCATCTGTATTTTCCCAATTTGTTTTGCCCATTTTGCATGCATTTCTTCTTGCCATCCCTTCATGTCATCATTCATTTGAGCACGTATGTTTGAAAACTCATCCTTCTTGTATTCTTCCAATTTCTTTTGTAAGCATTCAATTTCAGCATCTTGTAGCTTACATACCTATTTGATAGTGGATAGACATGCTTTGACATTCCCATCCTCTACTTTCTGCCCTTTGGTCCAAATTATGCTGTATTTCCTGTCTTTGTCCCCTCTGGTTTTCTGATCGGGTGAGCTTTCCATGGCCTCTTTTTTTTTCCCTCTGATTTTACTGATTTTTCTGCTCTTTTTTGCAGGCCCTTCTTGGTTGGACTGCCCACCACCTAAGGGCTACCCATAGCAAGTCTTTCTTGATTTTTTTGTAGGTCAGGAGCTGGTTGGAGCAGAGGTATAGGGATGGAGTCGAGGCATGAGGGCTGTGAACAGCTCCCTTCTCCTGGTCAGAGGCCTCATCTTGGCTAGGCAGGGACTGGTGGCAGCCCCTTGACCTGTTGGCGGGCTTGGAGCAGCCCGAGATGGCAACACAGCCCACCCGAGCTAGGACACTAGGTACGGGGGGCTAATAGCCCGTGCGGCCTGCGCAGGTCCTTGTGGCCTGCATTGGGGTGGTGCGACAGATGGCGGGGGTGGCGTAGCAGATGGTGGGGGTGGCGCAACAGGTGGCGGGGGTGGCGTAGCAGATGGCGGGTGTGGCACAGCAACTTCAGGTGGCCGGACGGCTTGCTAGGCCTGCTACCAGCCGCGCAGCAGCAGGGAGCCCACACGGAGGCTAGGAGGCAGCCCACGGGGGCCTAGAGTGATCACGCGGGGGCTAGGAGGCAGCCCACGGGGGCCTAGAGGGGCTGGGAGGGAGGGAGGGAGGGGGGAGAGAGAGAGAGAGAGAGAGAGAGAGAGGGGAGGAGGCTGAGATGAGAGAAGACTGAGGAGAGGTAGAGGGGAAGTGGGGGGGCAGAAAAGGGAGGTTGGGGGAGTGAGAAAGGGGTGGAGCAGGGAAAAGGGGGCGGAGGGCTGAGAAAGGGAGGCAGGGGGCAAAGAAAGCAGGGTGGGTACAGGGAAAGTAGCCACTGAGCTGTCGGTATTTCATAGGGATCTTCCCTAAAGTTGTGAGGAGCAGTAGGAGGGCAGGAAGTGAATTAGGACTCCTCGGGTGTCTTCTACCTCAAGAAGGAAAATTGACCATTTCTAAAATATCTATAAAAGCTTTGGCATTACTGTAGGGAATAGGAAAGATTTACCTCATGTGTCTTCTACCTCAAGTCCATGAAACTCTCCTCCATCCTTCAACCTCGGTTGGAGATCTGCGACATCTAGCAAGACCACCTAATGCATGGTGATAACCCGCTCTGGCAAGATCACCATGAGTGCAGTGATACCGAGCAGTTCAAGTGAAGCCGAGGAGGTGGTGTGCGCAACATCCAGGAGACCAGCTGATCTAACCAATGATGAAGATTCAGACACAACAAGCAGAGGCTCTTATCATGAGGGTCTTACAGCACCAAGAATCCCGTGCCACAAAAGAGCGCCAGATAAAGAAGCCAAAGAAGATCAAAAAGTGCTGCCAGGGAATGTGACCGTGCAGATATAGAAGCCTGAGAAGAGTGGGACCATAGGCTTGAGAGTCCATAGAGTAGCAGGATTTAGCATTGGTCTTGTCTTTGCTCTGGGCCACAGTAGCAAAGCGTGAGTTTCAACCCTAGTCAAGTCCTCATTTCCAAGAAAGCTAAAATTTGACAAGTATGACGGAAAAACTAGTACTCTTGTCTTGGATCAACAAGTACGAGATTACTTTTCCGTTGTGTAGACACAAGACAACGAGAATTGGACATTTTTGTTGCGTATTGTGTTGTTTTTCTGTCCATCACCTTTCTTCACTTTCAGTCCAGCAATGTTAGCTCATTAGTTCAATTGGTGTGCATGCATGATAAGAAGCGAAAGTCTTCATGTATATAAAACTTTTTGCAACCTTGTGACTTGCAGTTGGCATATAACATTTTATTGACACTTGCATTCTAATGTTTAATGCTGTGCAGGTGGTGATGTGAAGCTTCTCTTGGAAGACAAAAATTCCGGGACAGCATTTGTGTATAGGGAAGAGGCACAGAGAAGATATGAGATGTAACTGCCTGTGACTTGCAACTATTTATGCTCATTGAAAGTAGGGATGTCAGTAGCGTCTTTCACCATGACAGAGACTTCCTTTCATCTGTGGGTCACTGTTAGAGACTCAATACAAAGACCTTCATATAGGTCTCTGAATATGCAAGTGTCGGGATGCAGATATGTTTCAAAATTCAGACAGTGTATGGAATTGTGTTTGTATGCTAACCACTGTATGGTGTTGATGGAGTTGTTCTGACTATGATAGGTTTAAGTTCTACGCAATGCTTTTCTTGTATGTAATGAGTTTAGGCATCTTCCGTGTTCATGTAGATGTGTACCCTTTTTAGCATGTACACTTTCAGAGACTTCCTTTCATTTGTGGGTCACTGTTAGAGACTCAATACAAAGACCTTCATATAGGTCTCTGGTTATGCAAGTGTCGGGATGCAGATATATTTCAGACAGTGTATAGAATTGTGTTTGTATGCTAACCACTATATGGTGTTGATGAAGACGTCATGACAAGTTGTCCCTGCTATACTTGATGTGCTTGATGGTATGTAAGCTTTTTGCTGGCCCGATGAGAATGCTTCCAGGCACATTTCCAGGATCCACCGACGAAGGGCTGGCTTTTGGACACTCTCGTACGATAGGTTCAAATTCTACGTGATGCTTTTCTTGTATATAATGATCTTAGGCATCTTCCGTGTTCATGTAGATGTGTACACTTTTAGCATGTAGTCAGCTATTCATCATGGTTGAAAGCTCGTGAATGGGAGTCCTACCAAGTGAGCACAATAAGCATTTGTTTTTGGTTATTATGATAGTCTCAGGATTAAACTTTAACTTTTCATCCATTAGCTTCTATAAACTTATGTGTTTGCACCTTTTGATTTATGATTTCTAGTGTTGATTCTTTCTTATTGTCTATGATACTCTGTGCCACAGATGTTTAAGCTCATTTCTTGATTTTAATGGAAGTACAGGAGCTGCAGCTTGTCTGTCTTTGCAGAGAGAGTTGGAACTCTATGTTCTGACAACAAGTCCATGTGTATTATTTTGCAGATTATCAGAATTGCGAAGGCAGCTTTTGGACCAAATGGTTCAGACACGGGAGCAGTTCAGCATATCTTCTGCTCAAGGAGATAAGCCAATTGCTTCTGCTGCTGCATGTGTTGATGATCCAAATCGGCCTGGAACTTTTGGAGAAGTAGCAGGATCCTTGTTTGCCGGCCAAATCATGGGCAATGGAGATGGTGAGGGAAGGTCACATGGGGGGTCTAGAGATAATTCGAATGCCCCTGCTCTTTCCTCTGAGGCTATCCAATCTAACCAAGATGCCGCTGCTTTTTCCAGTGAGGCTATCCAGACTAGCCTCTGCCGCCCACATCAACAGCTATATGATAATGAGGAGTCTCAGTTACTCTCCTGATTACATTGCCTCAGAGAGGGACTTTCTGCATAGCACCCTATGAGACTGATACTCCTTACGAACAGAGCTGGTTATACAATTTGAGCTTTTACAACTGCATTTGCACTTGAAGACTGCGATGCCTAGTGGATGCAAGCCCCAACTGAGGATGAGATTCAAGCAGCTTCCCAGCTGTAACTCATCAGTTAGTTACCAGAAAGAAAGATGATTAAGCTAAACCAGGGCTGTCTCATGGCAGTGCAATGGGCAGTGGATATCCCAAGCCTTCTGATGACAGCAGATTAGAATCCAGAAAATAAGTAAGATCAGCAACCAGAGAGTGGGCTAACCAACTGACAAGTTTCAGCGTACAACTATTTCATAGGAGACATTGGGATGAGTGATGATGATGCATTGAACAAATCTGCCTAAGAGAGTTTGCATCTGACTTTTTGGCCTATAAAGGGAGACCACATATGTTATAATGCAGCATATTGAGCCTTTCTCTGTATATACCGGGTTAAAGAAAGAAAATATCCTTGATTTCTCCATACTTCAGTCACTAAAACATTTGTTTCCAACTTTTTGAGGTGATATTTACTGTCTTTTGGTCAGCCTACCATTGTTGCTGGTGATGATTGAATTATCAACATATAAGACCAAGAGCAAAATTCACTCGCTTTGCTTACATTGGGAAGGTTTTTCGCATCACGAAATCCCTCAGTCTTCAGGAACTTGTCGAACTTTTCTTGCTAAACTTCATAGAGAGGCTTCTTCACTTGTGAACATGGTCTTTCTATATTAAAACTGCAGAATTCAGATGCTTGTTGCCGGAGTACATACAGTTTCTCATAAGTGTACATGAGGAAGTGTAGTGACACATCCCTCCTATGAAGTGTCCATTGTGACATCTGATAGTAGTTAGAAGTTCTCTTGGTAATCAATGTCATCCTTTTAGGAATATGCCTTTTTCACAAGCCTTGATTACACTCATGTCCATTATATGTTTTTGGAGGATCTGCTTGTAATCTGTGATTTTGGTAGATCACATGATCTCATGTTAGGCTTGCTGCTTCATTGAATTTTTGCTTCTTCCTAATGTTTTTCCTTCATCATCTTTGAATAGTGGAGTTGAGTTAAGACTAAAGTGCTTGGTTTGGTGGTTTTATTCTTGCTGACCTTCCTTTCCACTGTTGCTACTGTTTTCAGTCCATGAACTATGGGCTATGTTCAATGTTCTAAAACTACCAAAGGAGTAATTTCCTTGTCATTTTTGAATGGGTTTTTTTGGTGTTGGCCAACTTACTGGTCTCCCCTTGTTGGTGAGGCTGGTTTATCCGTAATCCCTAAAATCATATTCGCTTTTGTCTTCATTTAAACCATGTGTTGTTTACTTCTTGTACTTTGACCTTCATCTCTTCCTTGCTTTCCTGCACAATTTTCAGTCGATATGTTCTTCAAACTTCATCATGTCTATGGATCATGTCTTTACCTTTTGGATCATGTATGCAGTAAAGATCTCTTGGATTTGGCATCAACGTTTTTCTAGTATATGTGCATCTGCTGGGCAAGGGGAGATCCTCAGATTTGCCATATTTGACTTGTAACCATGAAATGCCTTCACGTATGTTGGCCATCAAGTACACAAGGTAGGGTTCTATACTAATGCTGTTTGGATGGCCTTAGACAAATTTGGCTTGGTGAGTTATTTACATTCAGCATGTCTCTTGCTTATTGAGTGATGGTTTAGTCCTTCACCACATTTGACTTGTAACCATGAAATGCCTCCACGTATGTTGGCCATCAAGTGCACGAGTTAGGGTTCTATGTTGATCCAGTTTGGATGGCGTTAGACAAATTTGATTAGGACAGTTTACATTCAGCACGTCTCTTGCTTATTGAGCTATGGTTTAGTCCTCCACCAATGTTATCAAACTCCTAGTTTTTAGAGAGCTTCACCCTCCTGTTCCAAATAGATATTTTACCCTGCAGGTCATGTGTTTTTTGTTTGACCAAATTTTCCGAGATTCTTGTGGAAACCTGTGCCTCTGTATCATTTTTGATAATACATACTTCATGTGTTCTTGATTTCTAAGTGGTTCAGATGATTTAACATGTCGTGAGTCTTTAAACCTAGGAAGTTGAGGTGTCTAGACCATGGTACATTATTGTGCTCACACTGTTTTTGCCACATACTCAACAATAGACTTTTCAGCATTGACATTATATAAAGCTTATGGAAATTTCTGTTTGCCTTTCCGATCCAAGTAATACTTTTACTTGAGATCTTGGTACATATTTCTACTTCCAAGTCTTTGTGTCACCATTGTTGGAGTGGGTGCTTGTGTTATTAGTGGATCAATTATTGATTTCATCTCCTTGGTATCATGGAGCTCCTTTTGGATTCTTTATTTTTCTTTTTTTTTTGGAAATCTTGCTCACGATGATATGTTTTGTTAGTATGATGAATTGCTATGTTGTAACTTTAATGTTGCTCCTTTGCTAGTGGTTTTGGTTACCATCAGCAGCCTAGTGCTAAGTTTTGGTCCGAATCCTCACTTTGCATCACGTGGGTGGTTGATCTATATTTCAATTGAACGGTGTGTGCTATTTGACTGTTTGCTTTCCATGTTGCAAAATGTAAAATCATCCGATCAAATCTCTCTTTGAATTCCTACATGGTTGTCTCTTTGTTATTTCTCAATCAGCCATCACCTAATTTTCATTTGATCTAGCGCATGCATATGTCATAGAATCTTAACACCTACCGCCAGCTTTAGATCAAGGGCTCTGATGTATGTTAGAGAATCCATGCAGCAGAAATATGTACCATGCAGTAGAAATATGTAACGTGTATGGTGTATGCAACAAAAGGATCTCAAAGGGAATACTATGCTCCATCAAACAATTTTGTGTGCACAATGTCACATGCACCCCTGCACTTGGGTGCAAGGTGACAACTGGCTTCATTGACAAAGTGCAGATAGTTCCTATGATAGGATATTTTATCGTATGCCGTGACCCCATTGTGAGCCCTGGTCTGGGGACAGTCAGGCACGAGCTGCATAGGTCAGTCTCTCAGCCTTAGGTCAAGTCAGAAATCAAGTCCTTGTTCACTAGTACCCACTGGAGAAGAGTAGGTTAGTGTTTTTGTCTTAGGGTTCTAGTTAGGTCTAGGTCTCAGCCTAGGTTAGGAGCCCAGAAGGGCCATCTCAGCCTAGGTTAGGAGCCCAGAAGGGCCCCCAAAGGGGTGGACCAAGGAGCTCCCAGAAAGGGAGAATGGCCTGGTGCCCTGTGCCCCTCCCTAGGCAGCAAGCAAGATGGGGATGTGAGCCCAACCAGCCAACCAGCCAGCTGACCTGCTGGTTGGCTCAGCCCTACCAGCCCCACAGCCCTTTATTTAAAGGGGGGCTTGCTAGCCTCATTTCTCATCCAGCTCCCCAGCAAATCAGCCTTCAGTCCCCAGCCCGGTGCAGCCTTCAGCCCTTCCACAAATCCCCTGCAAGACAGCCATTAGTTCAGCAGTCCCCAAGGGTGAGCCAGGAAGGTGTCCACACAGCACCATAGCCCGCTGCTCGGAGTTGAGGTTTGGGGTTCCTGTTTCAGCAGCTTTCTTGTACAGTTGTCAGCTCTTTTCTCAGTTCTTTCACAGCTCTCTTTAGCTCCATCTCTCTCAGCTTTCGTATAGATCTCTCAGGCTCCATAGCTCGGATTTCCGTCTTCCCTTCATCTCTCACTCTCATGCAGCTCCTCTGCATGCCCGGGGACAGCACAAGCCTTTGCAATAGCCTTGCACAATGGTCCACATCTTCCGTGTGGGCAGTGTGGTCTTGGTCGAGATTTGGGTTGCTTCTCAGGCATTTGTGGGTCAGCTCTCCGTATTGAAGGGCCATCCTTAGAGTTGCCTCTCGAGTTCTCTGAAGGAGTGTCAGTTGTATTCTTTTTGCAGTTCTCCAAGTATAAAGTAAATTCTTCCCCATTTTGGGAGGGGGTCCCTTAGGGTGTACAGGGACCCAATCTGGTGTCGTCTACATTCTCTATCTAACACTAATCACACTCTCTCTCTTATGGTGCAAACGCATACGCCTCGCACAAAGGTTTAAAGAAGGTCTCGTTGCGCATAACACTATCATTAACTGTTGCATGTTGCACACAAGAAACAACTCACAAGCACTTAGATCTGAAGAATAGACATTAGTAAATATCTTCAAATGAATTTCCCAAAACTGACCTAACGGAATCTAAAAGACGCTTTCAAACGGAGAGGCTACAAGATGATCCCGCTCTCCAACTAAGCAAGCTCGAACAAGGCTGCCGAGAAGATGTACACACGTACCTAGGTAAGATGAAAAGATTAATCGCCAAATGTGACCCACGCCCAGATGCAAAGTACCTCACGGCATGGAGACCTAAGCTGGTACGTAGGTACAATCACAGTACCATCCTTCAATGGCACCTTCAGATGTTGTCATGAACCCTTAAGGTACATCAAGACACCCAGGTGGCACATCCAATTGTCCCTCTCTGAAACTGGGAACCCATCAGACCATGAAAAGCACCAAGTATCATGGGCGTGTTTCAACCCACCTTTTTGCAGCCAAGATTCATGAACATCATCCAGAAACCTTAGAACTCCTCCCAACTCTCTCATGTTCGAAATAGATTCCCATGTGCCTTTCAGCATCTCGTAGTCTCTGGCTTTCATAAGCCACTACATGATCATTTTGATGAAGTGTAGCTCCAACGCATTCTCTACAAGTATCACAATCACATCAAAGGGTTTGTACAAGTTAGGGATTACAAGAATTGGATTTGTAGTCAACTTTCCTTTAAGTGTACTAAATGGTGTCTTTTGTCATTCACCCCATCTGAAAGTTGCATTCTTCTTGGTAAAATCATGTAGTGGAGCAGCGATGTCTATAAAGTGACCGATGAATCCTCTATAATAGGAACAGAGGCCCAAGAAGTTGCACACTTCATGCATAGTTTTCAAATCAGGCCATTCCTGAATGGCTTGCATCGATCCATCTGTATTCCTTTCTTAGAAATAATATGTCTCAGATAATGGTACTCTTCCAAGAAAAACTCACGCTTTTTGCTATTTGCATAGAGCTGATGAGTGCGCAGCTCTTGAAAACCAATAGCAAGATGTCCCTGTGCTCTTCTTCGGACTTGGAAAACACTATGATGTCATCGAAGAAGGTAACAATGAAGTGCTCCTTTTTTGATTAGCTTTCTTCTAGCAATCTAGCCTACAACATGCTAGTTTAGCAATAGTTTCACAACCTAGGTATCTCGAAATGACAACAATGGACTAGAGCACACATAATGGAGGTCCAGCCCATCACAACTTACCCCGTTGGAGACCGTCCGACCAAAGGCATCACTATCGATATGGCCCACCAGATACAGAGATCACAGAGACCGCGTCCCCCGCCACATTGTGAGATGACCAGACAGACATAGATACAAGATATTTTCGCAGTTCACAGGAGATGTGTTTTGACTCTGATTTTAAGATTGAGTCTAGCTATTAGTCCCTAGTTTTGGAATTTGAGTTTGTGTTTGTATTTCTGAGCCTAGTTAGTATAGTACTCAGCAAAGGGTCTTAGTGAGCCCTTTGCCTCAGCCCATAGCGGCTTGTATGAGCATGTGTCACACTGTTATTGTACTTTGTCTCATAGGCCTGTGAGGCCTTGTGAAGATGTTAATACAGTTTGGATGCTCCTTTTTTCCCCCTCATGTCGCACGATGTCAATTAGGTGATCCGTGAGGATCTCTTACAGCTACACACATTCCAGACTTGGTTGGCACCGAGCGAACTCCCAGTGAAGCTTAGCTTCTACAAAGATCATTGATTACATTTCACAGATGAGGATTGGGTACACACGGATCCACTTACCCCACTCGTTGAGGATCTCTATTGGGCAGTTTTGGGTCTCTTTACATAGACTTCGTATAGAGAGCGGCAAGGTAGAGCATCTACCTAGGGAGAGGCGCTTATGCACATTATGCGATATGCAGGAGGTTGAGATAGAAGAGCACTTCATCTTCAGGTGTCCCATCTATTATAAGATCTAGGGAGAGGCGCTTATGCACCTTATGCGATATGCAGGAGGTTGAGACAGAGGAGCACTTCATCTTCAGGTGTCCCATCTATTATGAGATCCGCGGGCGTTTCTACTGCCTCTTCAGAGATAGTTATGGGGCCCTGTCCCGATTCCTCTCCTATCCAAATCAGAGATGCCAGAGCTCTATTACAGAGTTCTTTCTGTCAGATCTCCAGGACCCCCCGAGACCAGAGCTCGACATGATCGGGACTCAGAGCCAGTGACTCGATATCTCAGACAGAGGGTAGACGCAGAGATTACACTCGGGGATATCGCCTCCGTGTTCACCATTGGAGGTCCGACAGGGGTTACTATGGCCCTTGTTAGGCGTAGAGCTATGACCAGGAGACATCACAGGACCGCACCCTCGAGTGGCCGACAGCACTCTATTGCCGATTTCCTGCCTCCAGTGCCTCGTCCACCTCTGATGTCCTGATGAGGATGATGATGATTATGTGACTGATTTGTAGTTCGATCACCGACATGACTATGTTGTACTTAGTACTTAGAACTATCATTCTGCATTATTTTTACATTATGCATTGGTGTGGATGCTCGTTTAGTAGCTCCACCCTCACAGCTTGATTGTACGAGGGTTTCACAGTCTCATAGACCCATCGGTCTTCCAAAGACTTTAATATACTCTCTCTCTCTCTCTCTCTCTCTCTCTCTCTCTCTCTCTCTCTCTCTCTCTGCCCCCTAGCCCCGCCATCAGCCCCTGCACTGCCCACACTTGCCCCGTGGCACCCTCCTGCGGCCCCGTGATACCCTCTTGCTGCCCCACGGCACCTCCTACTGCCCCACGACCCCATAACCCCTCCGCCATGTTGTCATAGCTGCCGCTGGCTGTGTGCCAGGCTGCGCAGCAGCCCTTGGGAGCCTATAAGCTTTGCCTGGCCAAGCCTCGGCTGCTGGAGCAGCCCTGGGCCTACCTAGGGCCCTGAATAAAGAGCGCTAGGGCCACTTTGGCCCCGAGCAACCCCCCCGGCTGCCGACTTCAAGAACGTACCTGCCCAAGGCTCGAAGACCATCAAGAAAACAACTGCAACAAACATTTGGGCCTGCAAATGGATCAAGAACTTCAAGACTCTCAAGGTTGCAATCAAGAAAGGAATGTAAGTCAAAATATTGCTGCAATCTTCTACAAACTAGCAGGGATTTTCAAGAATACTTTGCACAATGCCTACACAAAGATGTGTAGAAGATATTTGGGGAAAACAAGCTCTGGAAATAGCTATGACAGCCCTCTCAAATGGGACATCTCATAAGGGTACCACAAAGGTGCTCACCTGCCTCAATAAAATATGCCTCTTGTTGATTGAGAAAATTGACAGTTTGGAGGCTACAGATGTGGCTCTATTGGCTGAGACAGCTCACATGGATAAGACACTAGCTGAGATAAAAAAGCAAGGAGGGAAAGTACAAGAGAAGTGAAGGAAGGAAAGGGCCAAGAAAGAGGAATGGGAAAAAGAGAAAGCAAGTTGGGAAAGTGAGAAAATGAATCTCCAAGACAAGGTACATGCACTGGGAGTTGAATTACAGCATATGAGAGATGCAATTGACCTTGGAGGGGGGCTGCAAAGCCATGGAAGAGCCGGCATAATATGAGATTTGAGGGTGGTACCACTGCCTATACTAGGAGGGGCTCGAGTTTGGACCCCTCTCTCACCTGATCTATTTCCAGGACTAGGTATGTGTTGATCTTTATTAGATGGAGATGCGATGACATAGAGAAAGAAAGAAAGAAAGAAAGAAAGAAATTTTATTAGTCTTCGGAAGACCGATGGGTCTATGAGACTGAAAGAAAACCTGATACAACTCACAGTAAGAGAGTCCTCTGAGACAGATTAGACAATTGTTGTGAAACCCAAAAGCAAGCCTCAAGAACAACTTTCAGCTCTGATTTGCAGCAAATAAACACCTCCTAGAAGAAACCACAATCCACCAGGGGCACCATGGAACAAATCGCAGTGCATGCAGGGCTTTTATGGAGCAAAATGAAGGAGCTTCTGGGCACCAGTACACTCTGGGAATCCAAATTGCAGCAGAAGGATTCTTCAGGAACAAAATCGCAGCAGTTGGGCAGCCCACAGATGGTTTGGCAACAAATCACAATATTTGTAGGGCCTTGGGATCAAATCGCAATTACCTAGAGCAGGGTGCCTGGCGCTGGAAACTCCTTGGAAAACGTAATAAAGCTTTGGGAATCAAATCGCCAACAAGATAAGAGTACTGGGAGAGAAGAGATAGGAATGTCACACATCACTAGGGCCCAGAAATAAGAGCTGGACCCCCCCGAAGGTCTTTATTGCAATAGAATAAGGCTTAGTACAAATGGCTCTCACAAGAGCAGCAAGGACTTAATACAATTTGTGTGATCTAGAGCTTAGAGGCTCTTCTTTTATAGCCTTAGCCTCCAACCCAAAAGCAGCTTTCTAATAAGCTAGGGCTAGCTTTTTTTTTCCCCCCAAGAAAGACTTCTATCAAGTAAGAGAAAAAACCCACGAGAGCAAGATCAAAGCGGAATACATCATGAAATCAATCATGAGGTTAAATAAACCCCCTCAAAGTGAGGTGGAAAACAACCAAGGCTGAGGCTGAAAGTGCCACCTTAACCCTGTAGGAGTCTTAGAGAAGAAAGGAGAATCCTTCCATTTCCTGAAGAAAGAAGCCCTCTTAGCTGAGGCTGCACGGGAGTCTCCCTGCATACTCATCCATACGGCCATTAAGGTATGTATGGTGTCTGTCCAGATACTAGCCAATGTGTGCGAGGGATGAACCTGAGTTCCCTTCAATGCCTCTGTGCATCTGGCTCTCCAGATATGCTAGGCTGCTATGCTCGCTAGAATCTCCCAAGAGGTATCCACAAAGGCATGTACAGCTGCAAAAGGAAGATGTGGTATTAGATCCAAAGAATAGGACTCAACCTGATGACGTCGAATAGAAATGGCCCGAGAGGAGATTCTTGAGTCTTCACAAGCTTTAGCATGCACCTTAAAATTTATCGAATGACAACCCTACTAACACCTTGAGAATGCACACCCAAGAGAGGATGCTCTCTAACTTATGAAATGGCATATGCAAAGTGAAATGGGTACATAGATTACAACAAAGAGGGTGACATTAGCTATGTTGGTATCCCCTAAAAAAGGAGAAACGGCTTCGATACACAACATCAAAGATGTTGTGAATCAGGACCAATGTGGCTCTAGCAGTTGGATGTAGAGCGAAAGTAATGCACGATCATCCTGATCTCACAAGTCTATGGGCCTCAACAAAACACAAGAAAAGTAGAGATATCCTAAGTACGAAAGTCATTGATAGAGTCACAATAATTTGGCACGAGAATATGGGAGTTCTCCAAATAAGGACATTTACTAAAGCGGATGGTTGGGATTTTTTTAGTACATTTAAAAAAAGAAAAGAACGTGCTTTTTGTTTTAAAAATGTCTGGGAATATTAAAATGCCAAAAGCAGATTTCTATAAATCAACCAATGTGTATCTGTTGATCAACAATACACTGCGTTGTATCACCTCACACCATGCAATATAAACAGAATACACCGCGTGGTGTCCAGATACACAGCACAATGTAAAAACACCATGTGCCTACAAACAGCCAAAAAGCCAAAAGCCCTATTAGTAAAACGGTGCACCCCTTGGTATAATTGGAGTATTATCGCATAGTGTATACTAATACTACACGGGATGTGACTGACGAATGCATGTGCACCGAGTAGCATAATTTTATTAGTCTAAATATACCATCCAGTGTGCAGTTACACCACGTAGTATGTCCACGTAAAACTTATAAACGGGGAAGATCCCACCATTTTCCCAAGTTTTTGCGTCTCTCATAGAATACCTGAGGCCCCGTAAGAGAAAGCCAAGCCACTTAGCCCCATGTCATAAAGAATGGGGAGTGGGCAAAGTGACTGAAAATCCTAGCTACCCCCATTCAAATCATCCTCGCCTATCCGCAATCCCATAAGCAATGCTGAATAGTCTCCAAAGCAGAGAGGCAACGAGGGCAAGTAGGGTCGGCTCCGAACCTGGATCTCCAAAGGTTCACTGCAATCCCACCATGGATAGAAAGCCAAAAGAAAAGAGTGATCTTTCTATTCCTGTGGGATTTCGAGAGTCTCTTCCAGAAGCACCTCTGCAAATCCACAGTGATATCAAATGTCTCCCAACGAGGAACTCTGGAAGGTCTCCAACCTCTACTACTGAGCTGGAATCTCCTGGCATTACTAACCGTGTAACGAAAGAAGGGGATGCTCTTCTCTCAATGCCCTGTGTCAATCCACACTCTCCAGGGTCCCACTGCAAAGACCTAATGGGAACTCCCCCGTAGAGCCAAAGCCTCCAACATCCGGTGGAGAGAAGCTGGGTGTCTGGGTCGAAGAACCACTCTGAATCTGATCCCTGTACCAGAAGACCTACAACCCTGATAGGCTAAAAAGTAGAATCAAGCAAGATGTCGTCTGTGGATCTGAGCAATCTACCACCATCATGCACACTAAAAACCAAAGCATCCTCATGTGCATCTCGAAAGGCCAAAACCTGAAGAGGAACACCGCCTCTCGTAAAAGTACCTGCCCAAGTGGAGCAAGTGAGAGGCATATCATGTGTGTCTACCCAATCCGCTGGAAGGGCTGCCTCAATATGCGAGATCCTCCCTGCACTCCCTCTGAGATGTCCTGTCAATTGAGATTTGGTCTCCTCTGGAAGCCTACGGAAATCTTTCCATAACCCCAATGATGAGGCGGGTCCCCTCTCCCACGTGGACCACTGCATGTAGAGTGAGGCACCAAGTGGTCTGCCATGATAATCCAATATACTGTCATTCCACATGATCGGTTGCCTATCAATCTCTTCATGAGAGGAAGGAGGAATCTTCCGAAGAGTGCTCGTGAAACTAGCTTTTTAGGTTTCTCTAGGCAAAAAATAGACACTTCTCTCAAAAAGCTGAGCTTTCCCTAAATTCAGCTTTAGGAAGCTTTTCTTGAATATTGCGTTGGATTTTCTGGCTGATTTAGCCTTGTAGTGTCCTCCATAAAGTAGGCGCCCACCTCTAGGTGATTTTTGCCGTTTAGGTCTTGTTTTTGGCACTTTTCCCTTAATTCAAGGGCCTTTTTGCACTCTTATTGGTGCTACACATTGCCACAAACAAATATCATTACTTTTAGCCATTAAAGGTTAGTCTAATGCATGCATTCTAGTTTTTGGACTATTTCTAGTCCCTTGTGGGCATCTCCACAGTTCTCTTTTTACCAAAGTTCGTCTGAGGGTGAAAAGGAGATGAGAAATTCAGCTTCGTACCCATGTTATCAAACTAGTCATGCTGGGATCTCAATCGTCGTTGACAATCGCTATAGGCATCCCATGATGCTTGAAATTCTTTGCTAGAAACAATCTTGCCATGTGGTTTGCCTTAATGGTTTTTCTTACTGGAATGAAGTGGGCTTGCTTATTGAACCTGTCAAGTATGGTCCATATCCCATCATTCCCGTATCTGGATTTGGGAAGATCAAAGATGAAGTCCATAGCAATACTCTCCCATGGTCCCTATGGTATGGGCAATGGCATAAGAAGTCTTAGGGTCTTCTGCCGATCATACTTCACCTTTTGGCTCGTGAGACATTCTGTTACAACAAACTTGTGTATATCCTTCCGTATTCTTGGCCAAAAGAAATATCTTTCAATGGCTTACGTAGTAGAAGAGATACCTTGATGTCTTGCATAAGGAGAGGCATGACATTCTTCCGATACTTTCTCTCTCATATCTTGAGTCACACAAAGGTGATCATCCTTCATGAGGAAACCATCTTTTAATGATTATTGACTAGATGATTGTCCCTGCTGAATATTTTGATGGGATATCTCAAGGTGTATGCCCCAGGCAACATAGGATGATTGAGAGATTCTAGGAGCTGATTGAGGAGATGATTGAGGAGATGATTGTGGAGCTTGGTGGCTCATGTAAGAGGTGCCTACATATGGACCTCACCTTTCTTCATTCCATAAGCAAGCAAGCAAGCAAAGCAAGCATTCTCTCATTTTGTGTTCAGCTTCATGCTTTCCTTTCAGTTCTTCAACATGGTATCAGAGCACTATGATCCTCCTTGAGCCCATTTGTGCCATGTCATCTTCTTCATCTTCTTCTTCTTCTTCACCTTCCTCTCCATTTTGCCCCTTTCTGCCCAACCACTTGGAGGGCTGAGTTCTCTACCTTGTAAGCAACCATTCCCAGGGTCCTTCTGGCTGGAGAGACCCTTCATATGGGCGAACTTCCACGTCAGAGGAATTAGATAATGGTGCCCACGAAATCGCGCAATAGTCGTCTTCTTCCTGATGCCATTTCATGCAATGCGACTTGCTGGAGCAGCCATTCCAAAATTCCTCTGAGCCAAGCTTGCACAACAGTATGAGCTAGCTCCTGTTCAGATTTGAAGGGAAATGGTCCACCAGGGAGGGAGAAACAGCAAAAAAAACAGTCGACTTTCAAGCTGCTGGCTATGGCGAGGTGACGCGGCATTTCGCCTCTCTTCCTTAGTGGCTCTTCTCTGGTATACCAGCTTTGTTTCTACCTAGAAAGCCCTCTTTTCTTTGCTTTGAAGAGTGAGATACAAGCCCTCGAAGTTCAGGCCTCTGTTTTGGACAGTTTTGACAATGTTGTGAGTTTGATGCTACATTAGATGCTACTTTAGCATTTCTGATGTTTTAAAGTGTTGAATAGCATCAGTACAATTGTGGCTACAACTTCCCTTTAGGTTGCTATAACTGGATTTGCTTGGAATACTTTCATTTAGCCACCTTTATGAAGCATGCAAATTGAAGCATCATTTCCATTATGATTTGTAGTATGGAATTTGGTTACAAGTATTTGCTATACTAAATGTGAAGCTTTTCAACTCTTTCTAGCCTTGTAAGAGAGTAGACACTGCCCATTTTGGGTTAGACCCTCTCATGGCTACATTCTTGAATATGGATAAGTTCAATAGTAAAGGCTTTCACACATTGCAGATGAAAGTTAAGTTTGCATTGATGAGGGAAAACCTCTGGGGGCTTGTCAAACCTGCTTCAACTTCTTCTTCAACAGACTCTAATGCTGGAGAATCCTCAGCTCCTACACGCCCGGCACGAGATCTTGCTAGAGAGGAGAAAGCCTATGGCATCATTGCTCTTGGCTTAGGAGATGACTATATTCATCACATTTTTGATTTGGAGTCTCCTTCTGAAGCTTGGCAGAAGCTTGATATTATTTTTGGTGCTAGCTCTCACATCTCAAAATTGTCACTTGAGATTGCTTTCTTTGAATTGAAGATGGCTAGTGGCACTCCTTTGGCTGCCCATGTCAATCACATGCGGAGTCTCATGACTCAACTTGCTTCTATCAACTCTCCAATCACTACAGATGATGCAATGGCAGTATTGCTCAAAAGTATGCCTGAAGATTATGATCATGTTATTACCACTTTGAAAAATCTTCCTAATCCTACTCTTGAAGGTCTTATTACTGCTCTTCAAGAAGAAGAAAGGCACATGGAACTCCGGAGAGGCAATGACACAGCCTATGCCATAAAAACTCAAAAGGGCAAGTTTTCACCTTGCAAACATTATGGGAAGACTAATCACCTCTTAAAAGATTGCTTCAAGATCAATCCTTGCAAACATTTTGGCAAAAACAATCACCATGAAAAGTATTGTAAGGCCAAAAAGAAAGCAACTACAAAACCAGAGACTGCCAATCTACTTTCAGCTGATGTGCCTTCACAAGATGAGGCCTCCTATGAAGATTATGCTTTTTGAACCATCTCCATATATGCTCCAGATCTCTCTTTTTATGTTGAGTCAAGGTACTCTGCCTGGATAGTCCTTCAAAATGAATGAAATAAACTATTGTGTGATTTGTAAACACCTCTGGTCACCATATGATGTAGGCCATGTGTATGTGTTTTGCTCCATGGTACCTCCTGCAGACATTGTGTACATGCAGGGGAGATAACCATTGGAAGGTCTTATGTATCCCTTTTGTTTACTTCACACCCTTGGGAACTCCTTGCTAGCATGAGATCCTAGCCATAGATTTATCCTTGACCACCATGAGATGGCATGAGAAACTATGAGACTAGATGTATCCTTGACATAGCCTGAGGCATTCCCTTGAGGGGAGGTATGATGGGATATCTCAAGGTGTATGCCCCAGGCACACCTTGGTTTCTATGTGTGTGTGCTAGAGGCACAGTTAGGTGCCCATAAGCACTGTTAGGTGGTGGTAGATGCCACATAGGATGATTGAGAGATTCTAGGAGCTGATTGAGGAGATGATTGAGGAGATGATTGTGGAGCTTGGTGGCTCATGTAAGAGGTGCCTACATATAGACCTCACCTTTCTTCATTCCATAAGCAAGCAAGCAAGCAAGCAAGCAAGCATTCTCTCATTTTGTGTTCAGCTTCATGCTTTCCTTTCAGTTCTTCAACATATTTTTCATAATTTCTCCAAAATCTGGATCTTGAAGATCGAGTTCTTTCATGGCCTTAGGTCCTTGTGATGAGCTATGGTAACATTGTTCACACGAGGCCTTTAGGATAATGCATCTGCTACCTTGTTCTCGGCTCATGGAGTATAAACAATCTGGAAATGGAACATGGACAAGAAATTTGCCCACTTCATCTGCTTTTTTGAGATCTTGATTTGGGTCGAGAAATACTTGAGACTCTGATGGTTGGGGCTTGGCTGTAAAGTCAGCTCCAAGAAGGTAATGCTTCCAGATGGTTAAAGCATAAATGACCGCTAGCATCTCTTTTTTGTACACACCCATAAGTCTTTCTGCGTCACGCAGCCTTTTGCTCTCATAATCTATCACTTGACCATCCTGGTGAAGGGCAGCTCCTACACACTTTTTACATGCATCACAATCCACATCAAACTGCTTGTGTAGATCTGGAACAACTAGAATCGGCTTGGTGGTTCACTTCTCTTTAAGATTATTAAAAGCTGTTCTTTGCCATTCTCCCCATCCGAAAACTACCGATTTCTTGGTCAAATCATGTAACGGGGCTGCTATATCAGTGAAGTGTTTGATGAAGCGTCTGTAATATGAGCAAAGGCGGAGGAAACTAGGTACTCCATGTACCGAGGTAAGCTCTAGCCATTCTTGTATAGCTTTTATCTTTGTGGGATCCATACGAATCCCTTCTTTGGAGATGATGTGTCCGAGGTAGTGAAATCTCATCAAGGAAAAACTCACTCTTCTTGCCATTTACAAAAAGCTTGTGATTTCGAAGTTCCTAGAGCACGATGGCCAAGTGCTCCTTATGTTCTTTTGTCTTTGAAAAGACCAAGATGTCATCAAAGAAAGTACTTGTGAAATGTCTGTACGGTCTGAAAATCCTGTCCATCATGGGATTGAAAGTGGCTGGTGTGCTGGTTAACCGGAAGGGCATCACCAAGAACCCGTGTAATCCGAAAGTGGTCCGAAAAGCTGTCTTATGGACATCCTGAGGATGGATCCTTATCTGATGGTACCCACTTTTCAAATCAATGCGACTAAAGACCGTGGCCCCTTTTAGTCTGTGCAAGGTATCATCTATGCGAGGGATCGGAAACCTGTTCTTGACCGTTATTTTGTTGAGAGCTCTATAATCCATACACATACGATAGGAGCCATCTTTCTTTTGAACTAGGAGAACAGGTGAACAAAAGGTTGTTGAACTGGTTTTGATGAGTCCCTTAGAAAGCAGATCCTGTACGTGTGTCATAATTTCTTCGGTTTGCACTGCTCTCACACGATAAGGTGGCCGATTCGGAGGCTCACTTTCTGGAAGAAGCTGTATGACGTGATCTTCCGGTCGCTCAGCAGGAGTAAGCTCTCCTGGAAGAGAATCTAGAAAAGAATCTTTGAAAGAATCAAGGAACTGAAATTTTTCTTTCTCGACAGGATTCACTTCCACTTGGGGTTCACCCTCTCTTTCTTGTACGAAAACAAAGTAACAGAAACGGCTAATTTTATTGATGAAAAGTTGTCACTCTATATATTCAAATATTCCCATAGCTCTTTTCTTACTAAGCAACCAATTGGAGCAAAGATGTAGAAAAATCGGAAGTGCATTCCTTTCACCTTGCTTTCAAGGGAGACCCATCTGCCTTTTGGACAAGATATGACCACTGAGTAAAATTACTTAAGGATGCCTACAGCAGTTCCCCCCTTTCCTTCTTTATGATCAGTAATAAACCAAGACGCTTTGTGAACTGGAGCCAAGTGTGTGGGAGAGAAACCATCGTCCCCCAGTAGTTTGGCTAACTTTACATGCCTGTCATGATCAGTTAATGGTCATGAAAGATTCTGGCTGGCTTTTCAGTTTTGTTTTTTATCTTAGTTTTAGGACCTAAGCTCTTCCCTTCGTCAGGTACTGCTACTTTTGAAATCCTTCTTTTGTTTTGCAAAATGGCCTTAGCCTTTTAGGCTTGACAGAGGGTGTGGATCTGAATGCCATAAAGCAGTTACTCTTTAGACTCATCTTCCCCTTGGCTATCTGTAATTATTGCATCACCTTAATCAATTTCAGTTTCAAACTCCTTCCTCCATACTTCCTGTACCAAATTCTTTCCCCCATCTTTTAAAGTGTCTCTGTGTTCATTTGTATTCTGAAAAACTTCATATTTATCACGATCTGCATTTTGCTGGGGTATCAGAAGCATTTCTCAAGACCGAAGGAATACTCAGATTGGTATTGTCTTCCTGAACCAGTTACTGAGAGCTAGAAGGCAGGAGAACCAAGAACAATAAGAAGCATTACTTCTTAATCATAGATTGCTTTTTGCTGCCATAAGCTTCAGCAATCGTATAAGAGCTGCAAAGATCTCCCTACTAGTTGTGGACAACGAGAGAAGAATTTCTTTGCGAAGAGATGAAAGCAGCTATAGTCCAATTACTAATTAATTTCATCATAGCGATGAGTAGGAGTGGTCTCGAGTGCCATGGTCATGGCCATGTCCGCAAATTGATTTTTTGATCAAGTGGTGGTGGAAGAGACGGGCAATGTAAAACTTCCTAGCCAAGCTGCCACATTCATTGTATGATCAAGCTCTGATGGGTATGGGGCAAGAAGAAGGGTCTTGTGTGATATGCTTGTACCCATACGAAATCCAAGAGCATGGATCTGGGGTGGTCAAATAACATTCTGATCATTGAGAAGGACGAGGTTTTTAGAGTTAAACAAGTTGAGACGGCAGACGGCCAGCTGCCAAAGGCATCACAGCTCTAATGGCCTGGAAAGAGGATGTGGTATTGACAAAAATGAAAGAAATGCACCCATATTCTATTGGAGTAGATGGTCCATTGTCCCACATGTAAGTGCCCAAATGTTGACAGAATATCCATAGGACAGCCATGCGGCAGTACTATAGGCTGCAATACAGTCCAGCATTTAGGGCTGGCAGTAGGCCTTGGTTTAGGGCTGGTAATGAGCCTATTGTATGAGCGGAAGGGCTGGGAGAACCAGCAGCAATAGGCGCCTCCAAAAGGGCCTACATATACAGGCTGGTACAGGAGCAGCAGGTCTGCTGCTGGACAGGGCTACAGATCTGGTCGGCACTTGGTTGGCAGATCAGGGCAGGTCAGCAGATCAAAGCTTGTCTGCAGCAGGTTGGAAGCAAGCACGTCTTAGGTCAGCTGTAGGGGGGCTGGTCGGCCAGATCTAGGCCTTAGATGGTTGATCCTGTGGGGGTACCTTGCCCTGATTCATTTTGGTGCAGCAGCCTCGTCCATACCTTTGTGCAGACCTGCAGAGCAGGTAGGAGAGCACAAATGTGCAGAAGGGTGCACCTAAAGAGATCGCACTTGCAGATGCTCACTGAGGAGCACACAACCTGAGGAGTGCCAAGGCAGAGTTAGGGGCCGTACATGTGCTCACCATAGACAATCCACGGCAGCACACTGAAGATATTTTGATTGTTCTACTGCTGTCTATTTCTCAAGATCTAAGTGCTTGTGAGTTGTTTCTTGTGTGCACAAGAAATTGTTTGAAGTTGGATCAGTGTTCCCTTTGAGATTCTTCTATTGCATAAACCATACCCTTTACATATTTCCGCTGCATGGATTCTCTAAGATGTTATCAGAGCCATGTTCTGAGCTAGTGGTACATGTTGAGATTCTCTAACATGGTATTAGAGCATGGTTGTCCATGTAGAGAAGTGGTGTTAGAGACATGAAGAGAAATCTTATAGCGAGGGTTCTATAGGAAGGTGAGATCTGACGCTAGGAGGTGTATGCCTTGGTGATCAAGCCATCCGCCCACGTATGAACTTCAACAACTGAAAGAGGAAGTCGATTTCTGCTTAGTGAAGGTGTAAAAAGTAGGTCAGTGTGTTTGTAAATGGAAATTCTCTTTGTAGTAAATCTCTCCCGTATGCCGATTTCTCATGGATGGTTTCACTTATCCAAAATTTTTCCCATGAAAAAGACTTCTATTAAGTATGGAAAAAAGCCGTAAGAGCAAGCTGGAAACGGAAGTACATCATGCATGCCGTGAACAAAAGACCACCCAAAACGGGTCTACGGAGAACCTTAGTACAAACTGTAAAGAAACCGAGGTAGAGGCTGAAAGTGCCACCTCAATCCTACTATAGACTCAGAGAAGAAGGGAGAGCCCCTACATTCCCCGAGGAAAATATCCCTCTTGACAGAGATTGCCTAGGAGGAACTTTGCAAGGTCGCCCCTGGCCATCAAAGTGTGTATGATATCAGTCCGAATACTAGCCATGGTGTGAGAGGGTTGGACGTGAGATCCATCAAATGCCTCTGTGTATCATTAGGGGAGAATTGGGGTCTCAAAAGGGCCTCAAGGAATGGATTAAGTTAATTACAAGTGAACCACTATGGTAACTCAACTGACATGGTTTGAAATTGATCAACCTTGTCCTTTCGATGGAGATGGATGGTGGATGGAGTGGCAATATTTGACAAGGGGAGGGCAAGGTTTGACTTTGTGGAGGCTTGATTAAGAGGGAAAAGGCGCCTTTTAATGTGCACCCTTGATCTAGATCCAATATCAATGGCCAAGATGGAGGCGCCTGTTTAGAGGGCTAGGATGGAGGCACATATTGGATGGTGGAGATGAAGATCCAAGATTAAGGGCTCGGACTGAAGTGCTTGTTTGGATGGCATGGATTGAAGCGCCATTTGCTCTCACCTCCTCCCTTGGATCTAGCCTTGATCTATGGCCTAGATTGAAGCGCCTTTTGCAGTCATCCCCTCCCTTGGATCCACTCCTTAGATTGAAGCGCATTTTTCTCTCATCCCCTCTCTTGGATCCACCCCTTGATCCATGGACCAGATTAAAGCACATTTTTCTCTCATCCCCTCCCTTGGATCTACCCATTGATCTAATGGTTGAGAGTGCTCTACCATAAATTTGAATGTGACCTTGGGATTGGAGATCAGATCAATGGCTAGGAGTGAGGACCATGGGTGAGAGGTCTCCCCAACCATAAATGCTCAACATGTCCTTTTGTACAACACCACATACCAGTGTTCCACACAAAGGAGCACTCTCATTGGTACACCTCAAATTCCTTTCTAATCCCTTAAAATTAGGAAACACTAATTGGAGGTCCTTTTGAGACCTCGTTTCTCTGCTAATGCTTGATCTTCAGATATGCCACGTTGCAATATTGGCCAATATCTCCCAAGAGCTATCAACAGAAGTATGCATTGGTCTGAATGGGGAGAAGGGATCATCATCCAGCGAGCAATACTAAACTAAATGGGTCTCTTTAACTTGTTTTGGCACGATCCAAAATCCTAAACCACGATACTACAAAGGGGGAAAGGAGCTCTCATGTGGGCATTACAAGAAGCTGAGATCTAAGTAAACAGGAATATCCACAGGATAACCATGTGGGCAGGATTGTATGTTTATCATGTGGGTCGCTATACTGTCCATCATTTAGAGCTGGTAGTATATCCAAGTTTAGGATTGGTAATGAGTCCAACAATATGAATCTCAAAGGGGCCTTACCACAGAGTTGAAGATGCAAGACATGGAATGGAATGGAAAGGAAAAGCAAGACTAGGAAAGCATAGTGGAAATGAAATAATGCGAGAAAGAAATATACAACTAAGCAAAGTACTCACATGATCAAGAAAGGCATGAGGCTTGATGAAAATGACAATGAAAGTACAATGCCTTTATAGGATAGGCACACACACTCTAAGTGTCAAATGTATATGGGGTAAGTCCCATAGTGACACATGGCACTCTAGGATATAAAGTAGTATAGTACTATTCTAGAACACACTAAAAGTCACTCAAATTGACTCCATTTCCTAACATCCCCCATGGAGGAAAGGTGAGGGACTACTGGAATGGAACCAAGAACATAACATGACAATGATGGTCATCAAAATTGTGCATGCCGGTTTGGAACTAGACATGGCTCCCACACAATCTCAGAGGCAAGTGAGCATGGCTTAGAGGCTAGTGAGCATAACATAGAAATCTCATCTAGCATGGCTCAGAGGCTCATCATGCATGGATGCATGATCAACTCAGAGGTCTAGGAGACCAATGTACCAACAAATAGACCTATTAAAGCAAAAAATACATGGCTCTCATAGTACATCCCCACCTGGCTCCAAAGACTAATGAGGAACATGGAGTCACACACCAAAAATATAAAAGAAATACATCATTTTAGGAGGACTATTCAAGGCGGAGGACCTTTATTGACTCAACACACATGATTTATTGCATTCGTTTTTGGGAAACAGCCCCAGGGCAGAGTACCCAAATATATTATGCTTTAGAAAGAAAAATCATGATCTCCATCATCCTCTAGATGCGGGAGACAGACTGTAAGAGCATGATCTTGTGTCGGTGGGTCATCTTTGTCTGCATCATCACTAGTGGTGGATGCCACCCAACTGGCATGATCCTTCGATTATTGTTGCGCAAGCTTCTGGTAACACCTGTTCTCCGTATGATCGAGCTTGTTGCAGTAAGTGCACTTGAATGTCTTTCCTCGTGCTGGTGGAGTCGATGGCCTAGGTCTCCATTTGTTGGTGGAGGCAAGTGCTTGTGTAGTATCCGCTGAATAGGATGGAGATTCTTTGTTGCGGCGAGCCTTTTCAAGCAAAAGAGACACCATATCTTCGAATGTAGTCGATGCAATGCGAAGTACTTTAAGGGCATTCTCAAAGCGAGAAATCCCTTCCATACTTGCCATCAGGACAGCCATTTTGTCCTCGTCATCCGGACAACACTTCAAATTGGAGAGTTGTTGAACTAAAGATTGAATTTTTTCTATATGCGCACTCAAAGTATCAGACTCTGTTCGCTCTGTGCTCTGTGCTTAAAGTATTAGACTCACCCGCTAAAAAGGAGATTTTACTCGCTGAGTTGCTGCTCCTCCCTGCTCTCTTGCTGCACCCTCTCCTTCAGTCCCTCCCTCAGCCCCCTCCCTCAGCGCCTCTCCCTCCCTTCCTCCCCCTCCTCTCCCTCTTAGCCCGCCCCCTCCCCTCTTAGCTCGCTTCCTCCCCTCCTCTCCCTCTCAGCCCGCCCCCTCCCCTCTCAGCCCGCTTCCTCCCTTAGCCCGCCACCTCTCCTCTCAGCCCACCACCTCGCTTCTTTGCCCGCTCCCCCTTCCCTGCTCCCCCGCTCCCCTCACCCCCGCCTCTACCCTTCTCCCCGTCTCTACCCTTTCCCCGCCTCTACCCTTCCCCCCGACTCTACACCCCTCTCCTCTACCCGCTCCGTATCCCCTCCTCTCTCCCCCCGCCTCTACCTCCCTCTCCTCTACCCCTTCTATCCTCTCTCGATCAGCTGCTCCGTCCCCTCTCAGCCCGCTCCCCCGCTCCCTCTACCCCGCTCCTTCCCCTCACTCCTGCCTTAGCCTTCCCTCTTCCCCGCTCCCTACCCCTCGCATTCTTTTTCCTTCTTCCTGTCTCCCTCCTCTTCCTTCTACCGCAGCGTTTTTGGAGCGGACGGAGCCTCGAAAATGTCCGAGTCGACCTCCTCACCTCGATTGGCGATGGATATTCCATCAGCCAATCCTACTCCACCTCCACTGGTCGTGAAAACTATTACTTTTTCTTAAGACGAGTTGCAGCAGCTGAAGGACGTAGAGATTGAATGCTCTACCACGTTGCTTGCACGCATCTTCGGGTCTCACCCTTCCAGATCCCAAGCCAGAGATTTTGGATGCTTGCGGCTCTCCTCCCAGACCTCACTCCACGATTGTTAGATGTTCATCTTCTGGGACGAGGTTTTTTTCATGTTGTTTTTGACACTCCAGAGGGTGCGAGCACAGTGCTCAAAGCTGAGTTTTTACACCTGGGACATAGGAAGATCTTCTTTGACGCCTTTGATATTGGTTTCAACCTAGTGGAGCCAAATAAGGAAATCTTTTCGCTCTTCATCAGATTTCTTGAGCTTCCCTAGGTTTACCATCGACTTCTTTCTGTTATTGGGGAGCATTTTGGTGTGGTTGGTGAGATCCCACCCCTACCTGGGTTGCCATTGACTGCAGCAGAGGCAACTAAGGCTGATGGGGTACCTAGAGTTAGGATCCTTTGTAAGGATCCTAACCTCACGATGGACCATGTTATGATCCAGTGCTCGGATGGTTCCTTTTTTCGCTAGAGAGTAGAGATTACAGGCAGGTAGGACCAGTGCATAATATGCAGGACCATTGGACACTTTGCTAGGGATTGCCCTGGGAAGAAGAAAAGGCTCAAGAAGCAATTTGGTACAGCTATCGTCCCACGGCCTCGACAGGGGGGTGGTACAGGTCCAGCACCTGCTCAGTCTGACAGGGGGGTGGTATAGTTCCAGCACCTGCTCCTCGGTCTTGACAGGGGAGTGGTACAGGTCTAGCACTTGCTCCTCGACCTCCACATGGCGGTCCTCCTCAGGATGGTGGTATAGCTCCTACTTGCTAGAGTGCTCCTCCACTGAGAGCTCCTTTGATATCGCCACCTTCTACCTCATGTGCCTGTCGACCTTCTATCTCAGGGGCACCGGTTCGTGTGTAGATTCCTCCTTCAGGTCACGAGGATACACTAGAGGACTCTGCTTCACCTCGGGCTATCCCAATCTCACCTCACAGTTTGAGACGCTTCAGCTACAACCTCCCCGGTTGCAGCTTCTCCCCTAGAACCAGTGGTGCTAGACACTCTCCTCGAGGCAGTAGAGGTCTCTGCGGCTGGGCAGACACATGATCGAGAGCAGTCCTCACTTCCTCCCTTGGATAGGGAGAAGGGGATGGTTTACACTATTGATCCTCTTCCCTCAGAGAGGATCCTTCGCACTCCGGTGTCTGGCCTGATTCACAGGAACTCATTTTCAGCTCTGGCAGATGCTTTAGATTTCCCAGAGCAGTTTGTGCCCTCTACTTTTGGTGAGCCAGTGATTGGGTTTCCTGTTGACAGGGCTTCTTCGTTAGGTGGTAGGGTTCTTTCCCCTGTTGATTTTTTGCCACTTGGTTCCATTTCTCACTCCTCGAGCAGGAGTTCTTTCCCTGTTGAGGGTTTTGTTTCCGCCACTAGGTTGGGTAAGGTGTTCCACTCTACATCCTCCCGTCGATGAGGATTATTAGTTGGAACATACAGGGCCTAGGTGGCGTCCCACATCGTCGCCGCAAACAGCTGATTCGGGATCAGCTTCATCCAAGTGTTACTGGGGGTTCTATTGATATCTTATTTATTCAGAAGCACAAACTGGATTCTAGAGATTGTGCCAAGTTAGAAAAGTTGCTTTCTGGCCATACATTTTGGTTGCTTGCCTTGGGCACTAGGGGGGGCACTTCTATTTCAGTTTCGCAGTCGGTTCTCCCCTCAGTTGTTGGACGCGGAGTCATTATTCCCTCTAGGGCTGGTGTAAGGTTGGTTTCCTTAACTTGTATACCTCCAACATTAGAGGGGAACGTGCCATTATGTGAAAGGATTTGCTCTTCTAGGCCCCCATTGCGGATTCATGGGTGATTGGAGGTGACTTTAACATGGTTGAGTTACCATCAGACAAAAAAGAGGGTAGAGAAGGAGGACTTCACTCTTTGGAGAGAGCAGCTTGGGATGCCTTTCTTTTTCACTATTGTGGCAGAGATACTTGGTTAGATGATGCCTTTCTTATTCAGCCACGGTCCCTCCTATTCTCTTGGTCGAATAGGAGGTAGCAGATGCCTATTCATGCACGCATTGACAGATTCTATGTAGATGATTGACAGATTCTATGTAGATGCCTATTCATGCACGCATTGACAGATTCTATGTAGATGATTGAGCACTAGACAGAGGTAGATTGGTATGCATTGCTGCTGGGGTTTTCACTTCAGACCACTTTCTTGTTGTGCTGGCTATCTCAGAGCCTCACTTGAGAGACCGGTCGGCCAGTATTAGGATTCCAGATGTCTTGTACACAGAGGAGGACCTTACAGAGGCAGACCTGCAGATATGGGTTTCTCATGTCCAGGGTGGGCAGCCATATCCATCACATGTAGTTGCTGCCCTTTCTGGTATTAGCGACTTCTACCACTCAGTTGCTTATACTAAGAGATGAGATATTCTTAGATGTGAGATTGGTGTTCGCTACAAGTTGGTAGCTTTGCAGAGGGAAGAGTAGAAACGGCCTTCAAATGCTTGGATTCAGGAGCGCCTTGTTGCAGCAAGGACTCATCAGCAGATATTGCTTGATCAGAGAGCAGAGTATGCCTTTCATGCACGGGTGTCCTTTTGGATTCAGATGGGTGGCATAGTCAATAAACACTTTTTCTCTACTCTTGGCCCTAGAAATAGTAGAGAGAGTGTATCCCAGCTTATTGACTCACATGGGGTTTTACAAACAGATCCAGATAATGTCATGCGCATAGCTTCAGATTTTTATGCCTGGGATAGAGAGGATGCTAGACAGGTTATTTGGCAGAGCATCCCCTTGGTGGTGAAACCGGATATGCATTTTTTGCTTGATGCACCTTTCATCAACACAGAGTTCAGGATTGCACTTTCAGTCCTTCACAAGGGCAAGTGCCCAGGTTCGGATGACCTCACTCCTTTTTTCATTGCATTTTGGGATATGATTGGAGACTACATTACGTTAGCCTTGCAGGGCATTTGGGACTCTGGCGAGATGCCCGGGACGCTCAAAGAGGGTCTCATCCACCTTATCCTGAAAGGTTGTAGAAATTTAGTATCCCAGTGGAGGCCTATCACACTTTTGGGGACATGTTACAAGATTCTGGCCAAGGCAATCAGCCTCTGATTACAGCTCCTTCTCCCAGATCTTATTCATGACACTCAGACGGGATTTGTGCATGGCAGAAGTATTTTTAATAACATTTTCTCTTTTTGGGAAGCTTCAAAGTGGGCCATGCAGAGCGGCCAGAATCTAGCCATTCTACTCTTGGATTTTAAGAAAGCTTATGACAGAGTAGATTGGGATTTTTGGAGGGCACCCTTCTACGTTTTGGCTTTACTGATGCTTGGATCAGAGGTGTTTCCTCTTTGTACAGATCAGCCGACAACCAGGTACTTATTGGTGGGATAAGGGGTGAGAGATTTCAGATTTCTAGATCAGTTCATCAGGGATGTCCCCTTGCTTCCTTTCTTTTTTTGTTCGTGGCTGAAGCTATGAGTATCTATGTTAGATCTCAAGCTGACATCTTTGGGCTGAGACTTCCCATCAGAATGGAAGAGGAGCTACTTAACAGTGAGTTGGCAGATGACACAACAGTTTACTTGGATGCCACACCACAGATGCTCACTTCTTTCAGGACAGCATTGGATTTATTTTGCTTGGCAGTGGGAGCGCAGATAAATTGGCATATATCCAATGGCTTTTGGATCAGTGATGAGGACACTCCAGTTTAGGGGCCTGACATAGGATTCACTTGGGTTCAGAGAGGTGTGCCTGTCAAGTATTTGGGTTGCTAGGTTGGCTTGGATATTTCTTCCATGCATTAGTTTGCTCCCGTGTTGGAGAGCATCAGGAGGAAGCTCATTTTTTGGAGCTCAGCCAAGTTGGATCTTGCCTCTAGAGTTGTGGTGGTCAACCAGGTCCTCTTGGCCACGCCCTGGTTTGTTTGTTCATGCTGGTGCCATTTTAGGGACTACATCACTCAGCTCAGAAGATCGATCAGAAATTTTCTTTGGAGTGGGCTTGATGGCACAACAAATGTGTTAGCCAGGGTGGCTTGGGAGACTCTCATTATCCTTACACATGAAGGGAGTCTCAATATTATTGATCCAGATTTACAGTGTAGAGCTTTGCTCTGCAAGATTGTGGTGCGGGGACTTATGCCAGGGTAGGAGTCGTGGAAGGCATTTCTTATTAGCAGCATATAGACATGCACACCTTCTTCAGACTGGATGAGCAATATTAGGTCGATTTTCACCACATCTTACCTCAGATCACCTTTGTCCCCTCTCATGGTTGCCATACTGAAAGCATGGGTCAGTTTCAGAAGCACTCTTCGGCGGATTCCTCCTTCCTCTCGTGAAGAGATTGATAGGCAATCGATCATGTGGTATGACAGTATATTGGATGATCATGGCAGACCACTTGGTGTCTCACTCTACATGCAGTGGTCCAGGTGGGGGAGGGGTTCCGCATCATCTTTGGGGTCATGGAAAGCTTTCCGCAAGCTTCCAGAGGAGACCAAATCTCAGTTGACAGGATATCTCAGAGAGAGTGCAAGGAGGATCTTGCAGATTGAGGCATTTTCTTCTAGCGGATTGGGTAGACACAGATGATATGCCACTCACTTGCTCCACTTGGGTAGGTACTTTTATGAGAGGCAGTGTTCCTCTTTAGGTTTTGGCCTTTCGAGATGCACATGAGGATGCTTTAGTTTTTAGTGTGCATAATGGTGGCAGATTGCTCAGGTCTACAGAGGACATCTTGCTTGAGTATGCTTTTCAGCCTATTAGGGTTGTAGAGGGCTTTTGGTGTAGGGATTAGATTCAGAGTGGTTCCTCAACCCAGACCCCCGGCTACTCTTCATCGGATCTTGGAGGCTTTGGCTCTACGGGGGAGTTCCCATTAGGTATTTGCAGGGGGACCCTAGAGAGTGGGAGTGGATTGACGTAGGGCATCGAGAGAAGAGCATCCCCTTCTTTTGTTACACGACGGTCAGTAATGTTAGGAGATTCTAGCTCAGTAGTAGAGGTTGGAGACCTTCCAGAGTTCCTCATTGGGAGACATTTAATATCACTGTGGATTTGCAGAGGTGTTTCTGGAAGAGACTTTGGAAATCCCATAGGAATAGAAAGATCACTCTCTTCTTTTGGCTTCCTATCCATGATGGGATTGTAGTGAATCTTTAGAGATCCAGGTTCGGAGCCAACCCTACTTGCCCTCGTTGCCTCTCTGCTTTGGAGACTATTCAGCATTGCTTATGGGATTGCAGATAGGCGAGCATGATTTGGATAGGGGTAGCCAGGGTTTTCAGTCAATTTGCCCACTCCCCATTCTTTATGACATAGGGCTCAGTGGCTTGGCTTTCTCTTACAGGGCCTTAGGTATTCTATGAGAGACTTGACTCCTCTCGGGCCATTTCGATTCGACGTCTTCAGGTTGAGTCTTGTTCGTTGGATGTGATACCACACCTTTCTTTTGCAGCTGTACATGCCTCTGTGGATACCTCTTGGGAGATTCTAGCGAGCATAGCATCCTAGCATATTTGGAGAGTCAGATGCATAGAGGCATTGGAGGGAACTCAGGTTCATCCCTCGCACACATTGGCTAGTATCTGGACAGACATATCTGGACAGACACTGTACATACTTTGATGGCTGTATGGACGAGTATGCAGGGAGACTCCTGCGCAGCCTCATCTAGGAGGGCTTCTTTTTTCAGGGAATGGAAGGATTCTCCTTTCTTCTCTGAGACTCCTACAGGGTTGAGGTGGTACTTTCAGCCTCAGCCTTGGTTGTTTTTCGCCTCACTTTGAGGGGGTTTATTTATCCTCATGATTTCATGATGTATTCCGCTTAGAGCTTGCTCTCGTGGGCTTTTTCTCTTACTTAATAGAAGTCTATTTCTTGAAAAAAAAAGTATCAAACTCTTCCATTTTCAGCTTATAAAATTGAGAGTTGGTAATCTTGTTACCAAATATATTCTCAAGGCGTGCCCAAATCTCCTTTGCCTTGGACTTGAAGTCGATGTGATGAATCAATGAATCATCTAGGCAAAGCCCATTGATTGCGATGGCTCTCGAATTGTGTTGCTTCCAAATCTTTCGTGTTTGAAGCTCCGTTGATGCCTCAAGTGCTTCATCATCTTCAATGGCATCCAAACTTTCTCCTTCATGAGGAGTTGCAGTTTTGTTTGCCGTGTGGGAAATCCGTCCCCCTTGAATTTGTCCACAAGGAGAGAGTTGGTGGAAAGCGAACCCATAAAGCTGGCATAGGATAGAGAAGAGTGATGGATAGAATGAAGGGCACAAGCGAGCTGAGGGAGATATGGCAGGTTGAGGAAGAAATGGGAGAAATGGCGGGCAAAAGGAAAAAAAAATGGCGGGCACAATGAAGATGTAGGAGAGGAAGAAATGGCAGGTAGAATATGGGCACCAACTTGCGGGCAACAACTCCAAGAGAATGTTAGGCAGAAGAAGCAAATGGCGGGCTAGAGAAGAGATCAACGATCAAGAGGATGGATAGCTCCACGTTGATCTGGCTGCATCATGCTTGGGCTGTCAAATCATTGAGCTCTAGAACAAAATTCGTGCGCAGAAATAAATTTCGTCACTTCTTACAAGGGCTGTAACTTTTCACAGAAAACTCAGATTGCAATGATGTAAAAATGACATTTGTAGTACTTAGAGTCCTCTACAACTTTGCTGAAGAGATAAAGCCGTGATTCTGCTTCTAGATCCGGATAGAAGTGTCACATCGTCTGCAGGTCACAGAAAGATGTAGTTGAAGGAAGGAGAAGAGAGGTGGCAGATCATGGCATGGAGAAGAGAGCTCTAGATGGAATTGGAGAAGCCATTTCTCTAAGGGGTATGAGGGAGAGAGGCTTCAATGTCCTCAATCTCTTACCTTAACCTCTTGGAAGATAGTCTAGCTCTGATACCATATGAAGATGCAAGACATGGAATGGAATGGAAAGGAAAAGCAAGACTAGGAAAGCATAATGGAAATGAAATCATACGAGAAAGAAATATACAACCAAGCAAAGCTCTATCAACCTTCGTCAGCGTCAAATTAATGAAGGTTGGATTAGCAAGTTGGATCCATAACCTAATTGGCACCATCCTAAGCTCTTTGATGTAATCTTCTTAAAGGAGTACTTACGGGCATCTCCATGTCTCAGAACCCATCCCCAGTTCTATGCAGTTCCACGGTGTAAAAAATGGAAAGCCAACATACACACTTTGGTTGAAGATCGAACCATTAATTGGCCAATGATCGAACCATACTCTGGTGTAGAATGGAATATCCAAAGCACAATGGTCCGAGCACTTCAGCAGCATGAGCAAATAATGCGCGGCAACATTGATCGCTTCCCTCGCCAAAGTGCTATATTTTGTAAAACATTGGAATTCATTCTAAAGGTCCCATGTAATCTTGATTCCCATTTGCCTCCACTCAGCTTTAATCCCAATGAAAGGATCGATGCTCAGATTAAAAGCTAACTCTATCAAAGAGTGATCTTCTTAGAAGCACACCACATATCTCTGTTCGAGCAAATGGTGGATACAGGCTACCTGAAAACTGCACAAAAATTGTATGGTGCTAAGGCTTTACAACAGGATCGACTGGCACGACACAAGTTCCACAGCCACTGGACTAAAAGCATGGCAACCCAGGTACATGCTCACAATCAGCCATAACCCGAGGACGGGTAATAAAATGGATCCAGGAGTATGTTGTCTCTGTGCCAACATGGACTTAGGTAGAATAGCATGTGTGTGTAGAGTAGCGGAAAAGCTCCGCTTGTACTTGCATAAGGCTAGAAATAATCCCTCTTAGAAATCCAACTTACAAGTTCTATAAACGACTCCTACATGCGAGTTGTACATGCGAGTTGTACATGCAAGTTCTACATACGAGTTGTACATACGACTTCTACATGCAACTTTTATATGCGAGTTCTACATGTAGAAAGAGAATGTGTTACAACTTCTATATGCGAGTTCTACATGTAGAAAGAGAATGTGTTACAACTTCTATATGCGAGTTCTACATGTAGAAAGAGAATGTATTACAACTTCTACATACGACTTCTACATGTAGAGAGAGAATGTGTTACACTTCCTACATACCGAGAGAGAAGCTCTCCAACTTGTATATATACTCCATAATGGAATGAAGCCCGCACTCTTTGGGGCATTGTGTTGAGTTCTACTTTGGTTATCCAAGCAATTGTCTCAAGTGTCCATGCTTCCTTGCACTCCACATCCAAAAGCATGTCCTAACCTTGCAACTCCTCCTCACTTCTCCTCTGACCTTGCAACCCATCCTGTCCCTCTCCTCCTTCCTCCTCCTCCTCCCTTCTCCCTCCTCCTCCTCCCTCCTCCTCCTCCTCCTCCTCTCTCCTCCTCCCTTCTCCTCCTTCTCCTCTCTCCTCCTTCCTCTTTCTCCTCCTCCTCCACCTTCTCCTCCCTCCTCTCTCTTCTTTCCCCCATGCTCTTATACCTTCTTTCTCTCCCACTCCTATGCTCCCCCTAAACCCTTTGTTCCTCGACCCTCAAACTCCATGATCTACGAGGGAGATGAGGTCTCCACCATGTACTATACCCTAAACCTTGGATCCTCCTTCTAATCTTGGAACCTCCTTCTAAACCTTGGAACTCCCTCTAACCCTGAAACCTCCTTCTAAACCTTGGAACCTCCTCCTAAACCCTGCAACCCCCAATGAAGGCGAAAGCCTTCATTACCTTAATCATGATGATACATGTTCCTTTTACACATCCATGCACTTTGTTTGCTTATCACACTTAAGCCTACGTCTCTTACCGAAACACGACTCGAGGTCCTAAGCTACACATATACTACAACCGACAACCCCAATATATCTGTAGATGACAAAAAGCCTCGGAACCCTGCATACTAAGAATACCCAGCTCTTCCTACGAAAGCAGTAGGAAAGAGTAAACAGCTTCTTGCACTAGGTGTTAGAATGGCACTGGTGCATTTTTTAGGCTGAACGTCATTACATTAGAGACGAAGACCCCCCATTCGATGATGAATGCCATGATTTTTTTGCCTCTTTGGCCATTCAGACCTGATTATACCCATTGAACTCATTGAGGAATGAGATCATTTGATGCCCAGCGAGTGCGTCTAACTTGGAATCCTAACATGGAATCATGAAAAGGAGAGGGGATGGATCGGTCACGGTTGTGATGTTAAGCTAGCGGTAATCCACGTAAACCCGCAACTTCTTCTCTTGGGTACAATTACAATTAGGAGATCCAAGTCACAATGTCGGTAAATGAAACCCACTTGCAGTACTTTATCAATCTCTTCCTTGACCCGTTTTGCATAGTTTGGGTTCATCCGGTAACATTGTTGCTAAATCGATTTAGCATCATCCTTAAGGACAATCATGTGCTGATAAAACTAAGGGTCAATACCCTTCATATCTATATAGCTCCATGCGAAGACATCAACAAATGTCCCAAGAGAAGGACTTTTAGTTTTATTTGGAACTCGGGGCTGAGCCAAGTGCTAACAAGGACCATCCGTGGGTCATTCTCGATGCCAAGATTAATGTCTATTAGGGCATCCTCGGTCACCCTTCAAGAGTGTTGCAATTTCCACTCAAAATCTTATCTTCAGCTGCTTCAAGCAATGGATTCGGATCATCCTTGACTAGCAAATCATCATCTAGCAATGGTCTTTCTCAAGGGAAGTGGTATTTGTCGAGTATGGAAACTACATCCACCTCGCAACGCGAGTAACAATGTCTGAGTTCTTCCGAAGGAACTCCTCTTTGTCGTCATCAAGTCCTTTGGTCATGTTGACCTCTTCAGCCATTTGTGGACGGACGTGTGTGAATTGGCCTCTTGGCCTTGAGGGACATCTTTACTTTTTTCTTACCCTGTCAGATCGTGACCTGATCATAATGCCAGTCTTGTTTCACACGTGCTTGCCGCAGCTACAATCTATTGAGCAATATCAGATAGGCATTGCTAATGTCTAAAATCTGAAGAACAATGATGGCAACCACGAACGTTAGATTTGCCACCCTAATCAAAGTGCTGCGGAAGAGGCCAATCGACTGTACACGGCATTGATCTACTATCCTAACCACAAATGACACTAGTTCCCATCCGAAGAATCCAAGACACCAGCACATATCATCCAATATTACGTTGACCCCTAACTGCAATTGGGCAATGCGCCTGGAATCACTTGCCCCTCTAATGTCACTATAATCACAACAATATTGATGCTTTTGGTTGTGTTGATGGTAGTTCTAGCTGGGTGACACACACCATAAGACTGTCCCAGACAATCCTATGACGTGTTAGGAAATGGAGTCAACTTGAGTCAATTTTGGTTTGTTCTAATGAGTCCTAGTGTGAGTTTTATAGTACTAGGTGTTTAGGAGTGCCACACATCATATTGGGAGTTATCCCATATACATTTGGTACTTTGTGTGTGTGTGCCTATCCTATAAAGGCATTGTACTTTCACTTGTCAAATCAATCAAGCCTCAAGTGTCATCTGGTTATGTAAGTACTTTCCTTTTGGTTGTTCATTTCTTTCTAGCATTTCATTTCCATTTCCATTATGTTTACTATCTAGTCTAGTCTTTCATGTCTTAGCCTAGACTACCTTGCCTCCCATCCAGTTCCAACATGATGCACATGGGTAGGATTGATACTATCGATAAAACTACAACACTGAGCTGGTTATAGAGCTTCTAACGGAAGGTTAGTACCAAATCCACCAATAGTTGCTTGATTGGCACATTGATCTATAAATCCTTCACCACACTCCAAATGTCAAACTCAACCTTGGAAGACACTTGCTCACCCGCACCTAGATTTTTCGCCATTTTTCAAAACACACTCAACCCGATCTAGGGGAGTTCCTCTTGCTCTTTAAGAATTGTTTCCAATGGGCTCTTTATACTAGACATCGGGTCAACTGGAGGTTGCAAATACTACACCCACTCAGTCACACTGTCATGAACATTTGCATGATCCTATCAATTAATTGGCTCGAGATTGGCTCTTTGTTCTTCTTGTCTGGTCGGCCAGACAACAACATGGGACCTAGCGGAATCTTCATCGCCCGTATCACCACATTGGTAGTGACACCAATGTCAACCATTGCAATCTCTGGCTCGTCTAGAGCAACAATATGTACATTATGGATTTGAGGTGTTGCAAGCACTGGCACGGCAAGCTTAGCACACAATGCATCCTTCTTGGCATGGTGTTTCTTGAACAGCTCGCACGCACTCTTTCGATGGCCGAGCACATCATAGTAATAGCAAATTATCTGGCCCGAAGACCACAATAAGGTCTTTGACAAGGGGGATAGGGTCTGTCTTGAGCGGCTAGATCTGCATGACCAGGGCCGCAGTTTAAACTAGGGCGATAGGCATGGCTTGGACAGGAATCATAGTGGGCACAGGTGGCATGATGATGAGCGTTGTATCTACAAACGTCAATGGTGTGAGTTGTAGTTTGTCATATGGCACAATATAGCTGATTGAGGCCGCATTCCTCTAGTCCACGGCCGTTGTGCGACATTTTGAACACCAAACACCACGACGTAGACGTCGGGAGACTTCAGTGCCATCTTCAAGCAAGCGAGTCGCAGCAAGGCCACGATCTATGGTTGATGTGTTGGGTTTGTTGGTCGCCCTTTTGCACTCATGGCGTTCACGAGATTTATCATCCGCACTTCTATCATCAAAGTCTGTGTCAGAACAGTTGTCAACCCCATGGATCCTTGGTTCACGCTTTGTGTGGACCAGAATTTGTTCGACACGACAGGCACCATCGACGATCGTTTCGAAGGTCAACGCTGCGACATCAAGGACGCAACAGCTTGTTTTAGTTTACAATTTAACTCGTGCACGAAGTACGAATTCAATACTTCCTGGGCGAGGTCCGATTGGTTCATACGTCCAAGCTTTTCGAGGATGTGAACCGCCATCTTTTCTACGTGGTAGCGAGCCAAAAAGTTCGCATGGAGGGTAACAAAATCTTGGGAACGGAGTAACGACATACTGAGCAGTCCAGATCATCGCCCTGCTGTGGAGAGTAGCGAGACGAGGAACATCGCCATTTTGACGGGTTCAATTGGTGCACCGCAGAAATATTTGCCAGCCATGCACTTTAAAACAACAGTAGATGTGCATTAGCATCCTCCTCCGAGAAATCACAGAATTTGGGATACTTGACAATCATGGTTGGGCGACGAACGTGAACACGAACTGGTTATTGTTGAAAGGCGATCAATAGAGGATACAAAGGCGCAACAGGGATACCATTTGATGTGGTTGCAACAAAGCGCGGGAGAAGAGAGATAGAATCCTCGGAATGCTCGTCAAGTACAAGAGCATTGCTACTTGTAGTCCAAGGGCTCGACGGATTCTTGAGAGTGACATAGTTCGCGGTTTCTAAAACAACATGTCGCCAAAGTGTTAAAGGGATTTTTGCTACGTTAATTGGTCGTATCGATACAACGTTTCACATACACAACCGCAAGCCGAAAATGAAGCAAACGGATCGGGCAGTTTAACAGTACACGTTTGAGTTTGAGTCGAGTTGCTTAATCAAACACGATGATGAAATATAAAAAAGAAACACAGTTAAACACGGAGACAAGGTTGGACGCCAGAAACAAAAATGAGGAATACATAGCTCGAAATTTCCTGCGGAGTACAACAACTCAGCCGACGGGTTTAACTGAGCAAAGTCACTTGTGTTTCAGAAGTCAGAATCAACAACATACACCTCTTATAAAGCCTAGTTTCCACCAACGGTCATCATAAAATGCCATGCGATTTGAACTAAAAGTCATTTGAATGAACAAAAACGGCTGTACCGACGATGCTATATTAACTAGGGGTGGCACCGTATTGAACAAGAAGCGGCACACGGCACTAACCCAGAGCGTTCGCCCTCTTGAATGTGCCTTTAAAGGGCTTGACAGAGGCGGGTTCAGGTCGGGTGACTGACGAATTTGCAATATTATCGAAATGCCTACCCGATCGAGGTGGTCGAACTGCTATCACTACCTTTTAGGAGACGGTCTTGGATCTCTATCCCGTTTACTGTCCTACCCAGACCAAAGATGCATGGCAGCCATCCACGAGGCTGTGTGACACAATGGTTGCTCAAAGCACATAGGGGTGATCAGGACACATAGCTAGACGCCAATCAGAGTATGATCACATAGCACCAACCAAGAGGACCCATGGTCAGAGTTTTTCCAGCCACACAGCACCGACCGACAAGACCCACGGAGATGGTGGCTTCGAGGACCCGAGCCACGGCTAGAGACACACCAAACTCATCGCGCACTGAGGCACACATCACGTTAGGAGACCTTACCTCCGTGCTCATCAGACTGGAAGCCTGACCCATAAGAGTGATGGTGGCACTCCCATAAGGCTATAGCTAGGATAGTCGCCTGTGACCTCTCACAAGTTATATGCCACCACATCAGCTTGGCACATTGAAGCCCCCCTCCCAGAGTTGATGCCCCTAGTAGCTCCCACTTTGAGGGCCCAAAGAGTTAACTCTTTATGTATCTACACCGTTATGTTAGAGACTTTGAGTTTTCCTTTGTATTCGTCATGGGTGTTGATGCTTGCTTCGTGGCTCCACCCTCAGCTCATTGTGTCTGTTTCATTTTAGTCTCATAGACCCTTTGGTCTTCCGAATACTTTTAGTAAAATTTCTTTCTGTCTGTCTGTCTACACATTCGAGTTTGTCCTGGGGCATGTCGGAGGATGAGATCGACGACATGAAGGCAGTATGGATCAGTGGGACGAGATGATGGCGAGGATGGACACAACCAAAGATGCAAGAGCCACACATGATGTAGCAACAGTTGAATGTAGATGGCTAGAGCAGCATGTAAATAGTAGAAATCCATGTGCTAAATCATCAAAGTACCTAGAATCGAATGTAGAATCCTCAGCTTGTGATGGGCTGCATAAGCAATAGGCTAGGAAGAGAGTTCCAAGGCTAGGAGGGTAAGTCCTCATTCAATTTAGTTGAATTCAACCAAGAGCATGGAGGCTCAATTGGAAATGAATGAGTATTACATTGCAATTCAAAAAGGGATACATGGAGTAGCTAGACCCTGCCTCCCCCTCTATAGGTTCGGGCCTAGCAAAATTTACAACAATGATTATGGGATAGCCATCCTAGGATCCTAGGATCAACATTAGGCTTCCTCACTACATATCTCACCTTCCTATGGAAGAAGCCTCACTCTCAGATCTTTCTTCAAGGCACACCATCATGTCTCTTACACCATGGCTATCCAAATAGACGATCAAGGTTTGAGATCATCTTAGAGAAGATCAACACGTACCACTAGCTCAAAAAAATGACTCTACTACCATGTTAAAAAATCCATGCAGTTGAAATATGTAAGTGTTTGGTATATGCATCCAACGAAGCTCAATGGGAACACTGTGATTAAACTTCAAACACTTTTGTGTACACGAGAAATACTTCGCAAGCACTTAGATCGGGAGTAATAGAACATTCAAAGTAGATGTATTCCTCTAAACTAAGCAAGATGATCATATTTGGGGCAATTGCACTATTCTTCGGGCATAGCAATATGGCAACAATGTGAACAAAATGTTGAGATATCAAGCTCTATCCCCGACATATCTCCTGGATGACTATCATTTATGTCACCGTCTATGTTAGTTGTACTCGTGGTGTAGTTAGACTACCACGTATGTTTTGGTTTGGGTTCACATATGAACCACGTATTCTAGGTTTTGACATATAGGGTATTTCCCTCTTCTATTGTATTGTTGTTGTGTGCAAAAGTGAAGAAAGGCTTCACCCTCCAACCTTGTGTCCTCTCTCTTTTGTGTGTTGTGATGAAAGCTGAACTTGAGTCTCCTATCTCTCTCCCTCTTTCTTTACATGGTATCAGAGCCTTGTTCGTGGTAAGGAGCTCAAGAAAGAAAGCCAAGTTTGTGGTGTCCTGGTAAGAGGACCAGTGTTGCTTTCCTACTTCGAGTTTGGGAGCAAATCTTTGCAGGTAGCACAGCCAGAAGTGCAGGAGTGCACTGCTTCAGATTGAGAGGCCCTTCGCGGTGCGGCGAGAGCGCAGTATATGCACAGCCAGCTTCATAAAACAGTCCATTTTGAGGGCGGAAGTTCTTCGCAGGCACTCAGAAAAAGGCCCTGTTTTTGCTGTGCGACCACTGCGCGCGGCCAGTCGGTGGAAAGGTGCCACAGAAACTGCGTCGTATGCCTGTGTGCAGAGATATTGGGAGTTGCAGATTCATGCTTGTTGCCTGTTGATGCAAAATCGTCACTAGGAAGTGACTGTGTGGTGAAATACCACTTTCGTCAGTGTTGCAGATCTGCCCCTGTGAGGCTTTTCGCAGAAGTTTTGCTATTTGCCCTTGTGAGGCATTTGCTGTGTTTACAGGTTGCTGTTGCAATTCGTGATTTGTAAAATGTCTGAGAATCTGTCTACCATTGTCAGTGAGAAGCTTGACAAGAACAACTTCCAAGCATGGAAGTTCAGGATGACAAACTTCCTTATGGGAAAGGGAGTTTGGGATTACATCAGTGGTGAAACTGCAGAACCAGTTTTGGGTACTGCTCCCACTCCTGCTGAATTGAAGGCCTTTAAGGAATGGCATGAAAAAGCCAGAAAATGCTTGTATTGGCTATCTGTTAGCATTTCAGATTCTATGATTGTGCATATACAGGATCTAGAGACGCCTAAGGAAGCATGGGATACATTGGTGAAGCTGTATAGCACAAATACCAAAGCACGAAAGATGCAGCTAAAGCAGGAGTTGCACAATGTGCAAAGGAAAAATCTGAATATAAATGAGTATTCCTTGAAGGTGAAAGGCCTTGCAGATTCTCTTGCCTCCATTGGAGCACCTGTTGATGATGAGGACTTAGTGTCCGTGACCTTGAATGGTCTTGGGAAAGATTATGCACAATTTCGGACATCCATTGGAGTCCGTGAAACATTTCCTGATTTTCAGGAACTTATTGCTCTCTTGCTGAGTGAAGAGCAAAGGAATGGTGGTTCAGCCACCTCAACTTCTCAAGAGACTGCTTTCTACTCGAATACAGGTAGAGGCAGGGGTAGAGGAAGAGGCCGTTCTGGTGGCCGTGCAGGAAATCAGAACCAACAGCAACAACAGGAAAACCAGTCCTATGGAGGAGGACGTGGTAGTTCTAGAGGCAGGGGGAGCCAAAGAGGCCGTGGTTCATGGCAAAGGAACCAGCAAGTAAATAGCAGCACAGAATGCTATTATTGTGGAAAGCCTGGACACAAGGAGAATACATGCTATAAAAAGCAGAATGACATCAAAAGTGGAAAGTTGCAGCAAAGCAACTATGCATCATCAAGTGGGCATGGTGACGACAGAAATGAGCACCTTGTTGTGATGCAGCATATGGTTAACTCCATGTCAGGAGATGCTGCAGCTTGCAATGATGTTTGGTATGTTGATTCAGGTGCCTCTAACCACATGACCAGTCATGGTGAGTGGTTTCATGATGTCAGAAATTTGGATAAGCCAGGTTATGTTGAAACAGGTGATGATACTGCGCACCCAATTACGCAGGTTGGTAAAGTGCCATTGGCTATGCAGGATGGCAAAACAAAGTACTTGGCAGATGTACTTCATGTTCCAAAAATCACTAAGAACCTGGTTTCAGTTGGCCAGATGGTTGAGCAAGGTCTGCAGGTTAGATTTAATCCTGATGGATGCTTCGTTGAAGACCTGAAAAATAAATGCCGCTTGGTTGCGAAAGGCAACAAAAATGGAAGAATGTTCACCTTGGATGTTGATATGCCTGAGGTGAAAGCTGCTATGTTTGCGCATGGGAGAGGTGTCATTGCAGATATTGAGATATGGCACAAGCGCATTGGGCATGTGAATATACAAAGGCTGAAATCTATGCAAACGAAAAACATTGTTACAGGTTTGCCTAAATTCAGAGTTGAGGGAATGCAAAAGGTATGTGAAGCATGCCAAATGGGTAAGCAGGCCAGACATGCATTTCCCAAAAATGCTAAGGTGAGCAAAAGACCTTTGGAAGTGATCCATTCAGATGTTTGGACAACCAAAGCTACTTCTATTGGTGGATGCCATTATTATGTGACGTTTATTGATGACTACACTAGGAAGGTGTGGATTTATTTTATGAAGCACAAAAGTGAAGTGTTCAGCCACTTCAAGGCTTTTAAGGCCATGGTTGAAAAAGAGAAAGGTGTGCATATTAAAGTGCTAAGATCTGATGGAGGGGGAGAGTACTTTTCAGAAGAATTTTGTGAATATCTGAAAGAACAGGGAATTCAAAGGAAGTACTCATGCAGGTCTACCCCTCAGCAGAATGGGGTTGCAGAAAGGAAGAACAGGCATATTGCAGAAGTAGGACGGGCGATCCTAAATGAGAAAAACATGCCTGATTATTTTTGGGCTGAAGCAGTAGCAACTGCTGTTTATATTATGAACAGAACCCCCACTGCAGCTGTCCATGGCATGACGCCTGAAGAAATGTATACAGGCCAAAAACCAGATATTTCTCACTTGAAGGTATTTGGTTGCATAGCTTATGTTCATGTTCCTGATGAGAAGAGAACAAAGCTGGATCCAAAGGCAGAAAAATGCATCTTTATTGGATATGCTCAGCATCAGAAAGGGTATCGCTGTTATAACCCTTCCACCCGCAAAATGCAAGTGAGCAGAGATGTTGTTTTTTATGAAATGAGCAGCTGGTATGCACCAACTGTTATGGTAGGAGATGCAGATGCAGAAAATGGGAATGCTGCAATAAATGCAGAGCAGCAATCTCAAGCCTTGAGTGGACCCAGAGAGTCCTCTACTAGTGGATCTAATGCATGGACAGGGAGATTGAGATCTAGTGAATCGTCACATGGCAGCCCTGATAGTGTTGTGCAGGTATCACATAAGGGAAAAGAAAAAGTGGACCATGCTCCAGTGTTTGATGTGTCTGCTGGTAGCTCTCATGTTGATGGAGAGTCAAGCGGCTCTGAAATGAGCCTTGATGAGGAACTTGGGATTCCTTCTGTTGTTACACCTGGTGCAAGGAAAAGCAGGCATGATTTAAAGACTCCTGCAATTGATCCAGTTGTACGGAGGTCCACTCGTATTAAGTATCCAGTTGACAGGCTGAGATATGATGGGTATACAGCACATCACTATGCTTATATGGTCAAGGTTCTAGAAGAGCCAGAGCCCACATGTTTTGAGGATGCAGCAGGGCATAAAAATTGGGAAGCAGCTATGGATGAAGAGATGGCTGCCTTGGATGCAAACCACACTTGGGATTTGATGCCTTTGCCTCATGATAAGAAGGCTATTGGCTGCAAGTGGGTTTACAAAGTAAAGCACAATGCTGATGGGTCTGTTAGCAGGTACAAGGCAAGATTGGTTGCCAAAGGTTTTGCACAGACATATGGAATTGACTATGAGGAAACTTTCAGCCCAGTTGCAAGGATGGCAACCGTGAGAGCAGTAATTGCTATGGCTGCTGCAAAGGGATGGTCTTTGCATCAGATGGATGTGAAAAATGCCTTCTTGCATGGTGACTTGCAAGAAGAGGTTTATATGATGCAGCCAGAAGGTTATGAGGATAATGCACACCCCGATTTTGTATGCAGGTTGCGCAAAGCCTTGTATGGCTTAAAACAGGCGCCGAGGGCATGGTCAGACAAGATAGGGCAATATCTTGTCACTATTGGATTTCAGATTTCCAATTCAGATTTTTCACTTTATGTGAAAAGGACAAACAGAGGGATTGTGCTTATAGTCATCTATGTTGATGACTTGATTATTACAGGTGATAGTGATGCAGACATTAATGAAGTGAAGCTGCTGTTGAAGCAGAAATTTGAGATGAAGGATTTGGGAGAGCTGCGTTACTTCTTGGGCATTGAGGTTATTAGATCCCCGAGTGGGATATGGCTGTTGCAAAGGCAATACGGTTTGGACATGCTGTCCAAATATGGGATGACAGGCTGTAAGCCTATTTCTGTTCCATTGGAGCAGAATGTGAAGCTCAATGCAGAAACAAGTGAGCTTCTTGAAGATATTACTATGTACAGGCGCATAGTAGGTAGCTTGATTTACATGACTATAACCAGACCAGATTTGAGCTATGCTGTGGGGCTGGTGAGTCAGTTTATGCAGGCACCGAGGAAGCCACATTTGGATGCGGCTAGGCGCATACTGCGGTATGTGAAGTCCACATTGCATTATGGACTGTTTTATGAAGCTGGCTGTGCATTACAGGTACATGGATACACAGATGCTGACTGGGCTGGTAGTGTCTCAGACAGGAGATCTACTAGTGGTTTTATGTTTTCCCTTGGGAGTGGTGCCATCAGTTGGAGCAGCAAGAAGCAGCCAACAGTTGCCTTGTTGAGCACAGAGGCTGAGTACAGGGGTGCAGCAATGGCTGCATGTGAGGTAGCTTGGTTACGGAAGCTACTTGCAGATATGGGACAGTCAGTTCATGCAGCAGTTGTCATTCATTGTGACAACATTAGCAGCATCATGCTTGCTAATAACCCAGTTTATCATGCTAGAACGAAGCACATTGAGGTGCATTATCACTTTGTGAGAGAGAAGGTTCTAGCTGGTGAGATTGATCTTGTCTATGTCAGCACTGAGGAGCAGGTGGCTGATATCTTTACGAAGGCATTGGGTACCGAGAAGCTTCGCAGATTTAGGAGCTTGCTTGGTGTACGTGAGATGGATTTGAGCTTGAGGGGGAGTGTTGAGATATCAAGCTCTATCCCCGACATATCTCCTGGATGACTATCATTTATGTCACCGTCTATGTTAGTTGTACTCGTGGTGTAGTTAGACTACCACGTATGTTTTGGTTTGGGTTCACATATGAACCACGTATTCTAGGTTTTGACATATAGGGTATTTCCCTCTTCTATTGTATTGTTGTTGTGTGCAAAAGTGAAGAAAGGCTTCACCCTCCAACCTTGTGTCCTCTCTCTTTTGTGTGTTGTGATGAAAGCTGAACTTGAGTCTCCTATCTCTCTCCCTCTTTCTTTACACAAAATGGGAGCTTGGAAGTGGTGGAGATGGAGAAAACAAGCTAAACTCAAGATTGCAAAATGGAGAATTCATACTACATAAGTTGCCCAACATGACAAAACCCGAGGGTGGCACTCAATTAGAGTTAAACCACATGTGCTAACACTAACTCAACCTCTAACTTTATGATTATAGGCAGTTGAGCTCATGCAGTGGGGCAATAAGACAAGGTATGCAAACTTAAGGCCTAAAGTAGGCACCTAGGTCATGATCATGAGATACACAACTTGATGCCTTCTTTCATACATTCGAGATGTAAAAGGCCACATTGGACCTCAATCTTTTGGAGAAATAGACAACTGTAGAATGGACCCCAATCTTTTGGAGAAATAAACAACTGTAGAACAATCAAAGTAGATGTATTGCGCTAAATTAAGCCAAAAACCTCTTACAATAGCTCCCACATAGATCCATCACCATGCAGCAATGCACTATCATGGACACTCTTGTTAGGAAATGGAGTCAATTTGAGTGACTTTTAGTGTGTTCTAGAGTAGTACTATACTACTTTATATCCTAGAGTGCCATGTGTCACTATGGGACTTATCCCATATACATTTGACACTTAGAGTGTGTGTGCCTATCCTATAAAGACATTGTACTTTCATTGTCATTTTCATCAAGCCTCATGCCTTTCTTGATCATGCATGTGGGGTGTGTGGAATCACAAACTTCTTTACTTAATGTGCGTCGCATAGATGTGCAGACTCATCAATAGACAATGAACCAAAGTTCCTTGATGGGGTTACTGGGAAGTGGTATCTCATCAAAATCATACCCATCATTGGAACTTGGCATGGGCGTAGGAATTGGATTATTTGGATCCTGATATTCAAAATCAAATACTATCATTTTCTGCTGATGGAAGCACCAGAAGTGTCGGAAGTGATGATGGGGCAAGGAGAGAATCGGGGGACATTGGGGAGAAATATGGCAGAGTGATAGTTGCGGAAGGGGGAGCAGAGGGGAGGGGGGAAAGAACTAGGCAAATGGTTTGAGCAGCTTGGTAATCCTCAAGGGTAGGATTAGCAAGGGAGGGGAAAAAGTTAGGTGTGAGGGGCTCATAAGTTTGTGACTGTTGGGTTAGTTGAAAATGGTGAGAGACATGAGCAAAGAGACGATGGAGGGAATAGATGTTAGGCTGTCCACTCCTCAGGCGGATGTTTCTTCTTAGGGAAGAGGCACTGACCCTGAGGTAGAAATGCAGGGTTAACATCCTGAAGGTTGCTGCTATACATGGCTGTTTTTTCTCCTATAAATATCTGTAAATATGACTACTCATGTCAAATGCTTTACACTTAATGTTCAGGGAATGTGTGACAGTAGGAAATGGAAATCTATGTGGCTATATATCAATAGATTTTAGCCTGACATAGTGTCATTACAAGAACACAATCAACATCTCTATGCAGGAAAGACAGGTCATTATTGTGGATATGATATCTTCTATACTGGGGAGCACTCTTTGTCAGGGGTAGTCTTTTTTATCAAGCATGAGTTTTAGCCAGTTATTGTTGCATATTCTTCCTTGGCCAAGCTAGTGAATAGTTCTGACATTTGGATCATTTGGCTAGCTTGATGTTGGAGAACGACAGACGGTGATGATGTCTGGCGATATTGCTAATACAACTGGTGCCATGTAGCCATCCCGATGATTCTGTAGTACTTGGGGGAGGTTGTTCCAATGGCATTTCAGTACCTTGTATACAATAGTCATACTGTTGATCTGGCACTAACTCCCCTTGTGGCTCATCGACTAGCATGGTGTCGATGGGTGGTTCGAGTGCTGATGTAGTCTCAAGTTTTGGTGTCGATCTTTCCTCAGGTTCGGGTGTCGATCTTGTCTCGAGATCTGATTGCTACTGTTGGTGGAGACTTATTGGTTGCAGTTGTGCACCGAGCTATAGCATCTCATGGGGCAATTCTGCAATCTCGACCTCCAAAATAGGTATTTCTGCTAAGGCATCTGCACTTATCAATGTGATAGTAGGAGAAGTTGGTGACACTCCCATACTGGTGAGAAGGGTATGTCTAACTCCTCAATTGGTTTTGGTGACTGGGGTAGAGTCATTTCTCTTTCTTGTAGTTCTTTTTTGATGATTATAGCCAATAAGTGTGGAATTTTACATTTTTGGCCTAAAGAACCATCGAGTTTCTTGGTAAAGAAGATGACGAAGTGCTGGACCCAGTCTTGTTTTAGCTTCCTACTCAGAAAAACAAATGGGAAGGGAGCGATTTTTGCCACACTTAACCCCCAGGATTGTGGATAGGAATTGTGCTGCTTCCTTGAGGTGATGGTCAAGGATTGTGCGAAGCAATATGCCGTCTCTATGGATCAGTGTGTCCTTGGTGAGGAGAGATTGTACTTCGATAAACTTTGCATTAGCATGCTGTTTAGGATATTTGCCACCTTGTTTTGGTAGTGAGAACGCCTTTGAATGACTGTACTATCGAGGATAATGTTAAGTAGGCTCTGTTGTATAGTGATTGTACTGTACTTGCCAACCTTTGCATTGGTGGAGTAGTAAGAATGTAGAAAGTCCTTGATGTTTATGGTCAGGGTAGGACTGTCCTCCAAGGGTTCGAGGCTCTCATGCAAACTGCCTAGACCTCGTTGCTCTAAGTAAGATGTTGCTTCCTAGGAAAGAGCATAAGTCGATGTGGGTGGCGAGACAAGTTCTAGTGATTTGGCCCTATCAATGGCTGTGTAGGCCGGTTGTGACTGGGGTGGCATTTGTTCTGCTTGGTCATGCACTAAATATTCTTCGAAGCTATCGCTTTGGACCACAAATGTCTATGGTCTCCGTGGTTGAGAGGATGTAGATGGCTGCAAACTCTGGAAGGGGTCTCGTGGTTGAGGCGGTGGGCTCTTTCTGCACATCCTCTTCAGTGGCGGCATCTTTTTTGAACCTGCATCCATGTGCATGTAGTGTACTATTGATCATTAGATTGATTGGCATGCTGGTATAACCTTTTTATATGTGTGTGTGTGAGAGAGAGAGATCTTATTTTCATACATGCTTTGAGAGTGTGGAATGAAAGTCTGTGGTACAATTATTCATGCAATCATCTATGTGTCTAAGTAAAAGCGTGTGAGTGCACATGACCTAGTAGCTAGGTAGGGACTAACTATATGCTTTTTTTTTTGTTGGGATTTTCACAGGGTAGCTAGAACTTAGCCATCACTTCTAAGCCGTAGGTAAAATTGATTGATGCTACCTATATGTGTGAAGACGTACATATGCAAGTGAGTGCTCGTGATACAATCTAATCCTAACTAAGGAAGACTTGGTTTCCCAAATTTTTGTTTTTGTCGGGGATGGCTTGCTTGTTGATGTAGTAGTGCTTCAGTCGGCTCCCATTTATTGTTGTGTTGAATTGGACTCCATCCAATGTTTCTAGTAGCACAGCTCCGATGGGATTCATCTTTCGCACTCGGTAGGGTCCTTCACCTAGATACTTTAGTTTTCCCTTGTGTACTTTGGCATTGTATAATAGGACTAAGTCACCTTCCTTGATGTCTTTAGCTTTTAGATTTCTTTCAAACCATGCCTTTCTTCTGTGTTTTTCTATTATCATGGCATGGTAGGCGACTAGTCTTATCTCTGTATGCTTCTCCAACTAATAGAGCCTTTCTTTCAAGGACTCTATCTGACAAGAGTTCTTGGATTACCTTATTGACAAAATGTGTGTCTCTATCTGATACAATTTCAATGGGGCATCCGAATCGGGGATCACATTTTCGTATAAGAATCTTGCTGTGCTTTTGGCATTTGCCTTTCTGACTACTTTTAGCTTCAACCCATTTTGTAAAGTAATCAGTGGCCACAATGATGTAGCATGCCTGTGTTCCTTTTGCTGCTAGATGTATGGGACTAGAACTCAGTCATCACTTCTGATCCCTAGGTAAAATCGATTGATGCTACCTATATGTGTGAAGACGTACATATGCAAGTGGGTGCTTGTGATACAATCTAATCCTAACTAAAGAAGACTTGGTTTCCCAAATTGTCATTTTTGTCGGGGATGGCTTGCGTGTTGATGTACTAGTGCTTCAGTCGGCGGCTCCCGTTTATTGTTGTGTTGAATTGGACTCCATCCAATGTTTCTAGCAGCACAGCTCTGATGGGATTCATCTTTCATACTCGATAGGGTCCTTGACCTAGATACTTCAGTTTTTCCTTGTGTACTTTGGCATTATATAACAGGACCAAGTCGCCTTCCTTGATGTTTTTAGCTTTCAGATTTCCATCAAACCATGCCTTTCTTCTGCATTTTTTTGTTGTCATGGCATGGTAGGTGACTAGTGTTGTCTCTGTATACTTCTCCAACCGATAGAGCCTTTCTTTCAAGGATTCATGGTCTCCCATGCATTCCTGTACTGCTATGCGTAGACTTGGTATTACAAATTTGAGTGGGATCATAGCTTTAAGGCTGTACACCTATTGAAAAGGTGTGTTCCCTGTACTAACCTTGAATGTGGTTTTGTATGCCCATAAAGCTGTATTCAGTTTCTCTGCCCAATCAGAACGCTGTGGCTCTACTACCTTGGTGAGGATAATGCATATTATTTTGTTGGTGGATTCGGCTTGTCCATTCCCTTGGGAGTAGTAGGGTGTGCTTTTTCTATGGATTACCATGAAGCCAGACAAGAGTTCTTGGATTACCTCATTGACAAAATGTGTGTCTCTATCTAACACAATTTCAATGGGGCATCCAGATTGGGTGATCACATTTTCGTATAAGAATCTTGCTGTGCTTCTGGCATCTGCCTTTCTGACTACTTTAGATGTAGCCCATTTTATAAAGTAATTAGTGGCCACAATGATGTAGCGTGCATGTGTTCCTTTTGCTGTTGGATGTATGGGACCCACATAGTTAATCCCCCATTTTTCAAATGGTTTTTATGTAACAATTGTTGTTAGGGGATTGAAGTCTTTGTGTTGTGGTTTAGTAGTCTGTTAGCATACATCACAGCCTTTTACATATTCATAGGCATCTACTCACAGTGTTGGCCACCAGTAGCCTGCGAGGAGATCTTTTCTTGCTGTGGCTTCCCCTTGGAAGTGTCCTCCTGCAATGCCTTCATGGACTTCACTTAGGATTAGCATGATCTCATGAGGCATTACACATCATCTTAATATCTAGTCCTTGCCCATCTTATACCGTTGTCCTACAATGAGTTGATAGGGTGCATCCTTTAGAATCAACTTTCTGGCATCTATTGCTTTCATTTCAAGGGGTGGTCTTCCTGCCATCGAGTACCCAATGATATCTCCACACCATTCTAGAACAGCATCGATTTGAAATAGTGTGGCATCTGGTAAGCCATCTTTTACTCCAGTGGCTTCTTCTCCCGACTTGACTCGAGACATGTGATCGGCAATGTAGTGTTGGGCACCTTTGCGGACCACTATTTTGAAGTTGAATTCTTGAAGCAAGAGGAGCCATCTGGTTATTCTTCCTGTGGTACACAGATGGTTCACAAGATAAAGTAATGCTTGATGGTCGGTGTAGAAGACAAAATCATTTTCCAATAGATAGTGCCGAAATTTCTTTACACTATACACCATTGCTAGGGATTCTCTTTCTGTGGTTGTATAGTTGATCTTTGCATCATTGAGTTATCGACTGGTGAACTAGAAGGGGTAGTCTTTCTTATGTTCACCAAGTTGACAAAGCACACTCCCAATTGTATACTTAGATTCATCAGTATGTACATGAAAATCAATATCCCAATTGGGAGATATAAGGATGGGTGAGAGAGATGACATATGCAACATTACTGTGCCCTTGATCCACAAGGCATATAATGAAGTCTAAGCCATAGTGGATGGTGGAGCATGTGTAAATGTCCTATCAAAGGAGCTCTACGAAGAATGGGGTCTGCCACCAATGCAAAAGGCTAATTTCAACATATGCCTTGCTGATGATTCACGAGCTAAACCCTTGGGAATAGTGAATGGTGTGTGCATAAAGATTGCAGGAGTCTGCTTTTCCCTATAATTCAGAATCTTGGATCTCTCCAAAAAATCCTATAAAAGCTTACTGGGACATCCTTGGTTACGGGAAGCATCAGTCCTCCATGACTGGGGATCTGATAGACTGACAATCCAGAATTGTGACATCGCAGTCAGGGTAAATGTGGGGACAGGAGCTATTAAGCCAATTGTGCCTAGAGCATTGGATGACACATATTCAACAACAATCTCAAGCAAATCAGCTCCATTGCAACAGCATGCCATAGCAAGTGACTCACAAAGGGACGTCAATAGCTGGAAACAAACATTGGCAACCATTGACAACTGCCATTCATTAGATCCCATCTTCTCACAGATAGATGCTAAGGTGCTATAGGTAAATCCTCCACTCACACATGAAGAACCATTCAATCTAAAGATGCCATTCTTGATGGCTGACCTCGAGTGGGATAATGAACTTGAAGAAGGTACCCATACCAATGATGACTCAGATTTTCCTTGGGACATTGAAACAGAGGCTGCGAATGCTACTGGTGGCCAACACTGTGGGTAGATGCCTATGAATATGTAAAAGGATGTGATGTATGCCAACAGACTACAAAACCACAACACAAAGACTTCAATCCCCTAACAATAGTTGTTGCATAAAAACCATTTGAAAAATGGGGGATTGACTATGTGGGTCCCATACATCCAGTAGCAAAAGGAACACAGGCACGCTACATCATTGTGGCCACTGATTACTTTACAAATGGGTGATGCGTACTCAGCCTCAGTAGAAGAAAGAGCACCTATAGGTTGCTTCTTGCTGACCCATGACACAGCTCCAGATCCAAGTGAGAAACAATAACCTGTCATTGATCTCCTACTATCCACGTCTCCTGCCTAATCTGAGTCAGAGAATCCGGTCAAGGTGTTGCCCTTGGTATAGGTGATGCCATAATCAAGTGTGCCTTTGATGTATTTCAGCACCCGCATCCCTGCCCTCCAATGGTTCTCTCGGGGCTTATTATAAAACCTGCTTAGTACACCAGTCGCAAAACTGATGTCCAATTGTGTGTTGCACAAGTAAATCAAACTGCCCACAAGCCTTTTGTACTTTGCTTCATCCACCAGTGGTGACAAATCCTCATTTGAGAGCTTCACGTCAACCTCCATAGGGGTGCCAATGGTCTTGCACTCAACCATGCCAAATGCCTTCAGTATCTCTCCAGCATACTTCAGCTGTGAAATGAAGATCTGTTTTGGCTCTTACCAAACTTCAATCCCCAAATAGAAATGCATCAGTCCGAGGTCTGTCATTTCAAACTCTCTTCCTAGCAACTTCTTTGTCTGTGAGATCTTCTTTTCACAGTTCCCTGTTATGACAAGGTCGTCCACATAAAGAACCACCACAATCATACACCTGCCTCCTTCTGTGAAGATATACAAATTTGCATCAGATGGGCTCCTCCTGAACCCGTTTTGCAGAAAGTAGGCATCAATCCACTAGTACCATGCTCGTGGGGCCTGTTTCAGCCTGTAAAGTGCCTTCTTCAGTTTAAAGACTTTAGCTTCTGAGCTAGGGATCTCAGAACCTGGTGGTTGTTCCACGTATACCTCCTCCTTGAGATCTCCACTCAGAAAGGCAAATTTTACATCCATCTAAAACACGGTCCAACTTCCCTGGGCAGCTAAAGCCAAAACATTGTGAATTGTGGTTAGTCGAGCTGTGGGAGCAAAAGTATCCTGATAATCAAAACCATGTACCTGTGGGAATCCTTTTGCCATGAGTCGAGCCTTGTACTTATCCAACGTGCCGTCGGACTTGTACTTGGTCTTATATACCCACTTGTTCTGATTACCTTGCGTTTTGGTGGTCGATCCACAAGGTCCCAAGTGTTGTTCTTAATTATGGAGCCATACTCCGATTGCATAGCCTCCATCCACCTATCATCACCCTATGCTTCTTCAAGACACTTGGGTTCTTCAGCATGGATCACCTCTGTCATCAAAGTGTAGTTGACCAAGTGTTCCTGCGCCCTTCTTTGCTCCTCTAATCTCTTGGACCGACGGTGTTTGGATGGTTCCTCCTCAATGGTTGGAGGTTCTCTACCATCCAAAAGCTGCTTTATCCACTTTGGGAATGGCCATTGCCGTTGTGGTTCTACAGGCTCTTCTTCCTCTTCTTTATCTTGAATCCTCCCAAGCACCGTTGGGGGAGTTTGGTCTGTTGTTGGTGGTTGTACTGGATGGATATCCTGGTCTTGGTTGTCTGGAAAGGAAGCATCCTCCTCTAATTGATGCAGCTGTTCTGAGAATACCACATCGCGACTTACTATTACCTTCTTGGTAATAGGATTATAGAGACGGTAACCCTTCGCCTCTTCATTGTAGCCCAAGAAAATACACTTCCGGCTCTTCGGTTCCCATTTGGTCCTATTAGCATCAGGGACATGCACAAAACAGTCACATCCAAAAACTCTGAAATGTGCAGTTAAAGGTTTCTTACCAGAAAAGGCCTTTAGTGGAGTCATCCCATTCACAGCCTTCGTGTAGCTATGATTCAGAATGTAAATTGTTGTGTTATATGCTTCAGTCCAGAAAGTCTTTGGCAATTCTTTCCCTTTCATCATACTCCTACCCATTTCATAGATGACGCACATCTTGCGCTCTACTACTCCATTTTGTTGTGATGTATGTGGTGGGGGTTTCTGCTTCTTGATCCTGTGACTTTTGCAGTAACTTTCAAATTCACTTGATGTGAACTCACCTCCTCTGTCTGATCTCAACTTCTTCACCTTCCTCCCTGTTTCTTTCTCGACCATTACGTGCCATTCTTTGAACTTACTAAAAGCCTCATCTTTAGTCTTCAAGAAGAATATCCATATCCTTCTATTGTAGTCGTCGATCAGCGTCATGAAGTAGTAGGAACCACCCAAAGCTTCCATCTCCATCTTTCCGCAGGGGTCCGTGTGAACGAGTTCTTGAGGAGCCTTTGCCCTGCTGGCCTCTTTAGGAAAGGGCTGTCGATGCTGCTTGCCCATCATGTGAGTAGGGTTTTTTTAAAATTCCCCTTGATCGCACATGCTATATGGGGATTTTACATAGTGCCCCCCTTGGGGTTTTCTCAAATAAAATGTGCCCCTAATGAACTTGGCCTTCTATGCTGAAGTCAAGTTCCTTATTAACTTTCTATGAATTAATGATGGACTAGTGAAAATTGGGCAAATTGGTTGATTGAAGTGTTGCTTCTATCAAATTAGAGAGTGACCTTTATTAAATTACAAAAAATCTTAATTGACACTTACTCTATGGAAAATTATAATCGAACCATAACCTAGTGAGAAACAATAATTGGATGATGGATTTCCATTCAATAAACTATAACTCAATTAAAAAAACCAAGTGACATCTGTCAATGACAAAAGAAATGATGTAAAAGAGATCCATGTATTAAGTATAAGAAAGGTCATTACAAGGAGGAGGATTTATAGCCTATTTTTCTTCTTTGCTACTTCTATGATATCTAGAATAAGGGTTTTAGAATCCTTTAGTAGGCTCCTAGATCTAAAGTGACTCAATTGAACCATAAATTTCCACTTATGAAACATAACTCAATGAAAAAAACAATTGACATCTAACAAGAAATTATGTAAGAGAGATCCATGTATTAATATAAGAAAGGTCATTACAAGGAGGAGGATTCATAGCCTATTTTTCTTCTTTGCTACTTCTATAATATCTAGAATAAGGGTTTTAGAATCCTTGAATTGGATCCTAGATCTAAGTTGACTACAAACAATAGGAGAGCAATAGGAGGATTGGCGTGGTTGGTACCCAAAGACATGGTTGTTTCCATGAGTGCCATGCCATGAATGTTTATGCCAAGAGCGTGGAGGTCTAGTAGGTGGTGGATCAAAATGACTTTGTTGGAATGTTAGAATGCCTAATCATTTGTGATAGGGCCTTGCACTTTAGTATCTCTACTAGCCCTTATGGTGAAAAGCTCTTGTGGAATATTACCATCATGCCAATGGGTATACGGCTGATGTAGTGTGCCAATGATTGATTCCAACCAAAGTGCTGCACACATGTCCCCTCAGAGAGGAAATTTTCTCAATATCAAAGGAATCCTACACTAGTTTAAACATTATATAGTAAAAATACTTCAAAACAAATACTAGAATCTTAACACTAATTTGGTAATAGACATTAATCCATCCTCAAACATAAAAACATCCTATTGAATGCCCATGCTCACAAGCTATATGTGATTAATTTTCATAATATGCTATCTTCATCATCATGTCCTTTCTTATGATCTAATTTTCATTAAAAAATTATGATTTGGTTGAATTGTGAGCCCTAGGATTCAGATTTGTAAATTTTATACATGTTAAAAACCTAGTGCTTGAAACAACGCACAAAAATAGCAACTTTATGTTTTGGCTAAAAGTGGTCTTACAAGGTTGTAATGCATAATTTTTTAAATCTATAAATCAAAATCATTGCTATATGGTCAAAGCAATCTTTTTGAGCTAAAGTCCAAAGTTATGGAATGTATCTAGGTTTTGAATTCTCTTTTCTTTTATTTTTATCATCAAATAGGCTAAAAATCTATTGTAATAAAAGAATTTGTCATTAAAATGTGCATCCTTATTTTACCACTTCTATATTTAGCTGGAAATGGCTTTGGATATCAAAGGAAATTTTTAGTTTTTCAAATCCTTGAACCAAGAAAACCTTACCCACTTGTAACCAAATGTGAACTTCATAGCCATGTCCACATCCTTTTGAAATATTGTCCTTATACTAATTACATTGCTCTTGTGTCCACCATGATAGTGGAAGTTAGAGAGGGAGAGAGAGGAGTGCACATGATATAGCTACCTTTACACTATGTTGTATTGAACATGAACATGAATATATACATGAGTACCCCTTAGGGTTAGGGTTAGGGTTTGCCCCCAATGCCCTAGAGGTATGGTGTAATTTACACCATCCTCACCACCGCCTCTTAAATTGCACTGGGTAAGTAGAGGGTGCATGTACAAGATCTTTTTGTGTCTCGTTTGGTGCTTATGATAGCTTCCAAATTTGAAAAGAATCAGAGTAGTGTGTGCATATGTGAGCACAATGACTATGTAGCGGAAGCATGTACAATGAGTACACTATCAGCTTATGATCCTGTACATATTGTGCATTTTCCCCTCTTAAGTTGTTGGACATCCTTCACCTTTGGGAATGAAACCCAAAAGATGAGCCGAAGGGAAGAGAAAGGAAATGTGCAAAAAGTACAGTCCACCTCTAAGTAGAAAAATTCGAATTAGTGATTTGAAAAATGCGGAAAATTCACACAAATGATTCGAAGAAAGGAAAAAATCGGGCAAAAAAGTGGTGATACGTAACGTTGTTTCCATAAATTGACACGTCATTCATTCATATTCATACAAATAGATTTTATTCGTACAAATAGGTATTCATACAAATAACTTATTCGTATGAATAAACCTGTATAAGGATGATTATGTAGCTCTGTTCCAGTATATAAGCTCATAGTTTGTTGCCAGTTTCTCTTATCTCATGCTTGGTTCCCTAGCCGAGCATAAGAGATCAAACAAGGAAAAGGAAGAAGAAAGGTCCTTCAAGGTTGCAAAAGCAATCTAGAAGGTCTGAAATAAGATGGATTTTGTTTGTGGGAGATTTAGGATCTCTATTTGAGTTCCTGAGATCTCTTGTGAGAATTGTGGTTTTGGTCTTTCTTTCTTTGTTTGTGGGAGTTCTAGGTTCTCTTTGTTGAGAGCCTTTGATCTCTTGTGAGAAATATGCTTTGGGTGTTTTTGTGTCTATGAAATTTGTTTGTGGGAGTTCTGGGATCTCCTTGTTGAGTTCCTTAGATCTCTTGTGAGAAATATGATTTTATTTTGTGTTTGTCTATGATGTTAAAGTGAATTTGTTTCTTCGTGTCTTCATTTAATAAAACACCTAGAGTCTCATTCTCACACATTCTTTGAATGACTATTTAATATTCTTTCAATAGAATGTGAAAGAATCCAAAGAGTTTTAATGGTGTCTATGAATTTAAAGTTTTAAAGGTTATTAGAACACTTGTCTCATTCTTACACTTTCTTTTGAATGAATATTTAATATTCTTTCAATAGAATGTGAATGAATAATTTCCAATTTGAGTATATTCTTTGAATAAAAATGAATCCATGTTTCTAAATTTTTATTACTCATTCTTACACTTTCTTTTGAATGAATATGTAATATTCTTTCAATAGAATGTGAATAAATTATTTTCAATTTGTGTATATTCTTTGAATAGAAATGAATCCATGTCCCTCAATTTTCATTACTCATTCTTACACTTTATTTTGAATGAATATTTAATATTATTTCAATAGAATGTGAATGAATGACTTACACTTTGAGTATATTCTTTCAATAGAAATGAATCCATGTCTCTCAATTTTCATTACTCATTCTTACACTTTCTTTTGAATGAATATTTAATATTCTTTTAATGGAATGTGAATGAATGATTTACAGTTTGAGTGTATTCTTTCAATAAAAATGGATCCATGTTTGTGAATGAATGAAATACAATTTGCAAAAAATATTAAAAAATGAATTATCATATTCTAGTGAGGATATAATCTAATGTGAATGAAATATAACAACTTGATGAATGAAAGTAATCTTGTTTTTTGATAATGATATTTGACTGAATGACAATTAATATATTGTATTCTTGAAAGTGTTTTTAAAAGTATATGTGTTGCTTTTGACAAAATGTGTATTGCCATATGTTTGTATTGCATACACAAATTAATATTTTTGGATTTTGTTTTTTTTGCAACTTAAAAAGCATGGTGCGCAGCAAGATTTGGCCATATGTGACGGAGATACGAAAAGTGCATGCCTTGGTCTATTTCGTGCAATGTAAATATTGTGGACACAAGTTCACGGGCGGTTCTACTCGCATCGAAAAACATTTTCTCATAATTGGTAGTGACATTGAAGCTTGCTCATGCACTCCGTCTGATGTTATTCCGTTATGCAAATCGTATTTAGAGAAAACGAAAGAAGTGGTTAATTCGACCCTAATAAGGAATTGTCCAAGTCCTAATGTGAGTGCTGAGGTTGATGAGATTGTTGAAGGAGAAGCACCAATAAATGTGAGGGGTGTATCAATACATGAAGGTGATGTAGATTTGCTAGCAAGTGGGTCGAAGGTGAGTTTTGATGTGACTAATGTCTGTCAAGTATCTCTGGAGGATGGTTTTCTTCAACAAAAAGATGAACAAAAGCATTTGTAAAAAATGGTATACCATTTAATGTCATGAGAGATGAGATGTTTCATAATGCCTTGAAGTCATGTGCTAGACCAGGATTTGTTTTTCCTGATTATAATAACATGTGTACATATCATCTTGATAGAGTTAAACAAACTGTGGTGCACTACTTGAAAAAAAAGATATTGGATTTTATTCCTACATATGGGTGCACTCTTGCTTTTGATGGATGGACTAACAAGCAAGCCAGGCTCTGAAAGAATAAAAGAAGGTGTGGAGCCATTTGTGATAGTGTTGAGGATGATCAACGCTGATGCCTTTGTTATGGGTAAAGTGTATTGGAAGATGTCCAAAACAATACGACAGGTTAAAGAATTCATGTGCTTTGCACCTAGGGAAAAGTGACAAGTGGTATTTTTGGCCGATAATAGATGGAAGCAAATGCACACTCCTTTGCATGGACCTGTGTTTGCAATACATCCACAATATCAAATGCATGCTTAAATTTACAGAATCTAGATGTCATAAGTAACTTTTGAGTGGTTTGTAAGAACTTGCTTCTGGGAGATCAAGGTAAATTGGCCTACCAACAACGAGTGAGGTATACAAAGCGTGAAGGCTCTTTTGGAGATCCCTGGAATCTTGATGCTATTAAGATGATGATTGCACCTTCTTGGTGAAAGGAATATGGTGGAGAGACATTGTAGTTGCAACATGTTGCAACTCGTGTGCTCTCTTGCTGCATCATCGGGTGCATGTGAGCGAAATTGGAGTGCATACAATTTCATTCATTCTAAGAGATGCAATCATTTGAAGCCAGCAAGAGTTGCAAATTTAGTATTTTGCTTTGAGACTACGATTGTTGAAAGGGTTTAATGTTGCAACTAGGGCAAGCAAAGCCACTGTAATGAGAATTGTTGGACAATGATTGACTACAGAATTAGTTGCCGAGGGTGTATTTAGCAAAGACGAAGACGAGCTTGAGCTACTCAATGACAGCAGTGAAGTCGAAGAGATAGGCAATATTGTACGTGTGTTAAATGCATATAGAGTGTTGTATGTTACACGAGGGAATGGATAGGAGAATATGATAGGTGATGGAAGAGCCATATGCCCATATCCATCTCATCTCATTTTGTACTTGGAAGTGGTGGATGAAGCTCTAAATATGTAGGATGGTATGTTGTATGTGAGGGGATGGATGGGAGAATATGTCAAGCGATGGAAGAGTGCATATGCTCGTATCCATCTCGTCTCATTTTGTACTTGAAAGCTAGAACCTTATGGCCACGAGTTATGTTGTTGTGTTGTAATTATTCAGATTGTGGATGATTTGGTATACATAATAGCTAGAGCCAACCTTGTGACTTGCAAATACTTTCAAGGAAACATCGAAGGAAAATCAAGAAAAAGGGGAGAACAATCGAAGTTTATATTTTCAAGTTGCAAGGGTTGATCTAGCTATCATGTGCACTAATTCACATCAATATATTTCAACATTTCTGCATTAACTTTACAAGTCCATCTAATCCATTGAAACCACTTAAATGACTTATACCACTTAGTCCGCTTGAACTAGGGGACGAGCATTTTCTGAGCAAGATCTTCTGAGCGTCCGAGTGAAGGAAAAAAAAAGCTTCCAACTATGCAAAAATATGGCAAAAATGGATCGGAAGTAAACATAGTTTCACTTATAAATATGCAAAGTATTATAGCAACACCTATTTTATACACGAATCTTTACATGAATCTTTGGGAATGGTGAGAACAGAATGGGATGGCTTTTGAAGAAACCCACATGTAGAGTAGACTTCTCCATGAAAATTCCCTTATGATCCTTCTTACAACTTTTACTTAATAGGGGGTGACATTGAAAAATCTCTCTCAACCTATCTTCATGAAAGGGCTTCTCCAAATAAAAGTCATTAAGGCAAGCCATCAAGGTAGTTTCGCTAGCGAAACCCCTTTGAAGTAGTCTTCCAAGGTAGTTTCGCTGGCGAAACTACCTTGGATAGCACTTTTAAAAGTGACATAACTTTCACATCCAATGTCCAAATATAGTCATTCAGCCACTCAAATTGATCGGAAAACCCCATTTGAGCACATCTATGGAGTTATATTTTGGAAAATATTGCATATATAGTATTAAATATTACATGTATTTTATGAAAGTGATATTGAAGCCCAAGTTAATACTTGTTTATAGTAATTTAAACTTCTTTAAAAACATGTCCATAAATATCTTGTTATTAATACTATAAAAAAGATATTGCCATATGATATAAATGTGTTTAATAAGTAATTATTTATGTATAATATTATTACATTGAGAGTGATTATGAGGGATGTTTCTTAAAGGAATTATTTTTCAACACTTTAACAAGGGTACAAATGGATGTCTATGAATAAGCAGTTTATGTTATGTAAAAATGAATGAGTGACTAGTCTGTATAAAATAAAAGTGAAAATACCATGTTTCCTAAAGAAATACTATTTTTTAAATCTCTTGAAAAACACGCTCAGATAAACTTGCTCATAGGTTTTTGCTCGTAAAATTGACGCATCCAACTAAACCACGTAGACCACTTGAACTAGTTAAACCACATAGCTCACTTAGACCACTTAAACCACTTAATCCACTTAAACCACTTCATTCACTTATACCACTTAAACCACCCTATCCACTTAACCCACTTATACCACTTAAACTACTTCATTCACTTATATCACTTAAACCACTTAATTCACATTAAATTCTACAGTTATCCACATTATGCATTTAATCCACATTAAATTTTACATTAGCTCCACTTAGTCCACGTAATTGACATTAACTCACTTAACATTACATTAGCTCCACTTAGTCCACTTAATTCACATTAACTCACTTAACATTACATTAGCTCCACTTAGTTCACTTAATTCACATTAAATCACTTAACCCACTTACTCCACTTAAACCACGAAAATAATTCCAACCACTTAATCCACATCAATCCACATCATGCACTTAATCCAAATCATTATATTTGAAGAAGAATATTATAAAGTTATGTATGAAGTTTACATAATTATGCACTAGTTGCCACGTTTGCCATTCCCTGAGTGCTTGGTCCTACAACCTACAAATCTATATCGGTGAGGTCCTCAAAATCAAATGTGTCAATATCTACAGCGGCATCCAAGTCTCCAAAAGTATGTCTGTAGTGTGCAATCTCAGCTTCCAACGAGTGTACGTGTGCTTGTTGCAAGTCCTCGATCTCTTTGGCTTGAGTTGCAAGATGAGCTTGTAACTCCTTAGCATTAACACCATGCCGAGTCAACAAGGTCACTATGTACCTAGGGAGTTAGCATGCGAGGCCTCAGAGACATGGGCTCTCGGTTCTCTATTCTTGCTCACTTGCACTCTGCAGGACGTCCCTTTCTTGTTCCTAATAATTGATGCTTGTCGTTTTAATCCACACGTCGATGCAAGATGTTGCGGACATAAACCTGCTGAATGAAGAACATGGGTATCTATTGGTTGTTGGGGATGCTCACTTCCACCTCTATGAATCGCTAGAGAAGGATGTGGGCAAGGGTTTTGTGCCACAAGTCTGACAACTTGGGCTGTTCTAGCATTTTTGGATCGAAGAAACAAGGTGTTTCTTATGAACTCTAATGGACAAAGCCTTTGTACTTGCCGAAGAGAGATCGGGTCACCTTGCATGGTGTCGTCGTCCACTAGACCAGTGGCAAAAATACCAAGTCCCTCCCTTCCCAACATCTCTCTTTGCACCTACAATATAGCTTGAGCCTCGACATGATTTAGCAGCGGGTCTGCTAAATCAACCTCTTGATGCACAAAAGCGGCTTCTAGACCCTCATGAAGTGGAGGTTCCTCTGGTTGGGGAGGATCCTATGGGAGAACGTTCTCTATGTTCTCTCTCTCCATGCTCATATTAACCTTAAAAATGACAACAAGATAGAATTATTTTATAACACTTAACAATATTAAACAATTAAATTCAACGTGGATACTTATTGCATCATTCACTTATACAATCAATATTTAAACATTAATTATTGCATCATATATCATCTCATTTTAAACATATAAACTTGAATGATGGAGTGGCGACTTGGATGATATACAAATATTCATGTTCGGAAATTCATATTACAAATTGTCCATGAAAGACTCAGTCATTTGATGGTCTAACCTTAGGAGAAATATAAAAAACCCCACAAAAATCAACAGTGCTTGGATGTCTGTTCATTTGTGCTAACTTTCCCTGAACCACAAATTATCATAGATGCCCAATTAGTGCTTCTGCGGGTCCAGTACTCGTCAATGGTGCACAAATGTCTATGATCTTCAAGATGTGATGAGACATAGCATACACATCTTGTGCAATGTCTAAAGGTGGGGGATTGGTGCACAGGCACTCTGGAGCAATGTGGCAAAATCTTGCGATGGAACTCCGCATAGTGTTAGGGTTGTCACTGGGTAATGCTAGATAGTGCTTGCTAGTGCTTGTCGATGTCATCATTTCCCAATCACAAATGCCTAGATACACTTCCTCGAATGACTTGTATCTCATGTGGCATCACACATCTCCTTAAAACTTGGTCCTTGCCCATCTTGTATAGTTGTCCTGCAATGAGTTGATAGGGTGTAGCTTTTAGAATTAGTTTCCTAGCATCCACTGCTTTCATTTCAGGGGGTGTTCTTCCTGCCATTAAGTACCCAATGATGTCTACACACCAATCAGGGACAACATCTATTTGAAATAATGTGGCATCTGGTAGGTCATCTTCTATTCCTTCTGGATCTTCTCCTGTCCTCAATCGTGACATGTGATCGGCAATGAAGTGTTGAGCTCATTTTCTTACCATGATTTTGAAATTGAATTCTTGTATTAGTAGAAGCCATCAAGTGATCCGACTTGTGGTACATGGCCAATTCACAAGATATAATAAGGCTTGATGATCTGTGTAGAAGATAAAGTCAGTAGCTAATAGATAGTGTCGAAATTTCTTCACGCTGTAGATCATTGCCAAGGCTTCTGTTTCTATTGTGGTGTAATTCACCTCCGGATCATTTAGCTGTCTGCTTGTAAAGTATAATGGGTAGTCTTTGTTGTGTTTCCCAGGTTGACATAACACACTCCCTATTGCATAATTGGAACCATCAGTATGTACATGAAAGTCTATGTCCCAATTTGGTGCCATTAGAATAGGGGCTATGATTAATCTCCAATCGAGGGCTTTGAATGCTTGTTCACATTTGTATGTCCAGATGAAGTTGACTAGAGTCTTATATAGGGGCCTTGCAATCATGGCATACCTCAGTACAAATCTTCTATAGTATCTGGCATGTCCCATGAAGACTTGGATTCCCTTGGCATTTAGTGGGGGGGGAAGTTCCATGATGATCTTTATTTTTTCCATGTCAATTGCAATCCCATGTCGAGAGACCATGTGTCCCAAGACTACTTCGTGTGTGACCAAGAATTGGCATTTTAGAGGATTCAAGGAGATTCCATACTCCTTGTATTTTTTAAGGACTTCTTCAAGGATTTTCAAGTGATTCTTTTTTTTTGAGTGTACGCATAAGTCGTTGAGGAAGACTTGTAGGAACTTGTTGAGAAATTTCTTTAAGGCAATGTATATTACCCTTTTAAAAGTAGATGGTGCATTGCATAAGCTGAATGGCATGACTCTGTATGCAAAAATGCCCCATTCTATTAGCAAACATTGTCTTTGCCTGATCTTGAGGTGCGATTTGTACTTGGCTATACCCGCTGAACCCATCCAAGAAGCTATACACTTCAAATCCTGCTACCTTTTCCAAAACTGTTTCAGTCAATGGTAGGGGATAATGATCTTTGATTGTTGTTGCATTGACGTCCTTGAGATTCACACATATTCTAAGCTTCTTGTTTTTCTTAGGAACAATCACAATTGGTGACACCCAATCAGTATGTTGTTGCACCAGGACTACTGGAGCAAGATTGGGAGCCAATGGATATTGCGGAGGATTGGGATTCCTCATTAGTTGAGGCACTTGTGTTCTCATCAGGAGTGGGTTGAGACATGGCACTTGTGCATTAGGTGCTAGTGCCGGTTGTCTATACACTAGGATTGGCGGCTATCGGTATTGTTGGGGCTGGGGTTGTGCTACCCTCATATTGTAGAAACAAGTCACTTATATACAAATATGGCCTTATAATACCGTATTAGGAAAAATATGAAAATCCCAAGTCCCACTTTTTTTTGCACTAACAATTTTGGAGTCTAAAAAAGAGGAATTTTGAAACAAACATGCATGGCATGAATTTGTGAAAAACATGAATTTGTTGAAAGCATGAATTCTGAAATGAACATGCATGGCCTTAATTTTGAAACAAGCATTCATGATTAAAGTTAGTATAATCATTAGGTACAACATATTACCAAAAGTCAATGGAATATTTGGCTCCAAATCTTTTTTTAGTGTGCAAATTGCATTGTAGATATTGCCTACATGCTTGGAGATTTGTCTTCAATCCTATATCATTGTATTTATATTGAATTTTTGTTGACTTTGTGCCAACATGGACTTAGGTAGAACAAAATGTGTGTGGAGTAGTAGAAAAGCTCCGCTTGTACTTGCATAATAAGGCTAGAAATAATCCCTCTTAGAAATCCAATTTGCATGTTCTACATGCAAGTTCTACATACAACTCCTACATGCAAGTTCTACATATGACTTGTACATGCAAGTTCTACATGCAAGTTCTACATACGACTTCTACATGCAACTTCTATATGCGAGTTCTACATGTAGAAAGAGAGTGTGTTACAACTTGTATATGCGAGTTCTACATGTAGAAAGAGAATGTGTTACAACTTCTATATGCGAGTTCTACATGTAGAAAGAGAATGTGTTACAACTTCTACATGTAGAGAGAGAATGTGTTACAATTGCTACATGCAAAGAGAGAAGCTCTCCAACTTGTAGAAAGAGAATGTGTTACAACATCTACATACGACTTCTACATGCAACTTCTATATGCGAGTTCTACAGAAAGAGAATGTGTTACAACTTCTATATGCGAGTTCTACATGTAGAAAGAGAATTTGTTACAACTTCTATATGCGAGTTCTACATGTAGAAAGAGAATGTGTTACAACTTCTACATACGACTTCTACATGTAGAGAGAGAATGTGTTACAATTCCTACATGTAGAGAGAGAAGCTCTCCAACTTGTATAAATACCCCATAATGGAATGCATCCCACACTCTTTGGGCATTGTGTTGAGTTCTACTTTGGTATTCCAAGCAATTGTCTCAAGTGTCCATGCTTCCTTGCACTCCACATCCAAAAGCATGTCCTAACCTTGCAACCCCTCCTCCCCTCTATGAATGCACCAAATCAAGCTTTTTAAACTCTTTCTTTCCCCTTCTTTTATGGGCTGATTTAGTCTGCTTCCCATAGAGACAGTGCTCACAAAATTCAAAATCAGAGAAACTCAAATGCGGTACATAACCCAAACGGCATAAGAGTTTCATTCCATTATGGCTCATGTGCCCCAAGCTGCAATGCCATAAAGAAGTGCTTGGCTGCTTGGTTATTGCAACAACATGATCAAATACCCCTGATACATGTAAGGGATACAAAGTCCCACACTTGGCACCCCTGACCAAAAGCATAGAGCCCTTCTGAATTTTCCAACTCTGAAAGCCAAAAGTGCTGTGAAAACCAGCATCATCTAGTTGACCCACTGAAATAAGACTTTTGGTCAACTTAGGCACATGTCTCACATGTTTCAAAATAAATGCAGATCCATTTGCAAAAGAAAACTTTATGTCACCTACTCCCACTATGTCACATGCATAGTCATTTCCAAGATGCACACAATCTGTCTTTCCACTATCATAAGTGGAGAACCATTTCCTATGGGGAGTAACATGGAATGAAGCACCAAAATCCAAAATCCAATCCTAGGAATATGCATCATCTGAAGTGGTAAGCAACTCTGCATAAAAACTAGACATGAAGATAACGTCATTGTCACTATCATGTGTGACTGCATTGATCTCCTTGATCTTCACTTTTCCTTTGTCCTCCCTTGGACTCTCTTCCTTTTGATTTGCACCCCAATTTGCATTCTTTTTCTTATCCTTTTGCTCTCTTTTCAGCTTGTAGCAATCCTTTTTCATATGGCCCTTCTTGCCACAGTGGTAACACTCAATGTTCCGTGCCCTAGATTTGCTACTAAACTTTCCTCTTTTTTGGGACTTCCCCCCGTTGCAAGATACAGCGATGCTGCTTGCATTGTCTTCTACGAGGACTTAGTGTTTCAAATCATGGTGAATGTTTGCCAAGCATATGAAATAGGAAAGATATCCTTTGAGGCACCAGAGCACACTGCAACTTAGAGGAAAGAAATAATGAAACCGATGCCTATTGTTTGGTGGAGAGCATTAAAGTTTGTTCCAAATGCAATAACACAAGAAGTATGCAAGAAGATCCTCAGCAATGACTGCTTCTTTGGAAAGAAGAGCAAGCATAGCAACTTGGATGAATTGGTCACCCAAATGATTCAATGAGGCTGCTCTCTCAGCACTATTGTTTTTATTAAAATCTGATGATGAGTTAGCTGCTGGCAAGTCAATTGATGTGGATAAGAAGAAAGCACTTAGCCTAGGTCAACTCCTTGATAAGACATGCGCTAGAAAGTGGTTGGCTTCAATGGATGCAAATGCCACACCAACAAAGGATCTAAGAGCTAAAATGCCAAAGGTTGTTGAGATAGAATATATGGACATCAAGAAAAAGGCCTTGCAGTCCATTGCCCAAGGTAGAGCAATTGGTGGTTTAGATGATGGTTCTCCATTCAGCTTCTCCTATGATATCTTGCTATCAGAGAATGATACAAATTTTGCACACATCAATGGCATTGATACAGAGCATTTCATAATAATGGAGTACAGAGCATTTCATAATAATGGAGTGGTGATGCTTGGGAGAAGCCCCATGTATTTTGATGAATTGCAAGACCTTGCAGTTGTTGGGATATCTCAAGGTGTATGCCTCAGGCACACCTTGGTTTCTATGTGTGAGTGCTAGAGGCACAGTTAGGTGCCCATAAGCACAGTTAGGTGGTGGTAAGCCACATAGGATGATTGAGAGAATCTAGGAGCAGATTGAGGAGATGATTGTGGAGCTCTGAAGTCATTAGTGATGTTAGTGAGCATGTAAGAGGTGCCTACATAAGGACCTCACTCTTCTTCATTCTATATGCAAGTATTCTGAGTTTGTGTTCACTCTATTCTTCCTTTCAGTTTACCAACATGGTATCAGAGCCATTTAATCCCCCTTGATCCCATTTCTGCCACATCATCATCTTCTTCTCCATCTTCTTCTTCACCATCTCTTCCTCTTCTTCCCAAATCTTGCTTAAGACGGTTCTCCTCCGTTTCTCTGCCATTCTCCATCCCCTTTCTGCTGGAGATATATCTCAAAGGAGCGAACCCTTGGCTACAAGGAATTAACGTATCATTGCCTCTTCTCGATGACATTGCACGAAAATCGGCGACTCTCTTTCCTGCATTTTCTCTGAGACTGCTCCATGCTTCTCTAATTCCTTTCAGAGGGAGCTTCTCCATACCTTGAGCTATCCTGTGCTATAATTTGAGCAGCAATGGCTACATATTCAAGCTAAAAATAGAGAAAAACTAGTCAAAAATGAAGAGGCAAGCTATGGCGCTCTGACGTGGATTTGCACCCCTTCTCCTCAATGGACCTTCTGTGGTACATGAGCTTTCTTTTGCCTCAAAAACCCCTTTTTTCTTTGCTTTGGAGAGTGAGATACAAGCCCTCCAAGTTCAGTCCTTTTTTTTTTATAGTTTTGACAAGGTTTTGAAAGTGATGCTACATAAGATGCTACTTTAGTATTTCTGAGTTTTTGAAGTTTTCAATAGCATCAGTACAACATGGCTTCAGCTTTGCTTTGATTTGCTATACCTGGTTTTGACTGGAAAGCTTTCATTTAGCCACCTCTATGAAGCATATAAGTGAAAGCATCATTGATTGAAATTTGGTCACAAGTCCTTGCTACATTAAATGCTTATATTTTGAAGCCTTTCAGTTGTTATTCTAGCCTTGTAAGAGAGAAGACATTGCCCAATACTTGGGTTAGACCCTCTCATGGCTACCATATTGAATATAGATAAGTTCAATGGTAAGGGCTTCCACACATGGTAGATGAAGGTGAAATTTGCATTGATGAGGGAAAACCTCTCGGGACTTGTCAAACCAACTTCAACTTCTTCTTCTATAGCCTCTAATGCTGGAGAATCCTCAGCTTTGACATGCCCGGCAAGGGATCCCGCTAGAGAGGAGAAAGCATATGGTATCATTGCTCTTGCTTTAGGAGATGATTATATTAATCACATCTTTGACTTAGAGTCTCCTTCAGAATCTTGGCAGAAGCTTGACATGATTTTTGGTGCTAGCTCTCACATCTCAAAATTATCACTTAAAATTTCTTTCTTTGAATTAAAGATGGTTAGTGGCACTCCTTTGGCTGCCCATGTCAATTACATGTGGAGTCTTATGACTCAACTTGCTTCTATCAACTCTCCTATCACTACAGATGATGCTATGGCAGTGTTGCTTAAGAGTATGCATGAAGATTATGATCATATTGTTACCACTTTGAAAAATCTTCCTAATCCTAATCTTGAAGGTATTATCTCTGCTCTCCAAGAAGAAGAAAGGCACATGGAGCTCAGGAAAGGCAATGGCATAGCTTACGCCATAAAAATCCATAAGGGCAAGTTTTCACCTTGCAATCATTGTGGGAAGACAAATCACCTCTCAAAAGACTGCTTCAAAATCAATCCATGCAAACACTGTGGCAAAAACAATCATCATGAGAAGTTTTGTAGACCCAAAAAGGAAGCAACTTCAAAGACAGAAAATGCCAATCTACTTTCAGTTGATGTGCCTCCAAAAGATGAGGCATCCTTTGAAGATTATGCTTTTTAAATCATCTCTATGTATGCTCCAGATCTCTCTTTTTATGTTGAGTCAAGGTACTCAGCCTGGATAGTCCTCCAAAATGAATGAAATAAACTATTGTGTTTTGTGTGTTTTGTAAACACCTCTGGTCACTGTATGATGTAGGCCATGTGTATGTTTTTTTGCTCCATGGTATCTCCTGCAAACATTGTGTACATGTACATGCAGGGGAGACAACTATTGGAAGGTCTTTTGTATCCCTTTTGTTTACCTTACACCCATGGGAACCCTTGCTAGCTTGAGATCCTAGCCACTGATAGATCCATGACCACCATGAGATGGCATGAGACACCTTGTGCTAGCTGTATTCTTGACATAGCCTGAGGCATTCCCTTGAGGGGGGGTTTGTTGGGATATCTCAAGGTGTATGCCTCAGGCACACCTTGGTTTATATGTGTGAGTGCTAGACTCGGGGGGGTCACTCATCATATGTAACCCTATCACGTGAGTTCAACAGAAGGATATTTTTTATTCCTAAAATTTACAGAAATAAATATACATAAGGGACTATTTAAAATAGTTTTCGAAAAAATTTACAGATTTGTATAAAAAAGGGGTACATTTTATTAATGAAAAAATCTACAGATAAGGGATTTTAAATATAGGCCTTGAACGCACGTGATATAGAGGGTTTATACATAGTGACCCCCCCGAGGTGCTAGAGGCACAGTTTGGTGCCCATAAGCATAGTTAGGTGGTGGTAAGCCACATAGGATGATTGAGAGAATCTAGGAGCAGATTGAGGAGATGATTGTGGAGCTCTGAAGTCATCAGTGATGTCAGTGAGCATGTAAGAGGTGCCTACATAAGGACCTCACTCTTCTTCATTCTATATGCAAGTATTCTGAGTTTGTGTTCACTCTATTCTTCCTTTCAGTTTACCAACAACAGTGTCACAGATAGTTGAACTTGTGCGGTTTATCATAGAAGGTCCTATGGCAGATAAGAAAAGATCAATATTGGTCCTTGTGATAGAATCACAAAGGGATGCCTTTTATGCGAGTTTGACATCTGTATTTGGGTATTTACTTTCAAAAGTTTACCATGGTATAGTCCTACGTAATCATATGACTGTCTTGGAAGGCACTGCTATTCAAGTCTTGCAGCCTTTCTTGATGTGTTTCTTATCTAGGGGCGATGGCAATCTAATCGAAATTCCTTTAAGGACTCTCGAGCTTCATTACTTTGAGAACAATAAGGTTAAGCATGATGCAGCAACGGTGGATTATAGAAAGTCGATGGATCCTGATGTGATACTAGAGATGACAAAGAATTTACTGAATGATGGGTGGGAAGTACCATTGTATCGAATGGGTTTCACTGCTGAGAAATTGCTACGCCAAGGTAGAAATGTAAATGTCATTGATACCCCCTATCAGATTGAGTTCTTTGACACATATTATAGTTGCACTACCAGGGTACTGAGGAAAATGTCAAAGAAGAGGGTAGTGAGGAAAATGTCGAAGAAGAGGGTAGTGAGTCTGAGGGTGATGATTCTAGCTCAGGTGATGATGAGGATGAAAGCACTGCATCCAATGACTTACAGCAAGAAGAAATCTACACAAAGAATAAGGGTGATCAATTGTCAACTAGAGTCAAGAAGGTTCCACTCATCATACGGGAAGGCCCACAGTAGCAAGAAGTAGTAGTACAACACGTTGTGGGAAAAGGTAAGGCTAAAGAGGTGGAAGCACTTCCCTTGAAATTAAAAGTGAGGAAGGCACCCTTGATCTTGGGTGAAGGACATGCAAGTGGATCAAGCAAGGAAGCCTTACCCAAAGAAGGTATGGATGAGGCAAAGCATGACCAGGAGGAGTTACCATGAGGCATAGATGGTTCTTCAACCATGACCTTACAGACTCCAGAGTAGCATACTAGTCAGGAATCTAGTAACTAGGATCCTACTCACCAGGAACTTGGTCATGAGACTCTAGAGCAGCCTACTAGTAGTCAGGTGCTTGGAATTGAAGAGCAAACTACTAGACAGGACGATACTAGCCAGACCCTACTACTGAGACTCCAATCTTAGAAGCCTATTAGTTAGGACCCTAGTAGTCAAGGGCACATTGAGGACATTGGTATTGTCTTAGAGCAACCTATTAGTCAGGACCCTAGTAGTCAAGGGCTTGGCATTGAGAACATTGGTACTGAGGAACATGATAGGGCTGACGGCTTTGTAATCACAAGTTTTGAACTTCTATGTAAAGCGAATATCTAATAAAAAGTTAACTACTTTTTTGATTTCTTTACTCTCATATTGTGTATAAAGATTGTTTATGAGTTCCATTTTATACTTAATGGTGTATTTTAAAACTTTATGTCAATGTATTTTTATAGTTAAGGGTGTTTTTTAATACGAAGTGAGGTGTATATGTACACCACTTACACATAAAAGAATTAATGTACACTACCTTTCTAAGGGGTTTATGTACACCACCTTTCTAAAAGAAATGGTCATAAAGGTGTGTATGCACACCACTTATACATAAAGGTGTTTATATATGCCACCTTTTGAAGAGAATTGGTCATCTATTGATGTTCTTAGGCGATAGTAGCTCAATTCATATGAGAAGTTATGAAGATGTTTATGTAGATCACCTTTGTAAGAGATTTTGTTATGCATTGATGTTCTTAGTACGTAAACGTAGGTCAATATGTACACCACCTTTCAAAGAGAATTGGTGATGTATTGATGTTCTTGTAATAGTAGCTCAATGTAAACATTGAAAAGTTTTTGAATGAAGGCCAATACATGTACACCACCTTTCAAAGAGAATCGGTAATGTATTGATGTTCTTAGGTAATAGTAGCCCAATGTACTCGCAAATACTTTAATAGCAAGATTTTCATGATCACATTAAGCAGTAGAAGAGTATACTATCTATCCTTAGTAAGATATGCATCATAAGAAGTATGTACTTAATCACACTAAATCTTTTGTTTTGAATTGTCAAATCTAGTTCAAAAAACAACATTAGTAGTATATTCAAAATTTTTGGATTGTTTTTTAGTCAATTTCTCAAATTGGACTTTACACAAGTCCAAAAATTTTTAATAGTGTGTTGTGGGTACTATGGTGGCTGAGAGACACAGTTTTTGCTCGATAGCCTGATCGTTTCATCTTTTACTCTTAGGGCCATGGCTTCCACTCTGTCCTCGGTGGTGAGATCTTTGTGGGAAGTGCTTCCCTTCTTTGAAGATTTCTTGTCACATTGACTTGATTTATAGCCATCATTGTCGTTGTTAGAATCGGTCATGCCTTCCTCAATGTCGATTGCAGCTTCATGAGCGTCGTTGAAATGTGCAAAGCTGCTGACTCGGGGATCACACTTTGCTATTAATCTTTTCATTCTTCCCAAGTATGTTCTGACCTTTTCTTTCTTGCGCATATCTATATTGCCTAGTTGTAATGCGGGGTCATCTTGCAGCCTTTCTATTTGGAATCTTCTTTTGAACTGGTCAGATAGTAGTGCCCATGTGGCTCTTTCCTCTACGAGAAGGTTGAGGTACCATTCCGAAGCCTCATCAGTTAGGACCATTGGGAACCAAGCGGCTTTGGTTTCATTTGACTGGTTGCCTCTAGCATAACATGCTGCATTGAAGAGTTGAAGGAACCTGGCAGACCATTGTACTTTGGCATTTCCAATTTACCAAAGTGTCGTCTGCCATTGTTGTTGTTAAGGTTGCGTTGTTCTTTAAGGTGTTCTAAAGGATTTTGATCGTCGGTACCTAGTGCTTATTCAATTGTTATTTCCTCCATGTTGTTGGTTGATGATGAGAGGTTGAATTCTTAAAGAGCATTGAGGGATGAAGAAAGATCGTGAAAGTATGCAGGGCTTAGTCTTCGTCTAGATTTGAGGTGCATAAACAGGTCCTATTTGTGACTTTTAGGTGGGTGCTGTTATGGATAAATTTGACCAAAGTAAAAAGGCATAAATATGAGTGTATGCTTGTATGTGTGGCAATAGTATAATAAAATATGGAGTGCATAGGGCCCAGGGTTGAGGTGGCAAGGCATGACTATGTGCCACCCTTCCACGCAAGAGGACCCATAAGGTGTGTTGTACATAATCCATGGTAGTAATATTATAAAATGTTAAGGTGGCATGGCCTCCATGTGCCACCCCTCCACCTAGGCAGTCCCATGCCTGCATTTAGTGAGATATGGCCCAAAGTCCATGGGAGAAGTAATATAAAATAGGTGGAGATGGATATTATATTGGGTTATTCCATCCATGTAGGATAGACCCATGTGGGGGAGGTAAAGAAGGTCTAAAAGTGCAAGTTAAATAATGGGGAAAGTAGGATGAGGTGGCAAGATTCCTTGTGCCAACCCTCCACTTGTCCTCCTAGATGTTTGAACGTATTATAAAATTGGGAAGAGACCAAGGGAGTATCATAGACTTGGGATATGGGAGTTGATATATGTGGAAAAATGTGGCCAAGCATTATTGCACATAATTGAGAGTGCTAACCGCCTAGCCCACATGGGAGACTCTTCCACACACACCATGCATGTGGGAGGATGCATTTATTAGGAGAGACCCTCTCTCTTGGCTATAAAAGGAGGGAGCTATTCCTTGATGGGACATGCTCGTTCTTGTAAAGCCACCTAGCTAGTACTTTGATATTTCTCCGCATCCTTCCTTTCAAATAAAGCATGACCCTCTTCCCTTGATGTCTCCATGTCTACATTCCTCCTCCACCCATGTACATACTCCTATTTCCCCTCTCCCTCTCCCCTTGTGCCATAGTCTCCCTCTTCTTTCCCTCCCCTCTTAATCCCTTTTCCCCACCCATGTTAATGCTCCTCCCCTCACGTTCCCTATTCCTCTATGGCCCTAGCATCGCCATATCTATCCTCTAGCCTCTTGTCTTGATTTCTTTTCCGGCTAATAGAAATGGTGTGGCTGTTGGGATCGAAATCTCCACGGCTAGTGGTGTAAAATCTATCACTCCTACGACTGGGTGCGGCTCTGTGGCCTCTTCCATGCGTAGTTCTCTACTTTTGCACCTCCAAACTATGTGCCTTCCTTGTCTCTACAGCTACAAAACCTCCCTGCTTCTGCGCTTCTAGTCTGCCTGCTTTCTGCTCATGGTTCCTATGTGTATTCTGGCTAGCAAATCTTCTGCTCGTACCGGTTGCATCTGTAGAATTGCAACATCTATGCTCCCTCTGAGTTCCCGTGCATCCATTTGTACCTAATCAACCTTTTGTGCCTCATTTTGAGCTTCAAGTTGTAATTCTTTTTGGTCTAAAGATAAACTATCAACAAAGGATTGCAAGTTTATTTGGTGCTGAACGTCTTGCTCAAGTATTGAATTCTCCCCACCCTCTCCTTCTACCTATCTTGGACTACCAAGAAATTTGGGATGTCCGGATATTAGTCTTGGTGTGATGACATCTTGGCTCCTCCAATTTGACGGCGCATACAAACCTTCGACCAAGGCTACTGGTGTGCATGTGAAGCTCACTTTACCAGGGGGTGAGGTGTATTGTTATAGCAAGTCTACACCAGCAAGTACTTGCAACCAAGCTGAGTACTCGGCACTCATTTTTGGGCTACAAAAGGTGCAAGAACATCGCATCAAGCAACTTGAGGTGCAAGGAGATTCTCAACTCGTGTGTGAACAAGTTAGTGGAAGGTGGATGGTGTGGAGCAGAGGCTTGGTTCCATGACATCAACAAGCATTGGAATTGTGCCAACAATTTGAAGAGGTAAAAATTCATCATATCCCTCGAGCTCAAAATATAGTTGTTGATTTCTTGGCACGTGAAGCTTGTACTTCAATAACGCATGACGTGAGTGGAAGCACCACCCCAACAAAGCGGCAAGCCACGAAGGAGGGTGATCATTTGTAAGGAATGCAAAGATTGTGGTCATCATGAAACTAAGTGTTGGGCATATTTGATACAAGTTTACCGACTTCAGAAGATCATCAGAAAGGTCCTCAAGGACATTGCTCAAAAGAAGGATGCCAAACCGCACACCCCTTGAAGAAATAGCATGGCGATTACAAGAACTGGAAGAAGCTGAAGGTGATGTGCAAGCTCTCTAACTGTTGACATTTGTCATGGCATTCTTGTTTGCCTTGATGAACAACCTCATGCAATGCCATGTCTCTAACCCTCACTTGTAAAGATGGATGCGATATCATGAGGGTTGGTCCTTTTAAGATTGTCTATGAGCTATTTTATGATGAAGATTCTTCCTGTGTAGTATTTCACAATACACCAGTCACACCCTACCCTGCCTATGTGTGCTTTGTGGATGCATCTTCACCTGATTTTCAGTTCAAGCTACCTCTTTCCATTGTTTTCCAATAGATAAGCCTCATTTCAACTCTCTCTTTTCCATTTTTCAAGCATGGCTGACATTCCCGTGTTCTATGGATGGGTTGAAGAAAATCTAAATGAGTATCTTGTGGCCTTCAAGCGCCGTTGTGTTTCTCTCAACTTTCTTAAATAGGAAACTTTGATGACCCTAAGAGGCTTGCTTGTACATTACATTTCTTGTGAGCATAATTTCTCATACTTCAACGTACTATTAGTTAACATGTTCGATTCTTGTTTTTTGAGGAAGAGATAGGCATGCAATTTGTAGTTCATCTCAGTAGAGCATGGTCATTGCATTAGGCACTACTATCTGATTTGGAGGATGTACTGCATGCATTGTTGCCTACCTTCAAGGCTATCGTATTCACTTTGGGTGGGTTAGAACTACGCTTTGGGTAGATAACATGGCTCAATGAGATGTCAATGAGATGTTGTCTTATAGCCACAAGCCCATGGACCGTGACTACAAAGTGATGTAACAAGCATACGAGATGGCTTCCCTGAAGGCTGATTGCATGAGTCTTCATTGATCTTTGAAGGGGTTGGCTGCCCTTTTGTCTAGATGGAGATTTATGCTACTCACCCATGCCAGTAGTACTGCAATTCCTAAGAGCTAAAAGACTGCTTGAAGAATCTATCCTCTAATGCTTGCATCTATAAAGAGTGACTGATTCAAAGATGTGAGTCAAAGGGTCGTTGTGTTAAATGAGTCTGAAGCATGGTAGCATGATGAATAGCTCTTCTTCCAAGTGTCTCCTCCACTCTTACATGAAATTTAGTCAGGCATGTCTTTATAAGTCCTTCACATGCATTGCTGGTCTTCGTCATCACAAAAGGGAGGATTGATCTTTGAAGGGTTTGGCTGCCCTTTTGTCTAGATGGAAATTTATGCTACTCACCCATGCCATTAGTACTGCAATTCCTAAGAGCTAAAAGATTGCTTAAAGAATCTATCCTCTAATGCTTGCATCTAGAAAGAGTGACTGATTTGAAGATGAGTCAAAGGGTCATTGTCCCAAATAAGTCTAAAGCATGATACCATGATGAATAGATCTTATTTTAAGTGCCTCCTCCACTCCTACATGGATTCTATGCCACATTGCAAGTCCTTGACGTTGTTGGTCTTCATCACGTGGTGGTCAAGTGTTGACTGGAAAAATCATCCAACAGTAAAACTCAAAAAAGAGAGGTAATCACTAAAATGCTATTGAGAATAGCCTCAACACCAACAGAATGAAAGCCCGACCCCTCTGCAGACCACTACTCCTCCTCTTATTTCTGTTGATCCTATCTCTATACCTGCCAATGTGCCTGAAGAGAGAGAAGCAATGCAAAGTGTCATGCATGCACAAGTACAGAAAAGCACTACCCTTGTTGAATTATAGAAAGTTCTGCCAAGCCTACCTTCATACAAAAGACCAGTGTCTCACGTGGACCTAGTGAGTGTATCAGTTAAAGTGCGCAACAAAATCATGTCAAGGGAGCAATTCATGTACACCCTTTAGAGACCAAAGAAGCACCAAGGAAGGCCCAAAAACGACGATGCCCATGTTCTTACCTTCACATTCTAGGCACAGTTGTCATCAAGGTAGTATCCCACGTGGTTCTAAAGGACAAAGCTAACTGAAATACCTCCCAGATCAGTTGACAAACTCTTACATCTCAGTACGGTCTCCTCCCATGTAGGGGAAGGAGTTTTGTTGTTTTTGTTGATGTAAAAAACTTGTATATCTTCTTGACTCTATAATATAAACCTGCATTCTACCCCCCCCTCCCCCCCCCCCAAAAAAAAAAAATGCTATTGAGAAAAATGCCTCCATTAGCCAAGGGTTGGGGGCTAAGGGCTGCCCCCAACTGAGTGCTACTAAAAAATGCACATTAGGCGCAAGGCAAAAGAGAAAGAAGACCCAAAAGCAAGAGCCTACTCTAGAAGACTTAGTATATATAAAGATCGCCCAAAAAATGGGGCTTGGGGAAACCCCATGAAAATTGCTTCATACAAAGATATAGGTTGCCAAGTATCCAACGTTCTTCTCAATGGCCTCTTGCCCCCTTATAAATGTGAAGATATCTTTGGTATGCGCCTAACTTCATGCATCTAGGCCTACTTGTGGTTGGCACTTAATTATGATTATGGACCCAGTTAACAAAGAGTAAGCAGGAGTGCAAGGAGTAAGTAGGAGAGGACAAGCTTGTAAGGAGAGGCAAGATGACTGAAGGGAAGATGGTGCATCTCTAATTCTACCATGGTACGCTATTCTACCCATTGGACATAGGAAATCAACCACTATGCTTGTTTGGTTCTAGCATTCAACTAACTTAATGTGACAAATTACAACCACTGGGCTTATATGATGGCCACAGGACTAACATGTGTGGCAAATTATTATAAAAGGTGTAAAGAAGATGACTGGGACAAGTGCCTAATAGTGATGGTGCATCTCTAATTCAATGGTACATTATTCCACCACTGCACTGCAAGACATTGGCCATTGTGTTGGCATTCAATTGGCTTAATTGGGATGCAGACAATTACATGCTTGGGGCATGCATGACTTATAACTATTCCCACTACTTGTTAGTCAGCACTAGTTAAGGTTGTTAATGGAGTGTTCATATAAGTGTGGATTCCCATTGGCATTTGGAGAGCCTAGTTAAGTTAATGGCTTGTAAAAAATGTTTATATCTTTAACCCTCCCAATAGAGGTACTTTAAGGACTTCTATAAAGAGAAAGAAGTTGGAATGTAGAAATTTAATGGGTACGAGTGAGCAATGGGAATGCCACCTAGAAATTTAATGGTTAAGGTGAGCAGTGGGAATGCCATGTTAAGCAAGATTCTTGTTAAGAAATTTCCACAATGGTCCTCGTTTGAAAGATCTTGAAAATAATAATCCATTATGACCTTAACTTGAAAGAACAAATTTTGGATTGATGAAATGAACCATTTTGTAGGACATAGTCCCTGAAAGCTTTAGTCAAGGCCACTTAGTGCATAACATAGTAGGTGCCAATAGGTATGCAATTCCCTTGTTAAGGTCATCTTTAACTTAATAGAATTGGTTATGTTAAGCTCACTAATGTAATATAATAGTAGGTTATAAAGGCTAGATAATAAGCTTAGAATGGCTCTAAGTAAAATGATCGTCTAGTGGTAGCCCTTATAGTGTAACTGGGTCATCTTGCTAGCTCGAATTTATGGGATGACTTAATTTCATTGCTTAGCCACCAAGCTCGCATGCAATTAAGTAGCCAATAGATTATTGCATGGAATTATAGCCATGTGGCTTACATAATGGGATGATTATTGATCCCTCGAGATTTTGAATTGAATATCCCATTAGTGACAATGATATGCTCCCTAAATTTGAAGGCTACAATGCCCTTCAAAGGGGATTTTGCCTTTCCCCAATATGTCCCCCTTTGATAGAAATGAACCTTCAAAAAGAAGTGCCACATTCAAAAAAAAATCTTGTAGTGCCCTTTAAAAATGATTAAAAATAAATTAACTAGAAGAATGACTTCTAATGGGCACTCGCTATTTAAGTGCCATGAAAGCATATGCTCATCAACTTCTTTTGATGCACAATTTTCCTTATCTCCACCACCCTCATCTTCACCACCCTCGTCTCCTACCCCACCCCCCATTGCACCTCATGCACCCACATCTCCTACTGCACCTTAGGTTGCTCCAACCTCGGCTCTTGCTCCACAGTCATCTCTACGCTCCGGCTCTACCTCCCGGCTCTACCTCTGTGACACATATCCAGATTATCCCTTTCTTGTTCCTAGCTACCAACAAAGCAACGACACTTTTGAACTAAGAGTGTTCGATCTAATTCAAGACCTTGCATCACAGGGTAGTGTGCCCAATGTAGTCAAGGTGCATGTGATGTCTGGATTCCAGATGGACAAATTATTTTGTGGGTTCTATATGGGTCGCATGCCCTCGTTGACTAAGCCTAAAACACTATCATGGGAGTTTTTGCAACCTAATAATTAGAAGAAAGTTGAGCAGCTCACAAGTTGAATAGAGCTATTTTGTCTTGAAAGAAAAGTTGAGCAGCTCAAGCTCTTGCTAAGTTCTTTTTTCTATCAAATGGTTTTCTGTCCTCCTGAATTTGAAATCAGAGCGAACGTTGTAATATAAACTTATTGATATATACACACATTCCTCTATTCATGACCAATGTTGAGAGTTAATCACTTCCTCCTTAGAGATAGTGTTATAGTTTCACGTGTAATTTTTAAAAAAGGTTGATGAGCTAGGCTTCTAAGAAGCTACTAAATAATTGAGATGATATTCATACAAGTTTTGAGAAGTTTTAAGATATGATTCCGGTTAAGCTTTAGGATTGCCCTTAATTTAAGGGCTTTTAAAAATGTTTTGCTTGGGGATTGATGTGCTTGGTTTCAATTGGCTAGTTATTGCCATCACAATGGTAGGCATGGCTAATTTCAATCATCGCAGTTGTTTAATGTGGGCTTTTGCACCTACATTATAAATTTAGCCATCGCCATTGTTGACATATGCCACTTTCACGCATACCACATGTTCCACATCATGAATCAACATGGTGGTTGCAGTACATAACTAAAGCCTCCATACATGCATTGGTTAACGGTCGTAGTAGCGTCTTGAGTCCATGATGGTCGTCGTAGCGTCTTGAGTCCATGTGGCATGCCATTGTCACATGATAGATTTGATAATGCTAGCAGCATGGGCAGCATGGGTGCCAAAAGAATTCTACAATGAGATGGTGGTTGGTAAAAATTCTATTGTGGTGAAAATTAGGGCCCTCCCTTTCATGCTGCAAAAAAAGAGCGTATGGGCTATTCCACCTCATCGAGACCCATCACCAATTTTGTAATCCCCCCATCAACGCATGTCACGATGTGCTCAAAAAGTGGTTCCATGATTGGTTACACCCGATGGTGCATTGACCCAAAATGTTGTGACTAGAATACTAGAAAAATCCACAATTCTCAACAAAGAAGAGAAGGATTAAACAAAAACAGGTAAAGCAACAACATCAATACTTTTGACTGAGTACAAACAAAGAAAAAAGTGAGAAACAAGAACTACAACATTTAAGGAAGCAGACATAAATACACCTTTCAGATCTCCACTTGAGGAATGTGATGCGACGACTCCTTATATAGACAAAAAAAAACGCATAGTAAAAGGTAATACGCCTCCAGTGCCACCCAAACCCCTGTTCCGCTACCTTGATGAGCATGCAAGCATTGTAAGTACTAAGTATTACATGTTATCTTACGGGGCATAACCGAGTGTTAAATTTCCAAAACGTAGCTACGAAACAAGCTGTGCCCGACAATAGATCAAATCTGACATACAAAACCATCCAATTGAATAACCACAACATAGATGCAACCAAAATAGAAATATAAGACAACGAAGATAAGAAAAGATCCACATATACGTCATCGGCCACACCACAACATGGAGTAGGAATGGAGCGCCATCAACAATACCCAATCCATCGAGGCATCGATGCAGTGGCATCGAAGAAGATAGAGGGGAGGAGGAAAAACGGTGAAACATAGGATGGCAGAGGTATGTCATCAACCAAACCATATATAAAGCAAGGATGGAGTATGGACTCTGGAGCAGGAGGAGAGCGCTAAAAACGGAAACCTAATACTAAGCACCTACTTAACACTAACAACTACTCAACCCTAACGCCAACCGATCAACTTGACCGGAGAGAGACTCGACTAGCCAACTCGCCATAGGCCAACATACGGTTTCGATTTTAAGCTGCTAAATGCGTATCTGCTTTGCCTTTATCCTCCTTATATCCGCTAGGAATCGAGACATTTTTGTCCCAGCTGAAGCCTGAGGGGACGCCTCAAAAATAGATGCATAATCCAAGAACAGAGTTCAAGCAGCTGTAAATGGGTCGAGGAATAATTTGTATAACTATCGTGACCAGAATATATGTGAAGGGCCACTCGATAGAAGACCCTTCGCTGCTTCAAAGTTCAAACTTGAGCACGTGTTGAAGCGAAGGAAAGAACTGATAACTTATGAAGATCTCAACAAGTATGGTACGTCCCCATCTAGCAGAAAATCAGAGAAGCGTTGATTACACGTTGAGACTTGAATGTCGCCCATAAATTGTAATGCGCTTTTGGTACCCATGTACCGCGACAGTAGTCTAGTACTTACTGGTATGCATGTAATTCAAGTTCAAGTGACAGATACGGTCCGAATCACCAATTTGGATTAGAACTGACGTAACTCCAATGATTGCAAGTAGAACATTCTAAAGGGATTTTCGAAACTTCTCGAATCTTCAGCTACGGTATAAACAGCCAGGACTTGACTTGAGATCTCACTTCAGATCGTGATTCCTGATTCTTGGACCCTGCTGTTTTGGAAAGTACCCGTTGGACATTGGAATGTGTGGAAGCAATGCAGAAAGTCATTTCATGAAATAGTTCGTTTTCAAATTTTTAAAATGGACTTTTATAGATAAATTTGCTACCTTTTTCGACAGAGAATTTAAAGGTTTTAATAACCCTCCAAAAAATGATTTACTCGAGTCAAAGCAGCAATTTTGCAATTCACATAGCATTTAACCTTAGTATTTCATGAACACATGAGAATCAAGGATAGTCACTAGGGAATAGAATGTTGGGGTTCATGAGTAGCACCCTCGAATATGTCACCAACCCTACAAGTAATCTATCCCCCGATTCTATGCACCAGATCTTAGATTAAATAGCAAAATGATCAAGTGAGACAGAATGTACATGAAGTTTTGAGATTTATCTATCATGCGAGGGTAATTTTGTATAATGCCAACTTGTTTCGGCAAATGGGTATCTCAAGGCAACAATTAAAACTTAAAACTCATTGTGAAATACAAGGGAATTTTCAATGGGAGGTATTAATGATAGGGACTAAACATCATAGGAGATACAAGGAAATCGTTAATGGGAAAAAGTGGAAATACAATAGAATCGTTAGTGGGAAAAAGTACTATATATTATAGGAAAAGCTAAAGAGAGCCACCATGAGTTGTATGATTTTAAGTAAGAAAAGGCATTCTCAAAATGAAGTTTTTTAATGAAAAAATAAATGAGAGAAAGAGTCGAGCGAAGACAACAAGATCCATTATCTACAGGTTTTAGAATGTCCATGAGTGATTATGCGAGGGGATAGGCTCCATTTGCAAAGTGCTTGATAAACTTTCTATTGTGTCTTGAGTGGCCAAGGAAGGCGTGAGGGTTGTACCATGTTACAAATTTTGAGGTCATCCAATCTAGTGGTGACAAGGCCCACACTCCCAAGGGAAGAGAACAAGACAATAGTGTATATATTTGGGATTTACTAAAGCGGGGGCCACGAAATTTCAAAAGCAAATGTGTGAAATGTGACATTTGGACAAAACCAATGGTGTTGGTTTCCCCCCTCTATCCATAGTCTAGCCATAAAAGGTGCCTTGGACAATCATTCGAGAGCCATTGTCTATCCCTATTTGCTCTCTTCACAAGCTGGCTAGTTTATGACTCTCTTATCTCACTTCACTTTCCTTAAAATAATATATCATATGGCATGATGTAGCTTGTCATGGTTTGCAAGAGAACTAGAGAGGTTGTGAGATAAGGAAGTTGAAAGAACCGACCAAGGAGGAGGTTAACAATATCTAAATGGCAATGGAATCTGACATTGTTGCAATGTTTACAAGGGGAGAAACAATACTAAAAAAGTGGCTCCTTATAGAAGAGTAAGCCTCAGACATAGCAACAGGTACACAAATTCAAGCATTACCATTAGAGCAAAGAATAGGAGCACTATAGGAGCTATGGTGTCAAAACTAGTGGGAGCTTTCCAAGAAGCAACAAGAGGTCATTTGGATGATTACTAGGTCACGTCTTCGAAAGCTTCACTTTTGCCATGATGATTCATCGAATGACTACTTATCAAAGCCCCATGAGTTGCATGCGCAATAGACTATTCTCTCTAATTTGAGATATGGTTTGGACAATGTGAAAGGGATGCATAGCTTAGATCACCTAGTTGCAAAGAAAGCAACTTTAGTTATGCTATGAAATGAACACAAATCAACTTGGGCATTGATAGTCAAAGATGTTGTCCATTCAAAAGACCATGTGAGACTAGTAATGTGAGACCGATGTAGAGTGAAATTGATGCAAATTAGTGTAAAGAGGATGTACCAACGAGATGGCCACCCTCTGTTGGGCTCTTTAGAAGCAACTTAAGTAGTGTGTTGAAAGGCAAAGGCACTCCATTTACACTTGTTTCTTTCTCAAGGTAAGCCGGCAAGTGGATTGGAGCTGTGGCTTTAGCCGTTGGCTAGCAGTTCACAAGGCATAAGGCTTTAGCTATGACCACCTTTGTAGCTATAAGCACTTCTGGTTTGATGTCCATTTCCTTTAAAGATGGATTGCTTATGAGAAAGTCCATTTTTCTAAGAGCCATCATGATGCACATGGTCTTGTTGGGATCAAGTATTGATTTGTCACGAGCGCATATCTAATTTGACATTTGCTTCCTCTAAAGATGATTCTCTTATGAGAAAGTCCATCCCTCTAGGAGCCATCATGATCCAAAAGACATGATCCACAAGACATGATCCACATGATCATGTCTTCATTTGCATGTATCTATGTACATTGTATGTATACATTACTTTAGCTAAGCTCTTTTGTTTGCTGAAATCTAACAAACTTGAAAATGAAGATGTAGATAAATTTATACTAGGAGGCATATGAACAATTGCCAATATGAGATTTGCAAAGTTTTTAATGCAGTTGTGGTTGGTGAAGGTCACTGTTTCTAGAGCAAAAGTTTCAACCCTTGAGACATCTATAGCTTCTAAAATAGAGCATGTCCCTTTGCAAGAAAATCCCAAAAGGAAGTAGAAGATGATGATGACATTACTCCTATCAAGAATCCAGATCATTGGCTTAATGAGGTAAACATGAATGCTGATAAAGGGTATACAAGGCAACATAATACATTTCCTATCACCAATGATGTGGCTACACCAAATATCTTAATCAATAGTAGGATACTAGACACATCTCCACTTAGATATTTAGCTCCTTAGTGGGCGATAAGAAACTGGTTGTGTCCATTGTGGTTCATTTTGTATAATGATGTATCTAGAGGATAAACAAAGGGATCATGATACACCCATCATATTTAAGGGGCCTAGTAATTTTGAGCTTGAATTTACTAGAATCTTTGGAAATTTTTATCAACTTGCTGAGGAAGACAATTTTACAATAGTAAATCTTGTTGTTATATATAGGGAGGCAAAGAGATAATGCTTACTTAAGTACAAATTTGAGCATATTGTATGTTTGCAATGTGCTATATAGAGAGGCCCTTAAGTGAGGATCCTATTGTGCATCAAAACTCCCGTCATTGTTCTTTCCTCCATGTTTAGTTTTTGGTTTAGCAAAGTACACTCCTCTATTGAAAGATAACTGTGGTACTTTAATGCTAGAATTGAGAAATGCATTATTGTTGGGTATGTAGAAGAAAAAGGAGCATAAAAGGTTCATATTGAGCATTATTATTGGGTATGTAGAAGAAGAAAAAAAGCATTATTGGTGGGTATGCAGAAGAAAAAGGAGCATAACTGACCAAGATGATTATTTCTTGTGATGTTGCACTTGATGAGAAGGTAGGCAACATGCCATCATGGATTTGAAGAGCTAGATGAAAAGGTCAACCATCATTAAGTTGAAGACATTACTAAAGATGTAATCCCCCAATGAAAGCTCAAGTAGAAGTTGTTAGCATAATGGGGGAGTAGCTTGAGTCAATCTACAAATGTCCTATCACATGGTGCTTTTCATCATCATAATAATGTAGAAGCCTCTACATCCATGAAACAATTGCCAAAATGGGCAAAGGAGGAGCAAAGAAACTTGTGGATAAGGCTAAGGGTATAGCAAGAGGAACAACTACTTTAGGCAATAAGTAACCCCACAAGGATGAAACTAGACCAAGAGTGTATGTGAAAAATGAAGATCTCTTAAGAGCACACTATGTGTGGTCCTAAGGTCTTGGTATAGCAAGAGGAACAAGTATCCCCACAAGGATGAAACTAGACCAAGAGTGTATTTGAAAGTGAAGATCTCTTAAGAGCACACTATGTGTATGACCTCATTATTGCAAGCTCATCAAGGAGGTCAAGGTCAATATGTACAAGCAAATTGAAATGCATGACTTGGGATTAATGCATTACATTTTTGAGGTTGAGCAAACCAAGAATGATACAGGTACATCGGCTCTACACTAGAGTAGTTCATAATGTTCCATAGGGTAGGGTGATCCTTTATGGATCCTATAGTACGTTTTCACTTGCTCGTATTTTGTATGACAACATCACTACTTTTGACATATGCTATGTAGTCAAACTTGTGTGCTAGTCAATTCATGGCAAAGCCTTGTATCCACCATTAGAATAAATTGAACTAGATAACTAGATATCTCAATGGGATAGTAAACCATAAGTCATTCTACCTCAAGGAGAGCAAGTTTACAAAGCCATGACTCATTAGGTTCTGTGATGGAGATGCCCAAAAAAGGAAATTTATCTCAATACAAACTTTTTAGACAAATTTTGATTGCGTAGTCATGGAATTACCTATAATGGAGGTTGAGTATATTTCCCTTGCTTGGAATGCATCTAAAAGTATATGTTTGAGATATCTTTTGAAGTATATTGGTGCAGTCCAAGATGGAGCTATGATGGTCTCTTGTCATAATTAAATTGCCATAGACTTCACCGAGAATCCAAAAGATCATGAAAGGTCCAAGGATATTCACCTATGATACCACTCCACTCTTAAGAACTCAGAGTCTGTGGGCATTATTGTTTGCTTTGAATGTTGTATGCATTTAATAATATAAAAAATTCAATAGTAGGGTAAGATTTGGAACCCTCTATAAAGAAAAGGAGGAGGCTACTTATGGGGGGAGGGAGATAAATTATGAGAATGGTGGTAGGAATGTCCTTTCACATGATGGGTAGGGAGGATGAAGGACATGAATGAGAGGGGGTTAACAACTTGGTTGGGGAGAGGAAAAGGGTGTAGAGAGATGAAATGATGGAGTGGGCAAGCATGAGAGTTGCATGCTTGATTGGAGGGAAAGGAAGTCAGGTGGAGGGGAAGGCAACCCACTTAGAGTTACCTTCACAATTTGGGTTTTACCAACATTGAAAGATCGAGGGTCTATGAGGGGTCTAATAGTCAAGTGAAATTTATATTTGAGTAATGCAATAATTATATCAGAAAGAAAGTATCTTTAATGAGAGAAATCAATATTTAAGTAAAATAATTGTGCATATATCAAGAAGTTGGATTCCTAAGTACCATATGATAAGACTAGAGTACCATATGAGAAGCCTAGACCTTTACCAAGAATAAGAGGGTAAGTAAATGTCAAGGGGGTCTTCACACATGCTTGTATATGTGCATGTGTATGTGTGCACTTGCATCCGATCCCCACTCTAGGCCACACTAATAGAGGTAAGGCAATGCACTTGTGGGTTGATGTATGGGATTTTGATGCAAGCATCTACCTTTGGGGACACCAATCATATTTGCTTGACATACATGAGAATTTTGGGGTAGGAGGGGGTTACCCTTGACCCCCTATTTAGGTCGAGGATGATGACCTTATTGCCATTATGGATACCATCTCATGAAAGAATGTGCTACTATCGACAAGGAATAATCAACATGTGTTGCTCTCTACATGGCATTACTAGTCCAATCATTGGCAACTTGGGATTGTGATTCTATCTTGTTTAGTCATGCTCAACATACTATTCCCACAACCTAAACATTTAAAATTGCGGAGGCTCTATGAAGAGTGTATAAGCTAAGGAAACAATCCACAATTGGGTTACTATTTTTGCAACAACAGAGGTGAGTTGGACATCCATCCTATATGAAAGGTTGTGAAGACTTGTCATATGAGCAACATGGACACTACGCAATAGGCCCTAAAAACTTGTTAACAAAATTTTAGAGGACAAGGAGCTTGTCTTTGTGGTGAATGCGACCCCATTACAAAGCTAGGGTGAGCAATGAGGCTTGTTGGCTGAGCATGAGAACAATGACGGCGATCTCAGGACCATCTAAGATAATGGAGGATGGAGGGCTCTGAAGTGATGGTAATGAAGGTGGGGCACGATGGTGGACTGTGAGTGGATGGTATAATGAAGATGAAGATGGGATGGTGAATGGGGTCAAAGGGGAGAGAAGTCAAGTCAAAGTCAACGATGAAGATTGGGCTAGCCGCAAATGAATTGATAAGCATAATTTGAACTAAATGAAGGGAGAAGACCTAGCCAAGGGGCCTATTGTTTGAGTGGGGGATACAAAAGCATTTCGGCACTTTCTTCATCGTCCTCACTGTTGAGCTCTGCTTCAGCTCGGCTATGGCTTCCTAACACCTCCCCTCCGCTTCCCAAGTTTCCCATTTGCCTCCTTCCTCCTTCCTCTCCTTCCCCTTTTGCCCCTTCCTCTCCTCCTCATCGCTTCCTCCCTCCTCGCACTTTTTGTCGCGCTCTCACCATCTCCCTTTGCTTAGAATTTCGGCTTTTTTCCTTCTTCTTCGATCCCACTGTACCATAGCTCTCGCCCATATCCATGCACCTTTTCGGCTCTGACTTCCTTCCAATCCTTGCTTCATCGTCCCGAACGTTTTGCTGTTGGCGCGGGGTCCTGACGCAATCTTTTAAGCCGACAAGAACGCGCACACGTAATTAGAAGACATGGAGAATTATGAAAACAATTTATTTCTTTCGCAAGAAGGATACCATTCAATCGATTTTACACTTTTGGATCGTCCATCAGGCAGGCAAGTCTCTCTATATAAAAAGTCACGCTTTTAGTCCTCGTGACAATTGTTATTACAGGCAAGTTTTGATGCACTGAAACATTAAACTTCAAACAGAGAAACGTTTGAAACCTTACATTTTAAAGGAGTTTCAGTACGTCTAGCTTACAGCCCAGGGCAGCGTACCATTTCTTTGCTTTATGTAAGCAACGTGGATAGAACAAAGAAAATCCCACTAGGGTTAGGTTAGAGTGGGTTTTCACCTGTCTTTAGTGCTGCTGTTTTAAATGTGAAGGTTACATTGCAGAATTTGAGAGTTCTGGGCTTAATCTCTAGTTTGTCACCTTCGTTTGAGGTGGCCTTGCTAACATTTTTGCTCAACTGTTCCCTCGACACTATTTATTTGTTGTACCTGTAATATTCCTAGATTTGCAAACAGTCGAGTTTTCATTTCCTTTGTTTGACCATGGGAGGTTCGCATGAATACTTCAGTTGTTCTGCAACGTTTTTTGCTTTTTTAGACCTTTTCCTTTACGTCCTTTTGTCACGGCCTTGTCATAATGACACTCGTTTTTTTCCCCACCAACGTCGAAGTCATTCCTCTTTTGAGCATTGCGATTGTGCATGTGGCGATGGCTGGTGATTGTGCGTGATATTAGCATTTGCCAATGCATTTGACGCCTCCGCTTTGGACCTGATGTTGCTTTACTTCTGATTCATATCTCAGTGCGGAGAGTTGAGTCTTGAAAATGTGAACTTGATAATATATTATGGTGCATGTACAGCTTACGGTCAGATACTCATAAGGAGACTGATGCAAGATCCAGGAGAGAGAATTCACGGCATTCAAGCACAGTCCTCATGCAGAGACAGGGTGTACGTGACTTTTTTGAACAAGATAGCCAGCAACAAGAGCCTGGATCAGGAAACTGGCACTGGGCTGGAAACAATGGCGGCAATGATGAGTCTCAATTGTTCATTACTGGAGCATATGGTGCAGATCAACTGAATGCCAAAAACTTCATTATAAAGGCCGATACTTACAGGGAAGATGCCAGGGTGAATTCTTTTGGGAATACACTTTCAGATTCTGAAGCAGGAATTACAAATCTAGGTGTTTCTTCTGTGCATCCGTTTGTATCTGCAGGGGGGAATTCTACAGATATGGGAAAGTCCTCTCCTACGACGTCATGGTTAAGACCCTCACAGGAGATGGCTGGCTATAGCATCATTAAAAGCCAGCCTAGGAACCAGCCCTTAAATGTGGAAGGATCATTGAATAACTCGCATAATGAACAATTTAAACCAAGCCTTCCCATGCCAATGGGCAACAGCGCTGTCCAACATCATTTAAACCCTAATAATCTGGGAAGTCTGGATAGTCGTGTGCAAAATCTGAACTCTAGGTTTCTTAGTCAAAATCCTGAAGGAAGAGCAAGGGTAGAATCTCCAAGCTATGACTTTGGGAACCAGCTATTTTGGAAAGGACAGGGACAGGGGACCTTTGGACAGCCAATCGCAGGCACGAGAAGGCCTGTGGGGCTCACTGATGTTCCGATGTTCCAGCAGCAGTCTTTGCAATCGCAACAGGAAATGCATGAAATGCACCGGCAGGTTGTTGCACAGCAGCTTAGGCAGCAGTTGGAACTGTCTAGACAGCAGCAGCAGCAGCAGCAGCAAGTGCAACAATTTGCAGGAAATTCATATTCAGCACTTCTCCATGGGCACGATGCATCTTCACCCCAGCCTCAACTTCAGCTCCAGACTGAGCCTGAGCCTGAGCCTCAAGCTCTTTGCACAACTGGGACAATACCTGTGTCAGGCTTGGAAAACCTTAGTACAGCTTGTCTAGCAGCAAATTTCCCAAATGCCAGTGCAGGAGGTCCAGGTTGGCCTTCAAATGGTTTGTCATGTAGTCAAGAGTTGACAAATGATAACCTTACAGGGCAAGATCCAAATCTAGCATGGCAACTGCTGGCTCACAAGGGTTTTCAAATGGACCCTTCCTTGTATCTGGGCAAGGCAAGAGATGGGGCCAGGCCCTTGCTAGCTTTCTATCCTAGTGCACAGAGTGTTGTGCCAGAGCATTTCAACAGTGGTCCAAGACTTCCTTCCAAAACACAGGTGGGAAAGCCTGTCCCTGAAACTCCAGGAAATGCACTTATGCCAGAGGTCCAAACAAGTTTTTTCGGCCTCGGGAATGGGACTAGTAATCTTAACAACCAAAACCAGGTGTTGTCAAAGCCACTCTCTGGACATAGTTTACAACATTCCACTGTGCAAGCAATGCAATGGAACCAGATGGCGGATAACCTTCATCAAGCTAGCATGCTATCCAGGAGTCAGAATCAATTTCAAGATTTCCAGGTTAGTCAGCAAACTAATTGGGGTTCATTTGAACAGAAGCGTGAGACACATGTTCATGGTTTTCCTCAAACTCTGGAAGGGACTGAAGCGTTGCGGCAGAGCATTTTCAATGCTCAGGAAAGCAATTTGCAGAATAGCATGCGGCAAAATTTGGACAACTTCAACATCGGGAATGTAAAAACTGGGGCTGAACAGTTTTTGCATCAGGGTAGCTATCAGTTTGGAAATTCTGAGTCAGAGAGTGTTATGGGTCTCAGGCAGCAAGGTTACCGGAGAGTAGTCTCAACAGGAACGCCAGAGCGTACGAACAATGCAACAGAACGACAAAATTTTGCTACTTGGAACACTTCACAGGCCCAACAAACACATCATGGCTCTGCAAATCAGTTCCAATCACTTCCAAGTGCCAAAGAAAATGTTTGGGGTGCTAATGTACCACAGCAGAGCAACTTCTCAGTGGGAAATTCATTTCATTCTGTGGACATGTTTGGTAATCGGCAGATAGGGGATCATAATGTGCAGAGTGGAAATCAAGGTACTTGTAACGATGGGAGGAGGTCTCCAGCAGGAATGGCAGATAGTGATTTCCAGTTTAATGAGAAGAGTTCTCATTCTTTTGTAGATCGAAGGGAGAGGCAAGAGAGGTGCTGGGAAGAGAATGACAGGGTGACTGAGAGTGGTCACATGCTGCAGTCTCCTTTGGAGCCAGATGACCATTCTCAAGGCTCTTGGAGAAACCACAGTCCACCTAAACAGTCCCCAGTTGAGACTATGGGTCAGTCATCCGAAGGGGAAGGACGTGGTGGCACCTGGGTTCATTATTTTCAGAATGGTAATTTTGAGACTGAAGTGCCATATAGGATGAAGTTGGCACCAAGAAAAGCGAATATTGGAAGTACACAGGCCACTCAAGCCAGTCAGCAACCGTGCGAGAGACTTTTTGTAGGTATGGATATTGGACATCAACAAAATCGATGTCCAGATGGAGGGAATTGTAAGAACAGTCAATGTGCTGCCAATTTTGTTAGGGCTATAGGCGAACAGAATGACAATTGGGTTCCTGATGCAAGTACAATGACTTCTTTTCAAGAGAACAGAGTTGGGCCTGAGTTGCATGCCACAGTTGGTGGGGCTGATGTTGATCTGCTTAGTTTGCATCACAATAATCTTTCAGTGACTATGAAGGTAATTTTTGATTGTCAGGAGTTGAGCAACAAAGTTCAGACTATGGCATTCAGTCTGTAGAGGCTTGTTAGGACTTATTTTTTGTGTTAGCTGCATTAAAAGTATTTCTTGAAGTGGTTTAAAATGACTGACTTTTTTCATACCATCTTAATATGGCTTTTTTTTCAGCTTGTGCCTCCCCCTTTGGCATTAAAAGCGCTGTGTGTGTGTGTGTGTGTGTGTTTCTCCTCTTCCCCAAACCTAGCTCCTTTCCTCTCCTTTCCTCTCCCCTCACTTGACCTTAACCCATCCTGCACTGGCAGTCTCCTATGCAACTCTCCTTGCGTGCAGTTTTTGTCCACTCCTTGGCAGTACCTATGCTCTGATTTTCTCCAAATGCTAAACTATCCTGCTCTGCCTGAGTATTAGTCAGTGGTTGAGCTGTTCGTCCTAACACACTGAGCACTAGCATTCATGTTCTGTTGTTTTCCGTGCTTAGCCTATTTCTTTTTCTCTTGTAATGGGGTCTTTTTTACTTGCAGAATCATTCAGTTGAGGAGCAGAGAGAACATTTGGAGCAAAGTGATGCAAGTGCATCAAATATATCTTTAGCCCATTTTAGGCATAATCAATCGTCCAGCCCATTGTCACCTCAGAGTATCAGGCTGGGACTTGGACCTCCTTCCAACTTGACTCAAATTTTGCAACAGGGCAGCAATGCAAATTTCAGCATTTTTTCTCATTTGCATGGTCTAGATGGCAAACAGCCTGGTTCAGGTACTGTGGGGAAGGAGAATTACGTACAGGTACATTCTGGTCATGGTGGCTATGCTTCTCAACTCCTGAGAGGGGAGAAGGAGGACACCTGTCAAGGAGGTGGAAATGCAATGGGAGTTTGCAATGGGCTGCCACAAAGCCCTGTAACATCTTCTACAGTGCAGATTCCTGACATCCCTTCTTTTATTTCAAAAGAGCGCATGCAACATGAAGTTCTGCCAACTTCAAGCTTGGCCCCTGGGCAGCCACCATTTCTGATGGGACGAGTAAAAGATGCTCTTGCTCCAGCGGTGATTTCTTTTGACAATAGCAAGGGAGCAGGATTTCCCCAAAGTGAATCAAACCTTGAGGGAAATATGCTTCCTATGGCTGCACAGGCCCGGGCAAATATGATGAGCCATGGTTATCTTCAGAAAAGATCTGTGACTGACGTCATGGTATCATCTTCATCTGTTCATGATTATCCCACACAGACAACTAGTGCTGTCAAAAGTGGGTGCAACGTGCAAGGCCAATACATAAGCGATACAGCTATGCAGCAGTTGTTAAGGGGAAGAGCTCAAGCGGCTGACTTTTCAGGGTTGCTGAATAGCGTTAAAAGCTCCTTGTCTGGACCATCAAACTTGATAGGACGGGAAAAGGCCTTTCCAGGGGTTTTTGAGTCCTTCCGACCGCCATCCGTGTTTGCAGAAGGGGATGCAACGCTAGACAATCAAATGAATGCGAGGAAACCTATGGAGTCTAGCAGTGTGCCTCGGGAAAGTCCAGCTTCCATGCCAAACACAGGAAGCCAGAATTATATAGAAAGGTTCAATGATCAATTCCAGCCTTTTCAAGGGAAGCCTTGGCATGGTCCTGAAGCAAAGGGCCCACTAGCTACTCTTAGCTTGCAACCAAAGCTTCAAGAGCAAGTGTGGCCTTCTTCTAGGCAAATTCCATTGTCTCTACTGAATGGTTGTGGGCCCCGTTCTCTGCAGCCTGAAGCTCCAGCTTGTGGTCAAGATCAACTGGAAGAAATTAATAGTTCCTCAACTTCAAAGGTTACTGTGTATCCACACAACAGTGCACAGTTTGGAGAGTCGAACAGGTCGACGCTAGATACATCTTGGACTGCCTTTCATATGCAGAGTAAATCTGTACAGCGACAAACAGATGCAAGAAGTGGAGTTTTGCCATTGAGCCAAACTTCTGAGGGTCTGCCACATTCAGATTCTCGGGGTGTTTTTTCCCCTGAATCAGCTGTAACAGCTTGTGGAAAATCAATTGAAGCAATAAAGAGGCCTCCTAAAAGCAAATCGAAACCTGCAATCTTGAGTGGTAGTAGGGCAAATGTAAAGGGGACTATGAGTCAGCAGTCACATGCTCTTATGCCGATAGGGCAAAGGAAAACAGTCTTGGAATTGAAAGCTATGCCACAACAGAACGACTCCTCCTCAGAACAACTAATTCAGGACAATCAGCAGGCAGCGGATAATTTGGTCCTTGTACATGGGCATTTGCAAAACCAGGCTCTGAACAATCTTGTTGTTGGTGCTGCGTCAATTGAATGCTTGGGGAAAGACATACATTCAGTAAATGTCAATTCTGAGACAGCATGCCCAACTGTGCAGTATTTAGGGAATCGTACTGGCGAGCACTTAGAAGCCTCACAGTTATCTACTTTTCATAATTTCACTGGTGGGAGGACCCTTTCCTTTTCGCAAGGTTCAGTCTTGAAAGAAGATGAATCAAGATTCTTTTCAGGAACTGGCAGTTCCACATTTGATCGCATTTCGCATGTTCAATTTTCACCTTTAACATCAAAATTTCATGCTTCAGTCACAATCCGTTCCAAGAAAAGGAAAAATATTGTGCCAGTGCTTGTTCCCTGGCATGTGGCAGCATCTCAACGTAGAGATCAGCTCCCATCAAGCAGGTCTGGTGTACTTTGTTTTCTTCTTACTTTTCGATCTTTCCTGTGCACTTTTGCTGAGTTACCAAGCTGAAGATATTGCATGTTTCTCTAAAGAAAGAATGTATTTCTGGTTTAATATGACCGACTCCTTTAACTTTATCAGTGAGGCTGAATTGATGTGGGCTAATGCAACAAACCGCCTCCCACAAAAGGTATTCTGTTTTGCTGTTTAGCCTTTTAGTTAGATGCTTTTGCCAAATAAGGGCTTTACCTTGTCAAGAAAAGGCATATGGAAAATTGAGTCTTTCGGGTAATGTTTTGTAGGAGGATGGGGAGGTTCATGATGAAGGCACATCGAGTGTTTCCCGAGCAAAGAGAAGACTGCAATGTACCACTAAATTGATGCAGCAGCTTATTTCTCCATTGTCTGGTGCTTCAATGCATGGAAACACAGCTGTAAATAATGAGTGTGTGATATATGATCTTGCAAAAGTTGTATTAGGAGATGCGTGTAGGCTGGTTGCAGGTATTGGAAGAGAAGCAGAACCTGCACAAAAGAGCACGGTTACCAAAAATATGTATGTATCTATTGTTTGAGGATATATGTAGTATGCTTTTATTTCTCATTTCGGTTCCAAATTGTGCATGCAAGGTTTTCCACTTCTTGATGCATGCATGACTTATGCTCTTCTCTCAGCAGGGCTTTCCATGGCCAATCAGGGCTACTGGATGTGGCAAAGGACATTGCCATGACAAAAGTCGTTGGAGGCTTCCTAGAAGATTTTAAGTGGCTGGACAATGAGCTCGCAAGGTAGGGCATGTATTCTTCCAGACGTATAAACGAGATAATTGCTTGGAATTCCCTGTATTTGTTGCTCGCCGGTAATACTAGGTTGCGACCCTATGTGCTGTTCTTTTGTGTCTTCCAATATGCTACTGGCCACCAAAATCATCATCGTATTTGGCTATCATATCTTGCGAAGCAAATGTTACTGAAATGTAGAGAATCTGTGGCCTTTTCCCTAAATTCTAGCTTAGATGGAGAGAATTTGATTCTGCTTTTATGTTTTCCTGCCATTCATGACACTTGCGCCTTGCCTAGTCTTCCTAGATGTGCATTGTTATCTCCACCCTTGAGTTCTCTGTTTTGCAGACTAATATTATTGAACAGCCATTGTATGTGCTGATTGAAACTTAGACATGTTCCTGGATTCATCTAGATATTTGTTCCCACCGTATTAGTGGAAATGCAAATTTCACCTTGTGAAGTTTTTCATCCATGTTTCAGCTTGCTGATATTGCAATAAATTCTATCTATCTTAAGAGGTGCGTTGCCCTATCAGCTAGATTGTTTAAGCTTTTTTTTTGCTCAGATGCTCGTTTGGAAGACACTAAAATGAAATCGTAAAATCTTCACAAGCAGTTGTAGCTTGAATGAAGAGAATGTGGACTATTTTTGGATTAGTCCTCTCCTTTCGTGCTAAGCCTTTGTCCTGGCTGAGTCTGCCCTACGAATCCGGTGTCATGGGCATCCACAGCTTGTGGCCATGCTGGCAACCAGCTCTGCATCGGCCCACGCAAGCAGCCTCGTATCCTGCCACACAGGCAGCCACATCAGCAGTTGCCACGTGGAACTGCCCCACCGTCTGCCAGCAGGGCCAAGGTGCAGGAGCAGTCGCAGGAGAGGCGGCGTCACCTCAGCGATGCCATGTTAGCAGCCAGTCGGCTGCCACGTGGCCTGGTCGGTCCTACGCCAACAGCCAATCGGCCTACTGGTCAGCATTTTTGGAGCCCAAGGGGGCCTATAAAAGCAGCCCCCCTTGGCCCTCATTCTCCATCCACTCTGCAGGCCTTTCAAGCCTTCAGAGGAGCAGAGCCAAGCCTCCCCGCAGCAGACCAGCAGGGTAGTCTCAGCCTCTTCAGGGATCTAGTGAGGATTCACCTCCTTTAGGCAGTTTAGTTTCTTTCCAGTTTTGCAGTTGAGGGTTTCAGCCCCTCCATACAGTTGTATTCAGCCCTTTGGGCATTCATACATTTCAGTTGTATTCTCTCCCTCTGATTCAGATTCTTTCCTGAGACAAAGGGGTATCCTATCTAATTTTTGTATTTTGTCCCTACCTTGAACTGGTGGTAGTACCATACTCCGTTAGCTGCTCACTCCCTTACTCCATCACGCATCGGGCCGGCTCCCGTCTTCACACGTAGGTCTTTACACCTTACGGCATGTGGTATAGAAGGGATTTTTTTTTTCCTAGGAATCAAGAGGTTCAGGTTAGTTAGGGACAGCCCCCATCGTTTATGGTCTAGACAAGATCCGGTAAGGACACCATGAGCACCCATGAGTAGTCCAACACAGGGGGGGAGGGTTCAGTGCCTCAACCACCCCCACCACAGAATCCTGCAGACACTTCCATGTCTGCCATGACAGCCGTGTTGCAGGCAATGATGCAAATGTAGCAACAACAGTTCGAGGCTCTCTTCACCGGCATGACCCAGCTTTAGGAGATGCGGGAAGATTGTGAGCAGGCCGCCAAAGCGCAATAGGCTAGCTCAGGAGGCAAAAGAAGAACGCGATTGGGAGGCTCAGGAAGCAAAAGCAGAACGTGATCGGGAAGCCCGAAAAGCTGCAAAAGACCAACGCGATTGAGAGGCTCGGGAAGCCAAGGAACTTTGGGACCGTGAGGCTCAGGAGGCCAAGGAGCTCCAAGAACATACTGCTCAAGAAGAGAAGGGGGAACGGGACCGGAATCTTCTCATTTCTCTACTGCGACCAGCGGGGGGAGAGAAGGAGAAACTTCCACCTCCAGCCAAGCCTCCTTTCTGGGGAAGCTCAACTTCACACGATACGATGGTAAGCAGGAACCTTAGTGTTGACTTCGTGGCTCAATCAGTTCGGAAGTTATTTTTTAGTGATGCCTACGAAGTACGACTGGTGCATCATAGCATCCATTCACCTCATAGGCGAGGCGGTCACCTGGTTGCTCAAGTGGTAGAAAGACCACTATGATGCAGACGAGGAGACACCTTTCTACAATTGGACGGAATTTGTTAAAGATCAGATCACGATTCTTGCCATCGCAGTACCTAGATAGGCTCCACAGTCAGTTCTACGAGCTACGCCAGGGAGACACCGAGACGGTGAATCATTATGCCAATAAGTTCACTTAGGTGTTTATATAGTTGTAGCTGGAGGACAGTCAGAAGCTGATCAAATTCTCCATGGGCTGCGTACAGATATCCAGTGGTATCTCAGAAGTTTCAGGCTACGGGATTATGAGTGTGCTTACGAGCTTGCTCGGAACTTTTAAGCTCATGCACAAGGGGTCCAAAAGGATCCAAGCAGGTTAACAATAAGTAGTCCCACGCCATGTGATGGTGGGAATGGGCAGCAGAAGAAGAGCTGGATGGCAAAGGACAGCAACGGCTATGGTAGGTACTTGGATACGACGACATGAGCACTCTATGCCAAGGAGAACCGATGCTTCCATTCTCATGTGCCGGGCCATAATAAGAAAGATTGCATGCATTACAAGAAGCTTCTAGCAGCAGTAGCTGCGTCAAGTGGCTCAGCAACAGCCTCTCAACATCTGTAGTCATCAAGGAGCTTGATGAACAACAGACTACAGGGACAACCTCAGTAATCATCCAGGAGCTTGAAGCTTAGCAGAAGGGGGAGCCTCGTCAGTTTCCTAATATGTTTCAGTTTTATGGTAGATTCAGGCAGTTCCGAGGACATCATCTCCACCAAAGTAGCTCAGAAGCCTTAGTTGCCCCTTATGGCAATGGAACCAATGAACGTGAAGGGTGCATTTCCAGGGCAGTAGATAGAGAGCAACATGCAGGTAGCTTCAGCCACTCTGACGATCTCAGTGTGGGTACACAGTCGGCCACTTGGGGTTGCACCTACTCAGGCAGCGGACGTCATCTTGGGAGCACGATGGTGGCACCAGTTTGAAGTCCGACAAGAATACCAGCACCAAGGCTTGGATGTCAAAATCCTAGGCCATGGGTCCAAGTTCATCTATTGGATTAAGCATGTTCCGCCTCGACCTTTGATATCAGTCATTCAAGGGGTTCGAGACCTATGCCAGCAAGCCACAATATTACAACAGGCAAGAGGGTTACACCAAGACGAGGATGCCTCTCTCAAACCCAATCTTCCTCCGTCCCTATCACCGAGGAAAACCACATGGAGCATCATCCTACCTATCCTTACCAGAAGTTAGCACCAGATCCAGGAATTCAGTACCTGCAGATCAAGATTCATGTGCTTAGCAACCATTTTTGGATCCATGAACCAGGTATCCAGATTAGGATTTATCAGCCAAAGTATACCACAGCTAGTCACGTCTATTAGCACGACGGGAGGCCACTTGCATACCCTAGTTCGAGTTTCAGCAGAAGGGGATGTCACGGGCATCCACAGCCTGTGGCCATGATGGACTGTCACGTAGGCAGCCAGCTCGGCAGCAGCCCATGCAAGCAGCCATGTCAGCAGCTGCTACGTGGGACTGCGACGCTGTCTGCCAGCAGGGACAGGGTCCAGGAGCAGTGGCAGCATAGGTGCCACCTCTGTTAGAAATCGACCAACAGAGGGTGTGTACTACGAAAGACTAATAGAATAGCCAAGGAGCTCACACAGTGTGTGTGTGGGAGTGGAATCACAAACTTCTTAACTTAATGTGCATCACATAGATGTGCAGACTCATCAATATACAATGAACCAGCCAGATATAGAAACCACCAAAATAATATATTTCCGTCCAAAGCTATGGACACAATACAAAAGATATAGATTTAGAGTCCCGCTAATGGTGTGGTCCTCTGATCTTACCCCACAAGGTGCTTCTCCTATGTGCCGGCTATCTCTAGACTCGAGCCTGCGTGCTCCACCTTGAGCCTCTGTAGATGTTCTGTCTAGAATGATCTCAGCAACTTTCTGCCCTGGAAGACAGTCTAGGTTCAGCCTCTCCCTGGAGCTAAGTCTACAGCAACACTTCTTTCCTTCACTTTCTGTGTAGAGGCCCAAGGATGGTGTATATGCTGCTCCTTTCTGCTCCTCCAAAAGCTGCAAGGCTGGATGTGTTATGGAGCCCATATATAGGGCACAAGCCCCCCTTGAACCAATCGACCAGCCAGCCTAAATGGGTCGACTGGCTGGTCTGCTGGACCGACCTGGTTGGCTCAGCCCAACGAGCCCTACAAGGGCTCTCCTTTCTGGCCCATGTGTACCCGCCTGGCCACGTGGCACTACGCCAGTGGCCCAGGCTATATGCACCCTTATTGCATGCCTATTGTAGGCCTTATGCCTGCCCAATCATTGTGCCAAGCAGGCCGCCATAGCCAAGGGCTGTTCCGTCCTTCTGTCAGGCCTGAAATAGGCCCCGAGCTTGCCCATATCCTCTGCCAGACAGCCCGCCACATAGCTGCCTCCAGCCTGCTCATCTGTTGCTTCTTTTTCTGGTCCATGGCCTGCCCTTTGCCAGCACCTCTTGGCGTGCCATTGATCATACCTTGACAGCTGCCCACATGGCAGCTCATGTGCTGCCCATGTGGCAGCCCGAATTTCGCCTGGTCTACCTCCCCCATGCTCTCCTCATATGGGGGCTTACAGATGGGGAGGTGACCTTTCCAACAACCTCAGCGATACCACGTCAATAGCCAGTCGGATGCCACGTGGCTTGGTTGGTGCCATGCCAACAGCTAGTCGGCCATGCCAGCTCTAGTCGCTGGTGCATCAGCAGAGTCGGTCTACTGGTTAGTATTTTTGGAGCCCAAGGGGGCCTATAAAAGCAGTCCCCTTGGCCCTCATTCTCCATCCACTCCTTAGGCTTTCAAGCCTTAGAGCAGCAGAGCCAGGCCTCCCTGCAACATACCAACAGGGTAGCCTCAGCCTCTTCAGGGGTCTAGTGAGGATTCACCTCCTCTAGGTAGTCTAGTTTCTTTCCAGTTTTGCAGTTGAGGGTTTCAGCCCCTCCATACAGTTGTATTCAGCCCTTTGGGCATTCATACATTTTAGTTATATTCTCTCCCTTTGATTCTCTCACTCACATCCACAGCATCACTTTGTGTATTGAGTGCATCATCTTGCAGTTTGCAGTTAGTGAGCAGGAGAGAGAGTGAGGATAATCTATCTCCCGCTACATCAAGAGTGCCAATAGAAACTCAGTACAAAGGCCTTTGTATAGATGGATACTCAAGCATGTGTGGGTGTGTAGATTTGTATGTGTGAGAGCATATGCTTATACTATGGTCTTATTTTAAAAAAAAATGTTTATACTATGGTCTACACCCACCGTTGGGCGTTGATGACATCGGTGGGGATGTCATAGGCGTGATTTTCAACCTAATGAGTGATTGAAACTGCATTGTGTAGTGCTTTTAGAGGATGAGATTGAAATGTACCCGGAGCGAGGGCCCTCACTACCAATTTTCTCAACAGGGCTCTGCTTTGCATCTTCGGATCAATGATGCCCAATCCTCCCTGGGCCTGGGGCAAAAGATCACTGTTTGCCAGGCTACCCTGGCTCGGGTGTTACGTGTGCCATCCGATCTTGCCCATAGGAAATTGCGCACCAAGCGCCTCAGCTGTCCCATGCATCCCTTGTGAAAACACTAGCACGAGGCTATGTACGAGGCAATAGCAAGGAGGACCTGGTTAGCCACCAAGGCCCTTCCTGCAAGAGAGAGTTTGGCCGAGCTCCTGTACAAAAGCTTGCGCTGAACACTCTCTAGGATTGGGGAGATCTGATGCTCTGCTGAAACATCAATGCCAACTTGGCAGCCAAGGTATCTCGATGTCAACCCTTGGAATCCACCGGAAGCCTAGTGCTGAGCCCCAATCCTAGATCTCATGTACCTCCTTTGTCGCTTAGAAAAAGCCGATTGATTTGGTCCAGTTGATCCTGGAGCATGAGGCTAGACAATACACTGCCAAAGTCTCCCTAACTGCATCCAAGCTCCGAGCTGAGCCCTCTACAAAAAGGGCTGTGTCATCTGCAAACTCTGAGTCCAAAAGCTCCTCCTCTTGCCGAATCGGGAGCCTCATCCTTGCGAGTCCCGCCAACTGAGACCTTAGAAAATACCCTAGGGCCTTGGCCACAAAGAGGAATAAGAAAGGAGCAAGGGGGCATTCCTACCGAACCGAGCGGGAAAGCGAAAAGGCCTCCCCCGTGTAACCACCAATAAGTATCTGGCTCGAACTACCTGCATAGAGGGCGGAGACACCCCTAATCCAGCGATCCGAAAAGCCAAGCCTCTGCATGGTGCCCTCCAAGAAAGACCACTCCACTCTCTCATAGGCCTTCTCGAAATCAAAAAGCAAAATCGCAAGAGGCTGAGACTCCTCTCTGGCCCAATCCAGTCCCTCCCAGAAAGTAAAGATGTTGTCCAGGATACTACGCTCCTGGACAAAACCTGTCTACGTGTCATGGATGATGTCCACTAGGTGAGGGCGAAGCCGCAACCTCAAGACCTTGGCCAAGATCTTGTACGCAGTGTCAAGGAGAGTGATGGGTCTCCACTGTCTCAGGTCTGAGCGATCCCCTCCCTTCGGGATCAGACATATCCAACCACGACTCCGGGTCGAGGGGAGACAACCCGTGCCGAAGATCTCCTGAAAAGCCAAGCGGAGGGGGGTCCTAGAAGCACCTGAAGAAAGACGGGGACAGCTTGTTCTCCTCGGGGCACTTCTGGGACATAAGAGCCCGAAGGGCCTCCCAAAGCTCCGCATCCAAAAAAGGCGCATCTAACTGACTACACACACTCCGGGAGACCACCTCGAGAACGTGCGCCCAAATTGAATCTCGGGTTGCCAAAACCAGCAGGGACGACTCCTCGGCCTGGAACAATCGCCGATAGAAATCCAAGGTCACCTCCAAGATCTACTGCGGATTCGAGTGCATTTGCCCACCACTAGAGTCTCTCAATCTTTGCAACTGTGCGCCAGCTGATCTAGGGCTAGTGGCCTGAAAGAATTGCCTGGTCATCCTATCACCTTGTTGTACCCATCGAGATCTAGAGGAGTGGTAGGAGTATTCAGCTCGTTTGACCTCAGTATCCTGAAGCTCCAAGCGAGCGCACTCATTTTGGTTTGCTAACCACTGCGACTCTGAATCCTGCTCTCGAAGATGCTCAATGGAGGCCAAGTCCTGCCGCAAATCCCCCTCTCTCTCTCTCTCTCCCCTAAAGAGTATGACGGCGGTGCATAGCATGAGTACGAATCTCCTCATTGCTCCGCTGAATTGCCTCAGCTGCCCACATGGCCCAACCTCCCTGCGGGGGGGACTCAGGCTGCTGCCAATAGCTGTAATACTTTGCTGTACGTCCTCCTCCAAGAGCAAAGCATCTGGAATGCGGACCCCTCTCTGCAGTAGGCCACGATGGGGCTGCCCTAGGCGATAGGGGAGTGGTTCGAGAGGGGAGTCGCTGTTAGAATACCTGTGGCTCCACCCCTATGCATGGCCCAATCTCCGACATAGTATCTGTCTAGTCTCTCAAATAGACCATCCTGCCGCCATTGCCCAAAGGAGAAACTGAGACTATCAGGAGACCTAGAGAACTCCAGGGGTCCCGATTGCAAATCGAGAAAATAAATTGCTCCTAGGTGCTTCTTTCTGAAGCCGGCATCTCAGAATAAGAAGCACCCCCGTGCTTGTCCTCCTCAAACTTGAGATTGTTGAAGTTACCTCCAACAATCCATGAGTACACATTCGGGAGGGACTCTGTCAACCGCCTCCAGAAGGTGGGTCGCTACTATCTACAAGCTGGGGCATACACATTGAGAACCCAAATGAGGACTCAACCCCTAAACTATCGACACTAAGTTGTAGAGTCCAATACGTGGCTTGCTTCAGCTGAACCTCGGGTCCCAGGCGAAGCACCCAGACTGCAACACCCAGCTCCCGACGGTCAACTGAGAAGGCAAGTTGAAAAGTGGCGGTGTGACCATGGTGACCCACGTCTCCCTCCCCTCGGGGCAAGCCACTCCTCCATCATGTCAAACATTTGCGGCTGCATCATAAGGTCCAATAGTGTGGGAGTCCACTGCTCCTCTCTGGACGCCGCGAAGAGAAACCCCTAGAAAGGGCATGACCGCGAGCCAAACACTCCTATAGAGCCTCCTAGAGGTTGCAAAATCAAGACAGACACCCCTAGAGCCATCGGGTATCTGTCAAGGATCTCAAGATAGTTCCACGGTCCGAGCCGCTAGAACTCTCTAGGCAGAGGCTATCCTGGACGAGGCTTGGGACCTAGAAGCTGTGAAAATGGACCGCCTGAGCTCTACTGCATGGAGGAGGATGCACCAGGACTAGGTTGCGCCTGGGAAGAGGGACCCGGGGCTTGCAGCAAGGAAGAGGACTCTGGCCCCCCCTTGCCTGAAGGCATGGGTCTAGAAAGAGAAGAGGGACGAGTAACGGAAGGGGCGGAGGGGGCTGCAATCCTAGAGGCGAGGAGGGAGGTGAGTTGGGAGAAGGGGGGGCGGGTGGTACGGGTGACTGCAGGTTCAGGGGGAGGGGGTGGGGGGGACTGAGCGGGAGGGGGAGGCGGAGGCGGGGGGGGTTCAGAAAGGGGGGCGGCCTCGATGGAGGGTCTATTGAGACCTGCTCAGCAGTGGCTTCAGGCTCCTACTGCAAAGGGACCTGGGCGCTCTGCTCTGCTGGCGCCTGTAGCTTAGTCGAGAGATTGAAGAAGGTCTCCTCCTCCCGCTCCATAGGGACAATCTTTGCCAGCTTCTCCTAAGGTTGGGGATCGCCGATCGGGATCTCTCGTGCTCTCTGACCATAACCCGATACTTGCGGCACTTGAGGGCTGCCTTGCTGGGCTTCTTGTGTTCAACCTTGGTCCAAGTCCCTTGAGAGGGCTCGACCCAAGGTGTTTGTGACTGCTGCTGACGATCTAATTGCCTGGCCCGATGCTAGGGAGCCCTCTGCCCTTGCGTGGGCTGAGGGGGAGCCACCTGCTCTTGCCTAGGTTGAGGAGGATCCCTACCCTGGCCTCTTAGGCAGTCCTTTTTAAGTGTCCCATCTGTTTGCATCGGAGGTACTTGCCTGGAAGCCCAGAGACCTCAACTCTCTGACGTAGTTCGCCTCCATCCAAGGTCTCCAGAAGGATATCAGGAAGCGTCTCGGGGGTGTTCACAATCACTCTGAGCCTGGGACCCCCATCATCTGCGACCACTGTGGCTGCCGAGGGAGGAGGAGACTCCAAGACCGTACCAAAACATCCTCCTATTGACTGGAGAATGGATCGATACTCCTTTGGGAGCCTTGGGAAGTGGAGCGTCACCAGGAAGCGAGGTACATGGTGAGTCGTGTCCATGTCCTCCACTGTGAAGCCATCATGGTACCAATGGAAGAGGAAGACCAAATGAGGACCAAGAAAGATAGGGCTCTGCTCCACAAGTGACAAGGTGGTCTCTGGAGAGCTCAGCTGGAGAAGGAAGACCCCTCTCCCATAGATGGTGACCTCCTGGATGTGGTCATCCCCTAGGGCCAAACTCGCCTGAAGCCAATCCCGAATCTGTCCCCTCGAGGGGGTAAGCCCAACAATCCGGCCGACCAGGGCCCTGTCGTGAAGAGTCTCCACTGCACTCTGAACCTGTTGCTTATCCTCCGGAGAGAGCAAAACCTTAACAGGATTGGGAGTCGAAGGTGCTGCCATTTGAGCCCCTCTTGCTAGACTAAGGGTCACTGTCAAGGTTGATCGGTATTTTGAGTGCAAGTCGTCTCTTTGTCTCAAGCAACTCACAAAGCTCCACTACATGAATGCTTAAGGAAAGCCTCAACAAGTCGTTCGGTGAGTAATTTCAATGTTCTTTGTTTCGAATAGTGCGCTGTGTCTCTCAAAAATCACGTGCAAGGCTTCTCTATTCCCTTATAAGTTGGACCATAAACCCAATGGCTGAGTTCTCTGTTTGCAGCGAGATGACCTTCCCCGTATGAGGAGAGAGCCTGAACTCGCTGGCAAAAGCAAAACCGTTGATTTTTTAATTAACCTTAGCATCTTTAACGGCATGCCTTGTCCTTTCATTTAGTGCATAAAAGCAATAGCATTTTTAGCTGCATGCCCTCTCATTGAGTGCTAGGCTTCATTATGGCTTGCATGTCCGTTACCTCTGGAGTTCTGTAATAAATTTAATGCAAATTCTTTCAAAGATAAATGTATGAAATGATTAGTGTCCATAATATAGCTGTATATTTATGTTTTATATATGCATATGTAATACATGTTTATTAAGGATTTATAAGTCCATGCACGTATCTGCACATGTTGAAGAAACTTGAAGTACCAAGTAAGTCAGACAAGCTGCTGGCCTAGGCGGAACACCCACCTTCAAGCTCGAATCAGAGAGTAGTTCCCAGACCAGTCGTGCATGGCCGGAGCTTCAAGAAACCAGCAAGGTGGCCCAAAATGAATCCCAGGAGCAGCAGGACCACCTGAAGGCACCAAGGGACAAACACGGACTCCTGGGCAGCCAGAAACAACGGGGACCTTAGGCTCTTGCAAAGTATCTCTGTAAGGTGATCTTAGGGAAGCTCTTCACTGCTCCACCGTGTTCTGCAGGCTGAGCACCCAAAGGATGGATGGAAGCCCCATAAGGGGCTCCTTTTACAGGGCTGAATGCCCCTGGAATCAGCCGACTCATAGGTTTGTATTACTGTCAACCCTCGATGATGACTGTGGGTGGCCCTAAAATCACATCAAGAACGAACTCTTTCTGCTGTCCAATGTGACAGCCATCTTGCTTCCCGCATGGCAAGATGGCTGCCACATTGATTCAATGTCTTCTCCTCGGCTCTCCCCCCTCATAGAGGTGAAAGTGCAAGCATCCTATCCCAGCCTATTGACTGAGAGTGGTATGATACCTCTCGGAGGGGAAGCATAGTGCCAGTACATGGTCTACCCCAACAAGATGGATGCAAGCAGGATACCACACAAAGCAATGGAAGCTACACAAACCCCTGGATGGCACGGAGAGGAAATGAAATGGATGGAACTACGGGACATAATGGCTGCTGATATACCAGAAGATACATGTGAAATCAGGAATCTAGTGACACAGAGAAATTATGGCAAGTCCTGGGGGCTATTAATCCAATGGAAGTTATGAAATGCAAAAACACCTCAGAGTGAAATTTCAATGTACGAAAGGTATCTAATTTGCAAAATGAGGATCATCACATGATCTAGGGGTGGAGAGGGTAGGTGCTGCAAGGCCCAGGGTCTGCACAGGGGAGGTAAATGAGCAGCATGTGCTCCTAAGACGTCGAGCCTATGCTCCAATCAGAGAAAAGTGCTGACAACAAAGAGAAATTGAAAAATCTGTTTGAACAGCCAGCTAGAAAGCTAGGACGCCACCTAAAGTCTCGGAACACCGCAACAAAATACTCGGATTAGCGCACAAGCTAGAACAACAAGTTTTATAAACGTTTTGCTCACAACATAGTAAGTTTTGTAAATGTTTTCTTTCACTAGATGTAAAAGACAACTATTAGTTAGTAGTGGTCACCAGTCCCATAGATCCTGAAGGTCTCTTTGAGACTTTAATACAATCATCTCTCTCTCTCTCTCTCTCTCTCTCTCTCTCTCTCTCTCTCTTCATGTGTGAGAACATTTCTTGGTTAATATTTGCTTTACTATTTGTGCATGTGCGCATGGTGATGCTTCTCTCCTCCTTGGGGTTTACCATGTGACATGTGAGGATGAGGGTCGTATAAGCCTTCCCCTTGCTTCAACACTCTTCTGCCATAACCAAGGTGCCCAAGGAGGTGGTTGGGCTAGATTGTGCCATATTTCTTCCTTGTGGTACCCAGTCACCGCATTGTCATGCATCTGCATGTGTGTGACACCATTATTGCACTGCTGCTGCAGCTTTGTGCCGGCACATGCTATGAGGCTGCTAGACATTTGCACACACTAGTTGTGTTTGTACAGTTTTCTTGTTAGGCGGCCATCTGTTAGTGGTCCTGTCTGTGACTTCTTGCCCATTTGTGGGGATGTCATGCAGGCTGCTCTGCCTTGCTCGCTGCAAGCTCAAGGGAGAGCCAGTTTAATGTGGCATCTGTCTGAGTGGCACTGCAATATACGTGGGAGCTGATCACTGCACTGCTGCTGCTAGGTGGTGGATTTGTCAGTCCGCCAGCAGGCAGCAGGTCTGCTTTTGATACCATGTTTAATATTGTGGGTCTTGTGTCCTCTTGGGACCACCTTGAGAGCATTCTTTGCATGGGCAATCTCCTAGATATCCCAGAGATGTGAGTGCTCCTTTCTGTTAGAAATTGACCAACAGAGGGTATGCACAGCGGAAGACTGATAGAATAGCTCAGGAGCTCACACAGTGTGGTGTGGGGTGTGGAATCACAAACTTCTTAAACTTATGTGCATAGGATAGATGTGCAGATTCATCAATAGACAATGAACCAGCGAGATATATGAACCAGCGAAATAAGAGTGAGTGAAAGAGAGAGAGAGAGAGAGAGAGAGAGAGAGAGTCTAGTTTTTTGGAAGATTTTGTTTCTTGACTTATTTTTGCAACAAGCTTTCTTTCTCTTTTGTTTATTTGACGTATTTTAGTAAGCACTGGGTTTGCCCAAGAGACTCCGCGGGTCTTTAGAAGCCTAGTATAGCTGCTTATGCTTGGGCACTGATGACGACATAAGTGTTGCTTTGCTTGCTAAGTATGTCTTCCTTTTGTTTTTCATAAAAGTTTTTGTTTACCTCTTTTTTCTTCTATTTCATTCTCTTTTATTTTCTGTGTAGATTTTTGATCTTTAGAACAACAAAAAATTTAAATTTGTATGATTGGACTTATTCTAGTCTTACAAAGGTATATGCCATGTGGCTATGTCAAGTCAACTATTGGAAACCATAATTTGTGCTCAATAGGGGTAGACTAGTTGTGTCTTGCATCTTTCACACACTCAAGTATATGCTATCCCTGGCTGAAGGTGTGAGAGATACATGTGCGTATCTTCCCCAGCGTGTATTTGTCCCTCTCTGATTGTGGTTTTCTTGAAAGCATGAGGACATTATTTTATTGAGTTTGCACAAATTTTTCTAAGTACATGTGGTTTTGTAGGTCTATTGCTGCTGTCCACCATAGTGCAATGATTTTACCATCTTGACTTCACACTTTGTAGGTTTCATAACTGGCAATTTTTTAATCGATATGTCCATGTTTGATGCTTGCTTATTTTATAATTCTGACAGCTTTAAATAAGGCCAGGTTTAACTTTTTTGGATGCCTGTAGCCTTGTTTCAATTGTTTTGCCTAGATGGGTACTTAATTATGATAAACTAGCCTTTTCCCCCTTTTTGTATCCCCATGATTTAGGTTAAGAATTTCTAATGCTTGCAGTATGGCCTGTATCAGCTATTCTTTTTATTTGACCTACTGTCGTTTCCGAACTATGGCCTGAGGCTTATAATTTTCCATCACATGATCACAGGGAATTGAGGCAAGGACTTTAGGATCTCTTAGGGTTAAAGGTAAATAAAAAGGGCTGTTGTTAGGACATCCAAGCCTTCAAATGTGAAAATTTTTAGCAAGCTGAAAAGCTAGCTTCATGTTTGGTAGACGGCAAGGCCTCAGAAGCCTAGATGTCAAAGAAGGCAGGTTGAATAGGCCAATGATGTTCATGTTTCAGTGTGGGACCAAATAGGATTTAGCTTCTTGGAGTCTGCTGAATTCTGTAGTTGTGCCAATCTCAGAAGAGGGCTTCCATCTGCTTATGCTGACACTATTCTTCCTGCATTTTTACAGACTAGAGTGCTCAACATCTGCTGTGGAGCTTAAAGGCGACGCACAGGATTTGGACAGTTTGTCAATTGTAAATAGACTGGCCAGGCATTATGGCACAGGTTTTCCCTTTGATTCTTCTGAGATTGTATATCTAGAGAACATATCTGAATTTGGTCCTGGCATACGGAGACCACCCCCTCAAAAATATGTAACTGCAGCTCCAATGCCAAGGGCCTTACCAGAATGTGTAAGATGCCTTTCTCTATAGATGCCAATTTTTTAAAAGAAACAGATGTCTGCTGTTCTCATTTTCTTTGCGAGTGATTTCATCTATCTTTCTCTAACAAGGTCCTTTGGCACATCAAAGATATAATTCATCCATATGCAGTGTTACGGTCACATGAATAAGCGTCTCCCTTTCTTAAGTTACTTATCCTTTGTCAATTATTGCTGACTTTGATCCTCAGATCCTTGTTACTTCAAATAATGCAAATATGCCTTGGAAGTTTTACAATAGCTACATAAGAGGGCCAAAGCATTCAAACCACCCAGCCACAGATTCCTGTTTGTGAGCGCCTTTTCTCCCCGTTGATGTGTTCTCTTACGTGAGACCTCCTTACAAATGGAGCTCTCCATTTGGAATCCTTTCCCATGGCAATGCCTGCGAGGTGGGTCCTTCCCAAGGTGCAAGGACCCTTCACTACAGCCCTCTCAAGGGCATTCCATTTGGACCTATAATTAATGCCTAGGCTTGGAAATACCCCTAGACCCTAGCCCTTCAATCCACATATGCAAGCATTGTCTAGCCCTTGGGTTTCCCGCCTCACAATAACCAAGCCATGGGCTTTCATGATTATGGTTGACCTAATATTCCCTTCCTCTTAAGAATGGTTTATATTTTGGAAAACAAAATTGGGAAACCTCGGTTGGAGATTGCCTACCCTTTCCCATGTTGAACTCTCTTGAGGTTTGTCTTTCCACTTAAACCAGATATTGTTGATATGTTGTCTTTTTCTTTTTTCTTGCCCATCTAAAATTTCTTTTGGTTAATGTGGAAGATGCAGGTTTAATGAGTTCAACTAGGGCTTCATTTCCAATGAGATTGCCATCATCTCCTAAGTTCTTTTTTAGCCTACTTACATGGAAAGCTGGACGTACTCTACATCCTTATGGTAAGGTTAATTTGTAAGTAAGTTGTGTAATTCTCTTAAGTATTAGAAATGATCCACAATACCTAGGAGGTAACTTTGGACATTTACCCATCTTTATAAGACTCTCATTTTATTCAAGCTCCAACGTTCTATGGTGTGGGTTTGCGTAACTTATGGTTCTATCTTAAGCCTTTCGAATGCTATCTTTAGCTAATTCAAGCATTTGATTTATATCTTCGAGAAAGTTTTCGGCTACATGAATCTTCTCTTTCTTGAGTCTCATTGCAATGGGCCCTCAAGGTTGAAATCCACACACATCATAAAGGAACTAAAACTTGTAGTTAAATGCTTGGTGCTATTATATGCAAATTCTAATATGGGTAAAGATGATTTCCAATTAGTTTGTCTTGTACTCACTTATGCTCAAAGTAGATCCTCAACTTTGTGGATGATCCACAATGCTCTTCAAAGTAATTTTCAACCCCATAAATACAACCTTTCAAAAGTGGCTATTGAGTTTGCTATCACGGTTAATAACAATACCAGTTGATAGCCCATACAATCTATCTTTGTGCTCCACATATAGATTTGCTAATTTGGTAGTTCTTGGAATAAATTGAGCTATCTTGTCCAATCAATCCATAGAGTGGTATCGAGGGGTACCTCCTTTGTGTCTTAGGTAATCTAACAATAAAATCCATGGATATACTTTTCCATTTACCAGATGGATCTTGGGATGTGGGAGGCCACCTATCTTAAGGCATTTAACTTTATTGACTTGGCATTTTTGGCACTTTAAAAAGTGTTGAAGATCCTTATCTATTCCAAGCCAAAAGATTTGCCTTTTAGAATTGCATACGTCTTTTGCATTCTCAGGTGAAAATTTGAGTTTATTAATCACCATAGTCTACTTTTTCCAAATCCATGGACTCCTCGTGTGTATCTTCTTGTGTATCCTCACCATAAATGGCCTTTCCTTTCCTCGCTCTTTTTATGGCTGAAATGACTACTTATTTTGTAGCAGCTTTCAAATTGTACCTTACAATAAATAAATTTAATTACATTCAAGAAAGTTTTCAATGGGGTATCAACAACGAACCTTGACTTTGTATGCACACAAAGGCTTGGAAAGAATATTAGGCTATGATACCAATTTTACAATAGCTACAAAGAGGGCCAAAGTATTCAAACTACTCAGCCACTACAAATTCTTGTGAATGAGCCTCCTTTTTGCCACTTAGTATGGTCTCTTGTGTGAGGTCTGCAGGCGAATGTATTCCTAGTTTTTAAAATTCATCTTCAATTTATTGGTCACTTTTTCAAAATTTTTAGTTCCACTACTTTCGGAGGATTGCAAGAAAAGTCATATAGAATATCTACAAGGTCCGTGCATGTTTGATACATTAGTACATCTAAAAATTAACAGTCATCTAAAATATCTACAAGTTACTTACATATTTGATACATTAGTACAACATTAAAAAGGGTAGGATATCATCTTGATCTCAACCCCTTCTTAATGGAAGATCTATTCACTACTCAAGGTTCTTTTCACCAACCAAATTGATTCATTTTCTTGCAATACTACCCCGCTCCTTACTTTACTTCATTGAGTTATGGCCCAAGAATGACAATTAGGCTACCTAAGCATCTCAAATGCTATGAGTATATAGTTAAAACCTGTATTATTGGTAAAGCATGGCATTATGCTATGGTCTCATTTTTTATAAAACTTTGTGACAGTAAATGATTGAAAAACATGGGTGATTTGCTTACTACAATGACAACCATAATATGGATTGAAGAGCCAACATACATTGAAGTATTAGTTTGTCTAGACACATGTGAACATAGATGGCCCAAGCACCACTTTGGCATTGTAGCCATGTGAGCGAGGCCATGTTTCAAGGGTCCCACACTCAGACCATGTAGCCACCTCTAGATGGCCTCACTTCCAAATATGGGGACATGAGGACTCTATTTTCCCTAGTCCTCTACTCTTCATCATCACCACTTTGCATGTGGGATGAATTAGAGCCTCACTCTCCATACATGCTTGGGGATATGAGGACTCTCCTTTCCCTAGTCCTTATGTGGAATCCACTATTAATCCACCACCTGGTATGTGATATTCATTAAGAAGGGCAACTACCATGTGGTAGGCCCTCCATGTGCTTGGATTGTTTCTATTAACCACCTTAGTGATTCCAACACCCTCCCTCAATCTAAGCATGAGGGAGGTCTTCACATGAATATTGCCCACCAGAACACCATGTCGAGGGAAACGGATCCTATAGTCGTTGCCACCAGGCATGGACATGGAATGCCCCATGCTAGACACTTGGTAAGTGTGTCAGCTATTTGCCATTCATCACAGTCTGGTCCTTATTTCAAGGTAGTGTAGTGGCTTGCAGCTACCACAGATGGCATGTATAATCATCACCGTGCCTATCTACTCCATTGTGCGAGCATTAGTTCCCACTTGTTGCCTTGTGTTTTTTGCATTGTGTAGATATGCTTTGATGTGCCATGTGGAAGGGCACCCCCGTACTTCTTGCCTCCCACCGATCGATAGAGCTCCCAAGCTCTAATACCATATTAGTTTGTATGGACACATGTGAACACAACAAGGGTCGAGTGCCACTTTGGCCTCCTAGCCACTTGGGGAAGGTTGTATGTTGGGGATTCCATGCCTTGACCACCTAGCCACCTCTAGAGGGCCTCACTCCCCAAGTGGCCTCCTAGCCACTTGGGTAAGGCTATATGTTGGGGACTCCATGCCTTGACCACCTAGCCACCTCTAGAGAGCCTCACTCCCCATAAAACATGCATGGGGATATCAAGACTCCCGTTTCCCTAGTCCTTGTATGGACTCCACCATTAATCACCACTTTGCATATGGGATTTTCACAAGGACCACTTCCATGTGGCAGACCATCAATGTGCTTGGATCAAGAAAATATGGAACATGCCAGAAAAAGATACATGGGGATTACATAGTTTTGTAGAAAATAGAAAAGCTATTGCATATAGCCCAAATGATACAATTGAAAATGACAAATCTAGATTGGTTTTGCAATATAGTATGGAACAATTATGAGGAAACTCACACACCAAGTAGCACACCTCTAGTCTCTTTTTTTAAGGGGTTTTATTTTGAAATGCAGTATTACTTTTTTCATTCGAACTAGAGATTTGAAACATTTTCATAATATAAATTTAAAAAATTAACACATCATGGTCCTACTTCTCATAAACAATATATCATATATGTATCAAAGAAAGATATATTATATATGTATCAAAGAAAAATTGATAACATCTACTCTATGAAAAAACATTGCCTTAAAGCTATCAATGTATGTGAATTGCACCACCAACTTAAATATCCTTCTAATAGCCCAAAGGAAGACATTAGAAGACATCATATGTTAGCACCACATGTGACTTGAGCACCATGGATTCAAATCTTTTTGTAAATTTTGAGTATCATTCAATGGCAATAAGGCATATCTAAAGTATTCAGGTATGTAATGCCTCACTATAGTAAAAGATTCAATGGGACTAGAGCTAGAACTTGTCTTTTTACGGATAGATTTAGATAATTGCACAGAGGCTAAGTGTGGTCTTAATAACATAAACTTTGCTCACTATCAACCAATAGACCCTCATAGGAGTAGTTCTCAAGTGCATAGATGATCTCTAGATATGAAGTAGAAAACAAAGTTCAATAAGAGAAAATAGGCACAAATTTGCAATTGAAACCCACTAAAATATGACCTTTCAAGTGACATTGCATTGTAATATCAAAATATCTACTAAGCACCATATCTCACCCTTTTCAAACAAATTTGCCTTAGTCATATAGTCAATTTTCTCTCAGCTTTATGCCAATTTTTTAAAAAAAGGGGCTTGATTAAAAATTCGTGTTGTGATGATCATAGCTTTAAGTTTGTAGGTGAGATTGCCATACTTTTATTGAGAACAAGTAAGACATATCTCTTTGGCACTTACCAACATGATATATATAATATATATCCAAGATAAAATTTGATACATAGAGTGGATTCATGCTAAGCCAGCTGATCTAGGGAATACTCCCAGCTTGCACTTTTAAATAAGGGGTTAGGATGATCTAGCCACATGGTCAAATCTAAACTTATTATTTGAAACAGGAACTTGTGAGGTTTGCAAATTCTCTAATATATTGGTTTTCCCTTTCAATGCTACTTTGTGTGATTCAAACAACCTCGGACTATCCTGTAGAGTTTGGTTCCAATTACCAATCTAGACTGCTTTTGCTTCGACTGATGTTGTAGGGCCTGGAAACTATAGTTTGCAGATCAGTCAGCTTCCAGCTCCAGTGTTGCCACTAGTAGAGCTACCTCTTTTACCCATTCGACCACCACTAGTAAAGCTACCTCTTTTACCCATTCTCAATGCCAGCTTATGCCACTCAATCTTTTTTGGTCATACTACTAGGCTTTGGACCCTGCATGTCTTACAGAATGGTGCATGTCTTGTGTAAGGACCTAAATGACCTTATAACGACATATTAGGACCTATATGATCCTTTTGAGGTCCATTCAAAGGGATCTTTCATTGTTGGCTATACAGATAAGGACATACAGGGCATTAAAGGACTCTACATAGCACACACAATTACATCTTTTTTGTAAGTCCATTTAAATGGATCTTTCATTGTTGGCTATATAGATAAGGACATACATGGCATTGAAGAACTCTACATGGCAAGTACAAAATTATATATTTTTTGTAAGGACCTACATGGCCTTGTAAGGATATCCATAAGGACTAGGCTTAAACCTATGAGAGCTTTTTGGACCTACATGGTTCTTATAAAGCCATTCAAAGGAATCTTTAATTGCATGAATTTGCTTTAGTGGTTACTAATAAATAGTACTCCACATGGTCCTTATTTAGAGAATGAATCCATTATTTTCTACATGTTGCATGCAGGCATCATATCTTGGAATTTCAGCGAGAGAGACTATCATAGGGGCACCAGTATCTCACATGACACATGAGGATCTAGAGATATTTGCATGCAAGGAGGGTTACATTGTTCCCCCCAATGGCATCGAGGAGCCAGCTACATTGGAGTGGATGGACGAGGATTTTGAGGATTGGGTACCGGCACGAGTTTTGAGGGATAGCCATGCAAAGTCCTTAGAGTGCGTTGGTGGTGATAAACCCAACACAGATCATGGATGTTGGGCAGGTAACTCATATAGAGTTTGTAACATGGGTTGGTGTAGACTATCTTTTGTGGGACATGAGACAAGTGCAAGACTTAGAGGCAAAGGGTGCACCCTATGTGCACCTACTATGTTGTGCACAAGACGACCTGCAAGCCCTCGAGTTTTGATAGAGGGTGACATGATAGCTCAAAGAGTAGCTCAAGGATCAAGATGGAGGGCAACACAGAGGCCTCAACCTGATAGTGATAGTGACTCTTCTACATAGGCTAAACCCAAAGTAGCCTAATTAGCATTGATCTATATAGAGCATTGCTAAACATATGGCCCTTGAGTTTTGGTAGAGGGTGCCATGACAACTCAAAGCGTAGCTCAAGGATCAAGGCTATCCTTGATGCACCAATTCAGATCTCCTTTAGCCAATTATTAAAGTTGATGCTACAATTCTACAAGTAGTTAATCCTATCTTTGACAATAGAGACTGCATTACAAGACAAAGATTTATTCCAAGTAGCATCGATGCTAGTTCTAGCAGTTCTACTCACGCATATACTCACAGATATGTGGATTTCGATTATCATGAAAAATTGACAAGGCCGACAATTTTTGCATGTGCTAATTGATGGCAGATTTGAGATCAACATTATCATGTTGAAGACTTGACAAGCGATGTAGTGGATGGATTGGGAGTGAGCTCTATTTCAGGTGCAAATGGTAGATCAACAGCAAGCTCAACCACTAGGTATTGTCAAGTCGATGGTCATGAAGGTCATGAAGATGTCCTTGGTGGTCTCATTTCTGGTGCTAAAAATGGAGTCACCTAGTTCAAAATACAACTTCCTATTGGGCATACCATTGTTGCAACAAGCACATGTCAAACAAAACTAGAAATTGAACACCTTGTCACTATGGAGAGGGAAGAAGAAAGTTGATGGGCCAATGGGAGTGGCATGTTTGCTGGATGGAGTAGTGTGAGCCATGGTGGCAAAAATCATGAACATGGAAGATGGCCTGGATGATGACAAGGAAGAAGAATTTTCGAAGGCTAATTCAAACTTGGCTCCACTCTTCACAGTGGATGTGAAAGCCATCTTAGCATAATATGTAGTGTAGGATCATTTTTTGAGCAAGATTAGGAATTCAAAGAAAGGATGAACCATGTCACACGTGTCCAAGAGATGTTTTTGAGATAGTTCTTGAGAGCTGGTAGGAAGTTTTAAACCAATAAAGATCACCATCTTGTTGGTTGCCTTGCTGACAAAATTCACTGATGTTTTTGATTGGGACTACTCTGACATGCAGGGACTTGATCCAAAATTTTATTAGCATTGCGTCAATTTGAAGAAAGATGTTAGAGATTCCAAGATGTAGAGGCATCGCATGAATCCATGTGGCAAAATAGGTCAAAGCAGAACTTGAGTGCATGCTATGAGTGGGATTTATTGCACCCTTTGAAAATCTAGAGTGGATCTCACCCATCATGACTGTGCCAAAAAGAAGAAGCTATGTATTTGCATGAATTACTATAAGCTGAAGGTAGTGAGAGTACCAGATCCATTCCATTTCCCTATATGGATTCAATTCTAGATGAAGTCGTGAGACACAAAGTTTACTATTTCTTGTATGGGTACAATGGATATAACCAGATCCGTTCCTTTGCCCTAAATGGATTCAATTCTAGATGATGTTGTGGGACATAAAGTTGACTCTTTCTTGTATGGGTACAATGGATATAACCAGATCCTCATGGCATCGTAGGACCAACCAAATACAAACTTCATCATAGCATGGGGTTTCTAATTCTGTAAAGTCATGTGGTTTGGATTGAGGAATGCTCCTTCCACATTCCACGAAGCCATGCAAGAGATCTTCACGCCTTATCTAAATGTGTTCCCACCACAAGAGCTGCCAATACTAAGATGACATCATGAACATGAACATATTCATATTTGTTGACATGGTCAACCACATTGCCGACAATTCCATGATGAATAATACCTAGTGGAGCCCAACAGTAGTCACCAAGACAGCAACTCCAATCAAAATGAAATTTCAAGATTTAAAAGGAAGTGACGATGAAGATCCATATAGTTATCTGCAAAGTTTCTTGAAAATATGTCACATCAACAAGGACAAGAATAAGGAGTATAGTACAAGAAGACTTGCTGAGCCAATTAAGACTCCACAACTGGCTAAGCCACTTCAAGCCTCTACCAATGGAGCCCAAGAAGAAACAAGCATAAATGAGTCTTCCACACCAAAAACTTAAAGCTTGGGAAATATTCAAGAATATGAAAGTCAGTTTGATAATTGCAAAACTGCTAAAGGTTGCCTCATATTGTAGGGAGTTCTTACTATAATAGCTTGAAGCTGAAGAAAGAACAACCAAGGACATATATTCCTTGGTAACCATACCGATTATTGAAACTAGATGATGAAGTAGTACCAATAATCATAGTGAAGATTAAGAAACTAAATGTTACTAGCATGATCATTGATGAAGTACCAATAATCATGATGAAGTACCAATAATCATAGTGAAGATTAAAAAACTAAATGTTACTGTAAATGAGGCGTGGATGATCCACACTCTTCCCACCATCTCCATGCTGGCATATCTTTTGCTAATTCTTTGATTCTTAGATAGGCAAACAATCCTTCTCTATTTTGAAAAGTTGAAAGTTCCCTAACAGGAGAGGCATACTCTATCCTATCCTCAAAGAAACCAAGGGCCACTTGTTAACATTCTTCCATCCATCTGATATGATGGTGCAACTAGTTTTCTCAATGCCATCATAAACCACTTGTTGCATTTCCTCTTTCATCCTTCATTATGCAAAAAAGACCAAGAGAATCCGACCGCCCATCAACATCCATTTTGGATATGCATGGCATATCAATGCTCGGTTGAACCCGAATGTATGCTGGAAGATGTTGTAATTACTATTGGTGGGAATTCATTATACCATTAGCCTATTGATTATTCCCATGGAAGGAAATGCCTATGGGTGAAAGCAAGGTAAGGTGTCCAAAATAGTTGTGTCCCAATAGACACGAGTTATGAAAGCACAAAAGCAAAGGATATTTTGTAAAGAAAATCTATTACGTGCAACTAGGATGTGGGCATCTACTGTATCTGCAAACCGTGTTGATGGGACCCACCCAATCTTTTCTCTGTTCTCCCACTGTGTTTTTGTTTGTCTCAAAATTTGAATCTGCTACAATCTTATGTCCTATCTCTCTTGTTGTCTCTCTGAACCTCGATGTCAATCTTCATGATGTTCTTGTTTGCACATCCTTCTCTCTACCCAAGCACAATATTGAACCACCCATCAATCTTCCTTGCAACCATGGCCTCCTTGACGAGGTATGCATAGTTTCTAATATGCAATGTGGGAAGATTTTACAGTATATTCCCCTCTCTCCTAGTCTTCTTCATCCATTCTTGCATGTGCATCTGTAACTCACACAGTTTATGGAACTTGGCAACGTTCTACTATATACTATTCATTGCAATCAGAGCTTTGTCAAAGATATCTCTCCAGAATTGTAGATTATACAAAAATATGAAGCTGACAAGAGACGGGAGAGAAGGAAAAGATAAAAAGCAGCACAAACCAATGACCTTTTAATGGACATTGAAGCAAAGAAGAAAGAGACTGCAGGGGAAATAGTCAATAGTATTTTGTAGTTGTCTCTTGCTTTTGGTAGAAGAGACAAGTAAAAAATCATTCAATCAATTGATGAATGAAGAATGCATTCTGAAATGTCTTGGCGACCAACATGTCAATAATTTCATAGTTCCATTAGCATTAAAGAGTTCCTTACAAGAATCGAAGAATCCTAAATAAGACACAGAACTCTTTGAGAAGCAAAGCATACAAACATACAAACCATGGTAGTGGCATCATTAAATGAGGATGAAATTTCTATTACAAGAGCTTCGAGAGTGCTGAACATACAACCTAGGAATTTATACTCACCACGTAACATGTTTTTAAATGATGAGGATGAAAGAAAGTTTTCTTTCGATCTTTGCAAACAAAAATTCTGTAATGATGTATTGAGCTCTGTAGTAAGGGGATTCGTCATCAGATTTTGGATAGAACAAACAAGGGTGACACCAAACAAGAAGGACATTTGTCATCATTGAATTGCAAAAAATGAATATGAGAATCACCGAATACATTTCCTTGATGATTCCCAGGTAAGATCAGTTTCTATCTGTATTGTTTGCTGTGAGTTGTGGCTGTGTGCTCTATAGAAGTTTTTAATATGCTACATGAGAAGAAATGATGCTTTAATGTGTTATATGGATAGCATGTATATAGGTTTGCTACATAACAACAAAATGGGCTGCAAAAAAATACTTCATAGCATGCACAATGCCACATAGCATGCATAGTGTGTTGTTTAGCACACTAGGGCACTATACGATCATTGTACTATTCATAGCATAGATAGCATGAGGCACATAGCATACTTGCTATATGCCAAACATTATGCTGTATGGTATACTCAGTGAGCTGAATAGCATAAGCCATGTGCTATGTAGCTACGTAGCATGCATAGTTCCACCATTTTTTCTATGTGCTACATAGCATATTCTATTACCCACTTTCCTGAAGTCTTTGTCTCTTCTTCACTGTGTTGGGCATCTTCATCTTTGTCTCCTCATTTTCCCTATTGTCTAGAGTCCCAATCCTCATGGCACATGAAAAGAAACCTCCAATCTAGCCACATGGCAAATTGCATGTGTTGTATGCTAGCCTTTAATGAAATTAAAGATCTTCCAAGTACACTTCGATAGCTAGTGGAACAAGATCAAGAGGAAGATACGATTACAAAGAACATTACTATCTCCTAAGTGTACGGGAGATCTATAATTTCATGGAAGCTTGTGTTGTGCACTAGCCTTTGATGAAATTATAGATCTTTCCAAGTATACTTTGGTAGCCAGTGGAATAAGATCAAAAGGAAGAGAGGATTACAAAGAATATTACGATCTCCTAGGTGTACGCGGATCTATAATTTGATGGAAGCTTGTGTTGTGTGCTAGCCTTTGATGAAATTATAGATCTTTCTAAGCACACTTTGGCACAAGATCAAGAGGAAGAGAGAATTACAAAGAGTATTACTATCTCCTAAGTGTATGGGAGATATCCATAATTCATGGAAGCGTGTATTGTGTGCTAACCTTTGATGAAATTATAGATCTTTCCAAGTACACTTTAATAGCCAGTGGAACAAGATCAGGATGAAGAGAGGATTACAAATAATATTACTATCTCAAGTGTATGGGAGATATCTATAATTTCATGGAAGGCTATATAGTGGGTTTCTTTTCATGTATTGAAGGTGTGTACTGTCATATGCTAGTCAATGCTAGTTAGGACCTGAAGTTGGATGCTAGGGACTTGCTTTTCAAGACCTTAAAACAATCATCATATCAAAAGATATTTGCCCAAGTCCTACCCTCTCCAAGTTAATTATCTCTACATGATTCAAAGTCACAACTAGGAAAGGCTGTTCTATTAGCTTGACTAAGCAATTGACAGTGGGAACAAGGAAAGCTGAAGCCTATGAGGTAGAACTTGAGCTGAATAGCACAAATAGTGTGTATATAGCATACATGGTGTGCCACATGTATGTATATTCAAAATTTTTGCTATATAGGTTTGAGTAGCACAAATAGTGAGCTATAAGGTATACATAGCTGCACATCTATGTGTGCACTCAAACTGTGTGCTACGTAGCAGATTTTGTGGGGTGTATAGCCTTGTATAGCACAGATAATGTTGTATAGTGCATACATGTTGTGCATACATGTTGTGCCCCATCTCTGTGTATTGAAATTGCATGCTATGTAGATGTAGTGTGCCACATACCATATGCAGTTTACTAAGTTTGGATAGGCTGAACATCTAATTTTTTTCTCTTTTCTTGTCCATGTAGACAAACTTCTTTAGGGCATTCAAAGTTGCATATCCAAGTATATGTATAGGGCTGAGGCCCTTTAAGAAGATGAAACCTTACTTTGTATGCAAGCTTAAGGATAGAAACACATGTTGTTGCATATATCACATACAGATGATATACTTGAAGGAAGCTCTTAACCATGTTTGTATGGCTGCATTTGGTTTACATGGAGTGCCATGCTCTTGTCTTTGCAATATATGCCTTTCATTAGTAGGAATAGGCAAATGTGGTGCAAAAGAGCATGCCTTTAGTGGGGTCACACAATTGTGGGAATCTTGTGTTTGTGCTAAGGGCAAAGACTCAACATTACATGATTATGAGTGCCTCATGGGAGAATGTGAAATGTGTGGTGTACAAAAACTTGCAATCTGTGCAAATGAAGTAGCACACGAGCAAAAAAACGTGATGGTTCAGGGGTTTGAGGATGTTGATGTTGGGCTGAACAAGAAAGGGGGAAAAAAAGCACAAAGTTTTATCAATTAAGGAGATGCCAGTCAATGGCATGTTATCCATGTTAAAGAAACACACAACCACTTTGATTAGACACAACTTCAAATGTCATGAAGTGTTTGAAGAATTTCCCTTCAGATGTCATTGTGTCTATTATAGATTTTGGAGAGAATCACTCGTTCAAAGTCTAAAATTAAATTTAATCCATGCATTGGCATTCAGATTCGTGTACAATCCTTGTTCATATTACTTATCACTGCAACTTTGTGGATGACCAAATTATCAAGGAGTTTCATTTCTACATTTCTAATGATAAACACACAACACTCTTTTTGTATAGCATTGCCTTTTTCTTCACAACAAGTTGCTTGAAGAACAAGGGGTATGATTCAAAAGGCACTGGGTGTGGTCGGATGGAGCAACATCTCAGTTTAAGGTAGCAAGACCCATTTACTTTGTTGCTAGTTTCTTTGCACTGGCTGATGCTGAGATGCTTTGGAACATCTTTGGATCAGGCCATGGAAAAGGAGAACACAATGGTGCGAGTGTAGTGATTAAAAGGGCAGGTGAAGGTGCACGTCCAATGATTAAAAGGGCCCTTACACATGAACTTCAAGATTTGATGGTGTGGTATTGAAGCAGGCAGTTGATGTAGTGCAATTTTTAACATATTCATTGAGTACTACTACATCTACTAGGACCATCCAAAAGAGTGTATTGGGTGATCAAGTTGGGTGAAGTAGATAGAACCAAGACATGGGGTTGTGCAAGGGTGGAGGGTGCATAGCATTTGAGGATTTTATAAGCATGATGAAACACAATTCAAGAAAAGGGAATTGTCCTACTATTTCCATGCATGCATGCACAAAAGGTGGAGACCATGTGAGAATAAGTCCTATGTTCAAGCTTGGGCATTGGGCATTCTTCCTCCAAGTGGTGATGAGGTATCAAGTGAAGAAAATGTAGTTGAAGAACCTATCTATCTATGAGGGCTATGAGGACTTGCTAAGTGATTTGCTTGTAGAGGGAGACAATTTTGTAGTGAATGATTAGGAGGGAAATGATGAGTGTGTGGAATTTTTCATTCTAAAATGTAGCCATGCAAAGCAAACAATTGGAAAAGTGCTTAGAGACAAGTGGGGCACTATGTGTGGCAAGGGCTCACACTATGTTACTAGACGGTACTATGAACAACACAGTGACCATCATTATTGTTTGCTCGAAAACAAGCCACAGTTGGCCTTTATCTCTTATCTTGTTAGAGACATGAAATTTGACATGGAATTGGTGGATCCCAAAAGTAACATATACTACCTATCCTTGCAAGTGCATGAATTGATCTACAATGCATTACCCTATGAGGCCTGAATGTGAGGCAATTGTCCTGTGAACTCCAAAACATTTCATCAACCTTTCTAGTAAAAACCAATCCAAATCTTTTTTGGTGCATGGTTCATAGGGTTGTGCAAAATACTATCAAAAGATGATCTGTTGTGTTTTATTTTAGACCTATTTTGTTTTACTATTATGTTCCATGTCTTCTACTCAATGCACAAACAGCAAGAAAAATAACACAGTCAATGTAAAAAATACCAACAATATTGTCATCCTCCAATTTCATAGCTCTTCTTTTCTAAAGACAACCATCCACACAACAATGAACTTATCTTAGTCTTCGTGATCATAAGGTCAATCAACATGAACAGGAGCATTACTCCAAAGTCCCACATGAACAACCAATAAAATAGCAAAGTTTGCGACTCAGCACATGGATATCCTTAAGAAAAAATACCAACCAAGCCCACTATTGCAACCAAAATTTTTGGGCTTCTTATATTTGATTATGGATTCAACATGTTTGGGCACAAAGGAAGAAAGTGTTTTAATCATGGTGCAACATAATCATGAAATCAAATAGCTGATGTGGTGCTATATAGCACATACAATAACTTTGATCCATGTGAAAGAGAACCCATACACCTACATAACATTAAGAGAGAACTTGTGGATGGGCAATGTGCTTTAGAACATAGACAAACATCAGAAGATAACAATTGAATATAGGTTTAATTACAAAAAATTATTTGGTAGGTACATTGGTCTTACAAAAGCTCTATCTCCCTCAGAATATAGTTCTTTACATCATGTGAACCACAATATATGTTCAAGACTAATGACAAGCGCACCCCCCACGTTGTGTACTCTCATGAAATGGTGGTAATATTGCTTTGTGGGCATGGATACCTCATCCTTTGGGTTTCTTAACTTGTTCATTTTACAAAAGTTTTGGCAGTCATGCACACTATTCCACATAGGCAGCCAATAACATTTTTGTGAGATAAAAGGGATCCTATTGATTGTCCTCGGGATAAAAAATCTAAGAACAAATGCATACATCAAGGTCATTCAGGATGGAATTGTATCACATGTTGTCACAACAAGCAGTGTGTTGTCAGGGTTGAATTCAATATAGAACTTCCAAATGTATTCAAGATTCTTGAAGAAAACGTGTTTCTGCCAGTAACTTGTAGGAATCTCAGGCACATCCCCAAACTAAAATGGCGCCTTTGTGCATTCATCTTGGCCTTGCTCTGCTAGCCAAAAATTCCTTCTCTTGCACAGGTTAGGAAACACCCATCGCATTGTATTTTCCATATTGTGGTAGGTGCAATTGGTCTAAAGAATTAAGCTAAATATATTTGAACATGCCTTAAGCAAGCATTCATCATCCTTGCACACCTTGACAACCTCTTTTGGCTTATCCTATAGCAATTTGAAATTCTGAGGATGCTCAAGAATCTTTTTAGCAATACTCCATTCATGTACAAAAGAAATAGTTTTGTTTTTATACCCTCAGGGATAGGTATTGTTTGTGGGATGAACTTTCTTGGTTCTTCATGATGGAGTACATGCCATTCAGGCCTGCATAGTAACAACCTATTATGCCTTGCCCTGCCCTGTGCATCATGTTCATTCTCAACATCAGCCATGGGGTGAATCATTCTGTACATTAGTAGGGTTTGTTTTTGCATTAGCCTATGCATCTTTCTCAACATGAGCCTATGAATCCTTCTATGCATCAATAGGGTATGCTTTTACATCATCCTTTGCTTCTGCATTAGCCTCTGTATCCTCCTCAACATGAGCATTGTGTGGTGATGCATTAACTTGTGCATCTTTATTAGCAATAGATCTATATGATTTTGCATCAGCCTGTGCATCCTTATGAACATCAACATTGAATGCTTTTCTATCACATAATATCTTTGCTAATTCTACATCCCAATATGAACCAAGCACTGAGTCTGCCTTATCATCCTGTGCTTCTTCAACTTTACTATCTTATCTTGCTCTTGCTTCATCAACCTGCTCTGCATATTTGTCATCAACATGCCTTGATTGTGCCTCATCAACCTGCCCTACCCATGCCTCATTAACTTGCCCTAAAGTTTCTGCATAATCAGTAGAACCTTCTTGTGCCTTGTCAAGCTGGAAGGACCTTTTCTCATCAAGATTCCCTTCATCATTGTTTGTGTCCCCAGCCCATTTAATAGTATGCTTACTTCCTTGATTTTTTCATTCTGTCGCATGATCTTTTCCTACGTGTGAATAATCATTCAAATCATTTGCATTGGGATGCTTATCTAACTTGCAAATAAATACTCGCATACAATGTATTACAATGTCATGGAAGTTCACTGCACTTCAATGACATACCATTGCCTTGAGCTCTATACTTTAAGGGTCTTTTTTATGTGAAGTGAGATAATGTAATGTCATCATCAATGAAATCCAGTGGTCCCAACAGGAGCCTTCTCAGGCTCCTTGACATCCAATGCTTTCCCTCTTAAGCCTACCAACTCCTCATTACGTCCATCCACCTATAACAATTCCTTCTCCTTCATCCTTCTAGTCACTACCCTTCCAACCTCCCATCTAGGTTTAGGGTATTGCAACACTTGCTTTCTTCTTTTTGATTTTTCCTAGATTGCAAGTCCATTTGGAGACCATATGCAATTGATACTATGATCCTCAAAGTAGGTTGAACATTGTATGAAATTACAAATGTTAAAGATTGATACCTTCAACCACATACAAGGGAATGCCATCATTAGCTACCTCCACTGGTCAAATAGGATTCTCCCTAGGGTCCTCCACATCTTGTGCCTACCCTCATGAGCCAGCCAACTCATCACCTCCATCAATCTGTAACAATTCATTCTTCTTCATTCTTCTAGTCACTTTGGCTTCAGGGTATTGCAATGCCTACATTCTTCTTTTTAATTTTTTCTCTATCATATTGAAGTATAGAGAATCAACTTTGAAAGAAAGAACACATACTTTCAAGATAATGAAGTGTTTGTTGCAAAAGGAATGGAGGAAGAGATAGAGGTAGATGATATTTAAGCCATGAGACTATTTTCAATATTGTTTCTTCTTTGGTCTAGGAGAGAGAGAGAGAGAGAGAGAGAGAGAGAGAGAGAGAGAGAGAGAGAGAGAGAGAGAGAGAGAGTTTCAAACAACTCGTCACTCTCACTCAACTAATTCTTGAGATTTTTGGCCTTTTGATTCATCCTCACCATGGGGGAGGGTGAGAGAGAGGGAGGGGGTGTGAGAGAAAGGGCAGTGTGTAAGTTCAATGGTAGGTAGGAGGGGTGTGGGAGTGTCAGAGTGAATAGCTCTTAAACAATGAAATCAAATAGGGCCCAAAACTTCAATTTTTAAAAATTATACTTGTTTTCAACCTTAAACTCCAAAAACATAAAGTTGACTCAACCTTGTACTGAAAACTTATAATTAATATGCATGAAATCAAAATTTCCCTTTTGTATTATAATTCATAGCCTCTATACATGGACTCTACATTAGATCACATAGCTAAAATTACAAATAAATTATGAAGCTCATGCATGGACATCCACATTGGAAGAGTCCAATTCATCTAGCTCCACCCAAATCTGCCCTTCTCTAATAGGTTGCATGCCACCTTGCATGATTCCATCTTGCATTTGATGAATTGCATATTCTTCTTCTATGCATCTTGCAATGCAGGGCACTAATGACTCTTTGAATGCTAGTGTTACAGTAGCTGCTCTATTTTTTAATATGCTTGTATCACCATTAAACCAATGGAACCATCAGGATCAACTTACTTCTTCGGCCCCCATGTTGTGTCGCACTATTATATGCACAACGTGCTTGCCAATGAAATCTTTGCATGCCTTGGGTGGACCATACTCCAATGCTCCATAATGCCATGCCATGTATGATGCATGAGCATATAAAATGTGCTTCCAATCAAGAAGACAATATGCTTCCAAAATGTGCTTTCATCGGATAGGCAATCACAGTTTTCACCAAGGGGTTCAACTATCATCTCTGGTAAGTCTACAAGGGATAGGCAACTACCACTTGGCATCTGACCAGGTTCCTTGGATTGTACCTGTTGCTGAACGATGGATTGTTCGGAACCTATCCCAGTCGCCTTGCCTGCTATACCTATTCTTGCGAGTGCCTGAGCTTTGGCATCTGCCTCTATTGCTTCCATGTCAGGTGTTCCTACCTTATCTGCCATTATTTCTACAACATTTGCTCAGGTATCAACAACTGTGCCCGCCTTTATTACTACTGCATCTACTACTATTGCCATTGCTTTGACTATGCTTCCACCTCCACCAGTTATTTATGAGCATGCCACTATAGCCTCATCCTTTGGGACTCTTTAATATTGAAACACAATTTACCAAGAGCAATAGGTGCATGGTCTCACACCTAATGGGACATCCACCACCACATTCTTTAAAGATCCCATTGTCCGTGTGACAACCTCCGAGTTCGTCGGTCCCTCCATTACTATTCACCTAGACACGACAAGCCAAGAAACTACCTCTATGGTTCCTCCACTCTCGCTTCATTTTCCTTTGGCTCCATTGCTCCAATTCTACCTCTTCCATCTAATGGCCAAGAGGCCCCCATCATCCCAACTTTACCAAGGGAAGACTCCGAACGTATGGCCAACCGTTGATCGGCACATACTACCAGAGCAAACCCTGTGTCCACCACCAGATGCTGCAAAATGACAAGGGGTAAATGAGCTCTTCATTTTTAATGAAGCCACCAATGTCACCACCATGGACCACTATATAGAAATCCGATGATGGCTCATTGTAGTGGGGTTGTGGTGGGTCTCGGTGGTGACTCACATGCCATGGGGATGTTGAAGAGATGGTGATGGAGCCTCCACTCCAAGCTACTCCTTGTGAGGGCAATGCAAGGCACGAGCCATCCACAAGCTTCACTCAAGCAGCCTCCAGATTGTTGCAATGTGTTTCCACACGAGAAAGAGGGAAGGGGAAGAGGGGAGAAGAGAGAGGAGAAGGAGAAGGGAAGAGGAGAGTGAAGGAGAATGGAGTGGCAAACACAAGGCCACTACAATGGAAACAAGAGAACAACTGAAACACTCTCTTGGAAGAGAAGAGGGAGCTTGTATTCAAACTTGTGCAAACAACAATGAAGACCAAAGTCAACCATTTGGCCTTTTATACAAGTCACCTTTTGAAGGGAGGGCCAACCATAATCTCTTTATACCACTCTCCCTTCTCATTCTTTTACCATCCTCTTGGACCCATCTAGCTCAAAGACACAATCCTAGCTCTATGGACTTGCCATTGTCCATCAAATCACATCACTTAACACATGGTGGCATGTTGTTAACCAATCTGTTAACATGCCCCCTTCCTGATCCAGTCCTCTGGATCATGTAGCATTCATGGTTGTTGGACTGTTGTCAATGAAGATAATGCAAAGCAGCCTTTTGTGTGCATTGGGTTGAATCTTCTTTTGGTCCATTGTAGCAGAGAGATGTAGTGGCTCCTTGTTATGGAATGCTTGCTGGAAGTATCGATGAGTGATTCTTCAAGAACTAGCACCTTTGGGTTTGTGTGAGCCGAGTTAAGTACTTGTGACCATTAAAAGAAGGAATAAGAAAAAGAATAAGAGAAATCTAAGGGGTAAGTTATAGGAAGAAGGTGTTAGTAGGGATTGATATAAGATTCTAGTGGTGTTAATGTTAGCAGAGTAAGTAAAGTGCATTCTAATGTTTCTCTTAAGTCCTAGATTTGATTTGAGTGGGACTTCTAATGGATTCTCATCAGACTATGTCTTTGTAATGCCATGTTTGAACATTCGGAGTTGTGCATGACATTTTGTCTTGCTTCTCTACATTGAAGTTCCTTTAACATTCATTTTATGGATTATATTTCATTGAGGGCTTTGCTTGGAAGTATTTGAGCCCAATAAGGTTGTGGCACCATCTGGAGCTTTACTTGTCTAAGTCATCAAATTGAGAGGACTCTAACAATACACCATACAAACCCCTAAAATGAGGACTATGGTTGAAGAGGTTTATAGAAGGGAGATTCTAGGAAAGGCTTCTAAGCTAGAACTAAAAGAAAATAAAAAAAAAGAGAAGAGGATGAGCAGAAGTTATATAGGTCATGGTGATGTTAGTAAAGGAATATAAAAAAAAAGCTTTGAGGGTCACAAGAAACTCATCCAAACCCATATTGGTGTAATCACCTTCACCCTGGAGTTGAATGCATCCTCGAGAGCTGCTTGTGTAGAACCACTTGTCATTCCATGTGTGAACTCAAATTCAAGACTGTGATGACTTAGGCATAAGTCCGTGCCCTGTTCTTGTTTTGGCTTTGCTGATGGGACTTGTTGTTGATGCTGATTGGTGTATTGACTTTCCCTAGTGTTTGTAGCTCCTCTTGCCCTTGCGTTGATGTAGTTGTGATTTGTTGAGTGCGTTATGGTGAGGACTTGAAGAGGACTGATTGCCTATTTTCACCTAGGACTTCCACATGTGAGTAGAGAGGTAGGACTTCCACATGTTATAACTTTATTGCTCTTTATGGATACACCTAGTCCTAGCAAGAACATCATTTTGTAGACCCCTAGAGTAAGTTTGATAATCACTTCAAAGGGGAGTTTCTAAGACATTACTGGAGATCTTTGTTGGCGAGCAGTTGTCATCCCGTTGGCAGCAATGTTGCTTGAAGTTCTTTGAGATCATTGATTACAATAGTAGGTTCTTGTGGAACTGTACCACTTCTATGATACTCATTGTAATAAAGTGAGATATGTTTGATGTATCAAGTGTGAGTAGGATCGCAATGTCTCAGAGATCTTTTGCTTTTGTTGAGCCCAAGTTTTAGTTGAGAAAGTTGTCAAGGATGAAGATACTTCGTTGTTCACATTGGAAGGTTCTTGTGTGGCTTCCATTATGTTGGGAATTACTTGTGTGTTTGACTCTTGTGTAGCTTCCTTGATGATAGATGCCAAATTTATCAATAATAAGGAAGGTTCTTGTGTGGCTCCCAATGTGGATTCAGCTTTCGTCTTGGCAAGCTCCTGAGTTATTATCTCTTTTTTTACCTTGAAGATGACGCAATAAATTGACATCCCTTTTGATAGACTTGCGATTGAGCAGGCGTCTCCCTTTTTGAGACAGGTTCTTGTGTAACTACTTGAGAGGAGGTAGATGAACTCCCTTGCATACGATCCTCCTACGTTGGCATTTTTCCCTTTTCCTTGCAAGCAGGTTCTCGTTGTTCTTGGCATCTCTACAGAGTAGATTCTTGTGTGACTACTATTGGTGCATTTGAACTCGTTGATGCTTTTGTATTGATAGATTTGGAGCTTTGCTCTTGCTTTTGCGATGGAGATGGTGTACGTTTAGGCTTAGGGCAAGCATGGATGGGCTGTTGATTGCTCTGGTGAGGCTTGGGTACCCATATATAAGAGTTGCCAAGGTAATATCCCTGGGCCTCGAGTAGTCTTATGGCAACCCATCGGTAATGTACCTTCCTTGTTGGATGGCATCATCTTCTTCTTTGATGTGAGGTTTGTTGTTTACAGGAGGGGGTGACTGCTGGCCATGGTGAGGCTTGATGTTTAGATGAGGGGGGGCCTTCATATGTTGAGGTTTCTTTGGAATCCAAAAATATGATTTACCCTCAAAGTATCCTTGAGCCTTCAATAGATCCTTTCGGACCCATATTTGCTTGGTTGCATTTTGTCTTCGTCTTCTTCCTTGGTGGCATCCTTGTCGAGGTGGGGAGGTGGAAGTAGTTGCTGATGTTGATCCTTGGCTAGCAATTGGTACATCTTGATGGGATGATTCATCACCAAATAACCCTTTGTAAGTGTCTTGGATCAATGGTAGCTTCCATTAAGGTACCTGTAGGAGCTACAAAGAACTTGCAAGGTGCAATGTAATTATCCAAGGAAACATTCAACATTAAAGAACCAATAACCTTAATAGAGGTACCCTCTATGGATTGAATATCAGAATCATATACTTGAAGGCGTACCTAGGCAAGATGCTTTAATGTCTCCTAGGAGATGAGGTTGTGGCTTGCTCGCCCATCTACTCTGGCCCGTATTCGGCATGTTGCACCTACTGATGTCAGCTCTACCCAAAGTTGAGATGGAGTCATATCTATCTTGTTAGGATCAAGGGCATTATCAATTCCTAATTCAATTTGATTAGGTAGTACCGCTCTTATGGTGTAAAAAGGTGTAATGGAGCTAAGTTGTTCATCATCAAGGTATGTCGTTTGAGTGCCCTCAGTAGTTGGTGGATCTATTGTAGCTAGTGTATGCATCCAATCATGTGCGTCTTCTAGTTCTGGTAAAGGGGCACACCGCGGTTCATCAAGACTCTTCTCACTATCCTATTTCTCATATTTTTTAACTAGCTTTATGGGCACAGACCTATCAGTGGTATCAGATTCAGATGCAAATAGATTTGCAGACATTGTGTGAGCCTTCCATGTTCGGAGATAAAACCTCATGACTTGTTGATCTTTCCTTAGATAAATGTTGTTGGAGCACCAATCATGGATCAATCCTGCCATACGAGAAAGGTCTCCCTAGAATAGCCTTATACCCACCAACGTTGTTTTGGAAATCCATTACTACAAGGCACACCCGATATGTGAGACCACAGGTTTTGATTTTGATGTCCTTGAGTACTCCTATGGGATGAGCCGTGCCTCCATCCATTTAACTACCAAGGAAGTACTCTCTTGGTCGGGACTTCCCTACTTTTCCCAGCATTGTTTTGTGATGATGCTAACACCTGCTCCTCCGTCTAAGATTGCCATAGCTTTCTTATCATGGAAGGAGATGGGTATCATTGCATTCGAAACATCACTCTCAAAATATTGGCCCAATTTGTTGATTGGCACCCTTGGAAGGTCTTGAGCATGATTGGGAGATTCAATATTATGAGGATTTTTGGGTTGAGGTGTCACTATCATCCAATTCAAGAGGTCTCTCCATAGAGTAGGATTACCCCGTAATAGTGTTGCGGTGGGTATCTTGATCTCAGTGGACAGGAATGAGGCTAATCCTGTGATGTCTCGAGGACTAGTCATAGATTTCATGCCTATTGATTTAGACTCTTCTAAGCATATAAGGACATGTTGTCATCCTCCTTTAGTTGTTGCAAGGCAGGGTCTTCCTCAAACATCCATTGCATTAGGGTGGATCCCTTTGTTGAAGGGCATGACACAACTTCTTCCTCTATCCTTTCAGGTATTTGCAAGGCTTTTGAGGCTGGAGCATTTATCTCATATCTAGGATGAATTGTATCAGTACTCTTGCTTGCCTTGACACCATGCTGACATTCCTCTTGGCACTTGTGTACCAATTTATGCACCTCAGTGAGACCTTGTTTCCCCACCCAAGGGTTGGAATATTCACCATAACCCTTAGGTGTTGTGGCTTGGCCATGGGTTGAAGCCATTAGCGTTGCCTCATTTGCCTCATGTAAGTGGTTATTGCTGGTACCATTGTTATGGATAAAATTGTCTAAGGAAAAAGGCATTAATTTGTGTGTGTGTTTGTATATGTGGCAATAGTATAATAAAATATGGTGTGCATAGGGCCCAAGGTTGAGGTGGCAGGGCATGACCATGACAAAGTGAGGATCCTACTCTCCTAGTCACTAAGACAACATCCTAATACAACACTAATCTACGGAGGATGCAACCTAAGTGCAAGCATAATGAAGAGAGTGCTCATGACATGTATCTCAAGTCAATTAGGTTCCAAGATAGATTAACTTGGACTCATAAAGAGAATCTTGAGATAGTGCAAAGTGCTTGATTGATTTTCTTCAAATGAACCTCCCTTTTATAGGTGAGGGTACTTACATCCATTTTGCTTGCTCACATGTGGGATATCTCCTCCATGCCATGTGGCAGCTTACCCTTTGCTCATACCTTTGCTCTACAAGTGCTCATGGCACCATATCTCTCAACACCTCCTCTTGGTGCCATAATCCTTTGGCTACTGCAAGGTGGTCAGATGTGAGTTACAAATCCATCACCTCCCCTTAGTGCATGCATGCTACTTAAGGTGGTCAAGTGTGGCTTCTACATGTCAATACCTCCCCTGGGTGCTTTCATAGCTACTCTCAGGTGGTCAGGCTTGATTACAAAACATAGGCAAGGTTGGCAAGGTTTTTGCTTTTCAATACATTCCATTGATGTCACCTTTTGGCTCATGGCTTGATGATGACTCCGCATAGTTGACTTGTTGATTCTTCAATCTGCAATCTTCTTCCTTGTGTCCGAGCTTTTTGCAATGGTGACACTTTGGTTTGTTCTTCAATCTGCAGTCACTTTGATAGTGACCCATCCTTCCGCAATGGTAGCATTTCACTGATGTTTTACTGAATAGTGCTTGTTCTTCATTATAGCTGTTGTGTGTTGATGTCGATGTTGATGTCGATGCCTTCAACTCTCTTTCTTTTTCGAGAAGAGAGCATACACATTCTTCAAACTTTGGATCTGGCAAATTCTTCAAAGTGGTTGTCAATGCACTATACTCTGCAGGCATGCTTTTAAGGAGAATTGCAAGTGCATCTTTCTCTCCTACTTTTGCATTTATGCCCTCTAGTTGAGTCATAATGCTTTTGATTTTGTTGACAAATTGTGCCATGGATTCATTGAAGCCCATGTGCAGACCATAGAATTCAATTTTAAGATGGATTTCTTGGTTTTTGGCTTTTGCACCAAACACTGTGTTCAACTCATCCCATGCATCCTTGGCATGATCCTTAGAGTCTATATGATGAATTATGTTTGGACCCAAGTGCAATCCAATGAGTGATAGTGCTGCTTCATCTTTTTCCTTCCAAGCATCATTTTGTGCAGTGGGTATATCTTCTTTTACAATCTTCCAAAGCTTTTGGTGCATCAGAAGATATCTCATTTGTGTAGACCATGTGTGAAATCCATCCCCGGTGAACTTCTCAACAGTTGGAGTGCGGATTGCCATTGCAAAGGTCTTACCAGTTTGATGATACTTTCAAATCTGGTAGTGTCTAATTGCATACAGAAAATCTGAGTTGACAGGTGCGTAGAGCTTGAAAAGACGATCACTTTTCCTTTTTGGAGCGTGTGCAAATTCTTCCTAGATTGCAAGTTATGGCTTGTTGAAGCTTTTGTGAAGAAGAGGGCCTTTGATGATGTGGCACATAGATTCACATGCTGCTTACAAACTGTGCTTAGCAGGGGCTGTGTGCTTAGGTGGCAGTTTAGTGACCAATTACCCCAGTTTAGTTAACCACAGCTACTTAGACTGTACCAAGGTTTAACTGACCTGAACAGTTAATTTAACCACAGTTAACATTACCACCTTATCTTGCCATGTGGCCCTTTGTAGACTAGTGGCTTATCTGCCATGTGTCTTCGTCTTTGACTGCCATGTGTCAAAATGTGGTGAACCTTAGCTTGAAAAACTTACAAGCTACAGGGACGACGACGGCGTGCGACGGAGATCTTGGGCTTATAGCACGCGCTCGTTAGAGAGGAGCTCAGGGGTCCCTTGCAGGTTGTTTTGCTCATTTGGATGGCACTGAAGCTGTGCAAGAGCCTTCGTCGATGATGGCTTTGGAGCTCGACTCAGCCGAGAGAAGCTCGCAACTCAGACGGCTGGTTGTTGGCGATGGCTGCAGCTCGTTGTTGTTCCTTGAGCTGCCTACTCGTTGAAGAAGGTGTTGGCGTTGCTTTGTGAAGGCGGATAGCCTGTTGTACACTCGACGGTTGAATAATCTGCTGCAGGAGACCGCGTTGTGTCGCTTGTTGTTGTTGGAGCGAGAGCGCTAGCTCGTCTTGGAGGTCGTTGTCTCCCTTTGGAGCTTGCAGGGCCGTTGCTATTGTAGGCTAACAGAGCAGTTGGCTTCGTTTGATGAAGGGAGAAGCTCAATGCTTTCTTTCTCAAAAGTGTGAATGAGATTACTCACATTTACCCGTATTGAACTGTGCCGGCCCACACCATCAAATTGCTAAGTGAGGGGGGAATAATACTAACAAGTCTTTCTCTCAAGCAAGGTCAAGGATCTCTCTCTCTTGGCAAATGAATGGATGGAAATTCCTCTCTCAGCAAGAAACACTCAAGCTCACAATGAACTCTCACAAAAGAATAGAACGGAAATCTTCAACTCTCATGGACGGAATTCTTTCAACGGGAGAATGAAAGAATGAACACTAAAAGAGAACACTCAACCTCAATCTAAAAACTAATCTAGGAGAACTAGACCTAAGCTCTGATACCATGACAAAGTGAGGATCCTACTCTCCTAGTCACTAAGACAACATCCTAATACAACACTAATCTACGGAGGATGCAACCTAAGTGCAAGCATAATGAAGAGAGTGCTCATGACATGTGTTCCAAGATAGATTAACTTGGACTCATAAAGAGAATCTTGAGATAGTGCAAAGTGCTTGATTGATTTTCTTCAAATGAACCTCCCTTTTATAGGTGAGGGTACTTACATCCATTTTGCTTGCTCACATGTGGGATATCTCCTCCATGCCATGTGGCAGCTTACCCTTTGCTCATACCTTTGCTCTACAAGTGCTCATGGCACCATATCTCTCAATAGACCATGTGCCACCCTTCCATGTAAGAGGACCCATAAGGTGTGTTGTACATAATCCATGATAGTAATATTATAAAATGCAAGGTGGCATGGCTCCTCCATGTGCCACCCCTCCACCTAGGCTGCATTTAGTGAGATATGGCTCAAAGTCCATGGGAGAAGCAATATAAAATAGGTGGAGATAGATATTATATTGAGTTATTCCCCCCATATGGGATAGGCCCATGTGGGGGAGGTATAGAAGGTCTAAGAGAGCAAGCTAAATAATGGGGAAAGTAGGATGAGGTGGCAAGATTCCTTGTGCCAACCCTCCACTTGTCCTCCTAGAGGTTTGAACATATTATAAAATTGGAAAGAGACCAAGGGAGTATCATAGACTTGAGATATGGGGCTTGATTTATGTGGAAAATTGAGGCAAAGGGTTGTCGCACACAATTGAGAGTGCGTAACCACCTAGCCCACATGGGAGACTTTTCCACACACACCATGCATGTGGGAGGATACATTAATGTGGAGAGACCCCCTCTTTTGGCTATAAAAGGAAGGGGCTATTCCTTGATGGGACACGCTCATTCTTGTAAAGCCACCTAGCTAGTATTTTGATATTTCCCTCTCATCCCTTCTTTCAAATAAAGTATGGTTCTCTTCCCTTGATGTCTACATCTCAACATTCCTCCTCCTATCATGTACATGCTTCTCTTCCCCCTCTCCCTTTCCCCTTGTGTCATAGTCTCCCTTTTCCTCCCCTCCACTTCTAATTCCTTTTTCACCCCTATGACATCCCTTCGCCCTCTTGATCTCCTTTTCTCTATGGCCTTTGAGCGTCGCCATACTTAGCCTCTAGCCTCTGGCCTTGATTACTTTTCCGGCTAAAAGTTTTGGTGTCGCTGTTGGGATACGAATCTCCACGGCTAGTGGCGAATCTTCTACTCGTAGGGTTACATCTACAAAACTATACCATCTGTGCTCTTTCTAAGCTACTGCGCATGCATTCGATTCGTGTGTCTCCTGTGCGACACTGCTGCGATTTCTAGTTGCGGACAGTTTTCTGGGTTCACCTGCGCGATAGTTCTCTGGACTGCTGCGATTTCTGGTTGTGGGCAGTTCTCTGTGCGATAGTTCTCTGGATTGCTGTGACTTCTAGTTGTGGACAGTTTTCTGTGCTCACCTGTGCGACAGTTCTCTGAACTGCTTCTGGTCGCGGACTGCTGTTCTCTGAGCCCCTACAAAAGAGTAACAGCAGATCCCGTGCCCCCCTCTCTCTTCTTCTTCTTCTCCTTCTCTTTCTCTTCTCCTTCTCCTCTCCTCTCCTCTCTTTTTATTAAAGAGTAGGATTGGAACCCAAGACCTCCCCCTTCACAAAAGAAAGTCTTATCTTTGGGCCAACAAGTTGGAAGTGGTAAAAACGTAATGATTTTTGTTCATATATTGAAATCGCGGGAACTATAACTCTCTAACCATAGGGAGTTTGCTCTTGCTGTAAAAAGCAAAAATACTTCATTTTATGTGCTCTATCCACATCTCTTACTAGATCGCCGATTCAGAACTTCTCCAAGCTCACTTCACGGGCGCACGCCACACGAGAAGGGTGGACATTTATGTCACTTCTCGACGCGTTTAAGGAATTGGTGCCTGTTCCTCCGCACCTTACGGCTACCAATGCACGAGATGTCTTCCTTGATCTTCATGTCGACCTTCAACGGCTGATTGTCCAGTGCATTATTGAAGGAGATGACGGGTGGAATGATACACCGTGGATGATTCATGGGGAAGAACTACTGATACGCTGGGAGGATTTTGATTTTACTTCTACTCATTGTGCGGTGATCGAACTACTTGCTGCTTCAGAGGTAATTAAAACGGTGTCCTTCATCGAAGGGTGGGATGCTCCCCAAGCTTGGGGGGAGATTTGGCGCATCTGCTTGTTGATTCCTGTGGAAAAGCTCGTCCTGAATGGTTTATTCACAATCTCATTACAAAGGTTTCTAGGCCTCGGCTATGGTTGGTAATGTTTCGACCAAGGAATCCATTTGTACCTAATCAGCCTTTTGTGCCTCATTTCGAGCTTCAAATTGTAATTCTTTTTGGGCTTAAGATAAACTATCAACAAAGGATTGCAAGTTTATTTGGTGCTGAACGTTTGGCTCAAGTGTTGAATTCTCCCCACCCTCTCCTCCTACCTATCTTGGACTACCGAGAAACTTGGGATGTCTGAATTTTAGTCTTGGTGTGATGACATCTTGGATTCTTCAATTTGATGGAGCTTACAAACCTTCGACCAAGGCGGCTGGTGTGGGTGTGAAGCTCACTTCACCGGATGGTGAGGAGTATTGTTATAGCAAGTCTTCACCCGCAAGTACTTGCAATCAAGCTGAGTACTCGGCGCTCATTTTTGGGCTACAAAAGGCACAAGAACATCATGCCAAGCAATTGGAGGTGCAAGGAGATTCTCAACTAGTGTGTGAACAAGTTAGTGGAAGGTGGAAGGTGCGGAGCAAAGGCTTGGTTCCACGACATCAACAAGCCTTGGAACTTTGCAACCAATTTGAAGAGGTAAAAATTCAGGATATCCCTCGAGCTCGAAATCTTGTTACTGATTTCTTGGCACGTGAAGCTTGTACTTCAATCACGCATGATGCGAGTGGAAGCACCACCCCAACAAAGCCGCAAGCCACGAAGGAGGGTGATCATTTGTAAGGAATGCAAAGGTTGTGGTCATCATGAAACTAAGTGTTGGGCATACTTGATACGAGTTCACCAACTTCGGCAGATCATCAGGAGGGTTCTCAAGGACATTTCTCAAAAGAAGGATGCCAGACTGCACACCCCTTGAAGAAATAGCATGGCGACTACAAGAACTGGAAGAAGCTGAAGGTGATGTGCAAGCTCTCCAAGTGTTGACATTTGTCATGGCATTCTTGTTTGCCTTGATGAACAACCTCATGCAACACCGCGCCTCTAACCCTCGCTTGTAATGATCGATGTGATATCATGAGGGTTGGTCGTTTTAAGATTGTCTATGTGCTATTCTATGCTGAAGATTCTTCTCGTGTAATATTTCACACTACACCAGTCACACCCTACCCTGCCTATGTGTGCTTTTTGGATGTATCTTCACCCGATTTTCAGTTCAAGCTTCCTCTTACTATTGTTCGTCCATAGGTAAGCCCCTCTCTTCCATCTTCTAAGCATGGCTGACATTCCCGTGTTTTGTGGACGGGTAGAAGAAAATCCAAATGAGTATCTTGTGGCCTTCAAGTGCCGTTGTGTTTCTCTCAACTTTCTTACTGAAGACAGATGGCTATTGGTTCTTCCCACATTTCTAGAGGGTTTGGCTCAAGTGTGGTATGAGAAGCAAACCGAAGACGTTCACCAAAGCTGGCCAAGGTTGACAGCAGCTATGATTGAGTATTTCGGCAAAGAAGAGGAGCCGGAGAATGTACCTGCAGGTGGCAAACTTGAAGTAGTCAAAAGGTGAGATGGCACGTCAATATGTGGATCGAGCGGCCGTGCTCCTGGACCGTTTGATTGCCACACAGGAGGACAATGCCGGATTTCGTGCCGGAATGACTCAGCATGTGTTGGGCTACCTTGTAGCAGGAGTGAGTGATGAATTCCGCCTCAAGCTTAAATGGGAGAATCCAGAAACTATGGTGCTAGCACATGAGATTGCTCAAAAGTTTGATAAAGTTCAGTCTGACCCTACTTCAAAGAAGATGATTGTCCCTTCGCAACCCCCTCAATTCCTGCAACAACCTGGGGGGTCTAACGCAGGGGCATACCCCCACCCCTCATCAGGGATGTATCCACCGCCTCCACCTCAGATGTATGGTCCTCCCTTAGATGCTTACTCTCAACAAGGTGGATATCCTCATCCTCTGCCTCGAAGATTTCCCCATCCTCGCCCACGAGCCCTCCTCCTCTCTACTCCCGTGGCCCCTCCAACTAAAGAGGCCCCCCTTGCAACAGAATCTGGAGTCAATGACCTAGCCAAGGCCCTAAATGACCTTCGGCTTGAGATGGTGGGCATCAGAAATCAAGCCAACCGCCCTCCAAGAGATCGTGCTAATGTTGTATGCTACGAGTGCCACCAGAAGGGTCATTATCGCACAGAATGCCCCAATATTCCAAGGGTGAATCTTCTAAGTGAGTCGGGCACTGAGGATTCTGATGTAGAGATCCTTGACCTCGGGAAAAGAAGTCGTGCCACCTCGGACCCCTCTCCAAACCGTGGACTGGGCTGCCCCAGGAAGAAGGTGTCCTTCTCAGAGCCCTCAGATGCTGAGATGGCAGACCCACCAATAGAGAAGACTAAAAGATCTCGTAGGAGTAAGTGGTCACCCTCGGACTTTCCCATCGGCTCAGGGCAAGAGGACTATTCGGTCGTTCAGGACCTTGCTCATCGGTCTTTGAGCATCACACTCCCTCAACTAATAGCATTAAGCCCTAAGGTGAGATGTGAGCTGCAGCAAGGTCTCTCAACAAGGAAGAGCAAGAAAAAGGGAAAGGTACGAGAGGTATCTTCTATCTCTGAAGAAATTGATCGGTACCCACATACAGTAGATGTCATCATAGATAATTGCCATGTCAAAAATGTGTGTGTTGATGGGGGAGCTGCATGTGATATCATGGTGCCCCGAATCATGAAGAAATTGAATTTGAAATGTACAAGGCGTTCCTCCACTCGAATCAAGGTAGCAGATGGTCGACGACTCTCCACCATGGGAGTCATTGAGGATTTGCCCATCACTGTCAATGGGTTGACCACCACTGTCAATTTCTATGTAGTGGACATTGAAGATACGGGCCGAAGTTACCCAGCCATACTCGGGAGACCATGGTTGAGAAAAAGTGATGCAGTCAGCTATTGGAAGACAGGACACATGTCTTTTGGTGCTTCGAAGGAGAAGATCCCAGTGCAACCTGTTGCCATGGAACCGGAAGAAGAAGAGGAGCATGACAGTGATACTATCTCATCTTCAGTGTCTGAGTCCATGGAAGAATCAGACGGGGGGGAGGAATTCTCAGAGGAGGAAGTTTACATGATGGGGGTGCCTCCGACCCTGCCACCTGCAGAAAAGATAACAACTAGTCCTCAACAGCTCGAATCAATGCTTTCTCCAGACCTCACTCCAGGTGAGAAAGATGAGTTTCTTGAAATGTTCAAAGATTTCCCTGACCTCTTTGCAACTAGCTACCACCACCTTCGCCATGTGACTGCCATAGAGCACAAGATAGAGCTGAAGCCTGATGCAAAGCCTGTGGCTTAGAAGTATCGGAGATTAGGGCCCCTGCAGACCGATGCTTTGCGCTCAGAGTTGCAGAAGCTTGTAGAGGCTGGGTTTATTATTCCGGTTCACAATACTGAATGGGTTTCACCAGTGGTAGTCATCCCAAAGAAAAACAAGTGGCGGGTCTGCATCGACTATAAGAAACTCAATGCTGCCACCAAGAGGGATCATCATCCCCTGCCCTTTCAAGACCTCATTCTTGAGAAGGTAAGTGGTCATGAGATGTATACTTTTTGTGATGGTTACTTTGGGTTTTATCAAATCAGAATTGCCGAGGAAGACGTGCTTAAAACCACATTTGCCACACCCTGGGGGACATTTGCATTCAAAGTAATGCCATTTGGCCTCACCAATGCTCCTGCCACCTTTCAAAGATTTATGCAGATGGTGTTTGCTCCTTATTTGGGGGATTTCTTGGAGGTGTTTTTAGATGATTTCTGTATATTCTCATCACGTAAGGAGCACATCATGAAGGTTAGATTGGCCTTCCAAAGGGTCAATGATGCAAATGGCAGTCTCAACCCTAAGAAATGCACCATTGGAGCCACTCAAGGGAGGTTATTGGGACATGTTGTCTCATCCGAGGGCATCAAGCCTGACCCCGAGAAGGTAGAAGCCATCCTCAAGCTCTCCCCACCTACAACCAAACGTCAGGTATGCTCATTTGTCAATCTAGCAGGATACTATCGCCGCTTCATTGATCAGTACGCTGCTTTGACACGGCCCATGACTATGCTATTAAAAGATGGGGTTGATTTTTCTTGGGATGAGGATTGTGATCATGGGTTTGCACAAATCAAGAATGCTCTAGCTTCAGAACCCATTCTACGCAATCCAGACTGGTCAAAGACCTTCTATATCAATCCTAGGTTTGGTGAGCACACTCTGGCGGGTATTCTTCTCTAGCAAGGGGAGGATCGGTTCATGTACCCCGTTCGATTTGCTTCTCGACAATTGCTCGACACTGAGCGACGCTATTCAGAGGCTGACAAGCATGCATTGTCTTTGGTGTTTTGCATTGAGAAATTTAAGCATTATGTGGCTGGAAAGTCCTTCTTTATACTCACTAGCACTGGTCTTGCAAAGCAGGTTCTTCAATCACCAAATCCCATGGGCCGGTTGGCCAAATGGTTGGCAGTTCTACAAGAATATGATTTCTCTTTCAAAATTGTAAAAGGGGGTTGTTCCAACTTGAAGAATGCTTTGATTGACTTAGAGGAGTGCCTTGATGTAACCCTTGTAGCAGCCATAGAAGTTGGGGATCCTTGGTATGGTGGTATCTACAAGTTTTTGACTGCTTTCTCCTTTCCTTCAGAAAGTACTAGCTATGAGAGAAAGAAGATCCGCAGAGATAGTAGGTGCTACACCCTCCTTGATGGGGTGTTGTACCGTCAAGGCATGGATGGGGTACTCAGACGGGCCATTGATGCAGATGAAGTGCCTAAAGTATTGAAGCATTATCATGATGGATTTTGTGGAGGCCACTATGCCAGTGACTATACAGCTAGACTATACAGCTAAGAAGATTTTACATGCTGGATACTATTGGCCGACCTTGTACAAGGATGTCACTTTGTATTGCAAAACCTGTGAACCATGTCAATTCTTCGGTAGGAAGGATTTGCATCCCGGGCAACATCACCCAGTGATGTCCATCCATCCGTTTCAGAAATGGGGAATAGATTTTGTCGGGCCCTTGCCCATGACTGCCTGCAAAAAGAAGTATCTTTTGGTAGCCACTCAGTATGTCACTAAGTGGGCTGAAGCTATCGCCCTCTCTGCTGCAAATGGCAAGGCAGTTTCAAATTTCATCTTTGAACGTATCTGCACAAGGTTTGGGACACCCATGGAGATAGTCTCTGACCATGGGAGTCCATTCTTAAATGAAGCAGTGGAGTTACTCATGGATCGCATGGGTATTGATCATCACACTTCTAGCATCTATTATCCAGCATCCATGGGTCAAACAGAGCGGACCAATGGCCTCCTTTGTAAAACCATGGGAAAAATGGCCACAGGGAACAGGAGCCAATGGGATCAGAAGGTCACTAAAGCCGTGTGGGCTTACAACATCACTCATAAAACATCTACAGGTCACACCCCTTTTGAGTTGGTGTATGGTACTGAGGCAGTTTTACCACTAGAGATAGAGATTCCGGCCTTGAGATTGGCACAGGAATAGAGGATGACAGAAGATGAACATGTAGAGGCCAGATTGGTACAACTTGAGAAGTTAGATGAGACCCGACGCCTTGCACTACATCAAACAAAGATCCAAAAGAATCGACAAAAGGCCCGATTGGATGCTAAGATTCACAAGGGATGGGAAAGACACTTTGCTGAGGGGGATGTTGTGCTATGCTTTGATAACAGATTGGACCACCAAATGGATAAGAAGTTTCTGCCACTGTGGGCTGGTCCATACAAAGTCATCAAAGAACGTAGCAATGGGTCTGTACAAGTTCAGGAGCTGCATGAACCATATGGCAAGAAGGTGATCAACAAGCGTTACCTTAAGCCTTTTTTTGGGCGTGATGGTCCCAGGCATGGAAATGCTATGCATTCCCTGCCTGGGGGGGGGAACTGTTATGGATAAAATTGTCTAAGGAAAAAGGCATTAATTTGTGTGTGTGTTTGTATATGTGGCAATAGTATAATAAAATATGGTGTGCATAGGGCCCAAGGTTGAGGTGGCAGGGCATGACCATGTGCCACCCTTCCATGTAAGAGGACCCATAAGGTGTGTTGTACATAATCCATGATAGTAATATTATAAAATGCAAGGTGGCATGGCTCCTCCATGTGCCACCCCTCCACCTAGGCTGCATTTAGTGAGATATGGCTCAAAGTCCATGGGAGAAGCAATATAAAATATGTGGAGATAGATATTATATTGAGTTATTCCCCCCATATGGGATAGGCCCATGTGGGGGAGGTATAGAAGGTCTAAGAGAGCAAGCTAAATAATGGGGAAAGTAGGATGAGGTGGCAAGATTCCTTGTGCCAACCCTCCACTTGTCCTCCTAGAGGTTTGAACATATTTTAAAATTGGAAAGAGACCAAGGGAGTATCATAGACTTGAGATATGGGGCTTGATTTATGTGGAAAATTGAGGCAAAGGGTTGTCGCACACAATTGAGAGTGCGTAACCACCTAGCCCACATGGGAGACTTTTCCACACACACCATGCATGTGGGAGGATACATTAATGTGGAGAGACCCCCTCTTTTGGCTATAAAAGGAAGGGGCTATTCCTTGATGGGACACGCTCATTCTTATAAAGCCACCTAGCTAGTATTTTGATATTTCCCTCTCATCCCTTCTTTCAAATAAAGTATGGTTCTCTTCCCTTGATGTCTACATCTCAACATTCCTCCTCCTATCATGTACATGCTTCTCTTCCCCCTCTCCCTTTCCCCTTGTGTCATAGTCTCCCTTCTCCTCCCCTCCACTTCTAATTCCTTTTTCACCCCTATGACATCCCTTCGCCCTCTTGATCTCCTTTTCTCTATGGCCTTTGAGCGTCGCCATACTTAGCCTCTAGCCTCTGGCCTCGATTACTTTTCCATCTAAAACCATTTGAGATAGTATCATCAGAGGAAGATGATGTTGGTAGGGAGATTGTATCTTCATTCGACCGATCTTGGATGATGACCTTGTTTTTTCCCTTTCCAATCTTCATTGTACCTTTGGTGCTTACTCGTGTTGATTCAGTTGCCCCTCTAGGTTGTGATGTGCCAGCTTTATTCCTTTTGGCTTGTTTGCGAAGCTCTTTATTAAGGGCTTTATCTTGCAACCTCATGATTACATTCAAGGGTACTAATGACACTTAGCCTCTTTCAATGCTTAACAAGTTAAGGCTTGTGGACTTAGATGGCCTTCTCATTGGACAATCCTTAAAAAGATGGTCCACACCGCATCCGGCGCATAATGGCGGCAGTGTATTAGACACTGGTGCACATGTGATTGGTTGCTTAGATTGCCCCTTATATGGACATTCATTGGTTAGGTGTGGCCCTTGACACATATGGCATTGAATGGATTGTGACTTGGTCAAGTTCATATATCCCATTTTTTGAGGAATCGATGCTGTGTTGGTTACCTTGTATAATATAGTGACTTATAATGCTAGACCTATTTGCATTGTCACCATTTTGGGGATAGTTGTGTCCATTGAAGGTAGGTCTAGGATCTCCCCAATCACTAGGTAGCTCTTCCACCAATACTTGATTCAGGGGAGTAATTCGTGGAGGTGGTGGTTGAGGTCCCAGTATTGGCAAGGGTAATGTAATATTTTGAGACCTAAATTTCCCCTGATTGGATGATGTGGCTTCTTGTATCGCCCATTGTGCCTAATTGGATGGATTGGGTAGTGCAAGCAATGGTAGATGCGACCTTTGTTGATAAATGGGTTGAGGAATCACCCTAGGATAGTGACATTGGGATGATGAGTCGTGATTTCCCCAACGAACACAATGGGCACAGTAGAGTGTTGGCCTGGCTCTAAGATGAGGGCATCCCATGGTTTCTAGTGCATACCCCACACCATATGTTATCTCTTTGTGGAAAGAGATGGGGGTTGCTAGGAGCATCTTTTGGTGCTTCTATATTCCATTGTTGGCTCAACTTGTTTAATAGATCTGTGGCCAACTCTTCCATGTTGAGCACTTTGGGCATCATGCTTGCATCCCTAGTTGCTTCAGAGGTTGAAGCCTGTGCTATTACTTTGTGTTGAAATGTGTTGTATAAATTATTATGTACTTCGTTATTTAGAAACTATCACTAAGTGACTAGACATATCAAAGGAAGCTAAGGATCTATATCACTAGGATTAAAATGGATCCGCTCTCAGCAGGGACCCAGCTTTAGCATTTACATAATGAGAGCAGCCAAATCCGCTTGGACCCTTTGTCTCAATGTATTTTAAAGCCCCCTTTTTTTAGGGAGACCAACACAAGAAAATGAGGGATCAATTTGGTGTAGCATTCCCAAAATGTCCCCACTTCACCCCAACCTTCTCAATACTATTGTAAATACTATCAACATAATGCCCTAGTCTTATGATTTGTATGGTAATATTACCCACACCATCATGTTATTTTTTATGAGCTTTCCATTGTTAATTTATGTAGTTTGGAAAATCGAGAAAGGCTTTTCAATTCAAAGTTACCAAAATCAATAGTCGAAAAAAAAGTGAGTACAAGTACTCGTGAGCACTGCCTTCAAGTTGGTTTTGTCAAAAGAAAACAATTGTCAAGATGAATAAATGATTAATTTGCAATGTGATGGAAGCCGTGTATAGGAAAGTTCGAATGATTTGCAAACTCCATGTGTTTGTGTGAGAGAGAGAGAAAGAGAGAGAGAGAGAGAGAGAGAGAGAGTTCTTAAAAAAAGAAAGTGTGTGAGTGTGTGTGGGAGAGAGAAAGAACCTAAATAGAAGGGATCACATGGCAACAAAGTGTGTGGCACACTTTTTAAACAAAAGTGTACCTAGAGCACTGCCTGAAGGCAGTGCTAATAAAGTGATGGGGAGGTCGAGTGAGGTGAGGTCCTCGGGAACAGACGCAGGGAATACCTTGAGGGAAGGGTACTGGATGAGCAATTCAATACTTCTGGCGTAAATAAAAAAGCAACGGCAAGAGAATCCCTCTTTCCCAATGCTCAAAAGTCGTTTTCATTCTCCAAAGAGGGAGAGAGTTTTATGGGAGGACCAGGACTCAAGGATGCAGATGCAGGAAATATCAAGAAAACTGGAGAATAACTAGCAAGTAGGTGCCCTTCAGTCAGGATCACACAGGATTACTCAATGATACTACCAAATGGTTATGTTCAAACTCTCGCCATAACAACGCTAATTAAGAACATCCCCAATTCATGCTTTCTTTGTGGCATGGTGGTCATTTTATCAAGGATTTCCCACATCAAGCTAGTTGGAAAAAAGGGAGAAAGAAACCAAAAGATAGAGGAAGTCAATAAGATACCTCAAAAAGAGAATGTCCAAGAGTCTTAGAAAGAGAACTGAGGGGTAGATCTTGCTTCAAGGGAGAAGAGAAGGTTGTCAAGGGACTTTATGATTTCCCCAATGCAAAGACTTTTCTTGTTATTAACATTCGTGAACACTCTATTTATGAATTCAGGCAATAATAGCACCGGCGTTAATATTCATATTGTCGGTATTAATGCTTACCGATGGTGTAAATTTATATACTGGCGGTACTAGGACTGCCTCATTTATAAGAGGTAAATGCCATGCGATTATCCCGGTTAACGCAATTGGTAGCTGACGGGTGTTTGGTTCATTTTTGCAATGATTTTGATTTCAGAGGTAAATTCTCCTCTCTTACCTTGAGCCCCATGCCAACAAGGCTTGGCCTACAGAGTAGTCCTTGGTCCATGTCCTCATAAGGCTAGATGGGACCACTCTTACAAGTCCCTTGGCTCTCTCGAAGAAAGAGGTGGTTTTTGCCATTTTTTAATTTGGATGCATGTCATTTTTGTTTTTGCATGCATGTGAAGTTGAATCTAATTGATGAAACGAAACATGCATGCAATCTATATCATATTGTATGCTTTAAATTGTTAAATGTTACATGCTTGAGTCATCAATATCAAAATTTTCCTTATGCTTGAGTTTAGCATCTGCCTCTCCCTTCATAGAGCACTTGCTACCATTTGCAATTTCAAGAGAGGAGCCACATCGAGATAGTGAGAGAAGAAGAAGAGCAAGGAAGAGGCCACTTACATGAGAGGAGACTAAAGGAAGAGCAATGTGTCGCTAAGATTCAGACACGAGAATTGCTATTGTGCCTCTTCAATGCCTTCCTGACATCATCCAATATACCTCATAGTGGGCAGATCCCAAGGGCTCCCAATGGAAAGATATAAAAAAACTAGTATCCAAGGAAGAAGTATTGCCCATCTGCCCAACTCAAGCAGAGGGGGAGAAATCAAAAGTTGAGGGAAACCAAAGAAGACGGAGGTGTTCGGCATCGAAATCTCAGCCTATTGAGCGAGATGGTAGATGAAAGATAAGTGACTACAGGTACGTAGAGATCTGAGCTTGAGCACGTGATATTTTCATTGATGTATATGGCAAGGAGCCTCACCATGGACATGTTCTATTATACTTTGCAAAGATGTTATATTGGCATTTTGTGAAAGTACTCCCTGTTGCTTCTCTTCCTTGAGTGACAAACAGATGAGGCCTCAAACAGATATCACCGTTACATAAGACATGGTCTCAAATGCATTGGCAAGAGCACAAAATACTATGGAAGAGCATCTCTAAAGAGTTCGTGAAAAAAAAGAAGCTCATTTTGAGGACAACCAACATGAAATGACAGATGTTGACAGCACAATTGGTAAGCTTGACAGAATTGAACATGTGTCTACGAGAAGAGTGCATGGAATATAAAGTTGCTTTGTAGAGGGTCCAGTCACATGAGATTGAAATAATAATATGTTTTCATCTCGTGAATCAACTATGCTTGATGGAACCTATTCTTAAAGGAAGTGAGGATCCATTACTATGTCCTATTTATCATGTAGTTTTGTATCCATCTACCTAGATTTATGTTGCATCTTGCAACCATAGGTTTTATGTTATTTTCTTGTTACGAGCCATGCAAGCACGTAAGCTATGCCCACTTTATTGAGTTGAGTTTCCCGCTTTTTTCTCTATTATTTTCATGATTAGCCATTTGATGCCCCTGTAATAGTTCATGGCTCATGAGTCTTGACTCTCATAAATCAAAAACAATATTGAAATGTTCTTAATAATTTGACAGAACATGATTTAAGTTTAATATAGATTGCAAGTTGCACATATAATGGTGCATCAAGCAACCCCATCAAAATTGAAGCAACCCATTCTGTTTGAAGCAAGCCCATCAAAGCAACCCATATGCAAACAACCATTAGGTCATGTTTGTGCTAACATTAAGCCAATGCCAACAAATGTGCTAGCAAATAGCCATTAACGCACACGTCCTAACATATTTGTCTGTAAATGTAAAAGAAGGATTTTGACCCTACCCCAATACGTCAGATTTCGAAGCAGTCAACCACTCCAATACCAAATCCAAATCATTTGTTAAAATTAAACACTTGAAAGTTGAGAAAGAAAGAAAGAAAGAAAGAAATTTGTATTTCTTTGGGAGGCCTCACGGGCCTATGAGACAAAGTTCAAATCAGTAGAATAAGTCATACAAGCCACCATGGGCTGAAGCAAAGGGCTCGCTAAGGCTCTTGCTGAGTGCTATACTAAGCTAATGATCTAACAAATTCAAATCTTGAAAAAGGAACACATTCTCGGAGGCTCTCAAGAGGTTCCAGTAGGTAGTGCAAAAGCTCTAAGGACATATCCGGGAATCATGGTGTCACTGATTATGGTAGGGGGCATGGTCTGTGAGATCTTTGTATGTGATGGGTGACATCAAGGGTGATGCCTCGGGTCAATCAATCTCCTATGAGTAAAGCAGCAATGGGTTGGACCTCTATCGTATGTGCTTGAACCACCCTCTATGGTGCCTGCTCTCATCCTCTACTCCAATGTGCCTTGCGGCTAACTCAAAGGTATAAAAATCATGTCACTATGCTTGCCAATCAGTGCCATATGGTGTTTTCCCCTCGTGTTGTTTGATCTGATGTAACAGAGTCTCTCTATGTCACCGCATCTCCATCAGAAAGAGGCCAACACATAGTTGGTCATAGAAGTGGATTAGATGGGAAAGTGGATCAAATTCGTGTCCCTCCTAAAAGAAGCAGTGATAACGCCGTCGGATCTCGTAATAAGTAGAAAAAACACATAGGAAATGCTCCTCTGTCTTCATTGCTACATGTGTACATAGTCCACAGGTCCGCTACTCTCTAGGTGTACCCGCAGCTCTCTCTACCTCAGTCCTCAACTAGTGAGAAGAGACCCGCATCTGTCTTATGGCAATCCTCAGTGCATGGGTAACCCATCTATCCTCTAGATACTGGGGCGTGATGATCACTCCATACTCTTATATTCTCAAGAATTGGTCTCGGTAAAACTGTATCTTGGTGGGGAACTCCTGGTCCCCTCCCCAAGCCCATGATGTCTATAACTAGAGTAGGTCTAACCGTATGATGCGGTTGATCTCATTGCATGGCATCAAAAGGGATGGGGAGTCCAAACTATACTAGAAGGGGGGGAGGTGATCCATATGAATGCCTGGAGACCAAAACCATAACGAGATGTGTGCATACTATTAGCCAGAAAAGAAATTAGGACCAAAGGCTGCTAAGCATGGCGATGCTCGAGGGCCATAGAGGAAAGGAGAACATGAGGGTGAAACGTTATCATGGGAGGGGAGAAGGAATTAGAAGGGGAGGGAATGAAGAGGGAGACTATGGCACAAGGGGAAAGGGAGAGGGGGAAGAGAAGCATGTACATGATGGGAGGAAGAATGTAAAGATGGAGACATCAAGGGAAGAGGACCATGCTTTATTTTGAAAGGAAGGGAAGGGAGAAATCAAAGTACTAGCTAGGTGGCTTTACAAGAATGAGCATGTCCCGTCCAGGAATAGCCCCCTCCTTTTATAGCCAAGAGAGGGGCTCTCTCCCAATAAATGGATCCTCCCACATGCATGGTGTGTGTGGAAAAGTCTCCCATGTGGGCTAGGCAATCACGCACTCTCAATTGTGTGCGATAATTCTTTGCCTCATTTTTCCACATAAATCAAGCCCTATATCTCAAGCCTATGATACTCCCTTGGTCTCTCCCTAATTTTATAATATGTTCAAACCTCTAGGAGGACAAGTGGAGGGTTGGCACAAGGAATCTTACCACCTCATCCTACTTTCCCCATTATTTAACTTGCTCTCTTGGACCTTCTATACCTCCCCCACATGAGCCTATCCTATATGGAGGGAATAACCCAATATAATATCCATCTCCACCTATTTTATATTACTTCTCCCATGGACTTTGAGGCATATCTCACTAAATGCAGCCTAGGTGGAGGGGTGGCACATGGAGGAGCCATGCCACCTTACATTTTATAATATTACTACCATGGATTATGTACATCACACGCCCATTAGATGGTTGATCCAACTGTTTAGCATCAACAAGGGACTAGCCTCAAATTCACAAGGGTCCAAGTTCTTCCCCCCCCCCAAAAGAAAGAGGGTTTTATATTACTTCTAGCATATACATCTTGTTCAACTAATAAAGATTAACAAAAGGAAACTGAGAGAGAGAAAAGCAAATCATACATCAGTTATAGACTGAGGGTCTTTGATCTTGGCTTTGAAGTCTCTAATCAAAGCCTTGCCATCTCGAAAGACAACCCATTTTCCTTTTTTTTGGCGGCTTTTACCTTTGCAAGCTCTGAGGTCTTAGTCTTAAGCTAAGCTTTTGTGAGTTCCTCTACCATCCACACGCTTAATCCTTTCAGCTTATTCGATTGTCTAACAATCTGAGTTCTTTCATCTTTTGACTCGAAGGAAAGGATTGCATGCGCTCCTACTTTTCCAATATTAAACTCTAGGTCTTCCCATTCAACTCCTGGTAAAGCTTTGCTGATTTTCTCACAAGTCTCTTCACAACAAATGCCTATCTTTCTTTGTACCTCTATACTCAACTTCTCTCTTTACATGGGCTCCACTTGGGACCACTAGGGGTAAACCCCAAAATAAAAGATCTATGCAATGTGTCCCAATTTATTTCTCCTTAGGGTTTAAGGCTCTAAACCATTGTCTAGCCTTACCATCAAGACTCAAGCTAAAAGCATTGACCTTGTTTAGATCCCCGATATCACCAAAGGTGTCACATATTTGTTCAAACCTCTCAACATGGGAGACTGGGTCTCCTTCTACAAACTTGGTGATCAGCTTAGAGATTGTAATAGGCTTGCTCCTTGAGGGGTTGGTATCCCATCCTGGAAATATTAGTGGTGGAGCAGTGGCCCCCCTTCCTAGTGCTTGCACTAGGATTCTTATAGCTTCATCTATAAGGACCGTTTGTGATATAGGAGGTTGTGGAATGGTGGGCGATGTCCCATACATTGGTGGCCCTGATGAAGGGTTCCATGGATTTGATGACATGAGGTTGGGATGGGAGGATCTAGGCCCACTAGGCATTGGCACTGTGACTTGGGTCAAGTTGGGCCTAACAGGTGGATTGGAGGTCCTCTAGAGAGTGGTATGGTCCTTGCACGCATAGGCCTATAAGGGGCACTTGTTGGGTAGGGAATATCCCCCATGTTTTGCTGCCAAGGAGGCATCATAGGGGCTTTTGAGGTGAAGGGTCTTAACTGTTGACCTCCAAGGTTACTCCTCTGCCCCCTTTGCTCTAGATTTTGGGACTGTGGTGAGAATGTGGGTCCAAATCCATCCCCATAGAATTGTCTATCATCAAAGAATTGGTACGACGGGAGTTGATTGCCATTAGGTATCATGGGACTTGGCTCCTAGAGTATGGTTTTTGACATCAGTGGTTGGGTGGGCATTTGAGCCTCTGACATTGCCCTAGCCTGTCCAGTGAATGGGTTTAGCCACTCTACTGGGTCTGACAATCCAAACCTTCCCATGATATTGGAAAAGGTTTCCCTTAATGTGGTTGCTGCTATAGATGGGGTAGGAGAGTGGACATTAGTGGGATTGAAGTTCAGAGCTACTAAGGCTCCAACATTTGAGGGTTCACCCATGTCTCTATGTTGACTCATGGACTCTTCCGAGCTGGATAATTCAGCTGGTGTTGGTTCTTACAATGAGTGAGAATTGACTTTTGAGCTTACTGACCCTGAGGATGCCAAGGTAGGTATGGAGGTCGACAAGATGGTATTTGAGGCATTGTCTTTAGGCTCAAGGTGATCTTGTAGGACTCTTATGGATCTCAAGATTATGTGTTCATTGGCATGGTTGAGGCCTCAATTCTATGTTGAGTCTGCCTCGATGCGGGGTTAAGGGGCGGCAAAATGGGGTTTATTTCAATGCAATTTGCATGCAAATTTCATCATTTCTTGATTCTCAAGGTCCCAATTTTTATGTGCTTTTTCTTGATTTTTGGGTTCCCAGATCTATCACTACGATCGGCGAGATAGAGCTATGGCGACGATCGACGGGATAGAGCTATGGCGGCGACTGGTGGGATAGAGTTAATGCAACGGCCAATGGGATAGAGCTATGGCAAACAACCGGCGGGATAGCAAGTTGGTGGGATAGAGTTAAAGCGACGGTCGGCAGGATAGAGCTATGGCAACAACCGGCGGATAGAGCTATGGCGATGACCCATGGGGATAACAAGTTGGTGGGATAGAGTTAAAGGGACGATCGGCAGGATAGAGCTATGGCAACGATCGGCGGGATAGAGTTAAAGCGACGACCAACAGGATAGCGCTATGGCAATGACCAGCAGGATAGCCTTACGGCATTGAGTCAACGCAAGTTTGACCGGCGAGATAGCTGACTAACAGTAATTAATTCGGTCGATGGGTTAGGTACTGACATGTGTCAAGTTGATGGGATAGAGTTGCTAAGGCAATAGGTCAACGCAAGTTTGACCGATGAGATACGATTATGGCATTGGGTCAACGGAAGTTTGACCGGTGGGATAGAGCTATAGCGATGGGTCAATGCAAGTTTGACCGACATGATATGGTTTTGGCATCGGTTGACGAGATAGCGCTATCGCGCCGACCCGTGGGGATAGGAACATGCAGTTTCGTCGACTAGTTTTTGATGATTTGTGAAGATTTGGAAGTTTCTGTTCATGTTTTTTTGTGATGGAGGGATGCTAAACTACCTAATCTACCTACTCAATGAAAAAAACTTGAAAGAAAAATAACTTTTGAAAGCCAAAATGCAAGATTTCCTGAGGGGTGAGTTTTACCACACAAAACCACTTTGAAATTCAGGAAGAATCATCATTTTGTGTTGGTTTTTATGTGTTTAGACCTCATACACTCCTTAACAATCTTACAAACTAGGTTTCTATCAACTCAAAACACTAAAAAGCATAAAAAACAAGCTTCAAATGCTCCAAAATGACTTTCCAACAAAAAAAAATAGTTTTCCTACTTTTTCGTCCACACTCTCAGTTCCTCCCTCTTTCCTCTCCTACAACTCCACTAACAAGCTCCAAGTTAGGCTTGAAGACTTGTGCAATGGGTAGATATCGAAGGAAAACAAGTGCAATGCAAAAGCATACCTTCATTTGCCAGCAGTGGCACCAAAAATGTGGTGGGTCTCGGCGGTGACTCACGTGTCATGGGGATGTGCCTCCACTCCAAGCTACTCCTTGTAAGATCAATCCAAGGCACGAGCCGTCCGCAAGTGTCACTCAAGCGGCCTTTGGATTGTTGCAATGTGTTTCCACACGAGAAAGAGGGAAGGGGAAGAGGGGACAAGAGAGGTGAGAAGGGAGGGAGAAGGAGAAGGGAAGAGGAGAGTGAAGGGGGATGGAGTGGCAAACACAATGGCACTACAATGGAAACAAGAGAACACCTAGAACACTCTCTTGGAAGAGAAGAGGGAGCTTGAATTCAAGCTTCTGCAAACAACAATGAAGACCAAAGTCAACCATTTGGCCTTTTATACAAGTCACCTTTTGAAGGGAGGGCCAACCCTAATCTCTTTATACCGCTCTCCCTTCTCATTCTTTTACCATCCTCTTGGACCCATCTAGCTCCAAGACACAATCTTGGCTCTATGGACTTGCCATTGTCCATCAAATCACATCACTTAACTCGTGGTGGCATGCTGTTAACTAATCTATTAACAGGGGCACAATGTGATAAGGACATCATACCAAATGGTTCAATTTCGGGTGCCTACCCAGTTTGTTTGGATGGTCTAGTGGGAGTTCGTTGCCCGAGATAAAGTGCAGTAGGCCACGCAGATGTGGTTGTAGGTGGGCTATGACTCTCTGAGGGTGGCTTTCACCACTTCAATAGAGAATCATGAGAAGCCACAAGCTGAGCACACTGGATTGAGCCTCCGATTACAAGAAAACAAAGAGATGCTCGGTGAGCCGAGTAACAATTTTGCAGTTGAGGCAAAGGAATAGAGAGCATTGACAGTGGATCACTCAGCTAGAAGCCTAGAAGCTGCATGACTTAATTGCAACAGCACCTCGAAGGCTGTTTGGTTACAAGGGGAAGTTGACAGTTGCTTACTGAAGTCACCAGAATTTAGCAAGAGAATGATGACTATAGTGACCACCTCCACATGTTGAGGAGAATTGAAAAGATGTTATGAGTTCCCATGGATGAGCACCCTAGCAAGCGCCCTAGAAGGAGATGGGACTCAAACGAGGATGACCCAGCCAATTAAGGAGGCGCTACATCTGGAACAACCTCTGCAACTCAACCTCTGACACAAATAGCACGGTCAACCTTTGCAACTCAACCTTTGACACAAACATCACGATTAACTGGCTCAAAGACCATGATAGCTCAAGAGACTCTAGCAGCAAGTGCAACCGAGGCTTGCATATACGAGTAGACCCTACATCTGACATACCAACGGCCCATGCCCTATTGCTACTAGATGAGTCGAGTCTACTCGAGCAAGTATCTAGCCTAGGAGTCCCCCATAGGGTCCTCATTAATAGGTATGCCTAACCCCCCTCTTCCTATTGTTAAGCCACCACTCCACCAAGGTAAGTTTTGCCAATAGCCCTATTTACCCCTACAAAAATTTTGAGGGCTATCCCTAGTCGAGAGGATTTCTAGGTCAGATATCAGACCTTGGATATGGCCTTTTCACAAGATACAAGTAGCACCCCCTTGCTTCAGTTCTGTACCAATTGCCAACCTATGTGATTCCCTTGGAATATGTACTCGTTGAAGTATTCCTTTTCGATCAAGCTTATTCATCTTTTGGTACTACTTGTGCGGACAAATCTATTCAAGCTTTGGTTCAATAGCTCATTGTTTATTTCTGTATCTATTCATAAAATTTATTCATGATTGTGTGCGTACATCGATAGGATCTAGATTACGCTATCATTCGTGTGTATTATATTTCCCCTTTGCAAAGTGATTTGGTCATGGAATAGAAAGCCTAACATTTGATACAAAAAGGCTTTGCCTACTACTATTTTTTGTATACGTATATCTACATGAATCCAGGAACATGCCCAAATTCATTCTCTAAATTCACAATACATACTGTAGTTTCAATCGCATGAGTCACTTGAAAGGTTGCAAACCATAAACTCCATCATGCATAGCATGGAATAGCTGCTATCACATCCGTTCCACCGTCATCAGTGTGCCAACGGTGGGTGTAGACCATAGTATAAGCGTATGCTCTCACACATACAAATCCACAAACGCACACATACTTGACATCCATTTATACAAAGGTCTTTGTACTTAGTTCCTATCACACTCCGAAGGTGAAGGTAGACTTAGCCATGACAAAGGCTAGCACTAAAGGAGAAGGCTAATAAAAAAGTAGTCCACATTCTCTTCATTCAAACTACGACTACTTTATGAAAACTATATGATTTCTTTTAGTCCCTCCCAAACGACCATCTAAGCAAAAAAATGCTTAGACAGCATAGTTGATAGGGCAACACACCACTTAAGATGGAAAGAGTTCAATATCAGCAAGCTGCAACATAGACAACAACTTCATTACATGAAATTTTCATGTCTGCTAATACAGCGAGAAAGTATATCTAGATGATTCAAGGAACATGCCCAAACTCATCCTCTAAAAACACAACACTGTGCAGTTGCAATCTCATGATAGTCACTTGTAAGGCTAAGAACCATAAACTCCATCACACTGTCACATGCACCCCTACACTTGGGTGCAATGTGACACACTGGTTACATTGACAAGTGCATTATAGTTCCCTAATAGGAGATTTGTCGTATGATGTGATCCCTTTGTGAGCCCTTGTCTAGGGATAGTCAGGCACAAGCTATGTAAGTTAGTCTCTTAGCCTTAGGTCAAGTCAGAAGAGGGTCAGAAGACCAATTCTTGTTCAGTGGTACCCACTGGAAAATAGTAGGTTAGTGTTTCCATCTTAGGGTTTAGATAGGTCTAGGTCCTAGCCTAGGTTAGGAGCCCCAAAGGGCCCCCCAAAGGCTGACCATGAAAATCCAAGGTAAGCAGGGAAGACAGCCTACAAAGGTTGCCAAAACGTCCCCTAGCAAATAAGCTAGGGGGGGCTATTAATAAGCTAGACACCAAGCCAACTAGCTTGTAAAGTAGCCGAATCAGTAGGCTATTTATAGCTTGCTAGTTGGCCTAGCTAGCCCTATAAAAAGGGCCATTGGCTGCCCTCTTCCCTCATTCAGAATCCCTCCAACTTTCAGCACTTCCTTAGCCAACCTTTAGCCCTTGGAGTAGCCTCTATGCCCTGATTAGCCTCAGCTCCTTGGCCATCAATCAACCATTTGTGGGAGAAGTACATGCAGCCCTTCAACAAGGTGTTGAACCAGCAAATGGTGTAAGGTTTGGGTAACTATTTCAGCAACACTTTACAGTTATATTTATAGTTTTGTAGCGTTCACTTCTCAGCTCTATACTTTAGTCATCTCTCAGCTCTCTTTTAGAATGTATTACTCGTAGCTTTCACTCTGTCACTCATGCAGTAACCCTGCATCCCGCTGGACAGCACAAGCCTCTTCTTTGCCTTGCATAAGTGCCCTACAATGTCAGTATGGATAACATCAAGGTCTCGATATTGGTCGGTGTTGCCTCTCAGGTCTTTGGGTCTGCAATACATGTGCACGATTTACTCTTCAAAAGCGTATTTCTGTGCTCTCTCAAAGAGTGTTATTTGTATCTTTCAATTCTCCAAGTATAAAGCAAATTCTCCCCTGATTGGGGGAGGGGGCCCTCAGTGGGTATAGGGACCCAATTAGTTGTCGACTCTATCCTCTCTCTACCCTCATATCCTTTGTCTCTCTATGGTGCACAACACTAATTCCTCGCTAAAGATTTAAAGAAGGCCTCGCTGTGTTTACATGATCAGATTATCGTTGCATGTTTGATTGGTATTAGAGCTTTGGTTTTGAGTGTATGGTTGTCATTAGGGGAGAAATGGGGGCCTCAAAAGGGCCTCCAATTAGCGTTTCCTAATTTCAAGGGGTTAGAGAGAGATTTGAGGCGTACCAATGGGAGTGCTCCTTTGTGTGGGGCAATGGGTGGGTAGATATCTCACCCATGGTTTAGACCTTGATCTTCACTCCTAGCCATTGATCTCATCTACAATCCAAGGGATACATTCAAATTTGGGGTAGAACACTTCCAGCCATCAGATCAAGGTCTATATCCAAGGGATACCATCAAAGGATAAAGGGATTGAATCTAGACCCCTAAAAAGGGGGGGGATCTAATGGATGAGATCAAAATAGAAGGCAGGTCATTTTCAGCCATCCATCAAGAAATAGATCCAAGGGTGGAGATGCAAGAAAAAGGCGCTAGAATCTGGCCCCTTGATTCCATCATGCAAAAAGCGCTGAAATCCGAGCCGTCCAATATGCACTTCAATCTCAACCGCGGATCTCATCTCCATCATCTCCACCCTTCAAAATACACCTCAATCTCAGCTCCACCCTCCAAAATGCGCCTAGATCTCACCCCTTGATTTGATCTCATCATCTCCACCTTTGATTTGTCCAAGATCTAATGGCCCATAGCATATGGAGACTTCTCCCTCTTTATTAGACCCCCCTTTTGTCAACTCTCGCCAGTTTAGAGCCCACCAAAGGTGCCTCCAACCATTTTGAGCATCCTAGGCCTTTGATCCATCCACCATCCACCTCCATCCAAAGGCCAAGGTTGATCAATTTCAAAATAAAGGTAACCATGTCAGTTGAGTAAATGCTAGGGGACCCTTAGCCCATGGGTTACCATACTGGGTTCACTTGGTCTTAACTTAATCCATTCCTTATGAGGCCCTTTTGAGACCCCGATTCTCCCCTAATGGTTGAGATCTAAAAAGGACACATAATCAAGCGCAATGGAAAGTCGGGGAAAGACATTATATTTGAAGACTATGAAGAGGAGAAAAATAGCTAGAATGATACGCTTCCGCCTAGTGCTCAAGAAATGATGGGGGACCTTCTAGAGTAGAATCGGGTCCCCCTACAGCAACTCGAAGAACATTCATCCCAGCTAGAAGAAAGTAGAAGATAGCTAGACGAGACCAAACAACGTCTACATGAAAAAGAAGCAGAAAAACCACTAGAAGAAAGAGGAACCATAGATTTTTAGAAATTGCTCTTAGTGATGCATAAGGAACGCAAGAATGAGGATGCACTATGATGCGTAGAGGTCTGCCTAGGCAGAGAGGCAACAAAAGCTAGATTGAGAGGCAATGCTTCTCCAACACAAACAGATGTTAGGCACTATGCAGGCAAGTTTGAGCGCGTCAGTAGTCAACCACCATAGCTTCATCATCGACAAAGGTAATACCACTCACCTGGTCCACACCGAATTTTAATGAGGATGATGGTAAGTGTGATTATTCAGCTATTCTTCAATTCATTAATCATTGCTAAGCTCATTTTCCGTTAGCATGAATTCAAGATGAGCAAGACAAAGTCCACCTAGTAGCCCCTCATCTTATAGGTGAGGTGGTTACCTTGTGGCAACATTGGGCTAGTAAGCATACAAACCCAACAACTTTTAAGATGAATTTTCTTTGGGCAACATTTGTTACCGATCTCAAAGCCCGTTTTCTACCCCCACAATATATGCTTAACCTGGAGGATGAATTTTCTCGTCTCTCCCAAAATGGTTTGCCTGTGTTGACTTATGATAACAAGGTCCACTTTGGCACAACAGTTGGGCATGTCTGAGAGCAATAAGATGAAGCAGTTTATTATTCGAGGATTGGACACTAACATCCATTTTCCTATCCGGAACTTTGACCCACCTGATTACAAGCGGGTGCTGCCTCTCACCCAAAATCAAGAAATGATGCTGAACGAGGGAAAGACCAAGCAGGTCCGAAAGGATTCCAAAGCCCCGCAGCAACAGTCAAACAACACAGTTGGTAAGGATCATCAGAAGGACAACCAATACCAAAAGAAAGACGGCCAAGCTTCTGGTCAAAAGGAGTCCAAGCCATAGATGACTCCAGATGAGAAGGCTAAAGCGGACATTACGAGAGACTATCTATAGCCCGACGAGTTGAAATGATACCACCAAGAACATCTTTACTTTCATTGCCACCACATCACTGGGCATGACAGGGAGGAATGTCACTTGCACCCTTGCACTTGAGGTGTAATGTGACACACTGGCTACATTGACAAGTGCGTCATAGTTCCCTAATAGGAGATTTGTCGTATGCTGTGACCCCTTGTCTAAGGACAATCAAGCACAAGCTACGTAAGTCAATCTCTCAGCCTTAGGTCAAGTCAGAAGGTTAGTTCTTGTTCACTGGTACCCACTGGAGAATAGTAGGTTAGTAATTCCATCTTAGGGTTTAGTTAGGTCTACGTCATAGCCTAGGTTAGGAGCCCCAAAGGGGCCCCCATAGGCTGACCCAAAAGACCTAGGGCAAGCAAGGAAGGCTGCCCAAAAAGTCCCTAGCAAATAAGCCAAGGGGGCCTATTTATAGGCTGGAAACCAAGCCAACCAACTTGTAAATCAGCCGACTCAGTCAGCTGTTTACAGCTTGCTGGTTGGCCCAGCCAGCCCTACAAAAAGGGCCCTTGGCTGCCCTCTTTCCTCATTCAGACACCCTCCAACCTTCAACAATTCCTGAGCCAACCTTCAGCCCTTGTAGCAGCCTCTGTGCCTTCCCTTTCTAGCCCTGATCAGCCTCAGTTCCTGGGCCATCAATCAGCCATCTATGGGAGAAGCACATGCAGCCCTTCAGCAGGGTGTTGGACCAGCAAACAGAGTAAGGTTTGGGTAACTATTTCAGCAGCTATTTACAGTTATATTTACAGTTTTGCAGAGCTGACTATATTTCAATCATCTCTTAACTCTCTTTTAGAATCTATTACTCCTACCTCTCACTCTCACTCACGTGCAGTAACCCTGCATCCTGTTGGACAGCACAAGCCTCTTCCTTGCCTTATAGAAGTGCCCTACATTGTTAGTGTGGATAGCATCAAGGTCTCAGTATTGGTCGGCATTGTCTCTGAGGTCTTTGGGCCTGCAATACATGTGCACAGTGTACCCTTCAGAAGCACGTTTCCATGCTCTCTTGAAGAGTGTTATTTGTATCTTTTGGTTCTCCAAGTATAAAGAAAATTCTCCCCTGATTGGGGGAGGGGGCCCTCAGTGGGTACAAGGACCCAATCGGTTGTCGACTCTATTCTCTCTCTACTCTCATCTCCTTTCTCTCTCTATGGTGCATAACGTTAATTCCTCGCTAAAGGTTTAGAGAAGATCTTGCTATGATTCCATGATCAGATTACCGTTCCATGTTACACACATAGATAGCAAGGCCTAGCTATTACGACATCCCCACCCACATCATCAACACCCAACGGTGGGTGTGAACCATAGTATAACCATATGCTCTCACACATACAAATCCACATACCCACATATTTGAGCATCTATTTATACAGACGTCTTCATATACATCTGTCTTCTGCAGATCACAGTCTGTTTGCCAAAGAAGCTCGCTCTCAATGAGCAATATTTTAATTTGTGCTACAAACACAAACAAATATTGGGGTGGGGTCGTGTATCACTCGCCTTGACCGTAACAATTCACCCACTACGCTTGGGAGTCCCATATGTATCACAGAAATATACCTGGATGAATCCAAGAACATTCCCAAACTCATCCTCTAAAAACACAACATAGTGCAGTTTCAATCTCACAATAGTCACTCATAAGATTGAAAACCATAAACTCCATCACGCATAGTAAGGACTAGCTACTATGACATCCCCACTGACGTCATCAGCACCCAACAGTGGGTGTAGACCATAGTATAAAAGTATGCTCTCACACATACAAATCCACACACCCACACATACTCGAGCATCCATTTATACAAAGTCTTCATACTGAGTTTCTATCGGCACTCCGGAGGTGAAATACAGAAATACACAAGACTCCTTTCCATCAACAGCGGCTATAAGAAAATGATCAAACGAGGTTGATAATGAAAGCCCAGCACAAATGTGCACCCATGCCTTCCCCCTGTAACTAAAGAAACCAGAGAGAGAGAATTTTATACAAATAACCAACGAAGTCAAGTTCGAGTACTAGAATTTCAGACATACCCAAAGAGAGGAAGGTTGTCGTCTTTGACAAAATGGACAAGACATCATATTGACCCCAATCATGCACAGTAATAACAGCTGTTTCCAGTGGGCAAACCATTATGCTGTATCTTAAACTACAAAACAGAACTGAATTTTCCTGGAAGATGTACGGGTGCTGGCTAGAAAAAGAGAAAAGTCGTGTGCTTGCACTTTGCAAAAGTGAAATGTTGGCCATCAGTCCTGTCCCCAAAGTCTTAAGATTGGCATATGAAAGTACTGCCAATGAACTCAGGGACCTGAGATGACTACTCCTAGGATCTAAGCATATAAGCACTTAGCTTCACATATAGGGCCACAAGTTTTCCCATTAACAACAGGGATCGTCGTTATAAGATAGTAGAGGCTGGAGAGACTCCTGAAATGTGATCAGTTATGCTGCTGGGGAAACAAGAAGTTGGCCGACAAGAGCTTATTTAAAAAAGTTCCGGCCATAACAGTTGTAGGTTCTGAGCATGCTGCAGCATAAATTCTTAGCCAATGCTACTTCGATGCTGTAAATGCTCCCGAGACACATTGCTATTCTTGACAGTCAATTGTCAGATGCGCTAAGCACATGATTATTCTCAGACATATGTTCTGCGGTGACAGATTCAACCATTTCTGCTTCAAATGTCTTAGATGGGAGTCTTTCATACATCTTAGACCCCATCCGCATGAGCTTGCTTGAACCTTGCTTCAAGACCTTCCCCCATTTCAGCCCATTCCACCTCTGCTGAATATAAACCACAATTGCAAGTAAAACTGCGAATACTGGTATTGCTATATCCCCTGCTTTTGAGTAGAAGTCCAAGCTTGGATTAGCGTATTGAAACTCATCTGCGAAGTATGGATTGAAAACCGGGGACCGCAAACTGTCATACACATGAGGCAGCAACCTCAAAACTGTCACTCCAACATAAAAGAGCATCCTCAGTGGCTTGCCCCTAACTTCCCACAAGTGATTCCCCACAACTTGTGGAAGCAAGAACAGGTCTTGCACCAATCCATAATATTCCCGCATCACCCTCTCCCAATCGTACTGCTTATGGAGGCTACCAGTCCAGTCCATGTATGTGGATGAGTTGATGGGGCGCTGACTGATTCTGATGGAGTGTATGATCAGCACCGTAACAAACCCAAACACATGGACAGCGGAGCAGATGGCAAGCACCCTTTTATCACTTGGCACTCTCCATGGCTCAAGAGGTCGCCTTGTACGCAAGCGGATCCTTGATTTATAGACCTTCTGGACTATCCTGAGCGTGAGAAGGAATGCAGCAAGAGTGAAAAACTTCACAATGTATCCTATGATCTGAGTCCATCTTCCCTCACTCAATACGCTTCCCTTCATGTCTTCTGCATCTGAAGTGATCCTGGCAAAAAATGCCTCTACACCGGTTATGAGTGGAATACTAAAACCAACAGCTTGTATGGCGAGCATGAGTAAGGAAATGTATGGAGTGGAGTCTGCGTGCCTTTTGACATAAAAAAGCTGACTAATTATGCATCCCACAATGAGGCTGAGTGTTAAAATACTAAGCCCGCCTTCTAGGCTCTTTCGTGAGACTATCTCTTCCCTCTGCCTCTTATAGAGAATGGGGAACGTTTCAAGATCTATTGTTGCAAAGAAGAGTGGATCATCCTCTGTGCGTGTACTACTCAAAGTAATCATCACTGTCGGATTCATCAACCACCTTGCATTAGTTGGTGGATATTGTATCCTCAGCTCCATAGAGCAGTCCATTCCATCCTCCAGGAGTTCAGCATTGTCTTGAAACGTCTTCCAGGGAGAGCTTACCTCTCTACAGCCCACCAGAAACATCTTACCAGTCATTGGATCATACTCTCCCTCGGCAGACACGGTAACCATCTCGTTCCCTGAGCTATCTTTAAGATTGAACTGAGCGGCAACTTTGTAATAATCCTTTTGCTCCTCGACCTTTTCAACTTGATCGTCGATAGCACTTCCAGGGGCCAGTGCAGGAAAATTGGATTCTTGCACCCAATGCAATTTGACACGATCCTCTATTGCAACGACGTCCACTTCTACGTATCTCTTAAAATGAGGCTCTTTCAATACATCAGGATTCGTTATGGCCAACGACTGTAATGACAGATCTTCAAAGAAGACCATGAAGTCTCCTTTGGCAGATGGGTACGTTAGCAGCGATTTCTTGATTCTCTCTCCAAAACCAGCGACTTCATACCTTTCCAATAGAGCTCCAGCCTGAAGTATTTTGGTGTATTCATACGTTACATTTCCGACATCGTCCAAGGGAAGCTGGACTGGCCGCAATGGGAGGCGAAACGATAGAGGGTAGAAGTAGTCGGAGTCGTTCCGAATGCTGGAAATGCTACCCTGCACAAGGCTTCTTTGCTTGAGGGACAGAATGAGCGGAAGGTACACACAGATCTTAGTGTTGCAAGCCTGCCTGGCACCACCTCCCCTGCATCCCATCATGCAGAGCTGACCCGAGAGACTGCTCCACGTTCCATCTGCAGCTAAAGTCAAACCATCCAGACCAGTTCGTTCAAAAGCCAAGTTTTTATTCTCAGATGGTAAAACAGCTCTGAACACGGCGCTCAAGTTAGCACTTGCAGAGCCATCCTTCTCCACATAATCAACACACCGTATATCCTGAACCAGCAGCTGAGTGCCATTGAAACCGCCATCCATGAATTCGGCAGCTGAATCTTTGAAAAACGGTCCGAGCTTGATGCAAATGTCCTTCGACAGCTTGCAATTCCAATTAGGAAAGACATCGATCCATTGACCAGTGAGTAGCTCTTGAAACACGGTGCAGAAAGCTTTTCCTTGATAGAATTTCTGAGGCGGAGGGACTTCCCCCGGGAAGTGCTGTGACTTGGCACAAGCAGAGGTTACGAGATCGCCCGAGACAAACTGGTAATTGGAATAAGCGCCGAGTTGAGCGGATACATCCACAGGATTGAAGTAGCCTGGGTTCGAGGGAGCATGGAAGCTCTCGAGTCTGCCGGAGACTGCTCGGGAATGGAGGGAGAAGACCGTGGGAAAGTGGAATATAGCCATGATCTTGGAGTCTTCGGAAGAGGGAGGGGAGAAGGTACCCCCGTTCCAGACAGAATCGAGCCAGTCCCAGGGCATTGAAGCATTCTTGCCGCGAGAAGGCAGCTTACCAGTTCCCACCATACACAGCAGCCTCTCCCCGCTTTGAACCTCTGCATACACCCCTTCCATAAGGATTCCCAGAAGAGAGAAACCTGGATAAACTTGAAAACTTTGCTGGTTGCTGCTTGGCATGAAAGAAATCGCCCGTTCTGAAGACACCCCCAACTGCAACACCGCGCTTACATTCAACATGTTGCCTTGCGAAGAGGAGGGAGCATTTTGCGTGTCCACATCTGTGATCCACAGAGAGGCAAGATGGGCTGCTTCGTTTGACACCAATCCCTGGGAAGAATTGGAAAGCACGGGCATGAAGGGCATCAATGGCGAGGAGCCAATCTGCTCCTGCCAGTCGCCATTGAGAAATGTGAGGTCGTTGGCGACAGCCCATTTGTTGACGTCGAGATCTTTGGGGGAAGGCGAGGAAGAGCGGGGGGGGGACAAGTCTTTGAGGTAAGGGGCGCATTGCTGCTGCACCGTCTCACTACGACTGTAATCGGACTTGTATCCGCCTCGGCCGCCGCCCATTCCCATGGGGGAGGCCGACGATGCGTCCCAAATTCGGACGCTGTCGGGATCCGATCTAGAAGGATATGAGGCAGCAAGAAGCGGGAGCAAAAGCAGGCTACACAGAAGGCAATGAGGGAGGCGCGATGCCCACAAAGGCTGGGGATGAAAGGCAGGGGAAGGCATGTTGGAAAGAGTAAATCTAGGATGAGGAGGAGGAGCAGGAGGGGGGGGGGAAGAGGAGGCAAAAGTACTAAGAGAGATGGGGAAGAAGCAGGGGAGGTGCCATGGAAGGGGGAGACTGTGGAAAGGAAGCTATGAGAAGACGGTGGAAAGGAGAAGAAAGTATGGATTGGAGCTATTTGGGAGGCAGGGAGGAGAAGAAAGCAGTTAGTAATGCTACATTGCACAGAAGCAGCTACAGAGAGAGGAAGTCGGAACAAGCAAAAGAGAGAGGAACAAGGGTGATTTAAAGCACCCTTGTTTGTGTGTGTGTGTTTTTTTTTTCTCTAGTAGGCAGAGGAAGGCCTTCACACAGTAGCATCGCCAGGAAAAGCCACCAGTTTCACGATTATATATATGTATGAATTTGTTTGTTTGTGTTGTGTGTTTGAACACCATTCAAGAGATTTGAAAAAGAAGAATTGCTCATCGGCGCGTTTGAGTGATCCAACCAGACTTTTTTTCACTTGAATGCCGCCGCTCTACCGCGAAAAAGACACCCTTCCGGACCCCTTTTTGCCCACCATCCTCTCAATTCTTTTTCCTCATTTTCCCATCCTCCACTCCTCTCTCTTAAGCCCTCACCTAACCGAGAGAGAAAAAGAAAACGAATTGGATGCATAGCATGGAGAAGAGGGCTCAAAGCACTCGCTCTAAGAGAGAGAGAGAGAGAGAGAGAGAGGGGGGCGGGGAGGGGTTTTGAGAGGTGAGAGATGAATTGGAGAGGGGGCGGGAGAGAGAGAGAGAGAGAGAGAGATATTCTAGGGTTAAAACTAGTAATTCCGAATTCACTTCTTAACCCGAACACCTTAAATAAGGCCAAGCCAGCCATAGGCCAAAAAACATTACGAGCCCTTTCTCGCATGAGGCCAAGATGGCAAATTTGCCTTCTGTCCCCTTTGGCAATCAACACGCACGGCTCCCAATGCCATGCTTGCAAGTTTTTACACGAGATAGCTCGTTTTTGCAAGATGTGGCCCGACTGGGGAAGCTATGAATGGGCAAATCTCGGATAGCCCCGAAATGCCCAAGTGAAGAGGCACAAAGTCTGTCTCCAGCACTGCACAAATTTACCACACCTACAATCACGGGGTTGATTCAAGAGCAATTTGGAGTGTTGGCATTTCGTGGCAAATATGCCGGCTTCACAACTTGTGGGAAAGCTCTCTTAACTTATTTTGTGGAGAACTTATTTCAAGTTGTTCACACTCACATCTCACAATTGATGTACTAAGTGAAAGTTCCTCCACTAACATCGCAAATTTGCTCGGCTCTCTTTGCATTGATGTACTAGGTGGAAGTTCCTCCACTAGCATTAGAAATTTGCTCAACGTTAAGCACAACAATAGGGAGAGCTTGTCTCTTAAGAACTAGTTGCAAACAATGCAGTCGTTGTTATTGTTAGAGGGTGCTAATAACCACAAGGAGAAGCTCAAACACAAGGGAACACCAATGCTCATCAGCACATCATGCTAGCCATTTTGACATTCGTAAACAACATCCTCACACTTTTATCCATTTTAAAAGCCTTAATCTCAACAAATACCTCCATACATATAACTTGACTTAAGGCCAAACTTAATTAAAAGGGCCTTTATGCCTCTCTCTTTTTTCCCCCACAAAAAGTGTCAGCTTGTATTATTCAGAAGGCAACAGCCATTACAACAAAAGGCAAGGATGCTAGCTTGGTTTGTCTTGTGATAGAAAGTAGTGCGTTTGCTGCCTTTATGCCTCTTTAGAGGGCATTACTATAGAGAAAAAATGGATGATCCTTTAGTGAATTCTCATGCATAATGTTTCCTAAAAACGTTGTTTAGGTAGAGGGTTATGTCAACCTAAATTAAATTATATGCTCCAAATAAGACTATGAGGTACTTTAATACGCAAGCTGTGTGTGCTTCCTAATATACTAGGAAGCAATGCACATACACATACACACACATGTGCACTCTTGTCTTTCAATGGAGAAATTCAATTGATTTCTCTAGTGAAAATGACCTGAGACCAAACTTAATAGAAATAGCCTTTATTTTTCAATGGAAACTTTAATTGACTTTTTAGGTGGAATAGTAGAGATAGCCCAATTAAGCTAAGGTCGATAGGATACCTTCAAAGAGAGGATTTGATCTCAAGACATCTTTTATCCACTCACTCATAAAGTCTTTACATGAGATGTTATGAAGGGTTTTAAAATTCTTACCCTCATAAATAAAAGGGGAGCTGACCCCTTCCCTTATAAATAGAGGGATGTCCTCGTTATTCACTCTCCTCTTTACAAACGAATCCCCACCCCCTGCCTTTTGCCGTTACCCCTTCCCTCCACCTTCAAATAAATGTTCTAACATTTTATACATAATCACTTTTATTAGGTTGAGGTGTGTAGTTTGTCGACTTTTAAACAAAGAATGTATATATTTTAGTTCATACAAATAACAGCTATATAGAATTCAACTTATTTCCCACCATGATAGCCCGTAAAAAATACATTAAATGCGGATTTTTGTAACCACCTTTACGCTCATCATTTCTTTCTCAGAAATCAAATGGCATTTCAACCAACCCTCAACCCCCTCTAACAACCACCTTCCCATGTCGTCAAGACTCGAGGTCCCAATCAGAAAGCGTTTTCAAGTAGCACCATCTTGTTTGATTTGTTCATCATTGTTGACTCTCTTGTTGTTGCCGAACCAAGAAACAACTTTAGAATTACTTTCATAGAGCAAAAGCTTAATGTGATAGTCGTACAAGCACCCCACATTCCTCAAGCCTTGATGATGGCGAAAGGATTGAGGTCAACCTTTCACGCCAATGAAAATTTCACATGGCTGCTGCTGCTCACCATTTTCACCTATGTGAAGGCCTCCCTCAAACTTTTCACATATGTCCTTCTATCCAGATGAACTTATCAGAGACAATCCCCATAAACAAATTTGCTCGTCACACTTCTTTTGTTTTGGGGTTCCTTCAAACTATGAACTTTTAGAAGTGCCTCAACTCAAGTATTGCAACAACTAGTTAGCCTTCGATGGTCTTGATAGCAAGAACACTTTGACAATAGCCACATATGGCTAATTTTGTGGCACTGGGATGGATGATGATGGAGTCTCAGGGTGCTTTTACAATGCCAATACTTCCTTGGTGTTCCTCCAAGATAAGAGAATACTTCCACCTTCATCACTTCACCATGCATCCACTCGCTTTACCCATCAAGGCTAGGGTAAAAAATAAGAGAGGGACATAGTTATGGAAGTGTAAGTCATTGGGAAAATCTTTCAAAAGCACGACAATGGAAGTGTATGCCATTGGGCGAATCTTTTCCCAGTATAGAGTTACAAATATTAGCCCATGCTACTATTTTTCAAGGCTTCCATGGCTTAAGTTCACTTCAACTCTAAATACGGGCTTTTTATAAGCTACTATTTTTCAAGTCTTCAATGGCTTTAAGTATACTTAAACTTCAAATATAGGTTTTAATAAGCTAGAATTTGAAAAATCTAACCTTATAGATGGATCCAAATGACTTGTGCCAATCGGTTTGAGTACTTGGAGGGCTAAATTTAAAGGTTGTATGAGAAAATTATCTTAACTTTTGGGCAAATTTATCAAATTTAAAGCTATCAATATTAGCCTAGGCAAATTGGAGAAGGCCTAGATTTGCCATGGGGCTAATATTTTGCCTTTGATTTTTTCCTTGTTCAAGGCATGTGGTAGATCAAGTCCTCACATGTGAAGCAATCTTAGATTTATGGTGGCCACCTCTTTTCCCCTCTCTTCCACTCTGTCAACATGGTATTAGAGCTTACGGTCTAGCACTTTGTTCCCTCCATAGTTGATGAAATTTTGTTGCTTTCTAAGCCATAGTTCTTGCTAAATACTTTGAGCCATAGTTCATTTTCTAAATCTCATTTTTGTTATCACAAAAGAGAGTCTTCACTGAAGACAATGATGAACTTAAATTGGTGTATCAAAGTTGGAAAACTATATTTCTCTTGACCATATAGATGCCATCACATCAAGAAAATACTACATAAACAACCCCCCAAATGTAGTAAGTGACCTTTGGTAAAAGAGAGATGCACATTTGAACTAAAGTAATCTCATCTTCATGAAGCAGAATAATATAGTCCAAAGAATTGATCCCATACCATAGCAGGAATCCACCGAGGATACCCACCATTCAAATCCTTTGGGGTACATTTGTACAACAAATTCCCCCTACATGACAAAAGCCTTCAAAACCTTTAGAATTTCTAAAAACTCTATTGGTTGGCCAATCTTCACCTATGCAGTCTATCAAATCTAGCATTATCTCCTTCTCCCTTTGAGTAAGCAGAAACTGATCCAATAAAGCATCAATATCCTTCTCGTCAAAAATGCCTAGATCCCAAATATTTCGGAAAGTCTTAATCCCTTTTGCAAAAAGTCTTCTCACCACTCTAGGGTGAGCAGACCAGGGTCACTATTATATGCATGTGTGGCTAACCATAGTGACCTCGTGATGCATCACCATGAAAATCGCTCAGTCCCTGCCACTTGCACATGTTGATTTTATTCTTCTATATGCAAATTAACCTAGATAATAACTCAGAACTCATCCAATGTCAGGCTATACTAGCCCATAGCTGCTTGCCTTCCAGTCTGATCTTCCACTTTAAGGCATAGAGCATCACTTTTTTTTCATGCATTCCAATCCGAGACCACCTTTGCTCTTATGTGCCACCATAATTTCCCACAAAAAGGCATGCCATTGGTCCTTCCATATAAGGTTCCTAACAGTGTCATTCAACTTACTAAGGCAAGATTTGGAATTTAAGGGTAGTATGGAGAGTACATATATAGAAAAGGAAGACATAATGTGTTTTGCTACAACAAGTCTTCCAATAAAGGATAACATCTTTGCATTCCACCTCTCAAGTTTAGGTAAAATTTTCTGCATGCACTAGTCAAATTTGCATTTTAGGCAGACATTGATCCCAATTGGGCATCCCAAATATCTGACGATCTAACCCAAACAAGCTTAAAATCCTTTGCCCATTCTGGTAAGCTATCTATACCAAGCCATAACACAATTGTTTTAGAAGCATTGATTTTAGATCCCGAAACCATAGCAAAATCATCAAATACCTTAAGGAGACCCTTCACATTTTCCTCCTCCCCATGGATTATACTAGTATTATCATCAGCAAAGAACTGCACACAATTGCAAACCCTTGATGCTGCCTTGATTTAGCATAATTTATCCCAATTGGCACAAAAGAGGTTCCATCACAATTGCAAAAAGCAATGGAAGGGCATCCTGACGGATTAACCGATGCAATGGATAGCAATGATAAAGGTAACCATTCAAAGAAAGCCGGGTGCTAGCACCAATCAGCAACATCCTCATCATTCTACAGAATCCCAAGCCAAAAGCCAATCTTTGCCTCATCTTCAAAACGAATTCCCAACTAAGTGTGTCATATGCCTTTTCAAGATCAGGATTAGGCATCATATAATTTTCATTTTTTGTCACAATCGACAATACATTAAGCACTACATCCTGAATGTTTCTCCCTTGCACGAAGCCATACTGTCTGGCATGAATTATTCTCCTAAGAATAAATTTGACTCTGTTAACCATTGCTTTTGCAATCACTTTGTAGAGACAATTGGGACCATCCCATTCTGACTCCTAGAGATACGTTTAACTACTCCTACGTTTATTTTGCATCAGAGTTTACTTCTTTGATAGCATTGATTGACTAGACTTGTCAAGTCACTATTTTCTCAATGTTGAATCATGGACCATAAACGCCATTTAGTTAGTGCACACTAATATTTAGGGAAAAGCACATAACTAGTCACTAGGTTGAAAGTGGTATTACATCCTTTTATTAATGACTACTCACGGAAAACTTGGATTTATTTCTTGGAAGAGAAATTAGAAGCCTTTGAGTGGTTTCTAGATTTCTAAGCACTTGTATAGAAACAAACTGGCAAACAGATTAAGACACTAAGGTGTGATGTGACAATGGTGGTGAGTATAAATCTCACATGTTCAACAATTTCTACAAACATCATGATTCGTCATCTTCAAAATTTTGTTTCTATAGCATATGTTCATGTGCAAGATGAGCTTAGAAGAAAGCTTGATGCCAAGTCATAAAAATATGTACCTATAAGATATAGTGATGAAAGCAATGACTATTAGCTATGGGATAATTCTTACAAGAATTGGAATGATTATCCCATTGATTTAATCCTTCAATATTTAGTTGAGTGAAATCAAGCATTTTTGTTGCACAACTCATGCATGTGTGCTCTCTTTTCATAGTGATGCATGTGTGCTCCTACATGGCTAGATATATGGCTACGGCTATATGGGATCCTACTAAAAGGCTATCCATTCTTTTTCATGATGTTATTGTTGATCAACCAAAAGTTGTCTTAATGCCTGCTTCAAATCCCTCAAAATCCTTCCATCAAGTTTTATATGAGAGGCCCACAGTTCTCCCAATGACTACTTCAAAGCCCTCAAATCCCTTCCATCAAGTTTCATAGGAGAGGCCTACAAGTTGTTCCAATGTCTACTTCAAAGGCCTTAAAGTCCTTCCATCAAGTTTCATATGAGAGGCTACAAGTACTATGGTGACTCATCAGCCACTAGATCATGTGCTCTAGTGAATCAGGTTCCAACTAGTGTAGTCAATCCAAGGAAATGAAAAGTTATCATGTAAACTATTAAAGTTAACACAAATGTGACCGTGAGTCCTTCTACACAATTAAAAAGATCAAATTGCATAAGAAAATTCCTAGATAGATGGACTTATACAACCAATTATGCCTTCATGGCCAAAGTGATAGAAATTGATGAGCAACTCCATACTAGGAGCTACATAGCCTTCAAAATGGCAAGAAGCCATGGATGAAGAATATCAAGCTATCATAGACTCTTGATTTATTTCCTAATGATAAGCACAATATTTGGATTCAAGTGGGTCTACAAAGTTAAGCTTAATTCAAATGGTTAGATTGACAAATACAAAGGCTGCCTCATCGATGGCTAAGGGATACTCACAAGAGTATGGAATTGATTATGATGAGACTTTTTCACTAGTTCCCATAATGACAACAGTCAGATTAGTGATTGCCATAGTTGCATCCTTTAATACCCATCTATCAAATAGATGTGAAAATAAGCTTTTTGAATGGATATGTTGATGAGGAGATCTACATAGATTAACCAAAAGGTTATGTTGTTCTAGAGTAGGAACACATTAAATATGGATTATTAAAGTGTCTTTATGGCTTAAAGCAAGCCCCCAGAAAGTGAAATGTCATGTTGATGCTTTTCTACATCAACATGATTTTAAAACTTCATCTATAGGTGCTCATTGTACATTCTTCAAATCATTCATAGTATTGTAGTGATGTGATGCATGAAGACGAACCTTCTTGGGTTGCTATATAGTACTCCACCAACATAATTAAGATCAAGCCTTGTGATAGGCAAGTAGATGAGTCTTGGCAATAAGGTTATGATATTGCCTTGGATCATCAGTGTCTAGTGAAGCAGATTCCTATGACAAAGGGCTTAGCATTGGGTAAATTAAGAGCTTTTTGGTATACTTGGATTGAGTGAGCATAGTGTCAGAATTTAATCTCCAAACTTCGTATGCTCAGAAAGTAATGTGAATGAACCATTTTTTTCATAGAGATATTTTGCTATATGTTTTTCTATCACATGTGTGAGCATCTCTTCACAAGATCATGTGATACACATAAAAGATGATCAGAATGCTTTGATATGTGAAAGGAACCCTTGATTTTGGTCTAGAAGTATTACACCGATTCAATAGCTTGACTATCAGAGTAGATTGTACTAGTAATATTGATCATAGAAGATCTATCGAGGGTTTCACTTTTTCTCTGAGTTTTGTAGCTATCTTGTTGCAAAATAAGAAGCAACCCATAGTGGCATTGGCCCCTACAAAATTTGAATATCATGCCGCAACAAACACAGTTTGGGCACCTGCATAGTTCCAAAGGCTCTTGTGTGAATTAGACTCGTTTGATGGTAATCCAACTCCCACATATTTAGATAATATAAGCGGACATCTCTTTGCAAGGATCCCTATTTTTTCAATTTCGCACCAAGCATATTGCAGTGCATCATCACATCCATGTAAGGTAATTTGCAAAGAAATTGAGTTGATTTATTGCTCCAGAAAAATGAGCAAGCACACATCTTTACCAAGTCCTTAAGCTTTGAAAATTTCTCCTACTTAATGCTCAACTTGGTGGCTAGTAAAACTCTTAAATCTTTAGAGGGGGGAGAATGGATAAGTTGTTCATAGTTTTGCTAGTAATTACAGTACTTTCAACCATGCTCATAGCAAGATCAAATTTTGTAGGCTTTTGTTCTTGAAGCAATTATTTCTTTTGTGCTCCACCCTCATCGGTGCAATTCAAAACGGGGGTTCTAGGTATGTGAATTGCATTAGGTGCATGTAGTGTACAAAGAGTGGTATACCTCTATATGTATTAGAACAAGACCAAGGATTCTCTACCTTAGGGTTGTCTATATAACAATGTAACTCCCTTCATCTTAAAAAAGAGAAGTGTACGTTTGTACAATATCTTGGGCTTGTAGTGGCTACCTCCTTCCTAATATCTCTCACTTCTCTCAACAAAGGAGAAAAAAATCATAGGTCAAGATTCACCAGGTGCAAAGGAGATGAAATGTTTACATAGTTTGGAATGCGATAGTAATTAATAACCAAGTTGTGTATATGCCCATAATCAACATGTTGTCTTCTGTTTGCACATAGAGAGAGAAAAAACTCCTACCTCGAGCTTGACTATGAGGTGTGCCCAAATTAGGAAAATGGAAAGGCAATGGCACAACAAAGAGAACCTATAAGAGTGGTTGACAATATTTAATAAATTCAAATAACAGCCCAAGGCTGAAATTGTAGAAGAGAGGAAAATGGCAGAATATGCCTGGCCTCGGTAACCTAATGAGTCACAGGGTGGTTCATGAGTTGGGTTCATGAGTTGAATCTAAAATAGATACCTTACCCACACCTATATAAACTTAATTGAATACAAGATGGACATGAGCTCTATGTATTGCATAAGACTTGCATTGTTCCCATAGATTTATCAAGGTGAGGTATTGTGTGATATTTTGCCCATGACATCTTTCGACATTTTTGTTGGAAGATCCTAGGTATATGATAGGTAGAGTACATTATACAAATGCAAATGAATATGATCTAGAAAAGGATGGTACTCTATATACATGACATCCTTTGAAGTATTATGGCAATTAGAAGTCTAAGGTTGCATGTAAACATTGGGTATTGCTTGTAGCAAAGCATTTCGAGAAGATTGTCAAGGAGAACAACCAATGCTATTTGCTAGTGCTTAGAAAGAAAGAAGATTCCAAAATTGATGCAATTGAGGAGTAGCCTTATAATTTCAAAAGTACACCCATGCGAGAGATAGACGTCATCCTTGGAAGTACTCTACCAAATAAGCAAGAATATCATAGATTTCTCCATTGGATCATGATGAGAAGGAAGTACAAGAGTTGTTTGAGAAGGGATTGACAAGGGTATTTCATGTCTATATCCAATGAAAGCTACCTAGTTAACTCTTAATGAAAGCTACCACCTCATAGCATGAGATAAACTTCATCCTTGGAAGTACTCTACCAAATAAGCTAGAATATCATAGATTTCTCCATTGGATCATGATGAGAAGGAAGTACAAGAGTTGTTTGAGAAGGGATTGACAAGGGAAAGTGTTTCTTCATGTCTATATCCAATCCTTCTTGCTCCATTGAAACAAGACTTATCTACAAAGTTCAACATGAAAGATCTTGGACTTATGCACTATTGTCTTGGAATTGAGTTCTGGAGAGACTCAGACAGCACCTTCATGAGTCAACTAAAATATGTTGACAGTCTCTAGAAGAAGTTTCATATGATAGATTGCAAGATTGCAGCCACTCCCATCTCTTTATATATCTATCACACGACCAGATATTTGTTATGATGTAAGTTCACTAGCACAATTTATGGCAAATCCAAAACAATCTCACTGGAATGCAGCCAAAAGAGTCTTGAGATACATCAGAGGTACAAGATAGTTTGGAATAGAATACAGAGAAAGTCATCCAAGGTTGCATGGATACCGTGACAGTAGTGACTATGCCAGAGGTCATGAGACTAGGAGATCCCCACAGGGATATGCATTTTTCCTTGGTCAAGGTCCTATATCATGGTTGTTAAACAAACAACGAAATATTTCTTTGTCTTCAACTGAAGCAGAATATAGAACACTCACTATAGGTGCATGTGAAGCTATATGGCTGATAAGACTATTGTTAGAAACAAATTACTTTGATGAATCCAAGCCAACAACAATATACTGTGTATTGAGAGACCACACTCAACGATTACATGTGCATAGCACTAACACATATAGAGTGCTATAAAGGAAAGGTTTAGATGACCTAACCCTAACCCTAAATGGGTTTATATATATTCTACATTTTCAACTAAATCTTGTGTACAGTTAGTCATTTTTTGTGTGCTCTCTAGCTATTCCCTCTCTCCTCATATCCACTCTTCTCCTCTCCCCTCTTCATATTTTGTCATGGTATCAGAGCACCCTTGCCTTCCGCTAAGGCATTGAGATCCTAGTGTGAGAGAGATTGAGTGATTGAGAGTTCTTGAGCGATCTTGTGTTTATTCTTTCCCTTCCGTTGAGTGATAGAATTTCCGTCCATTTTGAAAATTTTTCGTCCATTGTCATTGCTTTGAGAGAATTGGGATTGAGAGATGTCTACTGAGAGGAAGAAGAGATTTCCGTTCAATTTTTTGTTCATTTAGCTTTGAGAGGCTTGAGCTCTATGAGAGACTTCGATCAGTGCATGTGAAAGAAATCCATTGAGGAAGAAAGATCTATTCTGATTGAGAGAGAGATATTGTGTGAGAGAGAAAGGTTCTTGCTCCTCCTCCACAATCTTCCATTGTTAGTTCTGCTGGTTGTTGATAGAGAAATAGTGAGGCATTCTTCTTTAGAGATATCTTATTATTATGAGAGAGAGAGAGAGATAGAGAGATGCTTTGAGAGCTTTGAGAGATGGAGATTCAAAGGCAAGCCTTTACAAATGCCTACCTCAACTAGCTTCAAAGGCTACAGCCTCTACAAGGCTAGCCCTGCACAATAGTAAAGCTAAGGGCTACCCCAGCATAGGCCTTCATGGGGGCCTAGCAAACACGACCTTCACCTACCAAGTCACCACAAAGCTTTTCTAGGCCAAAAATACTTGCTTCAAACAAGCTACAAGGTCTTATCTTTTCCAAAAAGTGCCTTGCCATTCCTACTAAGTGATGATCCTGAATGATCCACCCCTGCATTGACCCTCTTGGAATGCATAACTTCTTCCATTCAATAAGGACCCATCTTGAACCAAGTACTCTTGGCACATTTTTGCATCCACCATACTTGGACTCATGCAAGCCTTGTAGGCTTCTCCGAAATCCTCATCAATAGCATATGGCTCCTTCATCTACTGAAAACCATGTAGGCTTCTCCAAAATCCTCATCGATAGCATATGGCTCCTTCATCAGATGAAAACCATTCACCTTATTCTTCATTGTCTACAATAGTTCCCTTGTCTTATTTAATGCATAAACCACTCTATTTATGATGGGTTTTTTCTTGACCACAAAACTATACTCCTACAAAAGAATTACCCCTACAACACAAGTTTTCGTGGTTTTGTTGATATATTAGTGCTTTGTGGTCTATATGCACTAGAAAGTCTTTGGGCAATGAATAGTGTCTCCACTGCTTTAAGGCCTATATAAGGTCTTATAACTCTTGGTTGTATGTGCAATATATTTGCTTGGATTCATTCTATTTCTTACTAAAATATTCAATAGCTCTTCTTCTTACAAAATCACACCCACCAATGGCAATACCTGATGCATCACACTCAATCTTTGAGGAATTTGGTAAATCTAATAAGGTAAGCTTATCATCATTTGTTCCATTTTTTGAAAAGAATGGGCTACTTTGGGAGTCCAAATAACTCCATGATCCTTGTTCATTGTTCTTATCAAATGAAGTAGTTGTCTTTGAGAAGGATCTCACAAACTTTTAGTACACATTTTATCATACAATGGAAGCTTCTCACTTCCATCTTTGTCTAAGGTTCAAGCCATGTAACTATAGCCCCAGACCTTCCTAGCTCATCTTAGCTCCGTTTCTAGCACTACCTTGAATATTATGAATCCAACATACACAAATTTCACTATTTTCCACATTGATATACAGCTGGTTTCACCTCTCAAGTTCTCTTCAGACTTCAAGTGACCATAGCCATCCATCCATACAACATATCCTTTGTCCTAAAGGCTACTTTTGTTAGCCTCCATGCTTAATTCATTTTTTGTCTTTACTTGATCTTAAATTCACCTTTGTAAAGAATATTAGACCTTGCAATTCAATTCTAATCCATCTTTGCAGGTTACTTGATCTCAAGTATACCTTTGTGAAAAAGGTTGGACCTCCATCTTTTATCCGTTTTTGCCAATTACTTGATCTCAAGTCCACCTTTTTGAAGAATCTTAGACCTTGCAATTCATCAAAATGTAATCCATACAAGGTAATGAATATATGTGATTAATAGTAATCTTATTGATAGCTTTGCTATCCACACACACAATCTCATCTACATACAAAAGTGCAATGGTAATGTCTTCCCCTTGGACTTTGTAGTAGAGAGTATGATTTGCATTGGATTTCATGTATTGTAGATTAGCAAAATATTTGTTGATTTTGTTGTACCAACTTCTGGGTGCTAGCTTTAAGCAGTAGAGACTTTTCTTCAGATGGGAAACCTGATTCTCTTTTCCTTATTCAACATAACCTACTAGTTGTTGCATGTAGACTTCCTCGTTTAGGTAACCATTGAGAAAAGCATCCTTGACATCTAGTTGGTACACATTCCATCTGTTGAGTGTTGCTAGTGATATAAAGAACTGTATGGAATCCATCTTTGCTACTGGAGCATGTCTCATCATAGTCTTGACTGTACTGCTATACAAATCCTTTTGCAATTAGTATGGCTTTGTATCTTTCAATGCTTCCATCTAAATTGTAGTTCACTTTGTAAACCCATTTGTTTGCTACGGCCTTATTTTTTGGTGGAAGTTCACATAATTCGCAAGTATTGCTCTTGCACAAAGCTCCCATTTCTTCATTCATAGCAGTTTGCAATTCTGGCTGGTCATTTTCCTCTTCGAAGTACAGTGGCTCTTCTGTAGCCATGATGGTAGTCACAAGAGCATAATTGGTGGTTTCAACATAAATTGCTTTGCCTTTCTGAGCATATGTCAATTTTGTTAACTGCGACGACCCAACTGACCCAAGTACTCATCCCCAATAGTAGTTTCCAAACCTATCAAAGCAACTCGCCTCGTTGCTCTCCTCCTTCAAAGGCAAGTCCCCATTAATAGAATCGGTAGAACCCTCCTCCACCACCAATTAGCTCAAAGTACAAGAAGCATTAGGGCACTGTGCCAACCCCACCTATGGCTACAAAATACAAGCAACAAAGGGAGCAAAAACCCGCACATGCCACTTTGATGGAGGAGTGGTTTGTGGATTTCCTAGTACAGTGCACTCAGCCCACAATATTTTCAAGAGGTGACAAGAGACCTTGCAAAGGAAGCTACGTCCCGAGCATAAGAAAAATAGAGGATCTGTTAGCTCACCGAAGAGCTTGAACTAGAGAAGGATTGGGTCTTAAGTCTCCAAGAAATCAGATATGCCCTAGCGAAGGTCACTAGAAGGGACCAGGCACCAGCTACCTCATTGCAAGGGTAGAACAAAGATCTAGAAAAGGAGCTTTCAGTGGAAATGGCCAAGGAAAATACTCTTTTCATCTAAAATATTGAAGCCAAGCAAGCCTTGGAGCAGTACATGTTAGATGCATAAAAGACCCATGCAACCATGCATAAGCAAATCGATGCCCTATAGTTAACTCCCTCTATGAATAGCTGCACAAGTACAACTAGTTGTATCACAAGTTGGAAATGGCCCACAGACAAACCTCTAAAGAGATTGATCTTGACTGTCAAAAGGAAGTCAAGTATGAGTAGATCCTGGAGGCCTTTGCTAACATTAGCACTCATCATGACATAGAGCCTTGCATGGTGGAAGACACCTCCCACTTCCACTTTAACATCCTTAAAGTCGCCTCCATTCACTACCACTTTGACCTCACTAACCCACTTCCCTCACTTTTTTGATGCCATGAACTACCATTCCCTCCATGCACACCCTTGGCCATGGCATTCTTTAGCAGCGATCTCAAATTTGGTGAGGATTAGGATATCCAACACTTGCCCTTCTATCCACTTGTCCTAAATTTTTGTACTTGGTGCAGGTGCATCATGGAATCCTTTCTTTTTCTAGCAGATGCCAAAATTTTGGAGCTTTCTATGCCCAACAACACCTCCCAACATGGGCTTGCACTCCACATTCCATGGCCAAAGGCCTTGGATGGTTGTAAGAACATAGTCGAGAGGAAGCACACGGAATTTATAACTATCTTTTGGTGAATGGGGTTAGCCCACAATATGATCGGCTAGCATTATCCTTCTATATAATAAAAATTTAGAAGCTATGCAACGCATGCTCAAGGATGGTTTCAGCCATTTTGTATCCGAGCATGTCTCTTACCGTCGCCTCTTAATTGAGGAAGAAGCCAATACAGCCATAGCAACCTTTAACTCCACCACCGATCCCAACACTTCTCAGCTTCCCCACCCGTCTACTAATATCAACCGCCCAACCACTTCTCCTCTAAATACTTACTTGAATTTTCCTAATCCCACCACCTCCTCCCCTCTACATAGCCCTCCACTTCCCAACAATCTGCCACCACACACATGGGGTCAGTGGAGACACCTTCAGGGCCTGCTCAAGACCTGTCCAATGAATTCACCCCAGAGCAAGTCCATATGATATTGCGGCTAGCTTTCATGCCTCTAGATAGTCTTTCTCAAGAGTATCCTTCCACAGAGTCAGACCACTTCTGGGATGACCAGGATGAAGACAAAGTAGTCGATGATCCAAAGTGGTACTGGGTTTTACACAAGTGCAAGCCATTTGAGGACCTAACGAACTTAAGCCTGTGGAAGGGCAAGTTGCATAGTTTTGACCTCAAGGCAATTGACATCATGGAGGTCCGTGCCCTTAGAAAGGGCAAAAAACTAACAATTCAAAGGACCGTGGAGGATCCAAGGACCCCGATCCCTAAGCAGAGCCATGTATTGATGGAGATGCCAGTACAGCATGCATTACTATAATGCATGCTGCTCCCGTGGGATGCATCCTACATACATGCCTCTACCTCATTGATGGAAATGGAGCCTCTTTTGGAAAATAAAGGAAAGTGATCCCACTGTCATATACAAATTTCCCTGCTTCAGCTTTCCTTCAATAGCGATGGCATACGGCCTCACTTCCCAAATGTAGGAGTTCATCAATACATATGTCAAAGCCCTCGATCCACTAGTTGTGGCCTCCTTTAATTTTTTTCAACTCTTGATCATTTTGCTCAGGGACATTCTGGAACAGTGGCTGACCCTAGAAGAGTGGAACCTTAACATTCACCATGAACTAGTATTCATAAGGGGCCCTTCCTTCAAGCAAGTCATCCGCATGTACCTCCGTGTTAAAATTCTCCACCCCCATTAGATTCGCACATTCAAGGAAATGCATGACACGCACTTTTGGGAGCCTTAGTTCCCATTGTGTTGGATCTCGCAATGACTTTTTGATGGATGCTCCCTAGTCCAAACCATCATGCAAACAACCAGCTTACTTCACACTAATTGATCCAAGGATGGATCAAGTATAGATAGGGGGGCATGTTTACCCCATGGGACAATGGAGAAATAGAATCTCTCTCCTTTTCAAAGGAGTGTTGTCTATGTTTCTCTTGCTCTTGCCTTTGTGAATGCATCTTGCCCCCTTTCCCTCTTCTTGCTTCATGCTTCCTCTTCCCTCTTCCTTCTCCTTTCCTAGTCCCTCTTCCCTCTCCCCTTTGTCTCTTGAGGATTCACATCGCTACAACTCTGAAAGCCATTGGCCTAACACTCTTGGATTGCATGTGCTTGCATTACTCCCACAAGGAGTGGTAGGAGGAGAGTTTCCCTCGATATCCCTTCAAGATCCCCATGACACATTGAGTCATTGCTGGAGACCTCACAAAAGAGAAAAGGAATGATGTGGGCCTACAAATTCTAGATAGAATTACTGCATCTAGTGAAGATTTTGTGGTGCTCATCAACTTCCTCTTGTGACTAGGACAGTTAAAAATTTTAGTTATAGGTATCTTGGTCAAGTAGCCATTTAGCTTCAGGTAGTAAAGTAACATCACATTAGTCTCATTTCTAAAAAAGATAAGCATTTCTAAAAAATAAGTGAGAAAATAGATCTTCAGCCAATAATGAAAGACTCATCATTAAAACTGCAAAGCATCCTGGCAATCCAAACAAACCATCATGCATGTGCTTTGATCAGTGCCCATGAAGCATAAGGCAACTTGAGTGGATCCCCTAACAAGAGAGATTTAAATTTATGGGTTCTCCTACATGGTACTACACAAACTTCCAAACCCTTTTGGCACCAGGGCATGTGTTCTAATGTGAAAGCACACCCAAAGCAGTGTCCCCTCAAACAAAATCCTCCTTTTATCTATTGTCTTAAGCCTTTTTACAAGTGTATCCGATGTGAAGTAAAGAACCAAATCCTTCTTTTATCTAGCTACAATTTCTCTTTAAGGCCCTCCCATGTTTGTAATTTAGAGTCTGTCAAAACAAAACATTTCTTTAACCATATTTCAACTAAGTATTCCACAATATTGAAATCCCCAAGCAATATACAACTATTACCTATTAGGTTAAGTGACTCCGAAGTCTTTGTCCTAGCCTGTGCCCCTGTAGGAGAATAAACTAAGGCTCTAATGAAAGAAATATTTCTTGTTCTGCACCTTAGAGCAACCCAAAATTGGAGATACATTCTTTCCTCATGCCTATCTTCATCAAGGAAGGCAGCAACCTTACCTTTAGAATATGGGACTTCCTCAGACGCTGGCTTTGTGCTCTTTTACTAAAATTCACATGAAGCATTTTGTGACCCAGATCCACCTAGACTATGGGTCTATTCATCTAAACGGTCTCTTCTTGTTCAGTGGGCACTTCCGTGGGATCGTTTGTGAGCTTGAGGGTTTGTTTGTATCTCAGGGCCTTCCTCTTGGCTTGTTGGAAGAGTCGAAGGGGTTCTATGGCACATCCTCTTTTGTCTTAATTTTAAAACTTTCTTTGGCTTCAAAAGTTGCCTCAGCCTCGTCACTTCTATCTCCTTGTCTGGTGTATTCACTTGAGGGGATGGTGGATTTATCTCACAGTTCTCTTCCTCTTGATGATCCTCCTATTGGTCTCACACTTTGTTGTGTATCTCTTGTGTCATGGGAGGTTGTTTGATTGCCTCCAAATTTCACAAAGGAGGTCCTTCATCCTTCTTGATCTTCGACACTAGAAGTGTGAGTATAATGCCATATGAAAGGAGGGGTAAACTGTCCTCCTTTAAATTCTTGAAGAACCTTTGAGTAAGAGGTCCTTGATCTCTTGATGAATCTCTAGTGGTGTGTTCTTTGGAAGAGATGCTTTTGAGTGGATTTCTATCACTTCCTCCTCTGCGCACTTCGTTCCATTATCCTCCTCCATAGCTATTGTTCTCCTTCTGATTGGGAAGCTGCAGAAAGTCGATAGTGAGAGCTCAACTCTTTGGTCTAGTCTGTGATCCTAGGAAAATGGAGCTTTCCCAAGTATCTTTCAGCATGCAACAAAGCTAGTAGTCACATCATGCAATCTAGTAACTGGTGTCACATGGCTCTCACAGCTTGGGCTAGATTTGGTAGCTGAGACTAGGTTGAGGAGAAGCTCCTTCCCTCTAAATTCCACTATCTCTCTCTCTCTCTCTCTCTCTCTCTCTCTCTCTCTCTCTCTCTCTCTTGCTTCTCACCACACACACACATACATGCCTCCTTAGGATTATTTACTCTTGTAAGACTCACCACAAATTGGGCAATAGGATCATTCGGTTTTGTTTCAAACTTTACAATTTTTGAAACATTGATTGTGCCCAATTGTTTCAAAATGTTGGTTGTGCCCAACTATTTTGAGGCAAAAATTTTGTTGGTGGATCTTGCAGGACATTTCGAGTGTATTGGTTTGACACAGGCTACAATACTATAACATTCTATTGAGAATATAAGTACGTTGTCCTATATGCTCACACATATAAATTGGTTGAGCCATGTTATGATTCTTCAAAGAATAACCCTTGGAAGGGATTTGGTTGCATGTGATGCTCGAAGATATCTACTTGCTGATTTGAATTTAACTAGACAAAGGGAATAGTAAAGCTTGAATTATTTGTGAAAGTTGTGTTAATAATTATTGATTGTGTGAAACGTGTATTTTGTGAAAGATAGAATGTGCATGGGTCATTGTGAAAGTTGTGTTAACAATTATTGATTGTGTGAATCATTTATTTTGTGAAAGACAAGTTGCAACATTCTCTTGAGAATATAAGTATGTTGTCCTATATGCTCACACTTTTAAAGTGGTTGAGCCATGTGATGGTTCTACAAAGAATAATCCTTGGAATTTCATTTGATTGGATAAGAAATTCATTTGCTGATTGAATTTTAATTGGACAAAGGGGATAGTAAATCTTGAATTATTTGTGAAAGCTTTGTTATTGATTGTGTAAATCATCTATTTTGTGGAATATAGATCAATGTGCATGGGTTGCTCTTCAAACTTAGATGCATTGAGGAAAGTATTGGAGTAACATTTTAGAGTTGAGTCTCTCTACCAAAAACCTGCGTATGTAATTTGACTACTAATGGTCACCTTAACAATGTCTACATAACACACTCCAAGTAGTCCACATGACAAAATGATTAATGAGGCAAATTATAGGGTTCCTCCCCAAGATAAATGCATGCATATCCTTTATTTATGTCATTCTAAGATGAACTTCTCACTTACTATGGACTTTTTATATTCACACTTGCAACTCTTCACAATAGAACGCTGTTCTTACAATAGAAAACTTCAATAAAATTGGTGTTGATATGAAACCACGTGGTGATGTTAAATTGATGTTGATATCAAATCAATTGACATGATGTAGTCGTTGGGTCAAGGTTTGGCCTACTTAAAATTCTATTTAAACTATTTATAGTGAAAGAAAAGCATACAAATAGCCATCCACGTTAAAACAATGGAAACTTGAGTTAGTGTAACGTTAAGATGTATCAAGCTTACTAAATCATTCGATGCAAACAAGAGTATTTCATATCCTTGAACCATGAGAAGGTAACCTCTTGATGGGTGAGGGTACACGTGTTACTATGCAATATCTAATTATGGTTTACTATTTGAAATCTTATTGATTATACTAACCTAAGTGGCCACACTTGTGATGTACTTTCAAATGCTTGTCTTGTCTTGTCTTTGCAATATGTAAACCTACCATGTATTATTGGCCCATTTGTACCTTAATAAGCCTAACTTGCTTGGTTGCCTCCTAGACATTGGCAAGCTTATACTAGCCACCTAGACTTGGCATCTCTTTTGAGCACTTATGTTTTTTCGTGTTGGTTCCATTGCTTGCTCTACATGACGATTGTGCCCGTCAACATATGTAGACAATAGCTTCTATAAAAAGGGCTCTTGGGCTCGTGAGCATCCTTAGATGCAAGGTCATGTGCAAGCACACATGTTACCTTTCCCTTTGTGAAAATCAATTGAGGACATGTTATAACATGCAAAAAGTCCATAACTCAACATGTGAGCCTCTAAGCTATGTGCATACTTTAAGAGACATGTTGCATGTGCACAAAAGTGTGTAGCCAAATTGAAGCAATAGTATTTCAAGTTGAAATTTCCATGGCCTAATTCTAGATGACAATGTATGATGAATGATGAACACCTATTCACAAACTTACTCAAATTGGCATGCACATGCTAGGTGCGATGGCACAATCAATGACTTGAACATACTAGTTATTGAGACCTTTCGATTGAGACCCTTCTTCAAGGGGTTCAAACTAGCACCTACCAGTGCCTTGGGCAACTCAATATCAAGCTTTTCTCATATGAACTCGAATTTCCACATCGTGGCAAGCAAAGGTGGGTGGTTGGCATAATTATGAGGCCACTCAATCCAATTGATAGTAGGTTCTAGTCTGCCTTTGGTTGAGTGGATTGTTGTGCAAAATGTCATAATTAAGCAGCAGAGTGATACAATAATGACCAATAAGATTTACACCCATAGGTACTCAATTCTCAAAGTGGACGAGGTGCTTATTTATTGTTTGACGTTGTGAAATTAAGAGGGATGCTTGCTTGGTTGCTCACTTTGGGGCTATGTGACAAGATGCCTTCTATTAAAGAGCATGTCATACCCATTTTGGTAGCAAGGCCTAGCATAGGAGAATTATGCACCAACTCCTTGGAACGGTTGACTTTTGCCTTGAATGGCAACAAAGCCATTTTGGAGATCACTCTAAGGAAGGGTCCTTGAACAGTCTGAGGTAGCATTTTATTGTTTGCTTTTTCCTTGGAGCAACTTGCGGGTGGCTCTAATGCTGGAGACATGACATCATGTGTGGCTTGTCCAAGAGAGAACATGTGAGGCGTAGAGCAGGTTCCCAAATATGCTGCACACGACCTGGGCTTGACGCGTTCCCCCTTCACACCCTGCCAAATCCTAGCAAATGTATGCCCCGTTGGAGATGATAAAAAAGCCTCTCCATGTGGGCATTTCGGGGTTGGGCTACACACAACCAATAGGGCAGTGACAGGAAGCTGGGGAGCTTGTACCGGCGGCGAGGATTCCCTTGCTCAAACCGTTCAACTGCATGCTCGTAGGCAAAGATCGGGGCTCGCGGGAACATGCTCCTAGGTAGCAAGATGGGTCCTAGGATAGGTATGTGCACATGTGGGTGGTAGGGGCACCGCCCGACAGGCATAGGCTTAGGCGACCACAAGTGCTGCTGATTTTGAAGCCGAAAGTGGAACAACAAACCACCCTACGCGTTTTCAGTTATTTCAACAGAAATCTCTGGGCCCGAGTCCGTCCGACGCGCAATACTTTTGCTTTTGTGCATCCGCCGAAATTTCCGTGGCATCTCAGAAATTGCATTGAAGTCGCCAGAAATTACGACAGGAAATGTCTGCCCTTGTGCCCTCCTGCGAATTCTTCTACAATGTCGCCCATTAAAATCCAGCTGTCCACATGCACGTTGCGTCGTCCTTCGACCGGTATGCACGTTCTCACTCGGTTCCTTTTGCCCGGCTTATGGTTCGCTTCGTCTCATCTCGACTAGGAGATCCGGAATTCGCCATAAAGCTGTGCGTGACTCACGCGAATTGGGTCCTTTGATCTCCAGCTGCACGCGCCACGGACCTTAGATGAGATCTCATAAAGGAGCCTGAACGAGGCTAGGCTATGCACCGATAACTCGAGGAAGCCGCGGCAGAGTGGTAGGGCTGCCAACCTACCTGGGCAGCGGCCCTCGTTCGTTCGATTCCCCTTGAGGATAGAGGCAAGGCGGGTGCCGAGTTTGCAATAACAATGTTGGACCCGCCAAGCCCAAGGCTAGTACTTGATTCGACTTTCCAATGTTACTTTGGAGCCTAAAATCGCACCACGATTTTGGAGGTTTGTGTTGCACATTGAAGCTCCTTTTGCCAACGAGCTACAAGGTGCCATTTTGCTCTATAATCCGATTCTAGCAACTTCACTCTAACCAGTATAGAGCTTGGCAAGCTTTTGCTCAGAGTATGCCAATCAAACATGGCCAACTGCAAACTCATAGAGCTTCCTTTTAAGTCAGTCTAGATGCTACAATAAGCTAAAGGGAGGTGGACAAGTAGCTTGTGTGAACCAAGAAGAGTTTAAATTGTTCCCCAAAGAGTTATGGCTCACGACTCACTACTTAGATGAGCCAACATCCATACCCCTTCATGAACAATGTATAAAAGGGAAAAAGGGGGGCGGGGGGGGGGGGATGCTTTCTCATAGCTACATCCCTAATGAAGGTAATTGCAAAGGTCTAAGCGCATTTGAAGAGCTGCTATTCGGCGCATCCATCAAATGTTTAGCCATCATGGTTTTCCTTGTGTTTTTGGCTTTTGGGAAAATCGTAACTTGTTATAAGTCCTAATAAAGCACAAACCTATTACAAATAAATGGACCTATACAATGTGCAAGAAATGGACCTATGTAATAGTTCTTATAAGTCCTAATAAAGCACAAACCTATAAATGGACCTATGCAATGTGCAAGTTACCTTCAATGGTCCAAACACATGAGGGTGATATATCATGTCATCATTAGACATGGGCTAAAGTTGCATGTTGAAGAAAGTTTCCAAAATTTTCAAAGGAACAAACTAGGAATCTAAACACAAGAAACCATGAAGATTCCCTTAATAGAAAGTGTGGGAGGGAATTGTTCTTGGTTGAACTATTCAATATGAAGGCCAAGGTAATATTTGATATGCCTTGGCTACCAATCTGTAATTGTATCTGCCAACCTCGTTTGACCTTGTAAACCCATCTGCATCCTATGGGCTTCTTCTATGCAGGGCGATCTGTCAAGGTCTCAGTCTAGTTCTTGAGAAGAGCATTCTACTTTTCATCCATTGCGTTTTGCCACTCAGGGACTTGTATTGCATCTTGGAGAGATCTTGGAAGGAGGTCGGCCCATCAAATTCCATCACTTTGGCCATAAATGCATAATTGCTCTTGTAGGTCCACCTCTGAGGTGCCTTTCGATCACAAGCAGATCTTCTGAGATTGGAAGTAAAGATCTTAGGGATCTAAGTGATGACAGTGGTAGTGGTTGTATTCACTATGTTAAGGAACTTCTCTTTGCCTTTACTCTGAGTGGTCACTATGGGCTGCATACTATCTAACTGTGTAGGCAAAGAAATATGATGTATCATTGGCACTGCTAGCTACGACAGAGCAAAAAATGTAGTCGGACTATCAAAGTATGATGAAGCCTCATCAATGATAACATCCCTGAATATAATCAATTGCTGCTTGACTGGATCATAGAGTAGGTATGCCTTTGATTCTACATCATATCCTAGAAAGATGCGCTTGATTGACTTGACATCAAGTTTAGTCCTGAGTGCATCAGGAACATGTGCATAAGAAAGAGATCCAAATTCTCTCAAGTGATTAAAAAAAAGGGCTTAGGTCATGTGAATTTCTCTTCTAGCATCATGTTTTGCAATGAAACGGTTAGGCTCCTGTTCAATCAAGTTCACACCTATGCCACATGCTTCGGCCTAATACTATCTTAGAACATTCTTCTCATCAAGTATGCATCTAGATGACTCTGCAATCACCCTGTTCTTTTTCTCCAGCAACTCCGTTCTACTGAGGAGAATATTTGCATGTGACTGGCGTTTGATGCCATAATGCCTACAAAAGGCATTGAACTTTGTGGACTTGTATTCACCTCCATTGTCATAATGGAGGACTTTAAGGTACTTGCCATTCTACTTTTCTACCAAGGCTTTGAAGTCTTTAAAAGTGTTGAATGCATTAGACTTCTACTTTAGGAACTAGATCCAAGTCTTCCGCAAGTAATCATCTCTGAAGGTGATGAAGTACAAAGCCTTGCCAAGAGATTGTATAGAAGTCAGACCCCATAGATCAGTATGCACAATCTAAAGGATGTTGGTACTTCAAGTTCAAGATGTGTGCTCATTGTTATGTATCTAAGTAGTGGATTTCTCAGATTGAGCATACTGTGATATGAGAACTTTGTGTTGATAGCCTTGAGAATCATCTTCATCATAGGCATAGTGGGTGGATTGCCATTGATGATTGTTGCCTCAATGGGACTTCCCTAGTTTCCTCCTCTGCTAGAGTTTTCTCTACCTCTCGAATCCCATGTCCCCTTCTGGGCAGGAGGACCATGATTTTGAGCCGATGAGATTGGAGCATGTTTGCCTTAATACTAACCTTTTCCTTGGTTATTGAGCATACAAAATTCTTGCCTCTTCCTTTGTGGAACCCTCTTCCTCCTCCTCTTGATGTGAAGGTGGTGTCACGATTATTTGAATCTGCTTTGAGACCGCATCTCAATTGCTCCTACATGAGCATGTCTAACATGAGTTGAAATTATGGAGGTGTATCTCGACTGACTAATGCAGTCACAAACTACCCATAGCCCACCGTTGATTGCAATCTAGACTAGTCTCTCTTCTTTGACCTCTTGTCTAAGTAATGTGAGCTGATCTCCAAGATCCTTTAATTCAAGTAAGAAATCATGACCAAATTCATTTGGAAGCATTGGGTTGTTGTTCAACTGATTCTCCAACAAGATAATATGTGTTGGCCTTGAACAATCCTTCCAAGTCTTTCAAGCAAGTACAATTGAGCTCTAACCTTGAAGAATAGGGATCATCATATCCTTCACATTGAAATCGTTGATATTCAATGCAAGCCAAGCCTTTGTATCCCACTCTTTTGCTTCTTTGCAAGCTCTAGATGTTGATCTGTGGTAAGAGGGGTTATCAAGGTAGGTTCAGGTCTCTTTTCCTCTTTCGTGAAAATATCACACAAGCCCTTCAGCTGAAAAAAGTTCAACATCGTAAACTTCCAATTGCCATAGTTGCTATCATCGAGCTTGCTACTTTGATCAAGAAATATGAAATCATCATGTGATTTCTTGATAGCAAGTCATATGCACCAAGAATCAAAACCTGTATACAAATAGCAACTAAGTGTCTGTGATACCAAAGGCTTTATAAGGCTTGAGAAGATAGTGAAAGAACCAATGGCAAATAGTCAACTAGTGACTTTACAAGGTGGCAGTGCAACATGCGTAACTGTCTCCTTTAAGTAGCTAGTTGTATAACCAGTCTATATGTCCATCGACATGAAAAGCAACAAAATAGATTTTATCTTAATTCATTTTATGTGTTGAGTTTGGAGCGGCTGCATCGAACACTAGGAGGGTTCCAATGAAGAGTTTCAGCAAATACTGATCTATGGAAATCCTAAATGTAATATCTGAGGTGGCAAGAATGTAGAGCTTGAGTTGCTAAACAATTTTGTTTTTTGAAGCTCCCCCAAATTTTGCTTAGATCAAAATTTATGGCTCCCGAAAAAATGGCTAAAGTTTGGTCACAAGAGGGCCAAAAAATGATGATGTGGATGCACTGATGATGTGGAAAGTATGTGAATGTGTTGGAAGCACAATTGTTGATGCTCATTGTGAGGTGGCATAGATGCTATGGTGACATGGCTTGGATGATGTGGCACTATGGCCAATCATTGTTGATGTGACTATGCTAATGTGGCAGATTACATGATGAAATGGCACCTATGGGCAGCTGTGATTATGTGGCAGATAGGGTTTCCACGTGGCCAAAACCTGATCACTCACTAAAACGAGGGTCAACTTGACTTGATCTAGGTGGGAGCTTATCTGTCACATGGTAGATAGAGAGGCAATGAGAGAGAGATAGAGAGAGAAAACTAATAGAGAGAGAAAACTATGTAGGAGCTCTATGCAAGAGGCTCAATGGAGAGGTGGAGGCGATAAATACAATAGAATCACACCATTGAACTGGAGACCTGTAGGTGGAGAACAATACCACGAAATCGCATGCAACAAAGTCTATAATGTTAAGGCCAAACAACCAGAGCAATTTGGGTGTTGTAGCAGATCACTTGCATCCAACCTCTCACTTGGGTCGGATTCTAGTAAAATTTTCATGATTTTCTCTTTCTCTATACAACTTGTTGCCTTGAACTGAGCTACTGATATGCATGATATGCATGTCTCCAACCCAATCTGAGTCACAAAATCCATTCAAAGTGTTGCCCTATAGCCGATGCCATAGCCTTGAAAATGTCTTCAACATACTTTTGTTGTAAGATTTCTCTCTTGCCAAACCTTAATTCCCAAAAAAAAATGCATTAGCCCAAGGTTTGTCATCTCAAACTCTCTACTCAACATCTCATGCATCTGAGAGATCTTGACTTCATGGCTTTGTGTGACATAATAATATCATCCACATAAAGGATAATCACTATCTACTTTTCTTGCTTAAAAAAAATACATGAATTAGCATTTGAGGGCATTTTCATTAAACCATTACTCACAAAGTAAGTGTCAACTTGTTGGTGCCTTGTACTTTAGCCTGTAAATTTCCTACCATCAACTATTAGGCCTCTAACTAGCATATTCAATGCCTTGCTACTCTGCCTCTTTTCTTCTTCCAAAGTTTCACTTTGCCTTCTAAACTAGGGACTCAAAACTTGTTCGTTGTTTTATATACACTTCCTTGAGATTTTCATTAAAAAAGGAAAACTTGACATCCATCTACAAGACTGGCTATCCTTCTTGTGCTGCTAAATCCAAGAGAGTGTGGATTTTGTTTAAGCTAGCTATGGGGTATAATGTCTCTTATTAGTTGAATCCTTCAACTTGTGTAGACACTTTTCTTCCTTTTTTGGAGCAATAAAAGGTTTGTATTATGTCTTAAAATACATAGTAACATCTTGAAGTTATGATTATAATTGGTTCAACAAAAAAGTTGAACAAAACAAAAGAAAACATTTGGAGATCATACACCAGTTCTAGACTAAGGGTCTATTGATCTAGCTTCGAAGCCTTTTATCAATGCAATGCCATCTTGATAGATAGCCCATTTTCCTTCTTTTTTGTCTCCTTTACCTTTGCAAGCTCTGAAATCTTGTTCTTTAAGTGAGATTTTGTGAGTTCCTCCAAAATCCACACTTGTAAACCTTTCAACTTATTGGATTATCTGATAATCTATGTTCTTTTGGCTCTTGACTTGAAATTAACAATTGGATGCACATGCTCTGTCTTGACCAATCTCAAAATGTAAATCTACCCATTCAATGCTTGATAAACCTTGACCAATCTCAAAGTCTAAATCTACCCATTCAATGCTTGATAAATCGTCATAAATCTCAAAGTTTAAATCTACCCACAGTAATACCAATGCCCGTACTGACAATTTTTGGGAACCAAAATCTTGCACTATTCATCCCATGATGCCATTCATTTTTTCATGCATTCTACTCTCTCGCTTTTGCTTTCAGCCCGCAAGCCTTGCCTCCTCACTCCTGTGACAAAATATGAAGAGGGGAGAGGAGAAGAGTGGAGATGAGGAGAGAGGGCATAGCTAAGAGAGCACACCTCAAATGACTAACTGTACACTAGATTTAGTTGAAAAAATAGAATATATACAAACCCATTTAGGGTTAGGGTTAGGGGATCTAGCCATTTCCTTTATAGCACTCTATAAGGTTAGTGCTATGCACATATGATCACATGATGGTGCTATGCACACGTGATCACATGATGTTGAGCGTGAACTCTCAACACCTTCCCTCAAGATCAACATCATGAAGTAGGTCTTCCCTCAAGATGATGATTCTAGGGAATTGAAGAAGGACTGAGCATTACATTCCATCACACCCCTTTAATGGGAATGCCCTTCCTCTGTGTCAAACCAAGAGCTAGTCGGTGTTTCTTGAATAGCTCTTTACTGAGTAATTTGGTAAAGATGTCTGCAACATTTTCTTTGCTATCACAATGCTGCAGTGTGATGTCACCAAGTAACACTCTTTCTCTGATGAAGTGCTATCTGACATTAATGTACTGGATTCCTGGCCAATGCTTGAGCCAATTGATTATCACAGTATATTGTTGTTGGTTTTGATTCATCAAAGTAATGTGCTTCTGACAGTAGTCTTCTGAGCCATATAGCCTCACATGCACCTGTAGTGAGTGCCCTATATTCTGCTTCAGTCGAAGACAAAGAAACAGTTGGCTGTTTGTTTGACAACCATGATATAGCACCTTGACCAAGGAAAAATGCATATCCCTATGTCGATCTCCTGGTCTCATGATCTCCGACATAGTCATTGTCACAGTATCCATGCAACCATGGATGACTTCCTCTGTATTCTATTCCAAACTATCTTGTACCTCTAATGTGTAAGAAAACAATACAACGTCTATGCTCAACAGATAACAGGATCTCGTATGCAAGAGAGAAAATAGATAGTATGGAGAATCAAAAATTTGATTACTATAGAATTGATACAATAGATGGCGCTACCTCCCAACCGTGCGCTCCTGTGAGAAAAGCTTCGATGGCGTGCTAGAAACAGTAGAGGACGGAGGCTGGATGCTAAGGAATCAGGGTTGCTGTAGCCAGTGATAAAATGGGCTTCATGGGCTTGCTCTTATATAGCCACTAGTCATAGTCGGTTAGACCCAATTGGGTGACCGACCCAGTTCGCCCAAAACGGTAAGCTGGGGGTCAGCCCGAAATAGGCCACCGACCATATGATAAAACCATGGCATAAAATAGGCCACCATTCGGCCTAGAGCCATCCGGGATCATCTGGGGCTCCAAACGGGCCCCACAACTCGAGAGTGGGCTGCCTCGAGAAATGCTCTGTCTACCCTCAGTGTGGTCAGTCATGGGATGCCTTCCCGCACTTGCATGTAGCCTAGTTGGCAGTGTGCCAACTCCGTCCAGCCACCAAGCCACACATGGCCCCCATCTGGTGTCCAAACGAGGACCTACCGAATAACCGAGCTACTCAAATGCCTTCTCCTCATATGGGGGGCTTACAAGTAGAGTTAGCTGGTTCTCGTGTAGTTACACGAGAGTGGAGCATTGATATCTAACACCCCCCCTCAATGTCCACCCGCAAGTGAACTTACTTTTTCGGTCCAATGCCAAGTCGATGAAGATTCCTCTCTAGCAAGTCTCTTCTAAGAGCATTCATGAAGATGTCCGTAGCATTCTCTGTAGTCGGACAGTACACCAAGTTGACTTCTCCATCCATCATGAGCTCGCGTACAAAGTGATATTGAATCTCAATGTGTTTTGTGCGAGCATGGAACACAGGGTTCTTTGCAATCGCCATGCAACTTTGATTGTCACATGATAACTACATAGGCTTGTTCTGCACTGCATCCATGTCCCCTAAAATCCTCCTCAACCACATTGCCTCGCAAGAAGCAAAGCATGCTGATTTTGTACTCAGCCTCGGTAGAAGAAAGAGCAACTATAGGTTGCTTCTTGCTGACCCATGACACAGCTCCAGATCTAAGTGAGAAACAGTAACCTGTCACTGATCTCCTGTTATCCACGTCTCCTGCCCAATTCGAATCACAAAATCCGGTCAAGATGTTGCCCTTGGTATAGGTGATGCCATAATCAAGTGTGCCTTTGCTGTATTTCAGCACCTGCATCCCTACCCTCCAATGGTTCTCCTGGGGCTTATTGGAAAACCTGCTTAGTACGCCACTCGCAAAGCTGATGTCCGGCCGTGTGTTGCACAAGTAAATCAAATTGCCCACAAGCCTTCTGTACTTCGCTTCGTCCACCAATGGTGATGAACCCTCGTTTGAGAGCTTCACGTCAACCTCCATAGGGGTTCCAACTATCTTGCACTCTTTGTCTTGCACTCAGCCATGCCAAATGCTTTTAGTATCTCTCCAGCATACTTTAGCTGTGAAATGAAGATCTGTTTTGGCTCTTGCCAAACTTCAATTCCCAAATAGAAATGCATCAGTCCGAGGTCTGTCATTTCAAACTCTCTTCCTAGCAAATGCTTTGTCTGCGAGATCTTCTCTTCATGGTTCCCTGTTATGACAAGGTCGTCCACATAAAGGACCACGATCATACACCTGCCTCCTTCTCTGAAGATATACAAATTTGCATCAGATGGGCTCCTCCTGAACCCGTTTTGCAGAAAGTAGGATCAATCCGCTGGTACCACGCTCATGGGGCTTGTTTCAGCCCGTAAAGTTCCTTCTTCAGTTTACAGACTTTACCTTCTGAATCGGGGAACCGGGGATCACAAAACTTGGTGGTTGTTCCACATATACCTCCTCCTTGAGATCTCCATTCAGAAAGGTGGATTTTACATCCATTTGAAACATGGGCCAACTTCCCTACGCTGCTAAAGCCAAAACACTACGAATTGTGGTTAATCGAGGTGTGGGTGCAAAAGTATCCTGATAATCAAAACCATGTACCTGTGCAAATCCTTTTGCCACGAGCCGAGCCTTGTACTTATCCAACGTTCCGTCGGACTTATACTTGGTCTTGTACACCCACTTGGTGCCGATTACCTTGCGTTTTGGTGGATGATCCACAAGGTCCCAAGTGTTGTTCTTCATTATGGAGCCATACTCTAACTGCATAGCCTCCATCCACCTATCATCACCCTGTGCCTCTTCAAGACACTTGGGTTCATCAGCACGGATCACCTCTGTCATCAAAGCGTAGTTGACCAAGTGTTCTTGCACCCTTCTTTGCTCCTCTAATCTCTTGGACCGGCGGTGTTCGGATGGTTCCTCCTTAATGGCTAGAGGTTCTCTGCTATCCAAAAGCTGCTTTACCCACTTCGGGAATTGGCCGTTGCCGTTGTGGTTCTGCAGGCTCTTCTTCCTCTTCTTTATCTTGAATCCTCCCAAGCACCATTGGGGGAGTTCGGTCTACTATTGGTGGTTGTACTGGATGGATATCCTAGTCCTGGTTGTCTCGGAAGGAAGCATCCTCCTTCAATTGATGCGGCTATTCTGAGAAGACCACATCGCGACTTACTATTACCTTCTTGGTAACAGGGTTATAGAGATGGTAACCCTTCGCCTCTTCACTGTAGCCCAAGAAAATACACTTTCGACTCTTCGGTTCCCATTTGGTCCTGTTAGCATCAGGGACATGCACAAAATAGTCACATCCAAAAACTCTGAAATGTGCAGCTGAAGGTTTCTTACCAGAAAAGGCATATGCAGTGGAGTCATCCCGTTCACAGCCTTCGTGTAGCTACGATTCAGAATGTAAACTGCCGTGTTACATGCTTCAACCCAAAAAGTCTTTGGCAAATCTTTCCCTTTCATCATACTCTGTCCCATTTCATAGATGACGTGCTTCTTGTGTTTTGCTACTCCATTTTGCTATGATGTATGTGGCGGGGGTTTCTGCCTCTTGATCCCGTGACTTTTGCAATAACTTTCGAATTCAGTTGATGTGAACTCTCCAACTCTGTCTGATCTCAATTTCTTCACCTTCCTCCCCGTTTCTTTCTCAACCATTACATGCCATTCCTTAAACTTACTAAAAGCCTCGTCTTTAGTCTTTCAGGAAGTATATCCATATCCTTCTATTGTAGTCATCGATTAGTGTCATGAAGTAGTAGGAACCACCCAAAGCTTCTGTCTCCATCTTTCCACAGAGGTCCGTGTGAACGAGCTCTAGAGGAGCCTTTGCCCTGCTAGCCTCTTTAGGAAAGGGCTGCTGATGCTACTTGCCATCATGCAAGCTTCACATACATCGGGCAGATCTGTAATTTCTGGTAGATCTACAATCATTCCACTTTTATGCATCTCCTTTAAAGAACTAAGGTTTAGATGACCAAACCTCTCATGCCACAACTTAGTGTTCTTCACATCGGCTCGAGCACTGAAAGCTGAGAGTTCGTAGATGTTGTTGCGCCATGTACCTTTACAAACGACCTTCCCTTGAAGATCCAGAATCTGAGAGTTCGTAGATGTTGTTGCGCCATGTACCTTTACAAACGACCTTCCCTTGAAGATCCAGAATCTGTGCACCATTCTTATCGAATTGAACTTTGAGGTCTCGATCTGTGATCGCTGAAACGGACAACAAGTTCCTCTTGATATCTGGCACATAAAGAACATCGGACAACTGTTTTACAACTCCATCTGACTTGAGAGCAATCGTACCTTTTCCTTTTGCTGGACATTTTGCATCATTACCGACTACTACCAGGATGTCATTCCCTACCGGCTGTAGAGAGGTATACCAATCCTTCCGACTGGTCATGTGGCGCGATGCACCACTGTGAATAATCCAAGGTTCATCTGCAGGTACATGAACTGCCTCCGTGCAAATCTCCTCAATTGCTACAAACAACTCTACTGGTACTGCCTGCACGTTGTTGCTGGACTCTTTCTTTACTCCGTTCTTCTCATCTGCAATCTTCTTCCGGCACTCATTCTGCTTGTGCCTTGCCTTGTTGCAATAGAAGCACTTGATCTTCTTCTTTCTCTTTTTATCATCAGAAGAAGATGGGTTACCAGAGTCCTTACCCTTACGTTTCAGCGTAGAAAGCCGAATCTTCTCCAGTCCTCGTCTTTTGATGCATCTCCTCCTCCAGAAGCATCGCACTGAAATCCTCAAAGTTGAGGGGCGAATTTCTGTTCTGCGTATTCAGCGCCATAGTAAGACCATCGTACTTTGGTGGGAGAATCCGTATGCACCTTTGTGCTAGATTCTCACTGGTGATGGTGATGCCAATCACAGTCATCTGATCGCGCAGATTCTTCACCCTGGTGATGAACTTCTCTGCCGCTTCAGACTCAGACAGTTTCTTGTTCGTGAGTTGAGTCTCTAGATTCTGAATTTGTGTCTGATTCGTGGTCTCATACTAACTTTTCAAGAGCGTCCATGCCTCCTCCACTGTGGTGACATGTTGAATTAACACCATGACAGTGTCACTTACACTGCAAACAATAGAACACAGCGCATCTGCATTTCTTCTTATCCACGCGAGAATCTCATCTGCAGTTGGTACTATCTGTTGTCCTGCATTGGCTGGATTCGATCTCGGAACCGGCTTCAGGTCTACCCCAGTAGCAATATCCCAAAGCTCGTATGCGCTTAGGATGGTCTTCATCTTGAACTTCCAGAGTGGATAGTTAGAGCCGTCCAACTTTTCGCTTTCGCCGAACGGTGGGATTCGCAGTCTTGCAGGCTGGGCCATCTCTCACAATCTGCTCGCAAATAGAAACACAATACCAAATCTTCTTGCTAGAGTCTAGGCTCTGATACCATGTAAGAAAACAATACAATGTCTATGCTCAACAGATAACAGGATCTCGTATGCAAGAGAGAAAACAGATAGTATGGAGAATAAAAAATTTGATTACTATAGAACTGATACAATAGATGGCGCTGCCTCCCAACCGTGCGCTCCTGTGAGAGAAGCTTTGATGGCATGCTAGAAACAGTAGAGGACGGAGGCTGGATGCTAAGGAATCATGGTTCCTATAGCCAGTGATGAAATGGGCTTCACGGGCTTGCTCTTATATAGCCACTAGTCGTAGTCGGTTAGACCCAATTGGGTGACCGACCCAGTCCGCCCAAAATGGTCGACTAGTGGTCGGTCCTGAAATAGGCCACTGACCATATGATAGAACCATGGCATAAAATAGGCCATCGTTCAGCCCAGAGCCATCCGGGATCATCTGGGGCTCCAAACGGGCCCTAGAACTCGAGAGTGGGCTGCCCCAAGAAATGCTCTGTCTACCCTCAGTGCGGTCAGTCATGGGATGCCTTCCCGCACTTGCATGTAGCCTAGTTGGCAGTGTGCCAACTCTGTCCAGCCATCAGGCCACACATGGCCCCCATCTGGTGTCCAAACCAGGACCTACTAGATAATCGAGCTACTCAAATGCCTTCTCCTCATATGGGGGGCTTACAAGTAGAGTTAGCTGGTTCCCGCATAGTTACACGAGAGTGGAGCATTGGTATCTAACATAATGTATCTCAAGACTCTTTTGGCTGCATTCCAATGAGACAGTTTTGGATTTGCCATAAACTGTGCAAGTGAGCTTACTGCATAACAAATATTTGGCCGAGTGAGTGATAGATATATAAGAGATCCAATGAGTTGCCTATAGTATCTGTCATTGACTGCAAGCTTTTCTGAATCTTTAGTAAGTTTCAAACTCTGCTCCATGCGAGTGGCTGCAATCTTGCAATCTACCATATGAAACTTCTTCAGGAGACTGAACATACTTGAGTTGACTCATGAATGTCGATTTGAACCTCTCCAGAACTCAATTCCAAGACAATAGTGCATAAGTCCAAGATCTTTTATGTCAAACTCTACAGATAAGTCTTGTTTCAATTTTCAGATGAAGCTATCCTTGCTTCCTCTCACTATCAGATCATCTACGTACAAAAGTGCAATAGTAATGTCTTTCCCTTGAACTTTGTAGTAGAGAGTATGATTTGCATTGGATTTCATGTATCCCAGATTAGCAAAATACTTGTCAATTCTGTTGTACCAAATTTTGGGTGCTTGCTTTAAGCCATAGAGACTTTTCTTGAGATGGCAAACCTTATTCTCCTTTCCTGGTTCAACATAACCTACTGGTTGTTGCATGTAGACTTCCTCGTCTAGATAACCATTGAGAAATGCATTCTTGACATTGAGTTGATACACATTCCATCTACTGAGTGTCGCTAGTGATATGAAGAACCATATGGAATCCATCTTTGCTACTGGAGCATAAGTCTCATCATAATCCTGACCATATTACTGTGCAAATCCTTTTACAACTAGTATGGCTTTGTATCTTTGAATACTGCCATCTAGATTGTACTTCACTTTGTATACCCATTTGTTTGCATGGCCTTTTTTCTTGGTGGAAGGTCGCATAATTCCCAAGTATTATTCTTATACAAAGCATCCATTTCTTCATTCATAGCAGTTTGCCATTCTGGCTTGTCTACTATGTCTTCGAAGTACACTGGCTCTTCTGTAGCCATGATGGTAGTCATAAGAGCATAGTTGGTGGTTTCCACCTGAATTACTTTGCCTTTCTGAAGCATATGTCAATTTGGCTGGAGGTCTGCTCTCCCTAGTAGACCGTCTGAGCTGATGTGGCACTACTTGGGGTGTTGCTGGCAACTTGTTCTTCTTCATCAACTTGTTCTGTAGATGACTGACTATGAAGATGCTTCTATCTCCTATGTGATGAAAGTCAAGTAATAAAGTGAACCATTGATGCTGCGGGTTTGGGCATAACCACATACATATGTATGTATCAAATCAAGAATACCTCGTGCACGAGTAATTTTGACAAAGGTGGTTCGCTTTTGTTTGCCGAAGCAGCATGCTTTGCAAACTTTTCCAAGAAACTGTAGCTTAGGAATCCCAATTTCCATATTCTGATTCCTGAGATCTAACAAGTACTTGAAGTTGACATGACCATATCTCTTGTGCCATTTTGTAGATAGTGGCATTTGTTGCGGTTGAGCTGACATGGCATGCTTATCTGGTACTATAGCTAGCATTTTCTATAAGCGTCCTTCCTTGACACCTTTTGCTACTAGCTAACATCTTTTGGATTTATCTCTGATAGTGCATTCATCACCATCGAAGATGACTCTATAGTTGTGTTCCGTCATTTAACCTACTGACAAGAGGTTCTTGCTGAGCTTCGGAACATAGAGCACATCTTTCACCAATCCTTTCGTACCAGTAAAATTGTTCATAAGGATAACACCTGTCCCTTGAACTAGATTCGGTGTATTGTCTGCTGTGTAGATGACATTCTTCTATCCTTCTAATGGCTTCATTTCTGTGAACCATTCCTGATGATTTGTCATGTGAGATGATGCTCCGCTATCGATATACTAAGGATCCCGCTCCACTTGATCGACTTGATAGCTGTAATCCTCTTTGGGATTGAAATCAGAGTCTAGATACACTGTATCAGTTTGCTACATTTCCTCGCTTGCAAGAAACATATTCCCATGTTTATTTGCAAAATGATTGTGACTAGAATGTCCACCACGATGATTTCCTTTGCCTCAGAAATTCCCTCGATTACTACTGGATTGACCACCATGGTCATATTGCTTCCTGCGGCAATCTCTTTCATAGTGTCCAAACTTGTGACAGTAGTTGCACCAAATGTTTGACATGTTGGTGGATGCATTCCCTCATCCTTGAAATCTTCCTCGGTTGAAATGATTTCCTCTTTGTTGATTGTGATGTTGCTGAGGATGATGCTAATGCTGATTCTGACTTTGCTGATGATTACCACTTCTCTGAAATGATCTGCCTCTACCTCTGCCTCTGCCTCTGCTTTTGTCTGAAGCTGTGAATGCCTGATCATTAGAATGACCTTTGCGTGCTTGAATTGCTTGTGTCTTGAGTTCTTCACCAAGTAGGATTGATTAAAGTTCTTTTAGTGTCGGAATTTGCCATTGGATGGCAATACTCTGGACTAGATTCTCGTATCCCTCTCCTAGTCCTTTCAGGATGACTTGAACCATTTCTGCGGGGTTCATAGTCTCTCTTGCTGCTGCAAGTTGATTGTTGTAGTCTTTTATCCGGAGTACATAAGCATGACCGGTTTCACTGCTCTTGCGGAAACTCTGGTTGATCTGGTTTCTCAGTGTGAGAATCCTGGATGTGTTTGACTTGTAGAGAGCTGCGAACATATCCCATGCTTCTTTCGATGTCTTGACTATGTTAAGCTATCCTAGCATGACATCTTGCACATTCTGCTTGATCAGCTGATAGGCATACTTGTCTTTCTTATTCCATTTTGCCTGAGCTCGGCAAGATCTGCTACAGGTGCGGGAACTATTTGTGTAGCTATAGATGCCATTGTAGATCCCACTGCTGGTGCTATGACAATAGGTGGAGTAGAGCTACTGTTGGCTGGATCGTCCAATGGTCTAGGTGTAGACCCATCAACATACTCCCATTTGTCCTGAAGTACAAGAATGGTCTCCATTCGGTATTTCCATGTACCATAATTGGAGTGTTAGATATGCTCAATGCCCCACCCTCCTGGTAACCACCAGTGGTCCAAGGTGCTCAAGTTGTAAGGCCCCCATATGAGGAGAAGCCATGTGTGAGGCCGGGACACTAGATGGATCCTGACTTGCATGTCAGATGAGGTCTATCAATGAGACCGTTGATGGTAGAAAGGTGATTGTGTGGGAGCCCCTCGCTCTCGCTAGGGTGTGGGGGCCAGCTGGCCCCCCTAGTGGGGGTTCGGGGGCGAGAGCCCTCGAGGCGACAATATAGGGAATATTCCTTGAATATTCCATGGACGACTAGTCAGTTCCACTGACTAGGTTGATTGGTTGGCTCCACCGACTACGTTGATTCGACTACCGCCCTCATAGCTATAAAAAGGCGACCTTCCCAATCCATTGTACCAGATCAGATCTTCTAGCAGAGATCTTGCAGCTAGTAGCTCTTCACCTAGTATCTGTCTAGATCGCCCTCTAAGCTCCACTGTGGGAGTGCATGGGTGGACGGAGCCATCATTTGTACTACACCAGTATTGAAAGAAAATTTTGTTCATCTCCAGTTTGTTGTGTACTCTCTATTCTTTGTTCAGTTTCTGTTTTGTTGTGCCGTGTAGTTTAACATGGTATCAGAGCACAGGCGGCTCTAAGGATTGAAGAGTAGAAGAAAGGCGAGGGCTTCAACAGCATACAAAGTGATGGCAACAGGTAGCGGCTTGAGTTCAGCAACTACAACTGCACCAGCTGCACCAACAATCCAAGCGTTGAGGATTCACCCACTAGCCTTTGCTGAAGGCAAGCTAGATGGTATAAACTATGCTGTGTGGAAGTTTACTGCTATTTTGGATTCATATGAACTTCTGGAGACAGTACTAGGGATTGACCCAGAACCACAAGGAACCCCCGACCCAACAAATCTGGGGAGTACGATACCTCCTAATGCCGACCTTCTATGAGCTTGGAAATGCAAGAACGCAGATGCTCTGTGTGCCCTGGTTACAAGTACTACTGATAGTGTTTTGACGTTGATTCACTATACTTCTAAGGAAACTGTGGCTTGGAACATATTGAAAAGTCAGTATGAGATGCGGAATCAAACAAGGATCCAGAACCTGGAGAATCAGCTCGTAGCTGAGAAGTTTAATGAAGGAGAGATAGCGGAGGTGTTCATAACTCTAATAAAAAATCTACATGACCAGATGGCTAGTGCTGGGATACAAAAGACTAGCGAAGAGCTAGCTCGGTGGTGTCTCCAGATATGTTCACCAAGGTTTGATGGACTAGTAACAATGCTTAACACTCAGGTGAGACCCCAACCATTGCCATTTGAGGAGTTATGTGCTTTACTTATGGAGGAGGAATTGAGGCTTAAAGCTCGAGATGGAGGCGACAATGGGGATGCTGTGTTCTCTGCCACTGCGAAAGGCAAAGGTGGTTCCTCCACCAAAGGTGAGTCCTCTACTAGTGGTGATAAAAAGAAGGGCAGCAAGAAGTCTCAGGGAGAATGCTTCTACTGCAAGAAGAAGGGCCATGTGATTGCAGATTGTCGGGTGAAGAAAGCACATGAAAAGAATGGTATCTTGAAGAAGATAGATAAGGGGAAAGAAACAGTTAACACAGCAGAAGTAGAGTTGGATCTATTTTTGGCCATTGAGGAAGAGTGTTCCTCACTTCAAGAAGCGTCATTCGCTGATTCATGGGTGTTGGATAGTGGTGCCTCCGGTCACATGACTTGCAAGAAGGGTCTATATTGTTCCATGTAGCCTCTACAGGAACCCATCACCATGACGGTTGGAAATAATGCAAAATGCCCTGTTGAGGGTACAGGTACGGTTTCATTTGTTTCTATAAATGGAGATGTTAAGAAACTATCTAATGCATTGTATGTTCCACAAATCAAGAGAAATCTGCTATTAGTTGCTTCCATAACTGACCTTGACTATGACGTGAGGTTCAACAAGATAGGAGCAAAAATTTTGGATAGTGCAGGCAATCTTGTTGGCACAGGAGTAAGGAGGAACAATCTATATGAGCTAAGTGCTCTTACAGCCACCGTTGGAGTGGGCACAAGCAGACTTTAGCACAAAAGATTTAGCCACATCAGATTTGCACTGCTAAAGGAGATGCAGAAGCAAGGTATGGTTGCTCACTTACCAGTAGTAGTAGAAATCAAAGATCCATGTGAAGCTTGCATGATGGGCAAGCAACAGAGAAAGGCATTCCCACAAGAAAGCAAGAATAGAGCAAATGCTCTTCTAGAGTTGGTGCATGTTGACTTGTGTAGTAAGATGCCTACATAGGCCTTGGGGGGATCTTCCTATTTTTTATTGATTGTGGACGACTATAGTAGGAAGATGTGGGTGTACTTTCTTCGTGAAAAGGCTCAAGTTTTTGGTAAATTGAAAGAATGGCTACAGCTTGTTGAAATTGAAACAAGGAGAAAAGTGAAGAAAATCAGATTGGATGGTGGTGGTGAGTTTGTTTCTATAGAGTTTGGAGATTTTTGCAAGAGCAAAGGGATCAAGTGACAAACAACGACACCACATACGCCTCAGCAAAATTCGGTTGTTGAATGCCGAATGCAGACCACCGTGGAGATGGGGAGGTGTATGTTGAAAGGTGCTGGACTGCCAAACCACTTTTGGGTTGAGGCTATCAATACTACGATTTACATCCTTAATCGCAGCTATACAAAGGCCCTCAAAGGTAAAACACCACACGAGGCTTACGGTGGTAAGAAGCCATTTGTCTCCCATTTTAGAATGTTTGGGTGTGAATGCTATGTGCATGTACCAGACAAAGAGAGAAACAAGTTACAACCAAAAAGCATCAAATGTATCTTCTTAGGCTATTGTGATGAGAAGAACGCCTATAAGCTGTATGACTGAGAGGCAAAGAAGATCATAGTGAGCCACGATGTGGTGTTCAGGGAGCAGCCACATGCAGTGGAGGCAGAGAAGAGCTCTTCCACTTTATCATCAAGCGAAGAGGTAATTCACTATGGACCTGTCCTAGGAGCTATAAAGGAGGAGGAAATATTAGATGATGAAGGTATAAGTCACCAACCTGTTGTTATATTACCGAAAAAGCCATCGCCACGATGGGTAAGGCAGCTCTATGACCATGATAATAAGATGCCTATGTCTGTTGAGTAGCATGCAAATGGACCAAGGTGGTCTCAAAGAATCAAGGAGCAAAGGAGGGCTTCTGCTCACATAGTCAATATGGCCTTGATGGCTGAGATTATCGCAGAAGTAAAGGAGCCTGTAAGTTTGGAGGAAGCACTTGCAGACCGAGATTGGAAAAACACTATGCAAGTAGAATATGACAGCATCATGAAGAATGACACTTGGGAGCTAGTAGATCGCACCAAGTGGGTTTGGAAGGTAGAGTACAAGGCCGATGGGACTTTGGAAAAGTACAAAACTAGATTGGTTGCACAAGGATTTTCACACGTTGAAGGGTTTGATTTTCAAAAATCTTTCGCTTTGACTGCCAAAATGACCACTATTCGCACAGTACTATCGGTGGCTGCTCATAAAAAGTGGCCAGTTTATCAAATGGATGTTAAATCAACATTCTTGAATGGTGACCTCAAGGAGGAGGTGTATGTGGCTCAGCCACCAGGATTTGAGGCCCCCCATTCTGAGAGCAAGGTATGTAAGCTCAAGAAGGCTTTGTACAGGCTGAAACAGGCCCCAAGAGCATGGTACCAATGGATAGACAAATTCTGTCATAAATTAAAGTTCAAAAGATGTGCCTTAGATGCTAACTTGTATGTGTATAGGAAAGGTGGAAAATTTGCTATTATTGTTCTATATGTGGATGATATCCTTATTATAGGTGACTATGAAGACATGATCCAGCATACTAGAAAGGCATTGAGCACTGAGTTTGAGATGACCTTGATGCACTAGTGTTTGGGGATTGAAGCTGGCAAGAGCCAGGCAAGATCTTCATCTCTCAGCACCCCCACATCCGTGGCCATATTGGTATCCCACTGCTCGTTGCATTACTCCCATCCCACCATCCACTGCTCTACTAATATCCCATAGTGTGAGCAAGCGAGAAAAGCCCACTTCTTGAAGCTGAGGTCTAGAGTTGTAAGGGAGATTGTAGAGGCTTTAAAACTTGAGGATCTTAGTTGGTGATAGTGAGGGAGTGAAGTTGAGTGCCTTCAACTCCAGTTCCTAGCAATCCTGTACCAAGCTCTGGGCCTCTATTACATATAGTTTTTCTAGGGCTGGTGGGTCTGGATAGGTTTCCTTATACAGAGGCAAGGGTGTGAGGCCTTGGGCATCCACTGGCTTGTTTACATCCAATTATGGAGGTACACCTGGGTCACCCTGGGTGGAAGTCCATTTGGAGGCAGAGGAGGTGGCAAGGGTGGTTGTCTCCTCATCGGAACCATCTTGAATGAGCACTTGGTCGGCCCCCTCACCTACCCATATGGCCTTCTTTTGGACTAGGTTTGTGGGGGTTGAGACACCTCATGGTTTTGCGATAGGAGCCCTTTATCCTTCCTTGTCTATTTCTTCATTGCCCTACTTATGGCTTTAGCCTACATCCTTGTGATGACCTTCAAGGGTACCGTGGCCACCTGGCCCTATTCAATACTGAGCAGGTATGGCTGGTGCTCTCAAGCAGGGTGATTGGGGTTGTTGGTCTTCTCAACGGGCAATCCTTGAATAAATTCTTGATTCTACACCCAACACACAAGGGTGTAGGGCCTGTCATGGGTGGAGCAACTGGGGTAAGATCCCTGTAAGGGCAGTCCTTTAAGAAATGTGTCCCCTAACACTTGAAGCATGACACCGGAGGGTTTGAGGTACCCTTTTAGGGGCACTCACTTGCTCTATGTGGGCCCTAGTAGGTATAACATTGGATCATGGGCCTTCAAGCAACAAAGTTCATGTCTCTCGCCCTTGCAGTCAAGGGGGCAGTCTGGAACACTAAGACTTACTGATCCTCTTGCAGGAGGTAGTGACATAGGGTACCACTTCCTTCCTCATAAGGATAGTAGTCGAGGTGTCCATGATCCAAATCTGTTTCCTCCCAATCATTGGGCACTTCCTCAACCAATACTTGATTGACAGGAGTTATATGGGGTGGGGGAGGTTGGGGACCCAGTATGGGCAATGATAGGGGAGCCTGTTGCACTCTATATTGCCCTGAACTAGCCAACAGGGCACCTCGGGCATTTATAGGGTTAAGTGGGGTCATCAGGGCTAATGGGGGTCTTTCTTGATACATAGGTTGGGTCAGGGACATCGAAAATCAACATTGGGTGGTATCATGGTTCCCCCATCTATGACAGTGTACGCAGTAGAGGACTGGGCCTTGCCCTAAGGTGGGGACACTCATTGGAGGGATGGTTGCCATTACATATCCCTCACCACACATTGTCTCTCGATGGAAACAAGTGGGGGTTGCTTGGTGCCTCCTTGAGGGTCCTTGACCTCCACTGTTGGCCTAGCTATTTCAGCAAATTCGAGGCTAGCACACTCATATCCAAGCCCTTGGGTTCGTTGTTCTCCTTCTTGGTCGGCTCTACACTGGATGACCTAACCGATGGTGATACTTATGATGGGGTCAAACTCTTGTCCAGGGGCTAACCTTGTCCATAATATTATTACTTATATGGATAGCCACCTTGCTGCATAGTTTGAAGGAGGTAGGGTTCATAACCATCATGTGGTCATGCAGCTTTGGGTCTACCAATCCGATGAGGAAGCGGGAAAACAATCGTTCATCACTCATCCACTCATATGGTCCACAATGAGAATTGAGGTGCTTAATTCTAGCTATGTAATCACGAAGGGATTCCTTGTCATTCTGCTTCACCTCATATAACTAATTAATCAAGCTCCATTTATGTCCACTGGGGGAGAACCCTACAATGAAGGCTTTTCTCAACGTCTCCCAGTTGACTTTTTCTTCTAGGGAGAGAGCCCTATACCATTGGCTTGCCTTGCCATCCAGACTGAGACGAAACACATTAGCCATTTCTAGATCTCAGGGAGCTCCAAAGGCTTCACATATATGCTCAAATCACTCCACGTGGGAGACCAGATCTCATTCCCCAAGGAATTTGGTCATCAACTTGGAGATGGCGATGGGTCAACTCCTTGAAGGATTCGTGATCTATGCTAGAAACACTGGTGTAGGTGGGGGTGGTGTGTACCCCCTTCCTAGCACATTCACCAAGATGTGCATCACCTCATCTAATAACACCATTTGGGAAGCTGGTGAGGGCGGTGCCATTGTGGGCCTGACGAGATGTAGGGGCAAGCTTGGCCCTGGTGGTGGAATCCATTGAGTTGCTGGTACCGGCATTAGGGCGGATGTGCCCAGCTCTCCATTTATTGGAGCAACAGAGGCGGGTGGGAACGGTCAAACTCCTGGAGGGGGTGGGTCATGGGGCATTTGCATGGAGGTTCCTTGCATTGGGCGATAGGGTGGAACTCAGGGTGCCACATAGCTGGCAAAGGTTGGAGGCACCTGGATGGTTGGGAGACGCCCCCCTTTGAGGGGCACTCGTAGCTCCTCGGCTGGGTTCTTGTCCCATGAAGTCCCTCATCCATGTGTCTTCATCCTCCATGCATTCCCACCGCTGAGGGTGCCTTGCAAAAGCTGTGGGCCCCGGGTCCACAAAGGAGGTTTTAGTCCATGTCTGTGGTTCAGCAGCTGGTTGCTGAGGTCCTTCCCTTCCTACAGACATACTGACAAAGGGGTTCTCCATGTGTGCCGAATCTGTTTGGCTTAAACATCCAAACATGTTGATGATTGCACCTCCTAACCTAGATGCTACAGAGGGAGCAGGAGAGTTGGGGGGGGGCAAACTAGTGAAGAGGGCCTTGGAGGCCCTCGGACCCATGGGGTCTTGCATCTCCTCATTCAAGCTCTCCGTCTCTCATCAGAGCTAGATGGATCCTCTTGTCGGGGTCCTATTACAGAGTGGGAGGCAGGAACCGAGCTTTTGGTTTGGACCAATCCCCAACTGGGGCGAAAGGTGGGCTGAGCATAGCTCGAAGCACTGTCCTCTAGCACAGGTCCCTTGGACAAAATTCTTCTAGATCTCAAGTGCATGTGTAAGACCTCTAAAAGGGAACACTCTGGCTGAAACTTTAATTCTGTATTTATTTTTTTTGGACTATCCCAGAGATATCCCAACGGGTGTGGGGATAGGATTATGCCAACGGTCATAGGGATGAAGCTAAGGCAATGGTCGTAGGACTAAGAAGTGACACGTGTTGGCAGGATAAGATGCATGTGATATCCCCATAATCGTGGGGATGAGCTAAGACTACAGGTGGAGGGATGATAAGGTCGGTGAGATAATGGTATGCCGACGGGCACGAGGTTGGCAGTATGACAACGGTCGTAGGGATGAGCTTAAGGCACATGTTGACAAGATATCTAGATTGGTGGAATATCATATGACAACGGTCATAGGGATAAGCTTAAGGCACCGATTGGTGGGTTACGAATATGGCGATGGGCGTGGGGATAAGACTATGGCCAAGGTCATGGCATGAGCTCAAGGCCATGGGTCAATGACTCTTAGACCGGCAGGATACCTGATTCTGACATGCATTCATTAGGGCGGCAGGTTAGACAACAGTCAGAAGTTAGGTCATGGGGATAAGGGCTAAGGCCACGGGTCAACGTAGGTTTGACCGGTGGGATAGTGCTATGGCGACGGCCATGGGGATAGTGCTAAGGCACCAACCCATGGGGATAGGAATGTGCAATGTCGCTAATTGATTTTTAATGATTCTTGATGGTTTTGGATTTTTTTTCAAGGTTTTTTGTGATGGGGGGATGCTAAACTATCTAGTCTACCTACTCAATGCAAAAAACAAAGAAAAATAACATTTGAATGCAAAATGAGAGATTTCTTAAAGAGGTGACTATCAACTCTCAAAACCATCTCGATTTTCAGCATGATTCATCAATCTTGGTTGTTTTTTGTGAGTTTTGACACCATACACTCCTTATCAATCTTAGAAACTACCTATCATTTCAAAACACTAACAAACCTCAACAAGAAGCTTCCTATACTAAAAAATTCTTCTCAACATAAAATGACAATTTTCCTTCTCTTTTCCATCCAACTCACACTTCCTTTCTCATTCCTCTCCTAAAACTCCACTAGCAAAGCTCCCAGTTAAGCTTGAAGCCATGTGCAATGTGTAGATTACGAAAGAAAGCAAATGCAATGCAAAAGCATACCTTGAACTCCCAGGCAATGGTGCCAAAAATGTGTAGTCTCGATGGTGACTCATGTGTCGTAGGGGTTCTTGAAGGAATGCTGATGGAGTCTTCACTCCAAGCTACTCCTTGTGAGAGCAATGCAAGGCACAAGCCATCCACATGTGTCACTCAAGTGGTGGCTCCCAGATTGCTGCAATGTGTTTCCACGAGAGAAAGAGGGAAGGGGGAGAAGGGAGAAGAGAGGAGGGGAGAAGGGAGGGAGAAGGAGAAGGGAAGAGGAGAGTGAAGGGGGATGGAGTGGCAAACACAAAGGCACTACAAGGGAAACAAGAGAACCCAAAGACACTCTTGGAAGAGAAGAGGGAGCTTGTATTCCAAACTTGTGCATACAACAATGAAGACCAAATTCAACCATTTGGCCTTTTATACAAGTCCAATTTTGAAGGGAGAGCCAACCCTTTTCCTCTTTGCACTCTCTCTTTCTTTACATTCATAAGGCTCTTGGGCCCATAGGGTGCCCAGGCATCTCTACTATCCTTTCCATCTCTCCTCTATTGTTCCACTCTTGTGTGTCGGAAATAGCACTTGTGTTAACCATATAAGACCACCAAATAGCGCTTGTGTTAGCCTCATGCCTCCAAGTCCTGTGCCATTTGAGGCTCAAAACTTATATATACGAGGCTCAAAACCTGGAGTGGCGAGGCCGATCTTGAGCTATTTGCAGCTCAAACACTGTGAGGCCTGTAATCGCCTGGGTTATTTATGGATCAAACCCCATGAACATTGGACTGTACTCCCTTCATGGTTGCAACTGTTGAAGTAAATCATGAATCCTAATCACCTCTAATCACTCATTACCCTGCACTCTGTGACTATACCCTGTGGATGTTAACAAGGTGCCATTGCCTATGAGTGGAGAGGGCAAGGGACCTGACTGGTATTGCATCTCACTCATGATGAAGTGGAGACCAATAGGGATGTGAGTGTGCAGACTCATTCTGGGACACCAACTCCCTTTAGAACACACCCTATCAAAATCTTGAGTATGAGATGAATTTAACAATATGCCATGAGTAGAAATTATTCAAATTAATATGGACCTTGTGTTCTACACTAAAGAGCTTCAAATATGTCTTTAAAGACACCTTGAAATTTGGATAACACATGAAAACATTACATTAATTTGAAAGGAGATGGGTTTTCATATTTTAGTGTATTTTCTATTTTACCCCCCCTCATCCAAAAGACCCCCCCCCTTGGGCCTCACATATTATAACAAATATGTACAAATTTTAAAATCTTGCATATTTTTTAAGGTACATACCTTATATTTTGTGGGAGGGGGCCATGAAATTTTCATATTTTTCCCTTGCATATTTGATATTTTTTAAATAAATCCATGCATATTATATATGGACCATATCCCCCCATACCCTAGATTTTGGACGAGTGTAGTAGCATACTACATATTGAGTTGGCACCCCAAAAGACTCATCTACATCCCTCGAGTCACCACAGCAACCTCAACCCTTACTACTCTTCCTGGACATATGATGGGTATGTCTAGGTGATCAGCCCTCAGTCGAAGGGGCTATAGGGGATGGTTGTCGAGTAGGTAAAGCCATTGATGTCCCTGATCTACCCCCAAGGGGTGTAGTAGAGGGAATAGCTAAGGTCCTTTGGGACAGTAGAGTAGAATCTCATTGCCTCCGCGTCGCTCATGGAAGCGACAAACTTGTCGAGACTCCCAACCAAGCCATGGGCTACTAGAAAAGGAGTTTCTCAAGGGGTAGTTGTAGTGCTAGGCCCGAGACGAGTTGGCCCATGGGGAGTCCACCTAGGGGTAGTCATAGAGGTAGGCCCCTGAGGAGTTAGCCAAGTGGAATTGATGTCCTCTGGAGAGTACAGATCATGACGTCTCCTCCTAGGAGGGGTTCCATATTCTCTGGACATGCGATGTGCTGACATGTCTAATTTGGGGGGATTGCACAAGCATAGACACAAACATGAAAACAAAAACAAGCACAAGAGCAGGTAAGAAATGAAAAGACAATTTATTACTTGAATCTCAAATTCAATTTACTAAAAGTATGAAAAGACAATTATTTACTTAAGATAATTTATATCCAAAAGAGTTTTCATAAACAAAAAATCTCACAAAAATAGTATTGTTAAACAAAATATGTCTCCAAAAGAGACATTCTCCAAAAATGCCAAAAGAGAGGAGGAGGTCTACGGCTCTACATTACTATCCGAGGTACTTTCCTCCTCCTCACCACTAGATAGGTCACTCGACACATCATCTTCCACCTCTTCTAATATATAATTATACTTTTCTTGGACTATGTACTCACGATCCAAGAAGACATCTACTCAAACCATTATGACTTTAATAGTATCATCCTTGCTATATAGTCGATCGTAGTGGTCTCTCCAAAGCTTATGGAGATCCCATAGGTTATTTCGTGCCTCCCTCAGTCTTCCTTGCTCCACACGTGATCAGTCAGGACCCCACCCACATGCACTCACTTCAACGTTATACTTCACCCAATCTGTATCATGTGTAATCTTTTCTGCTACATGTGATAGCAGAGTTTGGATGTCTCGAATGACTACAACATGGGGAATTGGGTTGGGGTTTTTGGAAGATTGTCATGGAGGAGGGTGTTCCATTTAGAAATCTGTTTGAAAAAAAAGGGTGGGCATTCCATTTTCAGAAGATTGTCGTGTGGAGGAAGGCATTCCATTTTTGGAAGACTGTCATGGAGGAGGGCGTTCCATTTAGAATCTATTTGAGAAAAAAGAACCAAATACGGGAATATAAAACACATTACAAATCATATCAGGGTACTCATTCAAGATATGTAAAAGAATTCAGGGTACAAACAAGCTACATTCACATTCACTTCTATTCAACAAATTATATATATTGCACAAGCCAATATATGCCTAAAAGATATGCTTTATCCTCTTCAGCTTTTGTCCGTTTGATTCTTTGCCTTTCCCTTCTTCGCTTCATCCTCCCTCAATCTTTAAAGTCTCCCCTCCTCTCGTCTTTGTCTCACACCACTCCCCTGCTATATCCCTTCTCATGCCACTCCTGTCTCGTCATTCCCCTCCTTCCACTCCTTTAACTCTGCTTCTTCTAGTTGCTCTCATTGCTTCCTTCTTGTCGCTCACTTCTAGTCACTCCCTTCTCTCGCTCTCTCTCTCTACTACTCCCCATGGTTCCTAGTGAAAAAGCTATGGTAGCATACTTGGAGGATCAATACAGATAATATTATGATATAAAGTATGGGGAGGTAGATTTATTATCGCTCCCTAGTGCACATCTATGTCCAAACGCACACGTCGAGGGCGAGGAGCTACTGGACGAGGACATGTACAAGATCGATCGGGAGATGCTAGAGGATTCTATTGAGGAGATGTAGGAATTGATCCAGGAGGAAGGCGATACATCCAAGGAACCTCCTTGGGCTAAGGACCAAAAGAAAAAAGAGGTGGAGGATAAGAAGAATAAGAGAGATGACAAAGGGGAGGGTAGCACTTCATCGAAGAAATGATGAAGAATGTCTTTACAGTTTATAAATTACTCCGATTTGGAGAATGTTGTAACCCCTCTTTGATATTTGTTATGATATATGATGAGATTATGTTGTATCCCCTCTTGGCTAGTTGTTGTAATCCCTATTGAATATTTGTTATGATGTATGATGAGATTATGTTGTATCCCTCTCTTTGTTATTCATTATGTTGTATGATTTTTAAAAGAGAGAAAGATAGGGGATAAAGTTTGAAAAGAGAGAGAAAAAGATAGGCTCCAAGCACTAGTGCAACCTAGGATTTAGCAAGCATTTACAAACTCATCTCATTCTTTGAATTCTTGGGTCTCGAATCTTAGCCTCCAAAATGCATTACGGAAAAGAGAGACTCTTAGGAATTCAAAGAATGATTTAGAGAGGGGTGCAATGACACAAGTCTGCATATGCTTGCTCAATGAAAGGCTATTGAAGCTTCACGTGGGTGGGACCTCAAGGAGAAAAGAGAGAGGAAAGAGAGGAAAAGAGAGAAGGAAAGAGAGGAAAAGAGAGAAGGAATGAAGGAAAAGAGAGAAGAGGAAAGAGGAAAAGAGAGGAAAAGAGAGAAGGAAAAGAGAGAAGGAAAAGAGAGGAAAAGAGAGGAGAAAAGAGAGGAAAAGAGAGAAGGAAAGAGAGAAGGAAAAGAGAGGAAAAGAAATGAAGAAAGAGAGGAAAATAGAGAAGAAAAGAGAAGGGAAAAGAGAGGAAAAAAGAGAGGAAAAGAGAGGAAAAAAGAGAGAACGAGGGGAAGAGAGGAAAAAAGAGATGGAAAAGAGCAAAGGAAAAGAGAGGGGAAGAGAGAAGGAAAGAGAGAAGGAAAAGAGAGGAAAAGAAAGAAGAAAAGAGAGGAAAAAAGAGAGGAAAGGAGAGAAGAAAAGAGAGGAAAAGAGAGAACGAAAGAGAGGAAAAGAGAGGAAAAGAGAATGAAAGAGAGAAGGAAAAGAGAGGATCTCAAGGAGAAAAGCGAGAGGAAAGAGAGGAAAAAGCTTCACATGGGTGGGACCTCAAGGAGAAAAGAGAGAGGAAAGAGAGGAAAAGAGAGAAGGAAAGAAGGAAAAAAGAGGAAAAGAGAGAAGAGGAGAGAGGAAAAGAGAAGAAAAGAGAGGAGAAAAGAGAGGAAAAGAGAGAAGGAAGGAGAGAAGGAAAAGAGAGAAGGAAAGAGAGGAAAAGAGAGAAGAAAAGAGAAGGGGGAAAAGAGGAAAAAAGAGAAGGAAAAGAGAGAGGAAGAGAGGAAAAGAGTGAAAAAGAGAGAAGGAAAGAGAGGAAAAGAGAAGAGAAAAGAAAAAAAAAAGAGATGATTTGGAGAGGAGGAAAGAGAGGAAAAGAGAGAAGGAAAGAGAGAAGAAAAGCGAGGAGAAAATAGAGGAAAATAGAGAATGAAAGAGAGAAGAAAAAGAGAGGAAAAGAGAGAAGGAAAAGAAAGAAAAAGACAGAAGGAAAGAGAGGAAAAGAGAGGAAAAGAGAGGGGAAAAGAGAGGAAAAAAGAGAAGAGGAGAAAAGAGAGGAAAAGAGAGAGAAAGAGAGGAGGAAAAGAGAGAAGAAAAGAGAGGGGAAAAGAGAATAAAGGAGAGGGGAAGACAGGAAAAGAGAGAAGAGATAGGAGAAAAGAGAGAAAATAGGAGAGGGGAGAGAAGAGGAAGGAAAAGAGAGAAGGAAAAAGAGGAAAACAGAGAAGAAAGGAGAGGGGAAAGAAGAATAACAGAGAGAAGAAAATAAGAGTGGGCAAAAGAGAGGAGAAGAGGGGAGAAGAGAGGATAAGAGTTCCTATGCCCATCACTTCAACTAGCGCTTAGGGCACTAGCTGCAGGCCAATGCAATCACGAAAAGAAAATTAGAAAAAGGGAGGAAGCACGTTCTTACCTAGAAATGATGTGTCCTGGCACCGCCGGATAATCCCACTCGGAAGAGGAGGTGTTTCATGTACTGGCCCTATAAAAGAGAGGAAGCAATCCATTTTAAGAAAACTAATTAGTGAAAGGAGGAGTTTGGAGAAGCAACAATCCAAAAAGATTGGATTGAGGAGACAAAGAGAAGGCTACAAACAATGAAAAAGCACGAAAACAATAGGTAGAACTTTCATACTCTTCTCTTTCATGATTGTTTTTTGTGTATTGTTTCTTCGTTTAGAGAAAGAAAAGGAAAGGAAAGGAGGAGAGAAACTTTAGAGAAAAAAAGGGAAAGTGAAAGTAGAGGAACGGAAACAAGAGGAGAGGTAGAAAGAAAGACAAATCAACCAAACAAACTTGAAATAGAATTGGAAAAGAGGAATTCTTACCTTGAGATGGAGAGGGAGCTACAGCAAGTCAGAGGGACAATGTAGGAGAGGATGGAGAAGTAGGAGGGAGGGAGGAGGCATGATGTTGAGAGTTCACGCTCAACATCATGTGATCACATGTGCATAGCACTAACCTTATAGAGTGCTATAAAGGAAAGGGTTAGATCCCCTAACTACCCTAAATGGGTTGTATATATTCTATTTTTTCAACTAAATCTAGTGTATAGTTAGTCTTTGTGGTGTGGTCTAGTTGTGTCCTCTCTCCTCATCTCCACTCTTCTCCTCTCCCCTCTTCATATTTTGTCATGGTATCAGAGCATGGTTCTGCCTTCCACTAAGGCACTATCCTTCTTTTGGAGTGATTGAGAGATTGAGAGATTGAGAGAGATTGAGTGTTCTTTCACTTCCGTTGAGTGATAGAGAAAAATTCCATTCATTTTGAGGAGGAGAGAGATTTTCCATCCATTGTTCATTATTTGTGTGTAAGAGAGAGATAGGGAGAGAAAGAAAGGTATATTGAGAGAGATACTTGTTCTAGAGAATCAAAGAGAGATATTTTGAGAAAAATAGAGAGAGAAGGTAAAGCCCTAGCTCTCAACAAGCAGCTGACCAGCATCAACTTGCTTCTCCAACGCGGCACTCTCAACAGTCAACCAACCCTAGTTGCAAATGACTTCTTCAACAAAGAGTCCTAAGCTGTTTGTCAGCTCTTTTCATGGCTAACCTCTAATGCCATAGCGAATCCTTCATCAACCACGGCTCACTGCAAAGGTCTGCTACAACGATGTCTCTAGGATAGCAACTCACACACACAACTCCGCAAGCCCACAGCGGCTTCACAACATACTTTTCAACGAACTCCAACCGCCATAGTCTAGCAAAGAGCTGCCTCCATTGATATCTTCTCCATATGGGCTGCCTCACATCAAGCAACGAGAACGACCTACTCAGCCACAGGCTCAAGACTACATCATCGCCCCCCAATGCTCCAAAGCCTCTATCTCCCAATGCCTCCATTCAATAGCATGAGCGCCCGATTGTGCACCTCCTACACATAGCCGCTCCAGCATCCTGCTCACTCGGCCAACAATAGCCCACAATCAAAGTGCTAGGCAACAAAATGAGCTGTAGACCCAAAAGCTCCACAGAGCTCTAATATATGTAGCCAGCAGCCTATAACAAATCGACGAATGCTCAACAGCTCGAGCCGGCACCTACCATCTCCAACGCCAACAATGACGAAGCAATCAGCACAAAGGTAGACCCTCTCCATGCAAACGAAGTGCCCGTGACCACCATAGCCTCAGCAAATGGCCGCTTCCACTCCAAGCGATGGCCTCCACCAAGCACTCTCTCTCTAGCCTCTTCAGTAGACTCCTAGCTTCTCCCAGCACGTACCTCACAGCCGACTGAAGGCTCCGCCTTCTACTACCGTCCACGACCAGATCTCCTCACTGAGAGATGAAATCCACAGGCAAATAGAATCTTTTTAGATTCTATCAAAATCTCGAAAGATTTTGGTGCCCCTCTTATTGACACGTGGCACAATAACTCTATCCCTAGACTTGGTCTACAGTGTGCCATGGGGTAGACCTTATCTGTGCCACATCACTCCAAGTGACATGTCAGTAGCCCCGTGAGGTTGCCATGTCATCAGCCTATCTGCCAGTTGTCACTGACTACCACATCATCAATCAAAGTCAACCTGCCACATCAGCAAGCCACATCATCTAGCCACGTCACCCTACTAGCTCATCAGCCATGTCATCTGACACGTCACCACTGCCACATCAGTATAGCCACATCAATTGCCATGTTAGCATAGCCACATCAGTTGCCATGTCATCATTCACGTCACCTTTGCTGACATCATCAACTGCCACATCATTAGTGCCACGTGGCACACTAGACCTCTGTAGGCACACACAGTGCTCCATAGTCACTGCATGTGACCACTTCAGCCACCTCAGCACAGAGCTCCGCCGGCACACCTCTTGCTAGTCACAATGCCACATCATCACTGCATGTGACCCACAGTGACACATCATCATTGAGCACCATTTGCACTCCTTTTGCCCCTCCACCTAGATCAAGTCGTATCTCTTGATCCAGGAAGAATTTGAGGGCACTCCAAAAAGGAAAGTCGCTCGATTTTTTGTGCTCTATGTGCTCATCACATCATGCACACATTTTGGTGCAAGCTACACTCATATTTGAGCCTTGCCAATAAAACCACTTCCTACATGTACATTCGCCTCTACATCGACGCATCTGACCCAGCACTTAAAAAGAACAAAAGAAAAGGAATTAATTGTTGTTCTTTCTTTGATCGATGGTTGGTATAGATCTAGATCACAGTAGGCTAGATCGCCATAGAGGGGACACTTTGAATTTTCCCAAGTTGCTAATCTAAGCCATGCCCAAAATTCCCAACTAGTACCTACTCAGAGTCAGTCCATATGCTCACATATGGTTTCACATCATTACATTACCTGAAACCTTACGTTCATCAGTTCAGTGAGCAGACTTTAGAGAGTACAAAGGCATTGCAGATTGTTTTAGTGAGCAGATAGCATTTGATTTCACACACACATGCCACCATTGTAAAGTCTATTCGGCTATCTCACAGCATCGTGCACATCATTTCAACCTTATAAAGCCTCTTGGCTATTCTCGACATCATTGCCACAAGCCTTGTAACACATATCATATTTTATGCCACAAGCCTTGTAACACATATCATATTTTATATATTGTAATTCTTCATCGACAGTTTAGATTCCACTTGGCACAGTCATTGTATTCGCAATTGATTCATACAGAGATTTTCACGACACTTTTGAGTACATTTCTTGCACCATGTGTACGACTAGCAACCTCAATCTAGAGGCATCTACTAAGTTAGACAACTCCATGTTAAATTACACGGCGTTGCGAAACAGAAACTGAACAAAGAATAGAGAGCACAGCAAACTGGAGATGAATAAAATTTTCTTTCAATACTGATGTAGTACAGATGATGGCTCCATCCACCTATGCGCTCCCACAATGGAGCTTAGATGGCGATCTAGACAGATACTAGGTGAAGAGCTACTAGTAGAAGATCTCTACTGGAAGATCTGATCTGGTACAATGGACTGGAAAGGTCGCCTTTTTGCAGCTATGAGGGCGGTAGTCAGATCAATGTAGTTGGTGGAGCCGACCAGTCAACCTAGTCGGTGGAACTGACTAGTCATCCATGGAATATTCAGGGAGAGCAAGGGGCTCCCACACAATCACCTTTCTACCATCAACGGTCTCATTAATAGACCTCATCTGACATGCAAGTTAGGATCCATCCAGTGTCCCGGGCTCACACATGGCTTCTCCTCATATGGGGGCCTTACAATTTGAGCACCTTGGACCACTGGTGGTTACCAAGAGGGTGGGGCATTGAGCATATCTAACACCCCCCCTCAATGTCCAACCGTCAGTGAACTACCTTCTCAGCCCAATGCCGAGTCTCTGAAGATGACCCTGAAGCTGATCCTTCCTGAGTGCCTTGGTGAAGAAATCTGCTTTATTTTGCTCTGTTGGATAGTAGACCGATTCCACTATCCCGTCCTTGATCAAATCATGCACATAATGATACTGAATCTCTATATGTTTTGTGCGCACATGAAACACTGGATTTTTAGCAATGGCCATGCAACTTTGATTGTCGCACCTCAGCATAGTTGCCTCATCCTCTTGCACTCCCATGTGCCATAAGATCCTCCTCAGTCACACTGCTTCACATGCAGCAAAACATGCTGCCTTGTACTCAGCCTTGGTAGAAGACAATGCCACTGTTGGTTGTTTCTTACTGATTCAAGAGAAGATACCTAAACTTAAAGAAAAACAATATCCAAAAACTGATTTCCTGGAATCAACATCTCCATCCAATCTGAGTCGCAATGACCAGCCAAGGAAGTGCCCATACAATGCACAAAACCTAACCACAAGGTTGAGGAAGCATTTAAGGTTAATTGGAAAACAAATTATGAGAAGTGGAATGTAGTAGTTGGAGCTTTTTGGTACAAAAAAACATCCAAGAGAGGCCAAAATTACGAACTACTACATAAGAGTCCACAAACATTTGTATAGTCTCGTCTAGTAAGAGCTATTAAGTTTCATATGTAGCCTATGCCACAACAAAACAAGGGCAAGAGTGTCTTCAAATTGGATTTAGACACGTGTGAGCACATCTTGGGGTATCTTAGAGTAGTGGACGAGGACGACTAAGATAGTACTAAGAAAATGTAGCCTCATTGCAACGAAACAATATCCCACTTATCCTAGAAAATGGAAAATGTATTTAAGACTACGCTTCTTTTAGTAAATCCCAAACTAACCACCGTGCTTATTTTTGTAATTCTTTTTGTAAATCCCAAATGATAAATCCCACGCTTGTTTTAGTAAATCCCATAAGTAATCCATAAATCCAAAACGAATGAATTGTATGCCATTCATCTTGTAATAATACAAGCAAACCACCATGTTGGTGGTAGTTAATATCCTAGTGTGTGACCAACCACCATGCTAGCAACCATGTATCCTGCACTACCGCCATGCTATCCTAAAATTGTAGCAAAGTGCTACACTAAAATAGTCCCCTTTAGGTTGATTCTCTTTATCTGTTGTCAAATTTCAACCACCGAGCTGGTGACCACAAATCCTAAACGAATGAATTGTATGCGATTCATATTGTAATAATAGAGGCAAACCACCATGCTGGTGGCACTTAATATCCTAGTGTGCAACCATCCATCGTGTTGGTGACCACTTATCATGCACTATCGCCTTGCTGCTGCAGCATCTACTTTCTCGTTTCTAATAGTTGTAGCAGGCAGGCACATTCTGATAAATGCAAAAACAATTTGCTACTTAAAACTCAAGTTCTATTGAAAAGCTGACTATATTAGAGGGGTGGTCAGCCCCTAAGAAAGGGGTAACATATATCCAAGATTTACTGTTATACAAAAAAATAGAGTAGCCGAAGTTCCAAGAGATCAAGTTCAAGATCTTTGAAGAACTTGTGATGTGCACAAGGCTTCCAAGACATGCGCTCGATAGAGAGCATAGTGGGAGCCTTCAGCAACGTACTTCACAAGATGTGGGTCCTTATAATATTAAAGGCCTTCCCACAGTTCCTCTTACAAAAGTTCCACAGTGTGGCTAGATACATAACCGATGCTAAGAGCACATGCTTCAATATATACAACCTAGCATTGCACCCGAGGCATAAACCACTCCAAGCTTTGGGCTTGGTTTTATCTTATCTGCAAACCAAAAAATCTTTGCTTCACAGTAATCCTGATACCAATGGTCTCCTAAGTACCTCACCATGTTTAATTCATGACACTGAGAGTTCCTTTGCTCCATTGTGGAAGCAGATCCGCATTTGTTCCAAGCAGAAAACTTTTCGTCCAGCTGCATTCTGAACCAGATGCCATGCAAAAAATATGCATCACTTGCATCACCACTTGAAGACTCTGCCTATTTCTTGTGATAGGGCCATGACATAATCTACCATGTGCATTCAAAAGGACAGGTATTTTAATTCCACTTTTGAAAAAAGTTTAACAAGTTTACAATAACAGAAGAGGGTTTTTAATTCAAATTTAGAAGAAAATCCATTAGTTCATAAGTAAAGAGGGGTGGTTTATTAGGGACAAAATTTTAGTTGAGGGCTTTTTCCAATATCCCTTGAACGCAAGTAATACCTAGGATTTCTTCGTGGTGCACCCCCGGAGAGTCACCTCCCCCACTTCGTATTGACCCTCTTGATTTGCCAGACCCTGGATTCACAAAGAAAATGAAATATGTTTTCCCTACCTTGCCCAGAGTTTCTAGCCATATCTTTGGAGTATCTTTCAGTTGCTTCCAAGCTATTGCGGGTAGAGACCACTATTTCGAGGACCCTACAGTAGCAATCTTCTCATCAGGAGGTGTCTTGCGATGGTAGGCATCAGGTAAGTCCTTCTCGAGGGTTCCACGAACCTTTGCTTCTCCAGCCTCCAGACCCAGCACGGACTAGGAATTCGAGGCATTACTATGCTGCAGGAATGCATTCGCTTCTGTATCTTCATTATCATATCCAGAACTTGCACTGGCCATGCCCACCGATTGTCCCTGCTTGGCTGCCTGCGATTCTTGAAGTGCTTTGCCCTCTTTACCAACTATCTTCCAGCGGTCGTTCTAGGGCTCGATCATCTGAGAATTAGATTTCTTCACCGTTTTCCCATCTGTCGGACCCTCAAGCACAGCCATCCCCTGCGATTGCATACCCACCTTAGTTTTATCCAGTTCCTTTGGAGAAGTCAGAGGGATTTGTTCCGTCCGCACCATAGCGGTGGGAGCCTCCTCAGCCTTTCCTTCTGAAGCCAGTTTGCTATTCGCCACCCTTTTGGGGCAGTTTCGGATAAAGTGCGATGTTGAATGACAGATGTAGCAAGAATTCGGGAAATGATCGAACCGCACCTGCTAAGCGAGAGCCACTCCGTCCAGTAGCTCCACATTAACAAAGTCCGATCCCAGAGGATCCAAGCTTTTTGCATTGCAGACGAAGAGGAAGACATTTGGGGAACCACTGGCACTCTCCCCAGTGATGCCACAAGAATTTCCACCGAGCTACCCAAGAGTGCCGGGAGACCGGGGAACTCGACCCAGACGGGACACTCATGGAATAAGAACTCATCTATACTGAAGGAGGGGCTCCATGGAATCATTAGAACAGTTGATCCAGCAAAGAGAAACAACCTCCCTACCACTTCGTTTCTCAACTTCTCCGATACGAACCTTACATTAAAAAAGCCTTTGCGTAGAAATCTTGCCGTAAAGCCAGCCACCGCCGCTTGAATATCACACTCATACTCAAGCAGCCCCTCGAGCTCAGAAATAGAAGGAATGCTTCCTGTAAAAAATAGGGAAACACCTCCTTTCGCAAGGCGAGTCAGCCGAGGTTTCAAGTCTTGCAGATCAAGCTTGCATGCAACAGGATGCTTCTTGCCTACCTCAAACCAAGCCTTTCCCTCGACCTCCCTGGCCATTCTCACCCCTTCAGCATGCAAAAGCTTTCGAGACTCCTCATCCTCCAGAAGTGAGAAGCCACTACTAAGCTTTCTTCCTACCCTCTCAACGTACGATATGTTCTCAGCCTCTCCAACCTTACACGGTTCGTTGTAGGCACTATTCTGCAGCTCTTCATTCCCTTGCAGGTTGGCTTTCACTTCACTCGGTTCTTGCTCGGCATGCATAGGTTCCAAGGTATCTCCCCCACACACCGTCTTATCGCCAGTCATCTCACGGGACTCCTTGTTCATTGAATCCTTTTCTAAACCGCCGTCACTAAACTCATCCCACGTTGGTTTCAGAAACCCTTCATGTCTGCTAGGTCTACCAGTCATGCAAGTGATCCGTGTTTTGCAAGCTCAGCTCGAGTCATGTTTCATGTATACTTTGGTACAAGGCCCTCTTTCCTCTTTAATACCCAAATTAGTGAACCCTCTAGGACTTTATTATCATGACCGTAGGTATAATAGATTATGAACTAGCCACATACCATGAGGCCATGATTCTTTACCAAGAGTGAAACCAAAAACTTTGGAGAGGAAGGGCATGAAAGTCCAAATGAGGTGAGGTGAGGTTGTATCTCTTTAAATTCACCCTCCAATGTGACAAGCTCACATAATACAAAGTGCCAATGAGGTGAGATGAGGTGAGGTTAGGCCTCCAATTTGGTAAGTGCACATAATACAAAGTGCCAATAGCACCTACATTCACTCTTCACGAGTTCTTCATCCACTAGTCCAAAGGAATACACTTGTACACATGTAAATAGACCTCAAAGTCATTAACCTCTTTGCATATATTAGACCATTTTCCCTCTACACACCACAATTTTCCACCTCCCTAGAAAATTACTCTACCCTTGGATGTGTAAGTTTGTATATGGAACTCCAAAATATTTTGAACTTATGTGTGACTTTATTTCATGACTCGAGAGGTCAATTTTGTAAAAGACCATACTGCATGACTAATATATTTAAGATTTCTTGCAAGTTTGTATAAGGAACTCCAAATTATATTAAGCTCTGTGTGACTTTACGTCATAATCTAGAGGTCACTTTGTAAAAGACCATATTGCATGTGCGAGCAAGGATGTATTTGACATACGAATATATTTAACATTTTTCTTTTTCCCATATCTTCATGTTGGGATTTTGGATGTAAAGCTCCCACCGTATATTTGTAGAATTTATTTACATTCGACAAGTATATTTGTAGAAATTAATTGCATTGGGTAAGTATCTCTAAATGTCCAGATATACAAAAGACATCCCCAAGTTAAACAAATATCCCTCCATTAGAGTGCCTCCCCTCCCCGTGTAGTACCTAGTTCCAAGCACCATGACAATAGCAATATTGGTACTAACTCAACAACAAGCACAGTATAAAGATCATCATTTGATCAGCAAAAACATATCCACAAAGTCAAAGACAACCACCTTACTATTATTACGTATACTTAAGGGTTAGATTAGTTAGTTAGAACCTATAAGCATCAACCTTATCTAATCTCCAAATTTGATGTCCCATTAAGTCATGGACCAAGTAATAAGGCATTTTCCCTCAAGGCAACCCTTTGTTCAAACCCATTAAAATGTTGACCCCTATCATGGTGAATTGGTTTGGCCTACAATGGAAGAAAAGCGCATACTCTAAGGCCATGCCACATCCAACATCTTCTTGCATATTCAAGGACTGATATGTGGGCTAATAATTCTTCTTATAACATGTTGGCTCGACGGTCCCCCTCTCCCGAAACAGGCTCCTCGCTGAACAGGTCAGTAAGGGAAGTACTTTTACCGTTCCCACAATTGCATCACGCTTCATTGTTAATCATTGTCAACCCCATGGTCTAGCTGTCTTGTGTGGTAAATTTTCCGGTGGTCATAGGAGTGCTCGTGTGAGTGTTGTACTGATATCTTATCTGTTGAAGAACCGTTCATCTAGAAGTCGCTATTCATGAAAAAATGTCTAGCCATTAGTCATTCCGCGTTAGTGAAAAACAGATTGTCACATTACAAGAGACACTACGACTGTTTCAGAGCACTAGCATCACGACTATATATAACGATGCGACGGAGGCAAGGCGCGTTATGGAGTTCAGATAGCAGCGCACAAGTTAAGCGTAGTTCTTATCTTTCCAGAGGCAGCTGCTCTTGCTCTCCTGCAGCTACTAACTGCTCGTCTATCTGTTGATCCCCACCCATCAATTCAGAATCTTGCCGACGAAGGAACTTGCCCGTGGGAGGAATCCAGACATTAAGAATTCCCTGAGGATCACCCGAAGGCAGCCTCACCCAAAATGCCAGGCAATATATTGGATTCTTCGCAGCCCCTCCTTTCAGGATATCCGAAAGAAGAATTCTTACAGTGCCTACGAGCTTGTCGCGAAGGCGGCCCTGACTGTAAATCTCGACGGTCAGGCACGTCAAAGGATCCTCCAGTAGATCCTCGGCCACGGATAGAGTAAGCAAGGCATTCCACACCGGATTCACGCCGCCCTTCTCGTCCACATGTGTGCGTTCCTTCTGCTCACTAGGATCTACGTAGGCAACAGCATACGTCTTCATGCGACCTATGAGCCGGACATCTTTGAGCTCCTGAGCGGAGATGATTCTGAGCTCGATGGTGCGGCGCCGTTGAGGACGGGGGGAGGCCGGAAGCTTGGGAGTTTGCTTCATGAGGGAGTGGGAAAAAACAAAGAAGCTGCAGAAGGTGGCCAAGGAGGCCAAGCGAGGGGGACTTGTTAGGTGCTAAGGAGGGATTCAAGTGGGGAAACAAAGGAGCTACTGAGGGTGGCCAAGGCCAAGCGAGAGGGAATTGTGAGGTGCTATTGAGGAACCCAACTGGGGAAAGAGCTGAAGAGTAAGGAGAGGAGGAGCAAGAGTGAGGAACAAGGAGAAGGTGAAGCTAATAATATAAGAGATGATAGATGCACGGAGGGGTTATTATTAGATTGTGGTTATGATGCGTGTGAGTGAGATAGTGAGTGCGTCAGTGTCCTTGACCAAAAAGTGAGTGCCGTGAGTGTAGTGTGGGTGGCTGGCAACACTCTGTCTTTTGCTGTCTCAAAGCCTTCATGAATCATGTAGAATTTTCAAACGTGGAATCTGACTCATCACCACCTTGCAGTGGCAACTTCACAGGAATCCAAAGCTTTTAGTATTTACCCCACCGCCCAAACCCGCCCTCTATCTCGTGACCCCTTTCATTACCTCCTTGCCTCTAGAGACATGCTTGCTCTTCCCACCTCCTCTAAAGAACTTCAAATGTTAACCACCCCCCATTAGGGATGCACGTGCCACCCAATACTAGGTACGAACATTGCCTTAGTACCGGCCCTCGCCAAACCCAAGCATTGGCACTTATAGTTTCCTATGTTCCACACACAAATGTTTTGGAAAGTTTAAAAACAAGAGGCACATGTGCCTAGAGCACTGCCCCCAAGTGGCTGAGTTGTTCCGCTTTCAAAAGGCCTCAAATTAGCAACTTTCTAGTAGCTAGAGCTCTGCCCTTAGCGGGGCAGTGCTAACAAAAACTATCTCCCTATTACTACCTGATGATCATGGTAGCTTTGAATTCATGAAAGCCATTTCCACCATAGATTAGTGCTAAAATGTTAGCCCTCCATAGTATCTGCCCTACTACCTACATCGCCATATTTTTCACAATCTAGAAAGTTTTTTCACACAAGCCTAGACCGTTCTCGTGGTGCCATCTTTGCTAGAATGCTCTAGTACTATATCTATGGAAGCTTTACTAGATCCTCTTTATAGTGCCTATGGTTGTGACCCAAAGGTTGCATTAGCTGTACTCAATGCACAAAAAAGCTACTAAGTACCCTTTTTTGGTCTTGCAAAGGGTCTATGAAATCATGGAAAAATTTCTGACTGATTGGAGCTGAAGCTAAGAGTGAGAGAGTCAGTGCGTGAGTGTATGAACACCGTTGTTTACTGTCTAAAAGCCTTTACGAATCATGTAAATTTTCAAACGTGAAATTTGACTCACCATCACCTAGTACCCCCTCCACCTTCATAGGAATCCAAGCGCCCAAGCTGCCCTCACTACTGCCCCCATTCTCTATCTCGTGACCTTTTTCATTACTATTCCCTCTCACCTTCATCCATAGCTCTACCCAAACTCTAGTAGTCTCTAGCCTCTTACCATTTGTTTCACAGTTTGGAAAGTTTTGTCAAGTAAGCATTTTTTAATATCTAGACTATTTGTCATCCAGACTCGGAGCTCCATCGTCACTAGAATGTTCTAATATTATATAGCTAAGGAGATTTTACTAGATCCTCTTCGCAATATCTAGGGTTGTGACCTTGTTCGCATCGTTGGCGAGGTTCCCCAAGGAAAAGGGATTGAAAGAAAGATGAGCGAAGAGCAAAGAGATGACCCCAAGCTAAGCATATGATGCCTTGAGTTTTTACAAAGGTGGCCAACCACATTCCATTCATGAGGAAATTTTGACATTCATGGCAACCACTAGTCAAATAATCATGAATCATATAGATTTCTAAAGTAATTGTCACACACAAGAATGTGTTTTATTGAAGGTTTTCAATAAAGTTCTAAACTCCACCTTATTGAAAATGCTTTACAATTCACATTGAAGCATCACAATTCTTTATAGGAATGGATTTAAGAAGGGAGTAGAAGTTATAGAACGCAAGTGTTTCTGCCCTATAGAGACAACCATACTCTTTCACAAACCATATAAAAGGTAGAGAAATGTGAATGGTTTAATATGCATGGCAATTATTACAAATGAATGTTAGTAGTTGAAATATAAATGAATTCTAATACTAAACAATGATGCGCAGGTTAGTCCTCATAACCAGTTTACTTTATCCTAGGGGGTGCACCCAAAAATATGCAACCCTAGGATGTGGGTTCAAAAGGAGGGTCATTCAATTTATAAATTTCACATAATTCTATATAGATAAGGGTTTTTTTAATTCACAAAATCAAAAAGAATATTAAAGGGAAGCAAGTTTAGTACCTGTATGTTACTAAGGGTTTTATTACCCTTGAATGCATGTTTTATGTGCACACTTTGGTACTCTCTTTCACTTTTTAAATCCCAAGGTTTTCTAGTAGTGGGGGCCTTTCTAGCATTGAACCTTTGGGATGGCCATAGTTATAATAGATAATAAGCTATTGCATATTCAAACACTCATACGTGGATTAACAATCGTCATAACAGTTATATGTTGGCTCATATTTATATGGGCCTATGCTCACATAATTGGGGGGAAATTACATACCTACGTTTGTGGGGTAGTAGGAATATCTTAATAAAGGGATGCCCATCCTTGCTTTACATTACCCAACTTCCCACTTTGCACTTGGACATTCACACATCACATCCCATTTTCCCCTTCCCATCCACCTCCTATCCACCTTTGAATATACTCCGTAGCATATGAGATCCTCAAGAAGTGATAGCTCATGGTGCAACTTAATAAAGGTATTGGGCGATGTTGAAGAAGATTGTAAAATACATTTGAAAACCTTACTTCCTACCCCTCAACATGATCGCATATTTAATATTTTAAGATTTTCTAATAATGAAGCACATTCATGAAGGGCTAGAATAGTCATATTTCTATGGTATTTTGCTCATAGTGCACAAATTAAAAAGTGTATGACTTTTCAATGCTCCACCACTTATTCATTGCAATTAAAGCTAGGGCAAGCCCTTAATACAAAGATCAAAATGGGCTGATTTTTACTACATTGTACTCAAAAATAGAATTCCCACAAATTCAAGTTATATCGTCTCTCAAGTATGCGAAAAAGGCACATGCTCATTTAAACGTGAGACACATGATACATAAAGATATCTGAGCCATGTGGCACCATTTGCATACATAGCATCAAAGTAGGTCATCGAGTTGTTAAACAACACATATTACATCACCAGAGAACCATTAAAAGAAAATAATATAGAATACAAGGCATAAACTATTTCAAGAGAACAAGTGATGTGGATATTGAAATAACTCAAAGTGTGCGTTGCTATGACTTTTTATATTTTCCCATTGGAAGAAAGGCTCACTTATGGCAAGCTACTCACTTCACCTCAAAATAGAAAAGGTTAAGTATTTTGTTATACTTTCAAAGCTCAACGAGTAGCACACCAAGAGAAGAAATCGTAGCAACCTTATACCTAGGATAATGTAAGGACTTGCTATCCTAAGATCATATTATTTCCAACCGCATTACTTCTTTAAAATATTATATTTGCTTAGTTTTTTTAAAAACTACCATGTAATCAAATGTCAAGGATGGTTTCTAAATTCTTTAGGAACAAAACAATGCAATTGTGTTCTATAGCATTGAGTACACCTACAAACTCCTAGAAGGACTATTGGAACCCAATCTAATATGCACCTACTAATCAATTAGAAATAAGGCATACGAGTGTGCTTTATAATGTTAAGTATGACTCTAAACTTGTAGAAATATTATTTGAGTTAAGTAATGTTAAGTATAACTCTAAACTACTATTATATGACAATGCAATGATGCAAGGATTTTTTTGGGCTTCTTGTCCATTATGATATCTTGATTAGGTGTTGTCTTATTAATACTTCTTACATGGCTAGAGAGGTAGACATAGATACAATAGACAATTCATGTCACCTTTGATTCTTCCCAAGTGAGAAGGAACTTGTCACATCAAAGCATTTTTTGGTAAGAAATATCGTATCATCACTATGCAGGCACAAGGGATGGGTGCTACTTAGCAATATTTTCTTTCAATGACACCCTCTTATTTGAGTTTGTTATCTCTTACAACCTCCTGAATTGCTTCTTTCTTATGCTCAAGTACTTGAACAATTTTTGCAAGCATCCTCTTATAAAGAGAGGACATGCTCTTAGGCATAGGAAATTTATATTCCCATTAATTTGGAAAAATCCATTTTTAGTTAGGTTATGTTTTTTAATCACATTCTTGAGCTATGCTATGCATAAAGCATGCATCCTTGTATGTAGACCTTCTGGTAGACTCTTAAACTATTTCCCCCATATGTATGGTCAACCTTATAATGGAGGGACATAAACCCTATTGCCATAGCATCTTGATCCTCTGAGGATGAATGTGCATGGCTATGGCCACCCAAACACCCTTAGACTCTCACTATGAGGGAAGGTGTTGGACTCTTCAGGTGTCACACTCCCTTTTTTCTCATCACCAATGGATTTCATCCCTGATTCCCGTGCCTCTGCAAATCAGGTTTATCCTATCTTTTGCAAGGCATTCCATCTTAAGTCACACTTGAGAGCTCTCCTTCCTGCTGATAATCCCTCTCTTCAATTTTTTGATAGACTTATTTATGAGCGATTTGTCGCGATTGCTAACTCCCCTCACCAATGGGTTTCATTGGATATTTTGAGCTCTTTTGACCAGAGTGCTAACTTCAAGAAGACACTAGGTAGGGCCATGGATAATGTCCTTATCTCTCTCCGTGAGTATGCTATTCCCATCGGGGATGATTCATCTTCCCCAATTCATTTGATCAAGAGAGATGCAACCCTTACCATTCTCCTTGTTGCGACTAGCAAGTTTGATGAGGATGTTGGCGAGCAGCCCAAGGGTCCTACATCCACAAGTGGTGGAACAAGTCCATCAATAAGTGGTGGAGGAGATGACCTAAACCTAGACTTGGAGCCTGAGGAGCGTACTATTAGCCTAGCTGAGGAGCAAGTTGAAAGCGAGGTCATCTTATCTTCATATTCGAATCATGCATATCCATCCTCTACCTATAATCAAGATGAGGAAGCAACCGCCACACCTTGCTTCGGTTGATCCAATCAGGATTGAGGGTGAGGAATACCTTACCCTATTAGAAGTGATGGAAGAAACCAGAGTCTCCGAGAGGATGAGGTGCTATGTCGGCTCTCGAATGACACTTTTGATGATGTCATTAACTTTGATGCTCCAATCAATCCAGCAATCGATGAGATTGCATGCTTTGATGACTCGAGCCTCACTGATCTGGAGGCAATCCAGCTAACACAGAAGGAAATCGAGGATGCCGCACCAGAGTACGACATGTCCAATGAGCAGTTCATGAATTTGGAGAGAGAATTATTTGGGGAGAGAGATGAAGAAGCTGGCACCTCAAGCCAACATGAAGTCCAAGACCAACCACAAAAGGGAGTCTAGTTGGACACTGTAGGTGATGCCCTCTGCGATGAGGCAAAAAAGGTATGTAGCTTTGCCAGCTTCATCATGTTATTCAAAATCATTAGTATAATTCTAGGTTTAGCAACAAAAGTCATTGCTTTTTCTTCAACTGGTAGGGAATAAAAAATAGGGTTTAGGGTTTAGAGTAGAAAACCCAACCAAATTTTATGATTTTAAACCCAAGACATCCTACCAGTGCCACTTGCCCCTGCCACTCCATTTTTGGAAACAATTAGGGCTATGGTATTTTAATTTAGGAAAAAAATATTTTTTAAAATCTAATTTGGGAGGCCACTGACACCCTTTCAACCATGTGCATCATTTTCAAGCCAAAAACCCCCTTGAAAACCCTAAATTCGATATCATAGGGCTCTAGTCGCATGATGTCAGATTTAGGGTTTTCTAGGGGGTTTTTGGCTTGAAAATGATGCACATGGTTGCCAGGGTGTCAGTGGCCTCCCAAATTTGATTTAGGGAATGAAAAATAAGATTGAGGGTTTAGGGTACAAAACCCAACCAAATGTTATGATTTTAAACCCAAGACATCCTGCCACTATCACTTGCCCTACCACTTGCCCCTGACACATGCCCCTCCCACTCCATTTTTGTAAACAATTAGGGTTATGGTTTTTTCACAGATGAAAAATCATATCTTTAAGAAATATGATTTGGGAGGCCACTGGGACCCTAGCAACCATGCCCATCAATTTTATGCCAAAAAAACCCTTGCAAGCCCAAAATTTGACATCATGTGACCAGAGCCCAAAAAACCCCTGCAAGCCCAAAATTTGACATCATGCAACGGTCGCATGATGTCAAATTTTGGGCTTACAAGGGTTTTTTTGGCATAAAATTGATGGGCATGGATGCTAGGGTCCCAGTGGCCTCCCAAATCATATTTCTTAAGGATATTATTTTCCATCTGTGAAAATCCTTATTAATTCTTGAAAAATGATATTTTATTAATTTATATAATCTTTAGGTTTTGATGTAATATGTTGGTTGTAGGATATTTTATGGGTTGATGAGTATACCAGACGCAAGGGTGGAACCAGAGGGTCTTCTGTTGGGGGGATGGCATCGATCGGCCACTACATCAACAGAGTGGCTCAACACATTTTGGTGTTCCATTGACAATTATCGCCAAATGGAAAGATGAACATCATGAAGTTCAGGGTCCTCAGCTGGATGGTGAAGATGAGGCCCATCCATCCTACTGCGAATCGTGTTGTTCTGATTAGGCATAGTGTAGCTTTGTTTTTGTTCTCAGACAGACGATCCGGTTCGCTACATAGTATTATAGCTATTGCAGGGCTAGCTGGCATTACAGATCCCCAAGCTATAAAGAATGAAATTGTGCAGCCCTCTTTGCCATACATTAAACTCATTAGCATGTTTGAGCTTGTCATTCTTCTTCTTTGCAGAAAGGAATTTTAAAGCCTTGACATCACCAAAGCTTGGCTTACAAGGAACATTGCCTATTTTTCCAAATCTTTTCTCATCTTTTGTAATCTTTACTTGCCCAGAGTGTAGTTCCATATCTGAAAGAACCTTTTCAATTCTTGCAATCATCCTCTCACTCTCTTGTTAGGACTTCAAGTTATATGATTGGCTCACAGGTTTACTCTCGCTTCACTACCTGCTTTTGGCAACATTTATTGCTACAACTCGCCACAGGCTAAGGATGGAGCATCAATGATGTACAGATGCACCAACTTTTAATTATTCTCACAATAGCATGAAGCACACAAATGTATACTCGCTCAAGAGGAATTTCAAGAATTGGGCTCCATGATGGATCTTTTCCTGGAGCATCCCTATCTAGTGCCTTAGTTTGATCTATCTCTGCAAGTTTAGAGGCCCATTGCATTTGATTCTTTTTACCACCCTTTGCAGGTACTCTCGTTTGCATGCACAGTGGACAAGGATGGCTTGTATTTACTCCATGTGCCACATTAAACATACATTTAATAGTCCTGAGGTTGGCAGTTAGATGCCATTCTACACGGTAGGGTCCATAACCCTCAACTTCAAGTAGCTCACCATTGTTATGACCTTTGATCACACTTGGGATATCAGTTTGGTCAGAAAACCAAAATACAAATTTCCATCATACCTCAAAGGCAACCAACCACCAAATCTCATGTTCTGATTGCACACTGAACTATCTTGCATTATCAACTCCCCCTCGAGCTCAATCCCAATTCTTGCACACCAAGCAGGTCACTAAACTTGCGTAGCTTCTCTATGCCCAATGCCTTCATGAATATGTCAGCTACCTGATCCTCTATGCTGACATAAACTAGATCAATAAAACCTACTAGAACCTTCTCCTACACATAGTGATAATGCACCTCAATGTGCTTTGTTCTAGCATGATAGACTGGGTTATTTGCCAAGTGTATACTACTCATGTTGTCACAATAAATGACAACTAGCCCATCTGTAGACTGATGCATATCATAAAGTAGCTTATGCAACCAACCTACCTCACATGCAACCATTGCTACACCCCTATACTCAGCCTCTGTGCTCGACAAGGCAACTGTAGGCTGTTTCTTGCTGCTCCAATTGACTGCAGCACTCCCAAAAGAGAACATATATCCACTTGTAGATCATCTATCAGAAACACTACTAGCCTAATCAGCATCAGTGTATCCATGCAACTATATCTAAACCCCAGTCTCATAAAATAGTCCATACTGCAATGTGGACTTCACATACCTCAGTTTGCATCTAGTCGCATCCAAATGCGGTTTCCTTGGAGCTTGAATAAATTGACTTACCAAACCAACAGCATAGCTCAAGTCTGGCTTGGTAATAGTCATATCAATCAAACTTCCTACTATGCGTCTGTACATAGTAGCGTCTTCCAGAAGCTCACCTGCATCTGCACTCAGCCTCACATTCTACTCCAAAGGAACTAAAATAGGCCTACAACCTGTCATCCCATATTTGGACAACATGTCCAATCCATACTGCCTCTGCGAGAGCCATATCCCACTTGTGGATCTAATCACCTCAATGCCCAAGAAGTAACGCAGCTCTCCCAAATCCTTCATCTCAAACTTCTGCTTCAATAGCATTTTCACATGAAGGATATCTTCATCACTATCACCTGTGATGATCAAATCATCAATATAAATGACAAGCAGCATAATGCCTTTCTTTGTTTTTCTCACATAAAGTGAGAAATTTGCCTTGGAAATCTGAAAGCCAATAGTGAAAAGATACTGTCCTATCTTGTTAGACCATGCTCTGGGTGCTTGCTTCAAGCCATACAAGGCTTTCTTCAACCTACAAACAAACTCAGGATGAACAGCATGAACATAACCTGGCGGCTGCTCCATATAGACCTCTTCTTGCAAATCACCATGCAAGAAGGCATTCTTTACATCCACCTGATGTAAAGACCATCCCTTTGCTGCAGCCATAGCAATGACTACTCTTATGGTTGCCATCCTTGCAACCAGACTAAATGTTTCTTCATAATCAATGCCATATGTCTGTGCATACCCCTTGACAACTAATCTTGCCTTGTATCTGTTCACAGAACCATCTGCATTGTGCTTCATCTTTATAAACCCACTCGTAGCCAATTGCATTCTTGTCTTTAGGCAAAGGCACCAATTCCATGTAGCATCTGCTTCCAAGGCATCCTTTCGTTCATCCATGGCTTTCTCCCATTTTTCTTTTCCCATGGCTTGCTCAAAAGAAGTGGGTTCCGGTTCATGTATCACTTTGACCATATAGGCATAGTGAATGGATGTAAATCCATGATATTTCAGCCTATCCACAGGATACCTAGCTCTGGTACACCTGTGCAAAATAGGCTCACTACCAGGTGCTCTCAAAACATCCCTTGTCTTCCTTACTCTAGGTGTAACAACAGAAGGAATACCCAACTCATCATCAAGGCTCTGTTCTGAGCCACTGGATTCACCATCCACATAAGAGTGACCTGCATTCACATCAACCATGGGCTGATCTACTTTCTCTTTTCCTTTTTGTGATACTGGCATACTACTATCTGCATTTTTTTTAGGAGATCCTCCTAATCTCAATCTGCTTGTCCATGGCAAAGTATGTGAACCACTGCTAGAGGACAGTACAGGTCCACTAATATTTTGTTATTGCTGCTGTGAATTTTGTGCAGCATTACCATTTTGTGCATCTACATCATCAATCACATTTACTGGTTTATACCAGCTGCTTATCTCATAAAAAACAACATCTCTGCTCACTGTTAACTTACAAGTAGAAGGGTTATAGCATCCATACCCTTTCTGCTACAGAGAATAACCAATAAAGATGCACCTCTCAGCTTTTGGATCCAACTTAGATCTCAACTCATCTGGCACATGAACACAAGCAATGCAACCAAAAACTTTCAAATGAGAACTATCTGGTTTCCTACCAGTATACCTCTCCTATGGCGTCATGCCATGTATTGCTGCAGTGGGAGTCCTGTTCATTGTGAAGATAGTGGGAGAGAGGGAAGGAGTCTCACTTGCGGCTTTCTCACATACACAATGGGGGAATACACACAAAAGGTGGAGGCTGAAAACAGTTTTCCTCTTCTTAGTTGTGAAAGCCAAAAGAACTCTAGTATAAAGAAATAGAAGGACCCTATATGTGGGTCTCAAACCAAACTCAACTAACTAAGGTGGCATACTAACTAAGCCACGAACTAGAGTAGATAAGGATAGCTATCATCCAGCTATTATTCATGGGTGGTGTACCAACCGCATCTGCAGCTAACAAGTCGGTGACATAAATGCACAATGGTCACCTTGGCATATCGCGGGTGGAGCTCAATATCTCAACATTCCCCCTCGAGCTCAATCCCAATTCCTTCACACCAAGCAGGTCTCTAAACTTGCACAACTTCTCTATGCCCAATGCCTTCATGAATATGTCAACTACCTGATCCTCTATGCTGACATAAACTAGATCAATAAAACCTACTAGAACCTTCTCCTACACATAGTGATAATGCACCTCAATGTGCTTTGTTCTAGCATGATAGACTGGGTTATTTGCCAAGTGTATACTACTCATGTTGTCACAATAAATGACAACTAGCCCATCTGTAGACTGACGCATATCATAAAGTAGCTTATGCAACCAACCTACCTCACATGCAACCATTGCTACACCCCTATACTCAGCCTCTGTGCTCGACAAGGCAACTGTAGGCTGTTTCTTGCTACTCCAATTGACTGCAGCACTCCCAAAAGAGAACATATATCCACTTGTAGATCATCTATCAGAAACACTACCAACCTAATCAGCATTAGTGTATCCATGCAACTATATCTAAACCCCAGTCTCATAAAATAGTCCATACTGCAATGTGGACTTCACATACCTCAGTTTGCATCTAGCCGCATCCAAATGCGGTTTCCTTAGAGCCTGAATAAATTGACTTACCAAACCAACAGCATAGCTCAAGTCTGGCTTGGTAATAGTCATATCAATCAAACTTCCTACTATGCGTCTATACATAGTAGCGTCTTCCAGAAGCTCACCTGCATCTGCGCTCAGCTTCACATTCTACTCCAAAGGAACTAAAATAGGCTTACAGCCTGTCATCCCATATTTGGACAGCATGTCCAATCCATACTGCCTCTGCAAGAGCCATATCCCACTTGTGGATCTAATCACCTCAATGCCCAAGAAGTAACGCAGCTCTCCCAAATCCTTCATCTCAAACTTCTGCTTCAATAGCATTTTCACATGAAGGATATCTTCATCACTATCACCTGTGATGATCAAATCATCAATATAAATGACAAGCAGCATAATGCCTTTCTTTGTTTTTCTCACATAAAGTGAGAAATTTACCTTGGAAATCTGAAAGCCAATAGTGAAAAGATACTGTCCTATCTTGTTAGACCATGCTCTGGGTGCTTGCTTCAAGCCATACAAGGCTTTCTTCAACCTACAAACAAACTCAGGATGAACAGCATGAACGACCATCCCTTTGATGCAGCCATAGTAATGACTGCTTTTACAGTTGCCATCCTTGCAACCGGACTGAATGTTTCTTGATAATCAATGCCATATGTCTGTCCATACCCCTTGACAACTAATCTTGCCTTGTATCTGTTCACAGAACCATCTGCATTGTGCTTGATCTTATAAACCCTGTCTTTAGGCAAAGGCATCAATTCCCATGTAGCATTTGCTTCCAAGGCATCCATTTCTTCATCCAGGGCTTTCTCCCATTTTTCTTTTCCCATGGCTTGCTCAAAAGAAGTGGGTTCTGGTTCCTGTATCACTTTGACCATATAGGCATAGTAAATGGCTGTAAATCCATCATATTTCAGCCTATCCACAGGATACCTAGCTCTGGAAGACCTACGCAAAATAGGCTCATTTCTAGGTGCTCTCAAAACATCCCGGGTCTTCCTTACTCGAGGTGTAACAATAGAAGGAATACCCAACTCATCATCAATGCTCTGTTCTGAGCCACTGGATTCACCATCCACGTAAGAGTGACCTGCATTCACATCAAACATGGGCTGATCTACCTTCTCTTTTCCTTTTCGTGATACCTGTGTACCACTATCTACATTGCTTTGAGGAGATTCTCCTAATCTCAATCTGCCTATCCATGGCAAAGTATGTGAACCACTGCTAGAGGACACTGCAGGTCCACTGATATTTTGTGATTGCTACTGTGAATTCTGTGCAGCATTACCATTTTGTGCATCTACATCAATCATCACATTTACTGGTTTATACTAGCTGCTCATCTGATCAAAAACAACATCTCTGCTCACTGTAAACTTACGAGTAGAAGGTTTATAGCATCTATACCCTTTCTGCTACAGAGAATAACCAATAAAGATGCACTTCTCAGCTTTTGGATCTAACTTGGACCTCAACTCATCTGGCACATGAACATAGGCAATGCAACCAAAAATTTTCAAATGAGAAATATCTAGTTTCCTACCAATATACATCTCCTCTAGCGTCATGCCATGTATTGCAACAGTGGGAGTCCTGTTCATTATGTAAACTGCTGTAGCAACTGCTTCAGCCCAATAATAATCTGGTAGATGTTTTTCATTTAGCATGGCCCGAGATACCTCTCCAATATGCCTGTTTTTCCTTTCTACAAGTCGATTTTGCTGTGGGGCATGACTGCATGAATATTGCTGCTTTATGCCATGCTCCTGCAGGAACCTTGCAAACTCATTTTAGAGGTACTCTCCCCCTCCATCTGACCTTAGAAATTTTATTTGTAGGCCTGTTTCTTTTACAGCCATAGCTTTAAAAGCTTCGAAATGCCCAAACACTTCACTTTCCTTTTTCATAAAATGCACCCAAACTTTTCTGCTGTAGTCATCAATAAAAGTGACAAAATAGGGATAGCCTCCAATAGATGCAGCTTTAGTAGTCCACACATCAGAGTGGATTAATTCCAATGGCTTTTTACTCTCTTGAACATGCCTAGGAAATGGTTTCCTTCCCTGTTTTCCAAATTGACAGGCTTCAAAAACCTTATGCATTTCTGCAACCTTGAATTTAGGCAATCCTGCAACAATATTTTGGGCTTGCATTGATTTAAGTCGTTGTATATTAACATGACCAATGCGCTTATGCCAGATATCAATATCTGCAACTACACCGGTCCCATGTGCAAACATTGCTGCACTCAATTCAGGCATGTCCGCACCCAATGTAAACATCTTGCCCTTCTTCTTTCCTTTTGCTATCAAGCGACCGTTATTTTTCATATCCTCAACAAAGCATCCATGAATATTAAATCTGACTTGCAAGCCCTGCTCAACCATTTGACCAACAGAAACCAGGTTCTTGGTGATGTTCGGGACATGAAATACATCAGACAGGTATTTCTTTCTCCCATCCTACATAGACAAAGGAATTTTACCAATCTGCACAATAGGATGTGCAGTATCATCACCAGTCTCCACAAATCCTAGTTTTTCCATTTTCCTTGCATCCTGCATCCATTCTGCATGACCTGTCATGTGGTTTGATGCACCTGAGTCAACATAGCACACATCATTTCATTCTTCAGCACTTGTCACAAAATTGGTCATGTGCTGCACCATAAATAGATGCTCATTTCTGTCATCACCCTGTCTACTAGAAGATGCATAATTGCCTTGCTGCAATTTTCCATTCATAATGTCATTCTGCTTTTTGTAGCAATCCTTAGCCATATGACCCATTTTACCATAGTAGTAGCATTCAACATTTTTGTTTGCATTTTGGCCTCTCTGCCATCCACCACGGCCTCTTTGGCTCCCCCTGCCTCTAGAGTTACCATGTCCTCCTCCATAGGACTGGTTTTCTTGAGTTTGCTACAGATTCTGATTTCTACCACGGCCTCCAAATCGACCTCCTCTACCTCTGCCTCTACCTCTTCCAGCATTTGAGTAGAAGACACTTTCTTTTGAAGTTCCTCCTGAAGAAGATGCACCCCCATTTCTCTGCTCTTCAGAAATTAGAAGAGCAAACAGCTCTTCCAAATCAAGAAATTTTTCACGAACGGCAATGGATGTTCGGAACTGTGCATAATCCTTTCCTAGACCATTCAAGGTCACAGAAACTAGATCATCATCTTCCACTGGTGACCCAATGGAAGCAAGTGCATCTACAATTTTCTTCACCTTCATGTGGTAGTCATTGATGCTCATATTTTCTCTCTACACATTGTGCAACTCCTGCTTGAACTGCATTTTCCTGGCTTGTGTATTTGTGCTGTACATTTTTGCAAAGTATCCCATGCCTCCTTTGGAGTACTTGCATCCTGAATATGCACAATCATAGAATCCGAAATACTGATAGACAGCTAGTACATAAGTTTTCTGGCTCTCTCATGCCATCCTTTAAATGCCTGCATTTCCTGTTGATTGGGAACATTAGGAAGAACTGGTTCTTCTTCATTTCCTGTAATGAACTCCCAATAGCCTTTTCCCATAAGGAAATTTGCCATTCTAAACTTCCATGCCTGGAAGTTATTCTTATCAAGCTTTTCAGTGACAATCTGTGAAAGAGAATCAGACGCCATTACAGAACACTGCAAAATATTCTGTCACTGTAAAAAACACAGCTTTTGCCTCACACGGGCAGATCTGCAAAACTGACGAAAGTGGTATTTGACCACACAATCACTTCCTAGTGATGATTTTTCATCAACAGGCAATAAGCATGATTCTGCAACTCCCAATATCTCTACACATAGGCATATGATGCAATTTCTGTGGCAACTTTTCACCGACCAGCAGAGCAGTGGTCGCACAGCAAAAACAGGGCCTTTTTTTGAGTGCCTGCAAAGAACTTTCGCCTTCAAAATGGGTCCCGAAATGGCCTCGAATCAGAAAAATAAAGTCACCAAGGGGGCTTCACCATCTCCCGTAGCATATACTACCCTCTCGCCACACAGCGAAGGGTGTCTCAATCTGAGACAGTGCACTCTTGCACTTCCGGCTGTGCTACCTGCAGAGATTTGCTCCCAAACTCAAAAAAGGAAAGCAACACTGGTCCTCTTACTAGGACACCACGAACCTGGTTTGCTTTCTTGAGCTCCTTACCACGAACCAGGCTTTGATGCCATGTGAAGATAGTGGGAGAGAGGGAAGGAGTCTCACTTGCGGCTTTCTCACATACACAATGGGGGAATACACACAAAGGTGGAGGCTGAAAACAGTTTTCCTCTTCTTAGTTGTGAAAGCCAAAAGAACTTTAGTACAAAGAAATAGAAGAACCCTATATGTGGGTCTCAAACCAAACTCAACTAACTAAGGTGGCATACTCATTGAGCCACTAACTAGAGTAGATAAGGATAGCTATCATCCAGCTATTATTCGTGGGTGGTGTACCAACCGCATCTACAGCTAACAAGTCGGTGACATAAATGCACAATGGTCACCCTGGTATATCACGAGTGGAGCTCGATATCTCAACATTCATTATGTAGACTACTGTAGCAACTGCTTCTACCCAATAATAATATGGTAGGTCTTTTTCGTTGAGCATGGCACAAGGTACCTCTTCAATATGCCTGTTTTTCCTTTCTGCAAGTCCATCTTGCTGTGGGGTATGAATATTGCTGCTTTATACCATGCTCTTGCAGGAAACTTGCAAACTCATTTGAGAGGTACTCTCCCCCTCCATCTAACCTTAGGCATTTTATTTACAGGCCTGTTTTTTTTCAACCATAGCTTTAAAGCTTTGAAAATTCCCAAACACTTCACTTTTCTTTTTCATAAAATACACCCAAACTTTTGTGCTATAGTCATCAATAAAAGTGACAAAATAATGAGAGCCTCCAATAGATGCAGCTTTAGTAGTCCACACATCAAAGTGGATTAATTCCAATCAGGGATGTTTATATCGAAGCTATGCTTATATATTAATATACAATCTTGGCGAAAGTTTATCGAGCTAGTTTTTTTAGTTTCACAATATTTGTATAACATAGTACACTTTTAGACATTTTCTTTTGAATTTTAAAGAAAAAGTTGTAAATCATGAGACGAAACTATAAAATTTTTCTCATAAAAGTTTCAAATCTTAGCGAATTTTTCAAACCTTTATTTTTATCAAGGCATACAAACTTTTGACACCAATATAAAAGTTTTCCTTCTTAACGAAACTAATAGGAAAAAATCATCCATGATTCCAATGGCCTCTTACTCTCTTGAACATGTCTAGGAAATGGTTTCCTTGCTTGTTTTACATACCTTATGCATTTCTACAACCTTAAACTTAGGCAATCCTACATCATGAGCTTGACAAGCACCTTAAAGGAGGGGGAAAAACAATAGCTAGGGAAATTAATATTCATCGTTTATGCCGACTCCAAGCAATAAACCCACCACCGAAGCATGTCCTCCTTGCAGCTATTTTCCTCCTCCTTCTCCGGGTTTATTTCTACGAGGATTTCATCCAACATCATTTTTAGATAGAACAAAAGCATTCCAAAGTCTTTTGGGTTTGCCATAGATTTGTAGTAGGTGGATTGGTGTATAAAGTTTGGATCAGTGTACAAAGTTTTAGGGCTAGATTTCATAATGGGCTCTTAGTTGTGTCTGCACTACACTTAAATAGGGAGAGAGTTCATTCAGCCTGACCTTCTCATTCTTCAGTATTATGTTAGTTGTCTAATCTAAATCTTTCGTCTCACATTAGTTGTCTAATTGAAATCTTTCATCTCACATTAGTTGTCTAATCAAAATCTTTCATCTCACATTAGTCCACTAATCGAAATCTTTCAATCTCACACTAGTGATCTAATCAAAATCTTTCATCTCACATTACTTGTCGAATCGAAATCTCTTGTCTCATTATTATCACCACGCTGGCATAGATCAACTGACACTATCTACTCACATAGCTGAGAAAACATTGCCCAAGTAAACTTTGGAGAAGATTAACAATTCAATAGATTACACATAGATTACATAGATTACAATCTCAAAGACTCCTTTATTTCAGATTACATCTCAAGGACTCCTTGTTGAGCTCCCTCATTGCAAGCTCGGCCCTCCTTGCTCCTTTCCAGAATGGGGCTGGTTCCTTCCTATAGGGGGCTAGCCCTTCCCTTCATGCCACTTCCTGTTTCCTTGATTTGAGCTTCCTAGTAGTTGCAGGCTCGGCCCTTCTTGCTCCTTTCCTGAAGGGGGCTGGTTCCTCCCTTCAAGCTCCTTTTCCTCATAGTCAAGTTTGGTCTTGGCCTTCTTCAATTTGAGCTCCTTGTCTTTAAGATCTTTTTCCCAAATGGCAAATTGAGCTGTAGCATCTACTTTCTTGTCATACATAGCTATGGTAGGCAGGCACATTTGATATGTCCATGACCTAGGCAATGGCAAATGGCATTCTCTATAGCTAGATTTCGTATGCATAAAGACTCCAAAGCAAAAAACGTCCACAAGGTGGTAGCATGTAGGCCATCGAATATAGCAGCAGTCATCTATGATGGGGGTATGGTAGACCATGCATTTTGGACCCTGCTACATAGCAGGATAGGCATTTGATTTAACTATTGTGGCCATCAATACCACAGTCTTGCTTTGTACATGATGAAGTTGCTTCTTGATTCCTTCCTCCCTCATCTTAATGATGCAGATGTTCTCCTTCATCTCCTCCACTTTTTGCTCACTATGTGCAATAGCTTCATCTAAATCCCTCAACATCTATTGAACCTACATAAATTGGTGAAAAACATCTTCATGGGTGGTTTCCAAGACTTCCACTCTAGTTTTGAAATCTCACAGGACAACGGACTGCTTTTCATAACTGTCAAAAGCCACAAAAAGCTTGTGAAAACATCTATTATGATCTTTTTGTAGGGTATTGAAGCTTGCTCTTTGGACTTCCAACAGTGTTTCGAAAAAATACCTCTCATCATGGCTGCTGCAAATTGCTCCACTGTGGTGGCTGGAACTTGCTCCACCATGGTAGCTCTCTACATCCTTCCTAGCCTAGGGAGCTACCTCGTTGTCTTCTCAAATCTCCACCCTGATTGCTCTCTGCCCCATCCTTCCTGGCCTTAAATCTCTCTTGTAGTTCCTGCATCACCTTTTTGGTTTCTGCATTCTCCCTTTTCAGCTCCTCCATCATTTGGTCCTTTTCAATGTTCAATGCATTTTGCATGTTGTAGAGCCGTTTGTAAAGACCCTCCTTTTTGGCTCTCTGATCCTCAAGTTCCTTTCGCATCTTTTCTAGCTCCTTGTTCGCCATGTCCTCATCATTTCTCACTTCTTTGAGCCGTATCTCGTAGCTCCTTCATGCGCTTCTCTGCTTCTTCTCATCTATGCCTTTCCATGTCGACCAATTTGTAGTGGCCTCAACTTGCTCTTGTGCCTGCAAGGCCCTCGCTTGTGCCTCCTCTACCTTGGCTTCTGCACCTTCCCTGAGACTTTTATCAAGTTGCGCTACCTTTGCTGCATCGGTGGCTTTCTCTTATAGAAAAGTCACCTTGTGAGACATCTGCTTCTTGAATTGCTAAAAAATCCATTTGAGGGTAGATGCCATCAAGTGCATTGCAACTCCTGTGGACTAAGATGACAATTGGGATTTTCCATCCATGCAATTCTTTAGCTTGGTTAACACGCTCTTGTAGATTGCCCTTGAGAAAGATACATTATGTCCTTTTAGTTGCTCTACTACTACTTGAACCTACCAGAACTTGCAGGTTCCTCTTGTATCAGGAAAGAAGTGAATAGTCTTCTTCAGCACATCTTGGAGGTCTATTGGCAAGCTCAAAATCTTGACTCCACCATCTTTACTAATCTTAGCATTGGGGTATACATCTAGAATTTACTATCTCTTCCACTACTTCTTGAAAAAATGTGCTTGCAAACTGCCTCCAAAAATTCCTAGAGCATTTTTAATCATGATTTCATTGATGGTAATCTTCTAACCTTAACAGACTAGTTGCCCCTCCTTCACATTCACCTCCTACACCATCCTGGTGATTACTACTTGGATGCAAGTTGATAGTTGGACACAATGGTCTTCTCATTCTTTATAAGCTCTAATAAAGAGCAAGAATAACAAAGATTCAATGATATTTTGTCTCCCACTGAGATGTATACAATGACATTATATGTGAGAAAGTTGCAAGTGAGACTTCTTCTCTCCCACTCTCTTCACATGGTATAAAATCTTGGTTCGTGGTAAGGAGCTCAAGAAAGCAAACCAAGTTTGCGGTGTCCTAGTAAGAGGATAAGTGTTGCTTTCCTTTTTTTTCGAGTTTGGGAGCAAATCTCTGCAGGTAGCACAGTCAGAAAGTGCAAGAGTGCATTGTCTCAGATTAAGATGCCCTTCGCAGTGTGGCAAGAGGGCAGTATATGCTACAGGACTGGGCAAAGCCCTTGGTGAAATTTTTTTTTGATTCGAGGCCATTTCGGGGCCTGTTTTGGTGGTGGAAGTTTTTCACAGGCGTTCAAGAAAGTGCCTTGTTTTTGCTGTGCAACCACTATTCTGCAGGTCAATGAAAAGTCATCATAGAAATTACATCATATGCCTATGCGTAGAGATAATGGGAGTGATAGAATCATTCTTATTGCCTGTTGATGCATAATCGTCACTAGGAAGTGACTATGTGGTCAAATATCACTTTCATCAGTTTTGTAGATTTGCCCTTGTGAGGCAGAAGTTGTGTTTTTTTGCAGTGACAAAATATTTTGCAATGTTCTATAATGGCGTCTGATGCTCTTTCACAGATTGTCACTAAAAAGCTTGACAAGAACAACTTCCAAGCATGGAAGTTTAGAATGACGAATTTTCTTAAGGGAAAAGGCTATTGGGAGTTCATTACTGGAGCTAAATAAGAACCAGTTATTCCTAATGTTCCCAATACATAGGAGTTGCAGGCATTTAAAGGCTAGCATGAGAGAGCCAAAAAAGTTATGTACTAGCTGTCTATCAATATTTCAAATTCTATGATTGTGCATATTCAGGATGCAAGCACACTCGAGGCATAGGATACTTTGACAAAAATTTATAGCACAAATACGCAAGCCAAGAAAATGCAGCTCAAGCAGGAGTTGCATAGTGTGCAAAGAGAAAATATGAGCATCAATGACTATCACATGAAGATGAAGAAGATTGCAGATGCACTTGCTTCTATTGGGTCGCCAATGGAAGATGATGATTTAGTTTCTGTGACCTTGAATGGTCTAGGAAAGGATTATGCACAATTCCGGATATCCATTGTCGTCCGTGAGAATTTTCCTAATTTTGAGGAGTTGATTGCTCTTGTAATTTCTATAGAGCAGAGAAATGGAGGTGCATCTTCTTCACAAGGAACTTCAAAAGAAGCTGTCTTCTACTCAAATGCTGGAAGAGGTAGAGGCAGAGGTAGAGTAGGCCAATTTGAAGGCCGTGGTACAAATCAGAATACGTAGCAAATTCAAGAAAACCAATCAATTATATTTTGTATCCCTTTAGGGCATACAGCACCACCAGCCCTCACCATTTCAGAAACTTTGGTTTTAATGGCATCCTTTGTTCTTCTAGTCAAACCATCTCCAACAGGATGATTATGATGGCCATGGTGTATGACTGCATGAGTAAGATTCACACCATCTCTACATTCCAGCATGCAGAGTAACATTTCACAGTAACATCTCTCCAAGAAAATTGGTGGATGACCACAATGTATACATGATAAGGAGCCATATGATTCAATTGACACATTTGTTGGGGCCACTCTACTCAATCTCCCATCCCATTGTGTCTCATTCTCTATCCCAATTATTTTTTTATAACCACAAGTTGCATTTATACAACGGAGGTGACCTCCACATTCCTTTCTACGAACCACACCAGGAAATACTATATTTGTTGTAATAGGATCACTCCAAACATGACCATCAAATTTTAACTCCGTATCTTTTGTGCGACGTTTCATTGAAGTAGCTGGTAGGTCAAAGAAAACATCACCATCATAAGTAGAAGGCAACTCATCCACAATGACGTGCATTTCAACCTTCTCATAGGCCTCATGCAATTTGTTCTTTATACTAGGTAGTTGCATAATAATCTCAATGACGCTATGTTGTTTGTCATTCTCAATGTTGTTAGCTGAATCATGTTTCCTTGCCTCATCATTTTTGTTGCAAACAGAGTAGAAATCTTTTTTGTTTTCGTGCACTAGAGTCTTTTGAAGTTCATTGTCATCAAGCTTGAATCTTTCTTGCTTCACAATGAAAATATCACCAAACTGCGCATCAAGGTGAAACATTTTGTATCCATCATCATGGACTTTGTATTGCAGCTCCATTGTCAAATCAGACCCATTATCACCAAAGTGCTGATGGACAGATATGGACCCAAGTGTGAATTGAAAATGGCTAGCAAGCACCATCTCTAACAACACTCCTCTACCTATAGAAGTGCGAACAAACATATCCAAATATCTATCCTCATTCTGAATTGTGATAGATTCCATAAGAATGGAATGGTTGAGCTGTGCAACTCAATGAGATGAAGTCCAAAGGGTGAGATCAAGAGCAGAGTGTTCGTTTCAAGAACTCATTTGAAACAAGAGTTTACCGCAAGAAAAGTTGCTCACAAATGCTTTGCACACACTGCCCATTGTTCATACTCACAACTTTGTAAGATAGGTCTTGTGAAACCGGCACAAGTGTGACAATGGTACTGAACCATGATGTAAATTTTAGCCATCATTTGTTAACAACAATACTATAATACCATGGACTCTTAGACCTTTCAGTCCCCAACCTTTCTTTGACACATATGGGAGTTATTGCAAGCCATTCTCGCTAGCAATGACATTTCATTATTGCTACATATTCATTCTGACAATTTGATATAAGTATTTTAAAGTTGATAGATAGATATAAATTATAATTGTGGTGAACAAGAAATGGTTGGTTAGCACATCTCTAACCTTTTGAATATAAATTATGATGTTAAAAATATGCCAAAAGACTATTTCATCGATGAAAGGGGTCTATTGGACTCTATCTTTCATCAATTATTTATGAAAGATAGAGGCCCATAGACCCCTTTCATCAAAAGACTGTTTCATCGATGAAAGGGGTCTATTGGACTCTATTTTTCATTAATTATTAATGAAAGGTAGAGACCAATAGACATCTTTCGTCGATGAAAGGGGTCTATGGGCCTCTATCTTTCATGAACCATAGACCCCTTTCATCAAAAGACTGTTTCATCGATGAAAGGTGTCTATTGGCCTCTATCTTCCATTAACAATAAATAAAAATTATTTTCTCCAAAAGGGGTCTATTGGCCTCTATCATTAATTGAATATTAATCAAAAAGATATTTAATTGTATGTCGACCTCACATGGTAAAATAATCAACCTCACAATTATGAAAAATTATCAATTTCACATAGTAATGATGTTTAATTAAATGATCACTCATCATTGCTGCATTCTCATTAGCAATCGAATTCGTATGATAATCATTATAAGTCATGGTTCATACTAACATCATAGTCTGGTAGCATTTCTATAGCCAGTATGTCATCCCATCATGGTGAATAAAATAAACGCATTGATTGTAATGATTTGAAATAATAAAAACGAGTGTTAGCTAATAAAGAGGCAACGTTAAGTACTTGGGTCGGTCGAGGAGATATGGTGGTCCCTTGCTAGCAAAGGTGTTCTTTATCATGGAAGAGGGATGATTATTTCTACAAATATCAATGTGAACTTTAATTTTTATGAGAGCCCTTAAGAAAATGAAAGTTAATAGACCCCTTTCGTCGATGAAAGGGGTCTATTGGCCTTTAATTTTCTTAAGGGCTTAAGGGCTCTCATGAAAATGAATGGCCAATAGACCCTTTTGTCGACAAAAGGGGTCTATTGGCCATTCATTTTCATGAGAGCCCTTGGATGAATTATGGATCGGATCGGCCATCGCCACCTCTCGAGCTCCACAGGTGGCCATTCAAATCTTAAAGGACAAAAACGTGATTGCGCTCTGCATGGCCCTCACCCTCGTGACTCATGACCCATCCGCACGCTGCCCCCTTTCCCGTGCCACATCAGGTAGTAGCTTCCAAAAGTGGTCCCTCAAATGACCCCTTCCCCGTAGCCTCCTCCCCGAGTCCCAACAGCAGTCCTTGTGATTCACACCACTACCCGAAACCATACGACAGCAGCCCCACCCCTCGTCAGTCCTCACAGTCTGTCTGGCAGTGTCCAGTGTCTCTCTCTCCTTCCAGATAATACATATCCATCACAATCGCCTACAGGTACATGTGTATTCCTGCTTGACTTCAAGACCCGTGGCTCGTTTGTTTTTCCAACAAACTATTTTAAGGAATGACTTTTCTCAATTTTAAAATAGCATGAGTATTCGTGAGAATTTGGTCCCATCCAATTTGAAAAATGTGGAGCCATCGAGTTCATCACATGGATAGGGATGATTAAAATCTTGAAGAGTCGACTACCAAGTTCCTTCGTAACCTAGGAAAGGTCAGTATCCTAGTGGAAAATTCTAGATATGGATGGGTGAAGAAATAACCCTGCATGGAATATTGAGATGTTTACCGATATGGCATTCCATCTGGGTTCCAAGGATCGCCGGAGGTTCAATACAAGCTATCGTATCTCCAACTTTGGTATGATCCTCCATAATTAATATCTCATCATGTAAGCCCTGGAACCTGGTCATTAAACCACTTCGTGTTGTGTTTGCAATAAGTACCCGAACAAATAACACGAATTCCCATTTCTCTAGTGCTTAGGCTCTCATGAAAATGAATGGCCAATATACACCTTTCGTCGACAAAAGGGGTCTATTGGCCTTTAATTTTCTTAAGGGCTCATGAAAATGAAAGGCCAATAGACCCCTTTCATCGATGAAAGGGTCTTTTGGCCTTTCATTTTCTTAAGGGCTTAAGAAAATTAAAGGCCCCTCCCTCCCTCGCTCCCTCGCTCTACCTCCCACTCTCCCTCGCTCTCCCTCCCACTCTCCTTCTCTCTCCCTCCCGCTCTCCTCTCACTCATTCCCCATATTTCTCGAGGTGTGCGGTACCAATCGCTGGGCTTCCTCTGTCGGGCTATAGGCAAAGACCTACAACCTCTTTGACTGCCCTCTCAAGTTTGCCCATAAAACTGTAAGTGTCACTTTGGGGTTGAAGCCTGAAAGGTAAGTTACGGGGACGTGTCGATTGGTGATTTCGTCCTCAATTTCCAATTAAAAGGGAACAACCAGCGAGAGCGATATGGGACAAAGGGAAGGAACAGGGGTCACATGGGGGAGGTAGGAAAGGGTTGGAGATGAAATAGTCGGGGAAGGAGTATGGGCGGGGCAATGTCTAGATTTGGAATGTCATTTCTTTTTCGCCATCCTGGTGACTCGCGAGCAAGAAGAGCTTGTGCCATCTTGTAGCAAGAGCCTTTGGAAAGAAAAGTCGTGGTCTGATAGAGAGAGAATTGCCAATGGGCATGAACCAATTGGGCATAAGCCAATGCGGAATTCCAGCGAGCATTTTAAGAGGGCAGTCTGCCTTTTTGGCTCACCTCGCCTCTCTAGCGGCATCGCTAGACTTGCCCATTTCCCCAATGGCAGAGGCCCGTCGATGTAGCGAGAAGGCCTCACAAACAGTGGCAAGAAGAAGAGGAGAGGCATTGGTGGCCTCGGAGCCCGGGGGTCAGATAGCCGATCCAATCCTTAATTCATCCAAGGGCTCTCATGAAAATGAATGGCCAATAGGCCCCTTTCATTGACGAAAGGGGTCTTTTGGCCTTTCATTTTCTTAAGGGCTTAAGAAAATTAAAGGCCCCCCCTCCCTCTCTCCCTCGCTCTGCCTCCCACTCTCCCTCGCTCTACCTCTCGCTCTCCCTCTCGTCGCTCTCCCTCTCGCTCTCCCTCCCGCTCTGCCTCCCGCTCTACCTTGCTCTGCCTCCCGCTCTACCTCCCCCACTCTCCCTTGCTCTGCCTCCTGCTCTGCCTCTCGCTTCCTCCCTCCCTTCTTCCCTCGCTCCTGTTCTGCCTCCCGCTCCCTCCCTCCCTCCCGCTCTACCTCCCACTCCCTCCCTCTGCTCCCTCCCTTGCTCTGCCTCTCTCTCTCCCTCCCTCCCTCCCACACTCGCCTCCCTCCCTCACCTCACTCTCTCCCTCACTAGGCCTCCCTCCCTCCCTCGCTCCCTCACTCTGCCACCCTCCCTCCCTCAGTTTCGGTAGCATTGAATCAGCTTCTTCAATCTGATTGTTCGGCCAGACCTCAGGCAGCAACAAAGAAGCTATCTTTGTTTAAAGTTGAGCCCACAAACCCATCGCATCAGAGTCCTCACACACTGATGGTTGTTGCCGAAGCTAGTAGAGATGAGGCTCGCAAGGAAGTAGAGCAAGCAGGTTCAGTGCTTCTCTTGGTATGCTTTTGACCACCGTCAATCCTGCCCAAGCTGTGACTACACAGGACATCACCATTGCGCTCTTGAAGGTAGGATCTTCCACCTCTTCTAAAAAGCAATTATTACATGATATAGGGTCCTACGATTCATCATCCTTCACAAGATATTTGAATGTCAAGGACACTTGTAGCTCACTGATGGTGGTGATTTTCCTTTCTTTGGCTTGGAAGTTTTTTTGTAGCAATGTAATATTGGCAGCCTCAATCACCATTGCATGGTCAAGTGCTAGGCTGCATGGGTTTCCTCTTTGAGTTTGTGGGGTCCTATGAAATGAATCCAATCAAGTACCACTAATGGCTAGCTTCATTTTGTGGTACTGGGGCTAGAGGTTGATTTCCTTTGTCTTATAAATCTTTTCCTTCTTCATTCTGTGGTACTGGGGTTACATGTGTGTACTATGTCATAAAATTTTCAATTTTCTCTAGTAGTTACTAATGTTCCACCACTCAGAATCTAATAACAAGCTTACACTATGTGGAGGAATGCACCTACCACCAACTTTTTCTTCAATAAGAATGCAACTATGTCTATCTAGCTACACTAAAGGGTGCACTTCATCCTGTCAGGCCAAGAAAATCTTGTTCAAAATCCCACCATATCTTCAAGTAAGTTTTTCCCAAAGTAGGCACCTTAGCATTAAAATCCCTTAATGCAAACATGAAAGGTTAACTCACAACAACTTTCATCTTCCACTCCTTTCCAAAATATTGTGTTTGTAATCATAGCCTTCACATCCCAAAGATTTATTTCGTTCTCTTGTTCTCTAAATTAAAACCTCTTTCCCAAGTTATATAATCTTGTGAGTGGGATGTATCTATGATAGCATCTCGATTCTCTAAGATGGATTCCATTGTACAGAAATCAATAACTCTACAATGTATTTACCAATTCGGATCTCACCACTTTTTTTGTAAGACTTTTAGAGGGCTTCTCCTTTGGGAGAGACAATCATCACATTGGTGAGAGAGCAATGAGCTATATCCATCCATCCTTTAGAAACAAATGTATAGCCTATTGAAGCTAGATCATTAATTATGGATTCCTTCAATTTGTTTTGCATATCCTTATATGTGACCTCCAACAATGTGGTGCACATGGCATATTAGGATGGAATTATAGAGTTTTCACCATGATTACAAGGATCTATGCCATGAAGGATAATGATGAATATTAAATGATAACCTAGAGCAGCATACTATGTTTGTAGCATCAACTTGGATATTTTGAAGTTCAGTACCTCTCAAGGCTTATATGATTGTTGGTTGCCTATTTTGAGTAGTAGAAGAGACTCAGTAGGAGTTTAATGATCAAGATTCTTTGTGCTTTCCCCCAATATCTCCCTTGTGATATTAGGGAGGTTTTTAGTACATATTTTTTGAATTAAACATGTGATGCTTCACATTGCAAGGTTTGGTGCTATGATTATGTCAAGTTTGGGAAGCAATTGTCTGTCTCAAACTTCACACAAGCCTATATAGACATGAAGGAATACTTTGTGGGTATTGGAGGTGACAGAAAAACAAGAAATGGTAAGAGTGTTGCTTGGGCTACAGATTTTGTCATTCTTGATCTGCCTACATAGCTAGAAGCTCTTGGAGTAGAGGATTCCACATCTCCATCTTGGAATTTATTTACAGAGGACCATGTACGCTACTCCTTGCTAGTAGCGGCCACAGTTGTTTCAGATTCTGGCTGGATCCTAGTTATGTGTGCTCTTCATGTTCTTCATTTGGTTGAGTGCTATGCTAGGATCAGTAGATTGGAGTTTGCATGTCGAATGTACATGCAATGCTTGGATGCATATTGTACAATCAAAGTTGGTGGTATTGATCATAAGGTGAGACAATTGTCTTATAATGACCTGTTGAAAGAATTTATGCTCTTGTATAATGAAATGGCATGTACTAAGCATAAGTTTAATTCTTTTCTGGTTTTTAGGTGGACGTTGCAGTTTTATTCCTTCTTCATCGGGCTGGTATATCTTGTGTTTGTAATCCTGGAAATGCTTCCGTGGTTGGTATCAAATTGGGCATTGCTTTTGGAAGTAGTTTGTTTCATCATTATTTACCAACAAGTGACCAGACTATAAAACATGGAGAGAGTATTCCATGGAGAGGTGCATTGGAGAAGGCTCCATGCATGATGTTGTACTTCTTGGAGTTGTGTCCAATTTTTGGACGTGGTGGACTTAGGTGCTGGGACTAGTTCTATGCAAAAAGCATGCGTGCATTCTGGGAGAGCATGCTTATCTATTGAGAATGATCCTGACATTTGAAATTCTATATTGCAACCATTTTTGGATGGACAGAAAGGAAAGGGAAATGTGTTAAGAAATTATGGGACTCTAAATGATTCCGAAGATGTGGAAATGGTTGTTAATCTTCCAGATGACTAGTAAGTATGTCACTCTCGTGTTTTATCTTTTTAAACCTATTTGTTGGAGAATATTATTATCAATGAGGCATTGATATTGATTGATCTATTTCAGCTTTTTGCCTTCTTATGCAAGTGCTATGGCTGAGATGATGTGTAATGACATTGCATTCAATGCCCCCATCAAAGAGAGAAGGCATCATCGCAATATCTATGTGGATGACATTAGTAAAGAAGATTGAGTCTAGTGATTTGACATGAGTTTTTCCCTTCAAGCAATTCATTTTGCTTGTGATGCCCTAGTATTGAACATGCATAACTTTTGTAGTGTCTTGCATCTATTTCATTTGCTAGAGATGTAGTAATTATATTGAAGAACTATTAGTACATCATGTGAGTACCCATGAATATTAATCTCAATATCACATTCAATTTTGAGCATGTTGGTTTCATAAAACTTTTTCTATTTGCTAGAGATGTGACAATCATGTCATATCTTAGTTAAGGTTTGCATGTTAAAACTATGAGTTGTGTACAAATGATCATCATGGTGAATTGAATCTGAAAGTATCTCCTTAATGCAACTAATAAATGTTTCGGCATAGATGTATGCAAATTTGCACCCTAAATTCTTCACCATGTGACTTGCAATCATTTCATCGATAAATCACTATCTATCATGATAGTATGAACGATGGATGATATAGGTGGAGGGTGTTGAAATGAAGTAGACATGAAAAGTAGTTTTGTGAATAAAGGGATCTTATAAACCCTAAATACTATTGAAAAGAAATCTAATTAAATGTATATAGCATCTTTGTGGGGTAGTTTTATGACTAAAGGGTGTGTGATGTTAGCGGCATCTTTGTGGGGTAGAAATGTATATAGTATCTTCTTGGGGTAGTTTTATGACTAAATGGTGTGTGATGTTATGATAAAGTTGTCTACAAAATCACAATATAGGCCATGCTCAGAAAAATGTGCTCAGACCAAGACGCTTAGAGAAAAGACGTACCCTCTTGTCACTATTGGCTTTCAAATTTCCAAGGTAGATTTCTCACTTTATGTGAGAAAAACACTGCTTGTCACTTATGTTGATGATTTGATCATCATAGGTGATAGTGATGAAGATATCCTTCATGTGAAAATGCTATTGAAGCAGAAGTTTGAGATGAAGGATTTGGGAGGGATACATTACTTCTTGGTCATTGAGGTGATAAGATCCACAAGTGGGATATGGCTCTTGCAGAGGCAGTATGGATTGGACATGCTATCCAAATATGGGATGATAGGCTATAAGCCTATTTCAGTTCCTTTGGAGCAAAATGTGAAGTTGAGCACAGATGTAGGTGAGCTTCTGGAAGACTCTACTATGTACAGATGCATAGTAGGAAGTTTGATTTATATGACTATTACCAGGCCAGATTTGAGCTATGTTATTGGGTTGGTAAGTCAGTTTATGTAGGCTCCAAGGAAACTGCATCTGGATGCTGCTAGACGCATAATGAGGTATGTGAAGTCCACATTGCAGTATGGACTATTTTACGAGACTGGGGTTCAAATACAGTTGCATGGATACACTAATGCTGATTGGGCTGGTAGTATTTCTGATAGACGATATACAAGTGGATATATGTTCTCTTTTGGGAGTGCTACAATCAATTGGACAGCAAGAAACAGCCTACAACATAAAGGCTGAGTATAGGGGTGCAGCAATGGCTGCATGTGAGGCAGCTTGGTTGCATAAGCTACTTTATGTGAGGCATCTTGGTTGCATAAGCTACAGATGGGCCAATTGTCATTTATTGTGACAACATGAGCAGTATACACTTGGCAAATAACCTAGTCTAGCATGCTAGAACAAGGCACATTGAGGTGCATTATCACTATGTGCGGGAGAAGGTTCTAGTAGGTCTTATTGATCTAGTTTATGTTAGCACAAAGGATCAAGTAGCTGACATATTCATGAAGGCATTAGGTGCAGAGAAGCTGCGCAAGTTCAGAGACTTGCTTGGTGTGCAAGAATTGTCATTGAGCTCGAGGGGGAGTGTTGAGATATTGAGCTCCACTCGTGATCTACTAGGGTGATCGTTGTACATTTATGTCACCGACTTGTTAGCTGTAGATGCGGTTGGTACACGGCCCATGAATAATAGCTAGATGACAGCTATCTTTATGTACTCTAGTTAGTGGCTCAGTTAGTATGCTACCTTAGTTAGCTCAGTTTAGTTTGAGACCCACATATAGGGTTCACCTATTCTTTTGTACTAAGAGAGAGTTCTTTTGGCTTTCACAACTAAGAAGAGGAAAACTATTTTCAGCCTCCACCTTTGTGTATTTTCCCCCATTGTGTATGTGAGAAAGCTGCAAGTGAGACTCCTTCCTTCTCTCCCACTCTGTTCACATTATAATCCAAAATCATCCCTCAAGAGAAGTAGAATGTGCCATCTAGTCATATTCTCAACTTATACTTGAGGCTGGCTCTCCATCATAAGCTCACCATGAGGAGGGTCTTGAGGCTTTGGCCCTCCATCATAAGCTCATCTTGAGGAGGGTCTTGAGAAAATTGATGATCTCTATGTATATCTTTCTCATTACTTTTTCTTTAACATTGTAGCTATATATTTAAGATGTCATCTTTCTAGATTGATAATGCCAAGTCCACCTGATGCCCAGGGCAAAATCATTGTCTACTAGGCCTGTCTACTGGTGTTGCATGTGCTATCTAGATCCCAACCAAACAAAGTTCCAAACCAAGTGGCGTAGCTACCCCATGCAGCCTCAATGGAAGGACCAACAAGAAGAAATGTACCAAGATGTGGCAAGGAGAACCTGGTTCACCACTAATGCTCAACCTATGAGCAAGGGTTTAGCAGAGCTCCAATACAATAGCTTTTTCTAAACACTCTCCAAAACCAAGCTGCACCACTATACCAAAACCGGGCTGAACTACTACTCTACCAAAATGTCAATGCCCACTTGACAGCCCAGGTATCTGGCCGTCTCTTCTTTCGGAATCCACCGAAGCCAAAATATGCTCCCCAACCTCAAACATCCTAGCTCACCTCCATGCTTGTGAGAAGCTGCCAATAGATTTGGTCCAATTTATGCCAACTCCAGAGGCCTCACAATAAATGGATAGTGCTCCTCTAACCTGCTCTAGGCTAGCGTGGAATTGTTTCCACTGCTCTAGGCTAGCAGTGGAACTATTGACATAGAGCGTAGTATCTAGGAGCTTCTCCTCCTGCCAAATTGGCAACTTCATCCCTATAAGGCCTAGTGCCTGAGAATGCAAAAAGTATCCCAATTCTTCTACCATAGAAACAAAGAGGTAAGGGTCCAATGGCAGCCTTGTCTCACTGAACAAGAAAGCGAAAAGACCTCGCTAGTGTGGTGTGATCACCTGGCTAGAGATGCCTGTATAAAGAGCTGAAATCCCATCGATCTCTCTAAAAAGCCAAGTCTCTGCATAGTCCCCTCTAAGAAGGAACTTTGTCATAAGCCTTCACAAAATCGAGAAGTAGGATACCAAGAGGATTTGCCTCTTCCCTGTCCCAATAAACTGCCTTCTAGAAGGTGAAGATATTATCTAGGATGTTACGCTCTTGGACAATGCTAGTTTGCATCTCGTGTATGATGTCCAAAAGATGGTGTCACAGGAGCAGACTTAAGACCTTAGACAAGATCTTGTAAGCTATGTCTAGGAGGGTCATTGGTCTCCATTGGCGAACTTCTGACCATCTTCTCCCTTTAGAATCAAGCATATCCAACCTCTGCTTAAGGAATGTGGAAGGGATCCTAAATCAAAGATCTCTTGGCATGCTAATCGAAGGGGGGTGGACATGTGCTCCCAAAAGATCTCTTGGTAGGATAATTGAAGGGGGGTGGAGATGTGCTCCCAAAAGTAGCAGAACAAGGTCGACATCAAACCATCCTCTCCCAGACACTTCTGGGCTGGAAGAGCCTATAAGGCCTCCCACAACTCCTCATCTATGAAGGGTACCTCCATGCATCTGCTAAGACTCTATGAAAGAATTGTAGGGAGCTGCTCCCAAACTACCTCTCTAGTCAGGAGAGTAGTAGCCGAGGCCTCCTTTGACTAAAGAAGCTGGTGATAGAAGGTTGTAGTCATCTCAAGGATCTCCTGGGAGTCTGAAAAGCATCTGCCCCTATGATTTCCTTAGGCACTATAGTTGAATCCCTGTTGATTGAGGTCCTATGGTCTACAAGAGGCTCTTGAGCACAGGCAAGACTCCTGGCGATGGTGGTAGCGGTTGGCCACGGCCAGTCTTTATGTGGCATCTACTCCGTATGGTGGCCACAACTTATGGCTATGGTGGCGCAAAAAGCTGAGGCGAAGGAGGGGGCACACTAAATCATGTCCCCTTGTGACTATGACTTGCAGCTCAATGCTCCCATAGAGAGCACGATGGAGAGGAGCAAGCTAGGGGAGGAGAAGAGGAGGGAAGGGGTGTAGCATGCAGGGAGGCATCAAGTGATATAGGCCTTTATTAGCCCCATATGGACAATTTAATGAAAATTGACTCATGTGCTGCAAAAATTGCTAAAATTTAAGACCATGGTTGGGAGGGGGAAATGGACTTGAGTGTTTTGGTTCAAGATAACCCCATCAAGGACTAGGGAGTTGCACAATTTCTTCCCAACTAGGTGGTATTACGTGCAAATTGGCTCCTATGGTGTACTCTAATGTTTTGGTTTAGCTTAACCCGTTTCCCAACTACATGGTGTTCCGTGAAAATTGGCTACTATGGTGTAAAAAGTGCTAAGAAGGAACAAATTGATTATCTTCGAGGGACAAGTGGATGTGAGTGATTAAATGGAATCAAACTAAGAATACACTAATAAGTCATAGCGCCTTGCACACTCATTTCCCAATTAGATGATCATTACTCAACCCATATGGCCATTTTGGTGAAAAAGGTCTATTTGGTGTAAAAACCCACAATGTAAGCAAGGGTCTATCAAAGGCATGCCCCATGCCAGTCACTCTATTTCCTACAAATTTACATGTTGTAATTTTGATTTTAAAAGTCCCCCTCCATACATGTATATTCCATAATTATATTAGATAAGTATTTTTTAAACCCCCTCTTATTTGTAAATGGCATGTAGGTCCCCCAAATTGAACAAGGTGGCAAATCCACTATGGCCTTGCTTTAATGAAAGGAAGATTAGTTGATGTAGTACTAAGAAGTCAACATTTAATGCCCATTAACATGTAAGGTCAAAGACACTATGATCCTGCTTTAATGAAAGGAAGAGTAGTTGAGGTAGCACTTAGAAAGGAAACCTTTAATGCCCATTCAAAACAACTAATCTAATATAACCAGTCAACTTGACCAACTACACACAAAAATCAATAAGGCCCTCTCCCCTTAGTCCCTTAGCAAGGCCAAAAATTCCATTCTGTTAACGAACCTACCGTCTGACATGTTCTATAATTTGGCCACCCAGGGAGGCATGATAACATCATGGCAAGCCGCAAGGTAGCCATCCCTTGAGTCCTCATGTTTATTGTGGCCATGCACCACTACCAAGCTTAAAGAGTACCCACTCTAAGAACTGTTACTCAAAGAGTGCCAACTCTAATGACCATTACTCAAGCTCAAAGAGTACTAACTCTAAGAACCATTACTCAAGCTCAAAGAGTACCAGCTACTATAAGAACCGTTACTCAATGTTAGGTCCTTCAAAGAGTACCAACTCTAAGAGCCTTTGCTCAAGCTCAAAGAGTACCAACTCAAGGTTAAGTCCTGCAAAATCTTATAACATATCATCATACAAAGCTTTGCTTTGCTTCTTACGGTCCTTCTTCTAGAGCTTCAAGGCTTTGATGGAGGTAGTTAACCTACTATTTAAAACTAAATACTTCATAATTGCCCCTAACTTTCTTCAACTTGGAGCAAGCATGTAAAATTGATAGCTAAATGCACCAAAATCACAATTTGGATCATCATCATCCAAATAACTTAATGAGACCAAATGATAACTAGATCCGAGCAGGTAGCTATATTGACTATAGAATATGTTTTATTTGAATTTCCTAATTTTAGATAATAACTACACATCTTGATTTTAGAAAAGTGAATTTTGCACATAGCAATTTAAATATGGCACATAACACTTTGAATTCTGCATATAGCACTTTGCATTATGCACATAGTGCTTTACATGTAGCACATAACCACATATTTGTGTGGGGTAGAGTTGGCACACTTCCTTTCCAAAAATTATAAGACCAAGGACTGCGCCCTTTCTTAGGGTTCATTTCAATTTGCATTTAGCACAAAGAAATTTGAATTTTGCACATAGAAATTTGAATTTGGCACATGGCACTTTGCATTTGGCTTATAGTACTTTGCATTTAGCACATAACCACACATTTGTGTGGGGGGAGAGTTGGCACATTTCCTCTCCAAAACTTATAAGACTGAGGAACATGCCCTTCCTTGGGTTTAATTTGTATTTAGCACAAAGTAATTTGAATTTTGCACATAGCAATTTGATTTTGGCACATAGCACTTTGCATTTGGCTTATAGTACTTTGCATTTAGCACATAACCACATAGTTATGTGGGGGGAGAGTTGGCACACTTCCTCTCTAAAAATTATAAGACCAAGGAGCGTGCCCTTCCTTAGGTTTCATAAAGATTTGCATTTAGCACATAGCAATTTGAATTTGGCACATAGCACTTTGCAGTTGGCAATTAGCATTTGGCAATTAGCATATAGAATTTTGTATTTGTATTCAACAAACAACAATTTTCATTCATAATATATGCATTTACTCAATTAAAAGAAAAACCAATATGGAAGAAAACTTTACCTTTGAGCAATCAAAAATGATGGGGAGATGAGGATCACCATTTAATTGCACCAATGTAGCAAAGAACAATTGGTCAGAACTAATGGTTCTCGACCTTGCGGTCCCTTCATGTAATGTTGTTGGTCTTGAGCTACATTTTGGAGGCCCTTCATCTGATTCTCTTGCTCATAAATGGCTTGCAATGTATCCCACATGCCTTTTAGTTGACAGCCACTCTCAAAGTCCAATGAACGACTCACGAACTATGAAGAATTTTAGAAATGATATAACTTGTTATTGTATTATATAATTAGATACTTTCTTTAGATTTTGTATATAGCAATTTGTATTTAGCATATAACCACATGTTTTGTTTTTAGAAAATTAAATTTGGCACATTGCAAATGGGCAAGCGCATGGTGCAAGAGGTGGCTCTAGCCACTTTATCTTCTCTTCTTGATTCATAATAGGTCAATTTTTATATTTACTAGTATCTTAAGGCTATCTTAACCAATGAAATTGCTTAAACACATAAAATGCTCAGAGTTGAAGCCATAGAGTGCATTAGACTTGTAGGAATGTCTGTGGACAAAGAGAATCGAAAAAGGAGAGGCAAAGCAAAGTAAAATAAACTTTCTACTAGTCTAGGTCCTAATTCATCAATGCAAAGTTGCATTTCTTTGAAAGGGGGATAAACTGGCTTTCGCTTAAGAAATTTAAACGGATCGCCCAGATGAACGTAGCACTCACTTCTTAAACAATTGCTTTGGCATGCTCACAAAGGTGCCAAAAGCTACATATAAACCTGAAGCAACTGCTCGTTTATCCAACCATTCCAGATAGTTCTCTTCACGAATAATGCTCACTCCACCCTATAAGTAGCCTCTCTATGATCTTGTTGCTCATACACCTGGGATATCATGGGCAGAAGATGCCCGACAGGAATAATGCTTCTCTTACACCCTGAATCCCATTGGCAGCAAAAGTCATGATAGGAATAATGGGGACTTTGGTCTTCGATGGAACGAAGCTAGCATCGACGGCTTCCGGCTCCAGCTCCTACATGGCATTCACAAGCACATGAGATGCCTTGCGAATGCTATGAAGAGGGTGGGCCATGTATTAGAACAGAATGTGTGTCTGAAAGTATTTTACTAAGAAATATTGTGGAATGTCCGTCCAACATTGATACGCCAGGAATTGAACAAGAGACTAGGTTGTCCGAGGCTCCAGTTTTGCCTTGACTCAAAGCAATTCACAACAAGCAACAATAAACGGAACCCGAATCCCATTGGTGGTAGAGGTCACGACAAGAATAATGGGGACTTTGGTCTTTGACGAAACGAAACTAGCATCAACGGCTTCTGGCAGCTCCTACATGGCATTCACAAGCACATGAGATGCATTGCAAATGCTGTGAAGAGGGCGGGTCATGTACTAGAACAAAATGTGTGTCTGAAAGTATTTTACCAGGAATGCCGTGGAATGTCCGTCCATTGCATGGACATTGATACGCTAGGAATTGAACAAAAGACTAGGTTGTCCGAGGCTCCAGTTTTGCCTTGACTCAAAGCAATTCACTACAACCAACAATAAATGGAACCTGAAATTTTCTTTCAAGAGCTGGTTCTCCATCAAATCGTGCGAACTCTGGAACTCTAGGGAAATAAAAGAAGATACTATAGTACTGAGCAAGAATATACCTTCGTAAGGTAGAACACCGTCTTCAACGAGCACCGGAACTTGACAATGCATAACGTAGTCTATAGCATTTGCTGGCTAGAATATTACATGTGGGATCCCAAACTTGTCCGCTACATCTTGTCCCCACGATAGCACATAGTCTTCTATAGTGACAGAAATAGGAAGATCTTCTTTATTTGTCTACTCAATGACAAGCTCCGTTCCAGCCTTCATATTATTAGTCGAAATGAGACGTCCGTAAGGCGCATTTGCGCATGGGAAGAAGGCATTTTCAATGCCCACCATACAGATTTGGGCTCCAAGGTGCTGAGTCAAATTGATTCTCATGTGGAACTGAGAGGCGACGATCTGGGAGTGCAAAGCGGCAATGTGGACAATAGTGATGGTGATTCCTTTTAGGAGGATAAGAGTTTGGAGAGCTACATCATGGGGGTGATATGGGATTGGCAAGGGAAGGAAACAATGAGGGCATGGGCAATGATGGAGATGAAAGAGCGATGGAAACGGTTTAACATTCGAAGGAGTTTCTTGGCATTAAAAAAACTCGTTCGAATGATCATAATCATTCATAAGGCCTGCCTTAGATGTGGAGCATGGAAAAGACAATGGAGAGTTGAGAGAGAGAAAGAGAGAGAGAGGGGGAGGGGCTGTGAGAGAGAGAGAGTAAAGGAGGATTTTTAGGGGAAAGAGAGAGAGACTCGGGATTATGTGAAAGTTAAACTCTAGTTGCATGTGGAATACGTCCAAATATGGGAGAAGGAATTTTTGGAAAATAAAAATCTTAATTTCAATTCTTGAAGATGAGTTTCATTACTAAGGCTACCTTTCAGGCAAGGCAGGCCAACTAGAATTTATATTTTAAATTATGACATGTGGCTCAACAAGAGGCCAAATTTTCAATTCATCCCACAATGCTAGCCAAATTTTCAATTCATCCCACAATGCTACCGGCCAAACTTAAATTCCAATTTGACCATTATCTAATAGCTTTATGATTCCCTTCCTTAACCTGAGTCTCTAATGAGCGAGTGCTAATAAATCAAAACCCCGTTACAATGACCAATATGGTGGACTAGGTGGCAAAGTTGCAATGGCAATCGGAGAAGGCAACCCCCGGGGGCAGCACATGGGTCATAGCGTGGTGTTGGTGGTGGAAAGGAGATTTGCATGATGACGGGTGCCGTAGAATCACGAACCTCCCAAATTTAGCATCAAGGTCGGTGCTCTCGCGTATTCCTACTGTGGCCATTAAAAACTTGGATCTTTCCATTTCGATTGCGCTATGGCTTCCTGTGCTTGCAACGCTTCTTGCCCATGTGGTTACCCTTGCCCCTGCGGCACCAGCTGCAGGTAACGCCCGTTTTGAGTACTTGCGTTGGTTGTTATGGCTATGGGGAATTTCGTGCGAACCCAGTAGGTATCATTCAATTTCTGTAAAAGGATAGGCTGAAGTATAGGAGCGTCGTATATTTACTAGGCTTTGCAGGTGAATCATAGTACCTCTGGTTTTTAAAAGTTTGCCGCATCTGCTTACTAATTTCGATAGAAGGGTTGCGTGTCCAGCTTTTGTTGTTATATATCTAATGGGACGTCAAAATCACGCCAAAAAGAAATAGCATAGTAACAGCTTCCCACAACTCGTCAACCCGTCCTCAAGAGTCACGTATCCTCTCGGCTTGTTGAGGAATGTTTTTGGTAGAGTAGACCTGAACTCTTCTATCCCATCGGCAGGTGCAATGTGAAAGCAACTGCAGGCGACCCTGGGTAGGTGTTAATTTTTTCAAATCAAGGCGTTTTCCTATCGCTTAACTATGCAGGAACTCTCTAATTCGTATTTGCGTTTGCTTTTTGGTATGTGGATGGGGCATGGTGCGCACACAGCCAAGTGGGATTGGCAGGAGCTCCGTCGTCTGTAAGGGCATATTGTAAATGTGGAGAGAACTGCACATGTGATCCCTGCACTTGCAGCAAGCTAAGCGACCCAGCAACAGGCTTATCATACTGCAAATGTGGAGAGAATTGCGCCTGCTCGCCTTGTGATTGTCCGCGAGCAGTTGTTGCTCAAGGCTAAGAACTTGTTGGCAGCTATGCCTCTTTCAGGTTCTCCTTTTGTCCATAGCTTAAGTTGAAAATGCATGTCCCAAAGATAGGTAGATGGATGTCCCAAAGATAGGACGTAGATGGTTGCAAGGGGTGGTCTGAGTGTGTGGCAGCGGGGTTAGAGAATGGGTTCATTCTTGTTTATATAGTTCTCAATGTGATATAAGGGGGCAACTATGTGGATTGTTAGGAGTCCTTTTGTATAGTGTGCATTGTTATAATGGACAACTTGGCATAATTTCGTGTGGCTTTGTTGTATTTATCTTATATTATCAAGAACGTCATTAATTATATTATTACATCATTGCATTTCTCATGTGATCATTCACTCATGCAAGTTAGTTTCTATATACATTGCTAAAGTGGGTAAGAGAAGAGGTTAAGAATCGTCAGATTATTTGGAGTTTTGCTCTATGCTTTTTGTGATGAATGACATGGTTTTGGAATGGAAGGTTATCGTGTTGCTAGTTAGTATATGATAAGTGGATAATAGTACAATGTTTTTTAAGAGCCATGGTTTTGGAATGGAAGGTTATCGTGTTGCTAGTTAGTATATGTTAGGTGGATAATAGTACAATGTGTTTTAAGAGCCAAAGTCTAGTTTTTGCTCGTTGCGTTCGTCAATCGGTTTTCTTAATGATAAGGGATATCAAGGCTAAAGTTCTTTAAGTGTTTTTGTAACTTTTGTAAGATACCTGTTTTTATTGAATAATCCACAAGCATTTGCTCTGTCTTATGTGAAAGTGAAGGTTATTTTGTTTTGGTTAACTATGATACAAGCTAGACTTTCCAACTATTTTCGTGGTATTTGTTGTCATTAAGCCCATGTTCAAATCCTTGTGCTAGTTTTAATATGGTATTATCTGTTTTAGAACTATCATTTTGCAGATTTGTCATGATAAAATAATGGATCATTTTGGCATTTGCAACATCTTTAAAAAATAATTGTGTGTGATCTAATGTCTTGATGCACATTGAAAAATCATAAAGGATTTAAATGGAGGAGATGCTACAGGCTAATCACAAAAAGAGAATGTGGGGTAGGGGAAATTTTTCGAAAAAAGAAAACCCGATCGAGGTGGTGGAGGGTAGTCTGCCAATGCACTGAAGGAGTCTATCGAAACGAATCAAGGATGCCTCAAGGGGCTCAGGGTCAGGTAGGGAGAGCAAGTTTCTAATTATTTAAGATGACTATGAAGCACTCACACATTAGGTCGGGGATAAGAAAAGTGCCTTGTAGTCTAAAGCTCGAGTTAGTATTTTGTCACGGAACATGGGGGGGTGTTGTAGCAAAGTCAAGGAGAGGGGGGGTTTGTACGTGATTCGTAAATTTAAGCCTAGCATTGTGTTGGTGCAAGAGGTTAAGTGTGGATGTGAGGATGGCCTATGGTTGGCATTTGATCAGTTAGGGTATGATGTATTTACAAATCGCCCCAATAAGGGAAGGGGAGGTGTAGCAGTGTTAGCTTGTAAGTTGTTATAGCCTTGAGAGGTTTCATGAGTTAGAGAGGTTGGTGCGAGAGTTTCTGTGTCCTTGGGAGGTTTTGACGTCAGAGTTGCTAGCATCTATGCTCTGAATTTTTCTCTAGAAAGATCGAATGTTAGAAGCATTTGAATTCTCTAGTGACAGCTGAGCACTGGATCTTCGATGACCATTGGAATTGCACTGAAAGTTTGAGCGATTGTTTTCATATGGGAGTTGTTTTGAACAAGAGAGTTAGGAGGGGTTCTGTGGGAATTTAGGTTTGATAGATGCTTGTTGCGATCTTGTGTTTGAAGGCCTATGGGAATACACCTAGAGCAATCGCAAGAAGGGAATTTGGTTTACGGCTAGTCAGCTTGATAGGTTCTATACTTTGGAAGAAGGATGGTGGTTGAGGGGTTCGCTCCATGGTAATTATGTGACAACCACGTCCTTGTTTGACCATGTGCCTATTTTTTTAGAGTTTCAACGTGCCCAATAAGATCGATAGATCGAGAGATATCCATTCAAGTCATCTCGTTCAAATTTAACACTAGCCTGCTCACATCTAAGGAATTTGCAGGCAGATCTGGAGAACCTGTGGCAAGAGGTGGTAGGGCTGGAAGAATCGCTGACTTGTCTTAGAGGTGGGATATGGCTGTTCTTAAAGTGCTAGTAATTGTCAAGGAGATGGATCGTAAGTTCACAATGGAGAGGTGGGTACAACAGGAGGCACTCAAGGCAATCAAAGAATCCCTTGACAGCCGCCATCCAGAAAATCCGAAAGACCGTACTACTATAGCCACCTTGGTGGTGGAGGTGGACTCCACCTTGCAAAAGAGGGAGCTTTATGAAGTAGAACAGGCCTAGATTAAAAGCAGGTAGGTCTCGCTATAGCGGTTGGAGACTGCTCACTGAAGGTCGCCTTCCACTTGATCAAAAGAAATAAAATGAGAGAGGGGGTAGATGCACATGGGAGAGTTGCATTAAGGATAACTTGATGAGGTGATGTGCAGATTTTCCCAGTCCTAGCAAAAGCTACTTGTGAGGCCATTTGATCTTGAAGAGGCTCTCAATTCCTTAGCCAATGATCCCGAAGCCTAGACAGCCTCAACGTGGAATTCTTTAGAGCGTTCTAGGGCGTGATTAGGCAAGATCTTATGGATATGGCCAATGACGCAATAGAGAAGGGAGCACTATCCATGGATGTCAACACCAGTCTCGTGAAGTAGAGTAGGCTTGACGGTGTGGGACTAGAGATGCATAACCATGTTGAATACGTTGTATAAATCATTTCAAGTCATCGGTCCTTTGTATCCAAGATGTTTGTAGTACGGTACTTGATAGGGAGTAGAACGGCTTTGTCAAAGGCCATGACATATACAAGAATATTCTGAACATGGGGATGTCCCTTGACCGTGCATGCGCCTCAAGGCAGAAGGTGGTTATGTTTGGCATTGACCTTGACAAGGCCTATGACAAAATTAGATGGGACTCTATTTTGGTGATCTTAGAGCACCTAGGATTTAATCTAGATTTCCTTAAAAAGGTGGAATGTCTATTTGGAAGGAATGCAAGAGCTGTGATGTGCATCAACAGGGTGTTGTTGGTCGCTTCAAGCTTGGGAGATCCATTAGACAATGGTGTCGATTGGAGCCCCTCTGTTTGCACCACGCACTGCTCCACTCATGACTCTGATTAAGAAGCAAGTCCAGGCCGGGTCGATCAAACGGGTTATCCTCCCATCCGATAACCAACTATGTAGCAACTATTTGCTGATGACACTATCTCGTTCACCCAAGAAGATGTTTGCGCATTTCCTTGAAACCATGAATTTGTTCTGTAAGGCTTCTGCCTCAATGTGTACTTGGTCAAAGATGTTCACTCTCACGACTACCACAGACCCTCCACCCACGTGGATGAATGAACTAGGGGTGCATACAATTCAGAGAGGAGAGATTTTCAGGTATCTTGGAGCCCCGCTCGGTAGTCTAGGTGTCACCTTGTGGGGCAACACTTTGAATGGTTCAAAGCTAGAGTCAAGGAAAAACTAAGAGCATGGAACAGGGTTTTCCTGGGTGGAATGCATGATGCCTTATAGTATAACACATCCTTGCCGCTTCGGTCACCTATGTGACCTCGATATGGCATTTCAAAAAAATGCAATGGCAAGATATTGAAGCACTCTTCAGGGGATTCCTCTTGGTCAAGGAGGGGGGGGGGGGGGGAAGAATGCGTTCTCTCCCGTGGGAGCCCCTAAAGGCCCCGCAACTACAAGGGTCGATAGGACTACCCAACGCAAGGTTAAGAAACATCTCGCTAATTGGTAAGTGATCGCTTGCCCTCTTCGACAGCCAGTCGCCTTGGGTAGAAGTGGTGAAGGATTTCATAGTAAACTCTAAGGGCAAAGGGACAAGAACATGGAGAGGCTAGTACGATAAGTTGATATCGTCGTTCCCTATCCACATCATGGTCTCGGATCTTGTGGGATTGGTGAGTGCATGGAAATCTTGCAGGGTTATGCTTACTTGGAAAGGAAGAAAAGGATTAAGGGGTGTACCTGAGAGTATTTGGTGGAGTGACGCCTTGGATAGGGAAGGTGAAGTCTTTGTAGTATAGGACATTTTGAGCTCCAAGACCCTCTTCAAAAAAGGGTTTAGAGTTTGGAATGACCTATGAACGACCTATGGGACTCACGCAAAGCAGATTGGAGATCAATCGAGGAGCTGAGAGTGGAGGTAACCCTATCTCATGTGGTGAAGTGGATTGCTCAGAGCCACACTAGAACATATCCCTAAAGACTGGCCAACAAAATGTAGTCGTAGTGGACGGGAATCAATGGTTCAGGTTAAAACACTATTATGCAAACTGTCAGTAAAAATCATTTGTAGGTGGCTGTGGGATGTGTGGAAGGGATGCGTGATTGACAAAGCCGAGTTCCTCCTATGTAAATTTATGAATCAATGGATGCCAGTCAGAAGTAAACTGTCCAAAAGAATTTAAGTAAACCTAACCTATGTGTTTTATGGGAAAACTTTGGAAGATTTGAGACATCTCTTCTAGAAATGCCAAGTGGTCATGTTGGTGTGGCGGAACGTCAAATTGGCAATTCAGAATGCTAGGCTGATGGCCAAATTCACGCTAGGGTCTCACTAGGCGATGCCCCTACATGGGGATATGTGGAAGCTTCCCTCGACCCTGGCGACCAGAGCTGGCCGTACATAAGGGCTGCAGCCCTGATTGGCATATGGGAGGTCAGGAACAAGTTTGTGTTCCAACACCAAGCATCTCCCTTATAAACTCGGCATTTTATCAAAAAAGAAAACAAATCCAAGTTGGAGATACCATCTAGCTTTCAAAGATTTCAACAATAGTGTGCAAAAGCTCGCTTGTTGTTGGGAATGGTATCTTTTAGGAGAAAGAGCTATCCATGAGCAAAATAAAAGCCAAGTGTATCCACCTTATTCTATTTGGAAATGTGGTATTGATTGAAAACTTCATTTCTTGCAACTCGATATAAATTACACATGCTCATGTACAAGGGTTCTTTGTTTCTTAATGTGTGTTGACTTAGATACTCTCTATTTGACAACTGGCAAATCACTAAGATAAATAAACTATATGGAAGATCAATTCTTTAAAACCTAAAGTTTTCCCCTCTTTTATTTAAATTAATCAAATAATGAATTCATATTGTGGGAAAACAAGGTGATATATGTGCCTATCAACAATACCACTTTGTAAGTTGTTTACTTATGGTGGTAAACAGTATTATTTACCATATTTATTTGTATGTACATCGTTCCAAAAAAATCACACCCCAAAAAAATATCGCCATTGCCTTCAATTAAACTCCTTTTTGTACTTAAACATCTTGAAAGTTTTTCCACTCCTTGTTTGTGAGAGTATGTCATTGTAGCTTGGATATGCAAACGTGTTGCACTCATGTTGTCTTCTTTTTTTTTCATAGTGTTTATTGTAATTGGCCTCTTTTAGATTGATTTTTTGTATCTAAGTTCTTACAATATTTGACTGCTTTTTTTTTTTGTGTTTTTGAAATTGAGTTATACAAACTTTTCAGACTTTTGGCTTTTATAATAAAGAGTAATTGAGTAGTTTGTATAGCATGCAATGGGAGTAATCACTTTTGTGTACAAGGCTAGCTTGCTTTCTTGTAGATGGTTTACTTTTGTGTACAAGGCTAGCTTTCTTTCTTGTAGATGGTTTACTTACTTGATTGAGATGTAAAAGAAAAATAAAGCAATATGAGAAAAAACAAAAAGGTATAATTGTGATCTATTCCATCACATAAAACTTTCTAACCTTACGGAACTATTCTCACAAAAGTAACAATTTAATAACCTATGCTTTCTTTGATAACAACAAATTAAATTCTTTAAGTTAGTAAATTTTACTATCATAGTTAATAGTATCCCAAAACTAATATTTGGATGCAATTTGTATTTGTGGAAGCTAGTTTACTGTTGCCTCTAAGGCACCAAGGGCCATCAAAATGCTTGTGTGGAGTAGCGGCAAAGCCCCCCTTGTAATATCTTGAGCTTGGAATACAACTTGAGACATCTAGTGGGATGAGGATAGCCAAAATCCTCTCTAGAAGAGATCTAGTCATACTTGTAAAATCAAGATCTAGAGAGAGAAATACTAAAACTAGAGAGAGATACACTAAAAGCCTTCACTCTTTGAGGTACCTTCACAAGTACATTCACAAGGTACATTCACCAATGAAGGGATCCTCATGTATAAATATCTCTCTATGGAATGAAGCCCCCACTCTTGAGTGGCATTGTGTTCAGTACTACGGTGTTCTTGCGCAAATAGTCTCCAACAAGTGTCCATGCTTTCTCATGTGATTGTGTTCACCCTTGCACTCATTCCTCCTCCTCTTTCGTCCTCCTCCCTCCTCCGTTCTCCTCCTCCCTCCTCTTTCCTTCTCCCTCCCACCTTCTCCTCCTAGCTCCTCCCTTCTCCTCCTCCCTTATCGTCCTCCTTCCTTCTCCTCTTCCCTTCCTCCTCCCTTCCTCCTTCTAAACCCTTAACCCCATGAGACTAGCTCTCCACTCCTCAACCCTGCAACCCTCTCTCAACCCTGGACTCCTAAACCCTGGAAGCCTTAGTTACTCCCTCAACCTTATCCTTCTTCTAAACCCTAAAAACCCTTTTTTAAACTCGAACTCCCATGGAGGTGAAAACCTCCACCAAATCCATGTGATCAACTCTTCTTCCTCACCTAGCGCACGCTAGAACTGCTTTCCATGCATTAGCCTACACCTCTGACCGGAATACGACCCGAGGACCTATGCTACACTTGTGAACACCTATGCTACAACAAGCAACAACACAACTGTAGGTGACCAACACCCTCGAACCTTGGAAATGAGAAAAAGAGGTACAATGCCTTTCCCTTGAACTGGATTCGATATGTTATCTGCAGTGTAGATGACGTTCTTATGTCCTTCTAATGGTTTCATCTCTATGAACCATTCTTGATGTTTTGTCATATGAGATGATGTGCCAGTGTCAATGTACCAAGGATCCTAGTCTACTTGATTGACTTGATAACTGCATTTCCCTTTTGAATTGCAATCTATGTCAAGATACATTGTATTAGTCTTCTGCATATCCTCACTTGCAAGAAACATATTCTCAGGTTCATTGGCATAATGACTATGACTTGAATGTCCACCGCAACGATTTCCCCTTCCTTGAAAATTTCCTCGATTATTGCTGGATTGACCGCCTTGGTTGTACTGCTTCTTGCAGCAATCTCTTTCATAGTGTCCAAACTTATGAAACTAGTTGCACTGAATGTTTGACACATTGGTCGATGCATCCCCTCTTCCTTGGAATCTTTTGGAATGATTTCCTCTTGGTTGATGATGATGATGCTGATGCTAATTTTGTTGATGAATTTGTTGCTCATGATAACCACTTTGCTGAAATGATCTACCTCTACCTCTACATCTGCTTTATTTGAAACTGTGAATGCTTGATCATTGGAATGACCTTTGCGTGCACGAATGGCTTGCGTCTTGAGTTCTTCACCAAGTAATACTAACTGTAATTCTTCCAATGTTGGAATTTGCCGTTGAATGGCAATACTCTATACTAGATTCTTGTATCCCTCTCCTAGACCCATTCAGGATGACTTGAACCACTTCTACGAGATTCATGGTCTCTCCTGCTGCTACGAGTTAATTGTTGTAATCCTGGAGGTGTTCTTAGACTCATAGAGAGCTATGAACATATCCCATGCTTCTTTTGATGTCTTTACTATGTTGAGCTATTCTAGCATGACTTGAACCATTTTTGCCGGATTCATGGTCTCCTCTACTCTGCAAGTTGATTGTTGTGATCCTTGATCCTGAGTACGTAAACATGACTAGTTTCATTGCTGTTGCTGAAACTCTCGTTTATCTCGTTTCTCAGTGTGAGAATCTTAGAGGTGTTCTTAGACTCATAGAGAGCTGTGCACATATCCCATGCTTCGTTTAATGTCTTTACTATGTTGAGATGTCCTAGAATGACATCTTGCACATTCTTCTTGATCAAATGATGTGCATATTTGTATTTCTTGTCCCATTCTAGTTGTGCTCGGTCAATGGCAAGATCTATTGCAGGTGCGAACACTGGTGGTGCAGGTGTAGATCCGGCTGCTTATGTTGTGGCAACAATGGTGACCGTGGATGTTGGATCATCCGCCGATGGTCTAGGTGTGACAAAATATGAAGAGGGGAGAGGAGAAGAGTGGAGATGAGGAGAGAGGGCACAGCTAGAGAGCACACCACAAATGACTAATTGTACACTAGATTTAGTTGAAAAAATAGAATATATACAAACCCTTTTAGGGTTAGGGTTAGGGGATCTAACCCTTTCCTTTATAGCACTCTATAAGGTTAGTGCTATGCACATATGATCACGTGATGGTGCTATGCACACATGATCACATGATGTTGAGCATGAACTCTCAACACCTTCCCTCAAGATCAACATCATGAAGTAGGCCTTCCCTCAAGATGATGATTCTGGGGAATCGAAGAAGGACTGAGCATTACATTCCATCACACCCCTTTAATGGGAATGTCCTTCCTCTGCATCAAACTAAGAGCTAGTCGGTGTTTCTCAAATAGCTCTTTACCGAGTGGTTTGGTAAAGATGTCTGCAACATTTTCTTTGCTATCACAATGCTGCAGTGTGATGTCACCAAGTAACACTCTTTCTCTGATGAAGTGCTCTCTGACATCAATGTGCTTTGTCCTGGAGTGATATACTGGATTTTTGGCCAATGCTTGAGCCGATTGATTATCACAGTATATTGTTGTTGGCTTTGACTCATCAAAGTAATCTGTTTCTGACAATAGTCTTCTGAGCCATATAGCCTCACATGCACCTGTAGTGAGTGCTCTATATTCTGCTTTAGTCGAAGACAAAGAAACAGTTGGCTGTTTGTTTGACAACCATGATATAGCACCCTGACCAAGGAAAAATGCATATCCCTGTGTCGATCTCCTGGTCTCATGATCTCCAGCATAGTCACTGTCATAGTATCCATGCAACCGTGGATGACTTCCTCTGTATTCTATCCCAAACTGTCTTGTACCTCTGATGTATCTCAAGACTCTTTTGGCTGCATTCCAGTGAGATTGTTTTGGATTTGCCATAAACTGTGCTAGTGAGCTTACTGCATAACAAATATCTGGCCGTGTGATTGTTAGATATATAAGAGATCCAATGAGTTGCCTATAGTATCTGTCATTGACTGTAGGCTTTTCTGAATCTTTAGTAAGTTTCAAACTCTGTTCCATGGGAGTGGCTGCAATCTTGCAATCTGCCATATGAAACTTCTTCAAGAGACTGTCAACATACTTGAGCTGACTCATGAATGTGCTATCTGAATCTCTCTAGAACTCAATTCCAAGACAATAGTTGCACTAGATGTTTGACACATTGGTGGATGCATTCCCTCGTCCTTGGAATCTTCCTCGGTTGGAATGATTTCTTCTTTGCTGATTTTGATGTTGCTGAGGATGATGCTGATGCTGATGCTGATTTTGACTTTGATTTTGTTGATGATGACCACTTTTCTGATATGATCTACCTCTGTTTCTGCCTTTGCCTCTGCTTCTGTCTGAAGTTGTGAATGCCTGATCATTAGAATGACCTTTATGTGCTTGAATGGCCTGAGTCCTGAGTTCTTCACCAAGTAGAACTGATTGAAGTTCTTCCAGTGTTGGAATTTGCCGTTGGATGGCAATACTCTGAACTAGATTCTCATATCCTTCTCCTAGTCCATTTAGGATTACTTGAACCATTTCTGCAGGATTCATAGTCTCTCCTGCTGCTGCAAGTTGATTGTTGTAGTCTTTGATGCGGAGTACATAAGCATGACCAGTTTCATTGCTGTTGTGGAAACTCTGGTTGATCTGGTTTCTCAGGGTGAGAATCCTGGATGTGTTCTTGGACTCGTAGAGAGCTGCGAACATATCCCATGCTTCTTTTGATGTCTTAACTGTGTTGAGCTGTCCTAGCATGACATCTTGCACATTCTGCTTGATCAGGTGATAGGCATACTTGTCTTTCTTATCCCATTCTGCTTGAGCTCGGGCAATGGCAGGATCTGCTACTGGTGCGGAAACTGTTTGTGTAGATGTAGATCCCGTTGTAGATCCCGTTGCTGGTGCTGTGACAACAGATGGAGTAGAGCTACTGGTGGCTGGATCGGCCAATGGTCTAGGTATAGATCCATCGACATACTCCCATTTGTCCTGAAGCATAAGAATGGTCTCCATTCGGTATTTCCATGTACCGTAATTGGAGTTGTCTAACTTAGCAGATGCCTCCAGATTGAGGTTGCTAGTCGACATGGTGCAAACAATGTACTCAAAAAATGTCGTGGAAAACTCTATATGAATCAACTGCAAATACACTGAAGATGCCAAGTGAAATCTATGTACCGTCGGTGAAGATAGAACTGCAGTATATAAGATCTGATCTGTGTTACAAGGCTTGTGGCAATGATGCCGAGAATAGCCAAGAGGCTTTACAAGGCTGAAAATGATGTGCACAATGCCGTGAGATAGCCGAATAGGCTTTACAATGGTGGCATGTGTGTGTGAAATCAAGTGATATCTGCCCACTGAATCAATCTGCAATGCCTCTGAACTCTGAAGTCTGCTCACTGAACTGATGAACGTAAGGTTTCAGGTAATGTAATGATGTGAAATCGGATGTGAGCGTATGGACTGACTCCGAGTAGGTACTAGTCGGGAATTTCGGGCATGGCTTAGATTGGCAACTTGGGGAAATTCAAAGCGTCCCCTCTATGGCGATCTAGTCTACTCTGATCTAGATCTAAACCAACCGTCAATCGATGAAAGAGCAGCAAATAATTCCTTTTCTTTTGTTCTTTTTAAGTGCTGGGTCAGATGCGTCGATGTAGAGGCAAATGTGCGTGAAGGAAGTGGTTTTGTCGGCGAGGCACAAATGTGAGTGTAACTTGTGCCAAAATGTGCGTGTGATGTAACAAGCGCGTAGAGCACGAAAAATCGAGCGACTTTCCTTTTTGGAGCGCCCTCAAATTCTTCCTAGATCAAGAGATATGACTTGATCTAGGTGGAGGGGCAAAAGGAGTACAAATGGTGCTCAATGATGATGTGTCACTGTGAGTCACATGCAGTGATGATGTGGCACTGTGCTTAGCAAGAGGTGTTCTAGTGAAGCTCTGTGCTGAGGTGGCAGGAGTGTGCACATGCAGTGTGTGCACAGTGTGCTTGGCAAGGGACTGTGCCTGCAGGGGTCAGTGCTGAGGTGGCACTACTGATGTGGCAGAGGTGACATGGCAGTGATAACGTGGCCTGGTGACGTGGCCTGGTGATGTGGCCTGATGACATGGCCTGATGATGTGGCCTGGTGATGTGGCCTGATGACGTGGCCTGGTGATGTGGCCTGATGACGTGGCTTGGTGATGTGGCCTGATGATGTGGCTTGGTGACGTGGCCTGGTGACGTGGCCTGATGATGTGTCACTGATGACGTGTCAGGTGATGTGGCAGTCGATGATGATGTGGCAGATAGGATTGACATGTGGCAATGATGACGTGTCACTGATGATGTGTTAGGTGATGTGGCAGTCGATGATGATGTGGCAGGTAGGATTGACACATGGCAATGATGACATGTCACTGATGACGTGTCAGGTGACATGGCAGTCGGTGATGATGTGGCAGATAGGATTGACATGTGGTAGATAAGATGACGTGGTGCACGGGCCACGTGTCACACTGTGGGAAGCCGGAATCTTTCGGATTCCGTCGTCTTCTCCGTCGATGGAGGCGGTCGGGCGCTAGTCGTCGAGGTGCCTTCGGAGGTGGTTGTGAAGCCGTCGGGTGGCTGTAGAAGGAGTCAATGAACCGTAGGCTTGTTGGAGGCGGCTATGCAGTCCCGTTTGGAGAGGCCGTCGATCGGTGGCGAGTTGGTGGATGCAAGGCGCGAGCTGCTGGTCAATGGTGCTCAGCTTGGCGGTGGCTTTGGCGGCGGCTTGCTGTGCGTTGGGCTTCAACGGCTTTGGTCGCTTGGGGGCACTCGTCGTTGGTTGCGAAGTTGATGAGCAGAGCTGGACATTGGGAGTTTTCGGAGGAGAGCGTGTCGCTGTAGGAGCGGCCGTTAGCGCTTGCCCGTGAACAGAAGTCCGTCGGGAGTTACTCGCTATTGGTACATCAGTTGGAGTCCCCTATCGATGGTGCACCTTGTGGAGACTGTGGGTTCAGGGCACCGATTGCCATGAGCATGGAGGCGGCTCCCAACGGCTGACTATTGAAGCTACTCGGTGGAGTTGCAGGACCTTACATGCACTGAAGGTGTTGTGGACTTAGATGCAGAGCGCTTGGCCCGATTTGCTTGAGCCACTGGAGCTTTCTTGATCTATCATGGCTGTAATTGTAGCCTGTTTGCAAGAGGTCACTGCAGGGCACTGCTTTTCGTTGCTATGGCAGCCGAGAGTCGGAGGAGTAGCCCGTGGATATTTCGTTCAAGTTTCTTCAAGAAGCTCTCTATCTCACATATTCGGAATCAGAAACATCCCTCTCTCATTGAATCTCTTCAAAAGCACTCAAAGATCTCTCTCTTTTCTGAACTTCTCTCAAAGAGATCTATTTCTCTCAACTGCAATCTAAGAACAATACAAGGAATCACTCAATCTCATATAGACGGAAATCTCTGTCAATGAACAGAAAATTCTTCTCAAAGAATGGATGAAGATCTCTCACCAGAAGTGGACTCTCACGGAGAACACTCAAGATAACTCTCAATCTCACAATCTCTCTCGCACTCTCAAGAATCTCAATGTCTCAGCGGAAGACAAGGAAGCTCTGATACCATGACAAAATATGAAGAGGGGAGAGGAGAAGAGTGGAGATGAGGAGAGAGGGCACAGCTAGAGAGCACACCACAAATGACTAACTGTACACTAGATTTAGTTGAAAAAATAGAATATATACAAACCCTTTTAGGGTTAGGGTTAGGGGATCTAACCCTTTCCTTTATAGCACTCTATAAGGTTAGTGCTATGCACATATGATCACATGATGGTGCTATGCACACGTGATCACATGATGTTGAGCGTGAACTCTCAACAAGGTGTAGACCCATCAACATACTCCCAGTACAAGAATGGTCTCCATTAGGTATTTCCATGTGACGTTGTTGGAATTGTCTAGCTTAGCAGATGCTTCCAAATTGAGGTTGCTAGTGGTAGACATGGTGCAAGAAATGCACTCGAACTGCTATGAAAATCAATGTCTGAATCAACTACAATACATTGTCTGTATCAAATGCAATCTGAATTGTGGGTGAAGGTATTACTCCAATATATATCCACTCTCTTACAAGTCTTGTGGCAAATGATGTCAGGAATAGCCAAGAGGCTTTACAAGTCTTAAATGATGTGCATAATGTAATGATGTGCATAATGTTGAAAAATAGCTATGAGTGCAAAATGAACAACTGTGCAATCTGGCCCCTAATGATCAATCGACTAATGCCTCTGAAAACTCTAAAGTTTGTTCACTAAACTATGGAACATCAGGTTTCAAGAAATGTAATGATGTGAAACCACATGTGAGCAAAGGGACTGACTTCGAGTAGGAACTATTTAGGAATTTTGGGCATGGCTTTGATTGGCTTTCTTGGAGTTCTCTCCTCTGAGGATGAACTACGCTACTCTGATCTAGATCTAGACCAATCGTTGAGTGATGAAAAAGCAACAAATAATTAATTTTCTTTGTTCGTTTTAGGTGCCGGGTCAGATGCATCGATGTAGAGGCTAATGTGCATGCAAGAAGAAGATTTGTCTCGCTGAGGCTCAAAAGTGTGTGATACTTGCACCAAAACGTGCACATGATATAACGAGCACATAGAGCACAAAAAACCAAGCGTTTTTCTTTTTGGAGTGCCCTCAAATTCTACCTAGATCAAGAGATACAGCTTGAACTAGGTGGAGGGGCAAAAAAGGGTGCAAATTATGATGTGGCACTTAGATTCATATGCAAAACTGTGCTAAGCAATAGGTGTGCCTCTGGAGCACTAATCACGTGTCAAGAGGGTGCACATGTAATGTCTTTGGAGTCACTGATGATGTGGACCTATGACTTGGTCAAAGCTGATGTGGCAGTGGTGGTGAGTTTGCATGCAAACATGATAGAAATGATGATGTGGCTTGGATGAAGTGGCGTGGTTGATGTGGCGTGACATGTCAATCATGATGACCTGTCACTGTCAATGGTGCCATGTCAGTAGGATTGGTCCTACTGATGTGGTAGATAAGGCTTGTGCCACATGTTAGATTCTTGTGGTGCCATGTGTCATGGAAGTGGACAACCCCTAGGTGATAAGATTCTTTGGAATCTTTTGAAGATTTTGTCTCTCATCTCTCAAACTCTCCCTATCTTTCTCTCAAAGCATCTCACTCTCACAATCTCTCAATGGAATGAAGTGAAGAATGAATCTAAATCTCTCTCTCTCAAGAATGATGGAAATATCTAGCCAACTCTCTCAACAGAAGTAACTCTCACGGAAGTAGACTCTTATGGAGAACACTCAAGAGAACCTCTCGATCTCTCAATTCATACAAATCGCAATGCCATAGTGGAAGACAAGGGAGCTCTGATACAATGAACAAATACGGAGAGAGTAGAGGAGAAGAGTGGAGATGAGGAAAGAGGGAACAACTAGAGAGCACACCACAAATGACTAATTTTACACTAGATTTAGTTGAAAATGTAGAATATATACACCATATCTTGGTGATCCTTCCCTTGTAGTACGCGAACTCCATAGTGTCTCTGCTCAATTTGTAGGTAGCCAGTATCAAATCATTTCTTCAAAGAGACAAACATACCATCCCTCAAAAGATATGGCTCGTTGAAAGAGGTGACTAGTGATTTGAGCATCTACCGGCGCATTTGGATTGAAAATGAGCATGGGTGAATGGTCATCAATTGTGAGGGCCACCCCCAGGATGACTACGAGAGCATCACTGTATTTGCTACTTTCCTTGAGTTTTTTGCCATAGCTTCCTCGCATCTTTGATGCATGCTTGTTCAAAGCACTGATTAGTGTTTCTTGGCTTGACCATTGGACCTTGGAGTATCTATTTATGAGGGGCCAATTGCGAGGTGCATCTTCCTTCTCTGGATCATGTTGCTTGGCATCCCATTTGTATTGCGATGACAGGGTATTGCTTCGAATGTGGGATTTGCTCGAAAGGATGATAGTGGTAGTACGTACTCAAAGCTGTACTTTTCTTTGAGCAACTTAGGCCTATACCATGCTGGTTGTGGTTCCAATTTGTTGCTTATGTCTAGAGTAATCTGCGCTTGGCAAATGTTCACGAAAATTCCTCCAAGATCCCATCCTCCTCTTGATTGCATGTCTGGGTATTGCCTCCAAAAGTCACCTATGGGATTCTCCGGCAGTGGAATCCTATTCGTTTCCATATTCAACTCCCATGTGGGTGTTTGGTTTGGATAATCCCAATTGTGAAGCTCATTGTTGTAATCATTGTCGCTGCCTTCCATTGAAAATTCATTAGAGATCTAAGGGTATGTTGTCGTGGCAGAGAGGAAGAGGTTATAGGGGACATACAGAAGGTGGAAACAAGTAGTGAATGAGAGGAGGGAGGAGGGATGTTGGTAGGACGTGGAGGAAAGGGAGGATAAATGGATTTAGGAACTTGATAATCCTCAAGAGAAGGATTTTCAAGTGGTGGGAAAAAGTTTGGTGTTACTGGATGGTAACATCAGGATTGTTGGATTAGAAAGAAGTGTTGTGAGGCATGGGCAAAGAGGTATGGTAAGGAATAGTGGTTAGCATGGATTTCAAGAAATGTACAGAGGATGTTACTAGAGTTATGGAGGGAGGTGAGAAGATCAGAGTAGAGGGTGGTGAGATAGGGAAGATTGGATTGAAGGTAGACCACATATTCATCAGGAAGATGTTTATCAATTTTTTTAAAAGGCAATATCAGTTCAATGTGGGAATCGTGGGAGGATATCCCAGGGAGATTAATGTTGTAGTAGGGGTAAGATTCCTACTACAACTCAAAGAGGAGGACTTCCCATTAACCATTCATACAGAATTATGGTATCTGGTCTTAACTATATGAGATTTGTGTGTACTAGATAGACAAAATACATTCTTCTCATCCTCATCCATTTTTTGGCATAATTCCTTTAGGGTCTTATGGCTCAATGACTGCATGTAGTATTAGAGCTACAAGTGGTTGCACTGAATGCGAGCTTGTCCTTGGAGATGATCCGCATCAACTCAACACCATTCTCCCTAATGGTCTTAAGAGCTAGAGCCATTACCTAGGATCACTAGCATTGAAAAAGAGCCATTCTTGGGGTTATTAGAATTGCACAAGAACTATTCCCAACCCTCAAAAACATACTCAATGTCTCATCTACTTAGAATGGCACTAGAGAAATTTTCCATAACTCTATTCAGAGTTAAATGCTTCTCATCATAGCCATAGTGTAGAAAGGATATTGGGCCATCCTTTACACCCTTAGGGAAAATGGGAAAAGATCCATACCATCTCTAGGGTCACTATATGAAACCCACTATTGAGGTAGAATGGAGCTGGTGTCATTCTAACAAGAAGATATTCCATACACCTTTTAAAACCATCCAATCTTCACAACTCTTTACTTTCATCAAGGGAGGTTCAGACCTCAAAAAGGGCCTCATAAGGAGAGGATAAGGGAATGGGTAATCTCCTTAATTTTTTGGGGGGAAATCCCTTGGTCTGATTAGAAGGTCTGATTAGAAAAGAAAGGATTTTATAGTATCAAAACTAATTTGTGACTACTTGTCTCCCTTGGATGTTTCAGATCCATCAAGGATGGTTGCAAAAAGCTGATCCAAGGGACCAAATGGCTCACAAATGGTGCCTAAATTAGGTCCATTAGATCAATTTCCATCCAAGGTTGGCAACTACCGCTTGATTAAAGATGTTGAATCACATTATGCATCTAAGGCTGACAATGGCAAGGCTTTGGGCTATAGCAAAAACATGCATTGACATGTGTCACCATGTAATAGTAGGTGGTAGAGTACATTAATTAGCCACACGAGTTTAAGTGTTGCAATAAGATCTTGGTATATTGTTGTGGTGCCTTGTAGGAACAGATCTTGTGTTAATTAATCCAAATGAAGTTGAAGTTCCAATTCAAAAATTCTTGCCTTTTGGTTCTGCAGCTCTGTGCTCTGTTTATTATGCTTACCAACTGATGTGGTGTAGGCAAGCTTTTGTCAATTGTGTCAACGAGTTGATCATCTTTTGCCTACAGATTCTCTTTTAAGAGCATGATTTCTTTTTTATTCTCATTACAAGAGGCTTTCATTATGTGGAAGGACTTCTCTGCCTCTTCTTTTTTGCTCAAGTATTCAGAAACCTAAAGGTGTTTGTAGATAAATCGTTGCTTGTTGTGCATCCTTTTGACTTCTGCTAGATCCTTATCCTATGTGGTTGAGGCAATAAAATTGTAGACTTATCAACAAGATTGTCTTGCAAAGCTTGAAGAGGAACTCGATCCGGTTGGCTGGTGAAGTCAATTTAAGATTTGGATCCCTCTTGGATTTCTTCCCTTGAGTCATTCTTCTTTGGTTGATGTGGTAGCAATTTTGAACTGAGTTGCACTATTTTTTGGCATAGTTCCACATTGTCAACCTCAATATAACGCTCTAGGTGTTGCCATTCATGGCCTCCACATTAAGTGCAAGTTGGGTCTCTATTTCCCATTGAGGAGATAAAAGAAATGCATCAAAGTCTTCCATTTATTGGGTTGAGCGGGGTGCAGATACCTCTTCTTAATATATTTCATATCCAATGATAATGGCCAGTAGATGGCAATGTAGCTCTTGCCATTATGGGTTGTGGATACATATTTTATTAGCAACAAGGATATCTGTTGACTCCAATCCTGTATTTTGTCCCTGCCAAGGAGTGTAAGACTTTTTATGAGATAAGATGTTTTCTCACTCCTGTATGATTGAGCATTTCAGCCATGAACTTGACTGCTTCTTGGCATACTGGATCCAAAATCATATCATGGCAGATTCCATTGCATTGGGACTTTGTGCCAGGTGGGAACAATTCCTCAATTTTTGAGAACATTGAATCCATATGTTTCATTGGATAGTCTTTTTGTGACTTTGGACATTAGAAAGCTTCCTTGATTGTAGATCTATTGAGGTAGATTTGGATAGGGTTTTTGTTATGCATGATTGTGCCATACTTTACCTTCTCCAACTCGCTGCTTTGATATGAGGTAATGAATTGAATTACATAGTCTATCATAGCAGGTGTTGGTAAGAAGGATTGTAGCTTTTCAAAAAACGTTCCTAGACCCTTGGCCTAAAAAAAATTTGCATGCATCAACTGATATGTCATATGTTATGACGTGCGGCGATACAAGCTGTATTGCTCTCTCTATTGTGGGGTCCTTGTTGGTTGGGGCATCAAGCTAATTTGAGATTGCATCCTATATAGCTAACAATTCGGCATCATGTTCCCTTATCTCCCCAGTCTCTAACTCTTGTTGCATCTCTCCTTGCATGGTGCATCAATTTCTACATCACTGTGTTGGCTCTTTCCCACGACTTCGGCATGAAGAGAAGGGTATTCTCAGTATGCAGGGTTTCGAGGCTTTTTGTCACCTACAGCTATATTGGGGTTGTCGTTTGTAGTATATGCATAGCTTAGGACCTTGAGTCGAATTCCGGTGAGAGACGTAAGCTTAAGTGTGGTAAGCCAACATAGTGCATGCATGTGTGAAAGGAACATGCATCATCATGGTTGAAGTAATCAAGGCTTTTGCCTTCATTGGGGGTTGAAGGGTTTAGGAGGAGTTTAAGGTTTAGAAAGAGGTTCCAGAGTTTAGAAGAGGTTCAAGGGTTAGAAGGAGGGTCCAAGGTTTAGAGAGAGGTTCCAAGGTTTAGAAAGAGGTTCCAGAGTTTAGAAGAGGTTCCAGGGTTAGAAGGAGGATCCAAGGTTCAGGGTAGAGTACATGGTGGAGAACTCGTGTCTCTCATAGATCATGGAGGTTAAGGGTTGAGGAACTAAGGGTTTAGGAACTAAGGGTTTAGGGGGAGCATAGGAGTGGGAGAGGAAGAAGGTTTAAGAGTATAAAGGAAAGAAGAGACAAGGGGAAGGAGGAGGAGGAGGAGGGAGGAGGAGGAGGAGGAGGAGGAGGGAGGAGGAGGAGGGAGGAGGAGGGAGGAGGAGGAGGAGAGGGAGAGGATTGATTGCAAGGTTGGAGGAGAGGGGAGGAGGAGTTGCAAGGTTAGGACATGCTTTTGGATGTGGAGTGCAAGGAAGCATGGACACTTGAGACAATTGCTTGGAATACCAAAGTAGAACTCAATACTATGCCCCAAAGAGTGTGGGCTTCATTTCATTATGGGGTATTTATACAAGTTTAAGAGCTTCTCTCTTTGCATGTAGGAATTGTAAGACATTCTCTCTCTACATGTAGAACTTGCATATAGAAGTTGCATGTAGGAGTTGCATGTAGAACTCGCATGTGGCATGTTGCATGTAGGAGTTGCATGTAGAACTCGCATGTAGAACATGCATGTAGGAATCGTATGTAGGACTTTCATGTAGAAGTTGCATGTAGAACTCACATGTAGAACATGCATGTAGAAATCGCATGTAGGACTTGCATGTAGGAATTGCAAGTAGAAGTTGCAAGTAGAACATGCATGTAGGAATCGCATGTAGGAGTTGCATGTAGAACTCACATGTAGGAGTTGCATGTAGAACTCGCATGTAGGAATTGTATGTAGAACTTGCATGTAGAACATGCAAGTTGGATTTCTAAGAGGGATTTATTCCTAGCCTTGTGCGAGTACAAGCAGAGCTTTGCTGCTACTCTACACACACATTCTGTACTACCTAAGTCCATGTTGGCACAGAGACAACATACTCTCGGATCCATTTGATTACCCATCCTTAGGTTATGGCTTATGTTGATTTCAGAGTTGGGATGCCATGTGTGTAACCCACTGGCTGTTGAGCTTGTGGCATGCGAGTCATTCCTGCTATAATGTTTTTGCACCACCATACAATTTGTGGTCTGTAGTCAAGAAGCTTATCTCCTCTTGAGGAGGGGTAAACGGCTATGAATTTCAGAGGGGATCGCATTGCTAAGGCTGTGGACTTTGCCATCGAATCTTCTTGGGGAGAGGTTTGGCGGGGGTCTCATTGTTGAGGCTGGCATTTCTTGCTATCTTGCATACTTGTTGGATGCGATTGCACCCGTATCATTGAGCTTGTAGATAAGTTTATATGCAAGTCTGATATTTTTGCATTTAAAATGCAACTGTGATGTTTGGCGGGGGTCTCGTTGTTGCTGAGGCTGCAGATTCTTTTGCCAATTCATCTTGAGTTTTGGCATAGCTTCTTGTCCTACTTGTGGATTCATTGCATGCTTTGAGAGTATGGAATGAAAGTGTGTGATACTATTATTGATGCAATCTATTATGTGCCTTTGCAAAATCATGTGAGTGCACGTGATGTGTCAATTAGGTAGGGACTAACTATATGCTTATTTGTGGGATTTAATAGGGAAACTAAGACTCAATCATCCCTAATACAAAATCGATTAGGTCTTCCTAAACGAGCAAAAACATGCATATGCTAGTGAGTGTGCATGTAACAATATAGTGCAAACTATATGTGCAAAAGCATGCATATGCTAGTGAATGTGCGTGTAATAATCTAGTGCAAACTATTGAAGACTTGGGGTTCCCAAAACTTCATTATTGTCAGGGATGGCTTGCGTGTTGATGTTGTATCGCTTCAATCGTGGTTCCCGATTATGGTTGTGTTGAATTGGACTCCATCCAATGTTTTTAGCAACACAGCTTGAACTTCAGATTCTTTTAGTGGTCTTGGCATTGCTATGGGGACACTGCCACTTGTGTAATTCTTGAAGTACTCCGACACTTCTTGAAGATTAGCCTCCGATGGTGTTGAACTAGCCTGACATGAACCAATTTGTTTGGCTCTTGGGGACCTTTTTTTGCTTTGTTTTTGCATTCTCTTGATCAATCTTCATACGCACATGTGGCTTATGCTTTTGAAACTTCTTATGTTGGGAACTGTGGGGTAACTTTTCCACTAGTAAGGTGTTCCCAAGTAAGGGTTCATTTGCTGCACATACTCCGTTCAGTCCTTGGACCACCATTCAAGAGGTGGTGGTTCTGATTTTAAGGGAGCTGGCTTTGCAAGATACAATTCGACAATCCTTGTTTGGACTCATTTGAATTCATTGAAGTGTTTGGCCTTGGCTTTTCTCTGCGATTTCCTCTGACTTTCTTGTAGGATCTTTTGCTATTATTCATCTTTGGAGGTTTTCTGGGAGCTCGACTGCCATTAGGGCATGAAGAATGGCTAGGTCATTGTCAAAGATTTGATCTTCCATTTTAGCATTCTCAGCCTCAGTTTCAAGGTCCCAAGGAAAATCTAAGTCATCATTGGTATGGGTACCTTCTTCAGGTTCATTATCCCAAATCATCAATCGGAGGTCACGGCATAAAGATATGAGCAAATTAGTGCAAAACGAGGCCCACACAAGGGTTCAAATGAGTGACTACTAGGGATGCCAAAATGGTGTGCAATGGGCTGGAAAATTGCCCCATAACATGATGTCTCCATGTGTCAAATCTTGGTTCAAACAGGGTCCATTTTTGGTTCGAAACGGGTGTGATACGAAGTGTTGAAGTAGGGGTAAAATTGACCTTTTTTTTGTGTGTGGGGTGGGGACTGTGAAGATAGTGGGAGAGAAGGAAGGAGTCTCACTTGCGGCTTTCTCACATACACAATGGGGGAATACACACAAAGGTGGAGGCTGAAAATAGTTTTCCTCTTCTTAATTGTGAAAGCCAAAAGAACTCTAGTACAAAGAAATAGAAGTACCCTATATGTGGGTCTCAAACCAAACTCAGCTAACTAAGGTGGCATACTAATTGAGCCACAAACTAGAGTACATAAGGATATCTATCATCCAGCTATTATTCATGGGCGGTATACCAACTGCATCTGCAGCTAACAAGTCAGAGACATAAATGCACAACGGTCACCCTGGCATATCACGAGTGGAGCTCGATATCTCAACACTCCCCCTCGAGCTCAATCCTAATTCCTGCACACCAAGCAAGTCTCTGAACTTGGGCAGCTTCTCTGTGCCCAATGCCTTCATGAATATGTCAGCTACATAATCCTCTATGTTGACATAAACTAGATCAATAAGACCTAGTAAAACCTCTGCACATAGTGATAATGCACATCAATGTGCTTTGTTCTAGCATTATAGATTGGGTTATTTGCCAAGTGTATACTGCTCATGTTGTCACAATAAATGAAAACTGATCATAAAGTAGCTTATGCAACCGAGCTACCTCACATGCAGCCATTGCTGCACCCTTGTACTCAGCCTCTGTGCTCGACAGCGCAGCTGTAGGCTGTTTCTTGCTACTCCAAGTGACTGCAGCACTCCCAAAAGAGAACACATATCCACTAGTAGATTGTCTATCAGAAAAACTACCAGCCCAATCAACATCAATGTATCCATGCAACTGTATCTGAACCCCAATCTCATAAAATAGTCCATACCACAATGTGGACTTCACATACCTAAGTATGTGTCTAGCCGCATCCAAATGCAGTTTCCTTGGAGCCTACATAAACTGACTTACCAATCCAACAGCATAGCTCAAATCTAGCCTGGTAATAGTCATATAAATCAAACTTCCTACTATGCACCTGTACGTAGTAGGGTCTTCCAGAAGCTCACTTGCATCTGCGCTCAACTTCACATTCTGCTCCAAAGGAAGTGAAATAGGCTTACAGCCTGTCATCCCATATTTGGATAGCATATCCAATCCATACTACCTCTGCAAGAGCCGTATCCCACTTGGTGATCTAATCACCTCAATGCCCAAGAAATAATGCAGCTCTCCCAAATCCTTCATCTCAAACTTCTGCTTCAATAGCATTTTCACATGAAGGATATCTTCATCACTATCACCTGTGATGATCAAATGATCAACATAAATGACAAGTAGCATAATACCTTTCTGTGTTTTTCTCACATAAAGTGAGAAATCTGCCTTGGAAATCTGAAAGCCAATAGTGACAAGATACTATCCTATCTTGTCAGACCATGCTCTAGGTGCTTGCTTCAAGCCATACAAGGCTTTCTTCAACCTGCAAACAAACTCAGCATGAATATCATGAACATAACCTGGTGGCTGCTCCATAAAGACCTCTTCTTGCAAATCACCATGCAAGAAGGCATTCTTTACATCCATCTAATGTAAAGACCATCCCTTTGATGCAGCCATAGCAATGACTACTCTTACGGTTGCCATCCTTGCAACTGGACTGAATGTTTCTTCATAATCAATGCCATATGTCTGTGCATACCCCTTGACAACTAATCTTGCCTTGTATCTGTTCACAGAACCATCTTCATTGTGCTTCACCTTATAAACCCACTTATAGCCAATTGCATTCTTGTCTTTAGGCAAAGGCACCAATTCCCATGTAGCATTTGCTTCCAAGGCATCCATTTCTTCATCCATGGCTTTCTCCCATTTTTCTTTTCCCATGGCTTGCTCAAAAGAAGTGGGTTTTGGTTCATGTATCACTTTGACCATATAGGCATAGTGAATGGCTGTCAGTCCATCATATTTCAGCCTATCCACAGGATACCTAGCTCTAGTAGACCTGCACAAAATAGGCTCACTTCTAGGTGCTCTCAAAACATCCCTGGTCTTCCTTACTCCAGGTATAACAACAAAAGGAATACCCAACTCGTTCTCAATGCTCTGTTCTAAGCCATCGGATTCACCATCCACATAAGAGTGACATGCATTCACATCAAACATGGGCTGATCTACCTTCTCTTTTCCTTTTTGTGATACCTGCATACCACTATCTGCATTGCTTTGAGGAGATTCTCCTGATCTCAATCTGCCAGTCCATGGCAAAGTATGTGAACCACTGCTAGAGGACACTATAGGTCCACTAATATTTTGTGATTGCTGTTATGAATTCTATGTAGCATTACCATTTTGTGCATCTACATCATCAATCACATTTACTGGTTTATACTAGCTACTCATCTCATCAAAAACAACATCTCTGCTCACTGTAAACTTACGAGTAGAAGGGTTATAGCATCTATACCCTTTTTGCTACAGAGAATAACCAATAAAAATGCACTTCTTAGCTTTTGGATCCAACGTGGACCTCAACTCATCTGGAACATGAACATAGGCAATGCAACCAAAAATTTTCAAATGAGAAATATCTGGTTTCCTACCAGTATACATCTCCTCTGCCATCATGCCATGTATTGCTGCAGTGGGAGTCCTGTTCATTATGTAAACTACTGTAGCAATTGCTTTGGCCCAATAATAATCTGGTAGGTCTTTTTCATTTAGCATGGCCCGAGATACCTCTCCAATATGCCTGTTTTTCCTTTCTGCAAGTCCATTTTGCTGTGGGGTATGACTGCATGAATATTGTTGCTTTATGCCATGCTCCTGCAGGAACCTTGCAAACTCATTTGAGAGGTATTCTCCCCCTCCATCTGACCTTGGCATTTTATTTGCAGGCCTGTTTCTTTTTCAACCAAAGCTTTAAAAGCTTTGAAATGCCCAAACACTTCACTTTTCTTTTTCATAAAATACACCCAAACTTTTCTATTGTAGTCATCAATAAAAGTGACAAAGTAATGATAGCCTCCAATAGATGCAGCTTTAGTAGTCCACACATCAGAGTGAATTAATTCCAATGTCTTCTTACTCTCTTGAACATGTCTAGGAAATGGTTTCCTTGCCTTTTTTCCGAATTAACAAACTTCACATACCTTATGCATTTCTGCAACCTTGAATTTAGGCAATCTTGCAACAATATTTTGGGCCTGCATAGATTTAAGTCACTGTACATTAACATGACCAATGCGTTTATGCCAGATATCAATATCTGCAACTACACTAGTCCCATGTGCAAACATTGCTGCACTCAGTCATGCATGTCCGCATCCAACGTAAACATCCTGCCCTTCTTCTTTACTTTTGCTATCAAGCGACTGTTATTTTTCATATCCTCAACAAAGCATCCATGAGGATTAAATCTGTCTTGCAAGCCTTGCTCAACCATTTGACCAATAGAAACCAGGTTCTTGGTGATATTCGGGACATGAAATACATCAGATAGGTATTTCTTTTTCCCATCCTACATAGACAAAGGAATTTTACCAATCTGCACAATAAGATGTGCAGTATCATCACCAGTCTCCACAAATTTTGGTCTTTCCATTTTCCTTGCATCCTGCATCCATTCTACATGACCTGTCATGTGGTTTGATGCACCTGAGTCAACATACCACACATCATTGCTTTCTTCTGCACTTGTCACAGAATTGGTCATGTGCTGCACCATAAACAGATGCTCATTTCTGTCCTCACCCTGTCTACTAGAAGATGCATAATTCCGTTGCTGCAATTTTCCATTCATGATGTCATTCTACTTTTTATAGCAATCTTTAGCTATATGACCTATTTTACCATAGTAGTAGCATTCAACATTGCTATTTGCATTTTCGCCTCTCTGCCATCCACCATGACCTCTTTGGCTCCCCCTGCCTCTAGAGTTACCATGTCCTCCTCCATAGGACTAGTTTTCTTGAGTTTGCTGCATATTCTGATTTCTACCACGGCCTCTAGATCAACCTGCTCTACCTCTGCCTCTACCTCTTCCAGCATTTGAGTAGAAGACAGTTTCTTTTGAAGTTCCTCCTGAAGATGCACCACCATTTCTCTGCTCTTCAGAAATTAGAAGAGCAAACAACTCCTCAAAATCATGAAATTTTTCACGGACGATAATGGATGTCCAGAACTGTGCATAATCCTTTCCTAGAAGTGCATGCAATTCTCCAGATCGGCCTGCTCTACCTTTGCCTCTACCTCTTCCAGCATTTGAGTAGAGGACAGTTTCTTTTGAAGTTCCTCCTGAAGATGCGCCACCATTTCTCTGCTCTTAAAAAATTAGAAGAGCAAACAACTCCTCAAAATCAAGAAATTTTTCACGGACGACAATGGATGTCTAGAACTATGCATAATCCTTTCCTAGACCATTCAAGGTCACAGAAACTAAATCATCATCTTCCACTGGCAACCCAATGGAAGCAAGTGCATCTGCAATTTTCTTCACCTTCATGTGGTAGTCATTGATGCTCATATTTTCTCTCTGCACATTGTGCAACTCCTGCTTGAGCTGCATTTTCTTCGCTTGCGTATTTGTGCTGTGTACATTTTTGCCAAAGTATCCCATGTCTCCTTTGGCGTACTTGCATCCTGAATATGCACAATCATAGAATCTAAAATATTGATAGACAGCTAGTACATAACTTTTCTGGCTCTCTCACACCATCCTTTAATGCCTGTATTTCCTATTGATTGGGAACATTAGGAAGAACTGGTTCTTCTTCATTTCCTATAATGAACTCCCAATAGCCTTTTCTCATTAGGAAATTTGTCATTCTAAACTTCCATGCTTGGAAGTTGTTCTTGTCAAGCTTTTCAATGACAATCTATGCAAGAGAATCAGACGCCATTATAGAACACTGCAAAATATTCTATCACTGCAAAAAACACAGCTTCTACCTCACAAGGCAAATATGCAAAACTGACAAAAGTGGTATTTGACCACACAATCACTTCCTAGTGACGAATTTGCATGAACAAGCAATAAGGATGATTCTGTAACTCCCAATATCTCTGTGCATAGGCATATGATGCAATTTCTATGGCAACTTTTCACCGACCTGCAGAGTAGTGGTCGCACAGCAAAAATAGGGCCTTTTTCTCAGTGCTTGTGGAGAACTTCTGCCTCCAAAACGGGCCCCAAAATGGCCTCGAATCAGAAAAATAAAGTCACCAAGGGCTATGCCCCTACTCGCAGCATATACTGCCCTCTCGCCACACCGCGAAGGGTGTCTCAATCTGAGACAATGCACTCTTGCACTTTTTGGCTGTGCTACCTGTAGAGAATTGCTCCCAAACTCGAAAAAGGAAAGCAACACTGGTCCTCTTACCAGGACACCGCGAACTTGGTTTGTTTTCTTGAGCTCCTTACCACGAACCAGGCTTTGATACCATGTGAAGATAGTGGGAGAGAAGGAAGGAGTCTCACTTGCGGCTTTCTCACATACACAATAGGGGAATACACACAAAGGTGGAGGCTGAAAACAGTGTTCCTCTTCTTAGTTGTGAAAGCCAAAAGAACTCTAGTACAAAGGAATAGAAGAACCCTATATGTGGGTCTCAAATCAAACTTAGCTAACTAAGGTGGCATACTAACTGAGCCATGAACTAGAGTACATAAGGATAGTTGTCATCTAGCTATTATTCATGGGCGATGTACCAACTGCATCTACAGCTAACAAGTCGATGACATAAATGCACAACGGTCACCTTGGCATATCATGAGTGGAGCTCAATATCTTAACAGGGATGGGGGCCTTAATCTTAAGGTTTGGTGTGAATGGGCTTTAAGTCTAACTGAGGGGTAGTAACTAACCCAGCTCAATTGACCTAACTGGCCCAATTAGTCTAACTAACCTAACTATCCTAACTATCGAGTTACTATAACTAGATAGTTTCTTTAGCTAACCTAACTAGGTCCATTTCATTAAACTAACTAGAGCTAACTATAAGTTTAACTAATTGAAGCTAGTTAAACTAACTAGAGTGGGTTAATACTAACTAAACCTAGGTCAATAACCTAACCTAACCTGTCAGGCTAACCTAGCCTATGTTAAACTAACCTAGCCTAGGTCAAAACTAACATAGGTTAACACTAACCTAACTATAGTTAGTTAGATGGTTAGGTTAGGTTAGGGTTGTTTTTTTTTAATAAAATTTAAACAAAAATAAAAATTTGGGGGGGGGGCAGTTTCGCGAATGGAGACGGGGGGTTGGAGGTAAAGGAGAGTGGGGAGGGGTAAGAGTAGGAGGGGAGGGAGGATGGTAGGAGAGAGGGCAGCAGGTCGGAGGGAGCAGCGGTTGGCACAATCGGGGGCGCGCAGAGAAGTAAAAGGGGAGGAGGCATTGAGGTGGGCAGAGGAGGCAAGGCAAGCACCGTCGCTGGCGATTGGTTGCATCGCCCTTGGCGAGCGCTATGTGCGGGCGCCTTGGCTACCTTACAGCCTTGAGACTAAGGGCTTAAGCCCTTAGTATTAAATAATTGGTTCACGGTCGATTAAGGAGAGGAGGAGGGGTGGGTAGGGAGAGGAGAGAGAGAGAGAGAGAGAGAGAGAGAGAGAGAGAGAGAGAGAGAGAGAGAGAGAGAGAGAGAGAGAGAAGAGGGAGGGGGAGGGGGGGAAAGAGAGGAGAGAGAGAGAGAGAGAGAGAGAGAGAGAGAGAGAGAGAGAGAAGACAAGAGAGAGGGGGCTAGAAGAGAGAGGGGGGGTTGGAATGGAGGGTGGGTGGAGAGGGGGGGGGAGGAGATAGAGGAGGGGGGGGGAGATAGAGGAGGGGGGGGCGGAAAGGGGGTGGAGATGGAGGAGGGGGGGTGGTGGCAGAGGGGAGTTGGGGGGTTGAGATGGAGAGGGAGGGGGGGGGAGGGGGGGGGTGGAGAGGGAGGGGGGGGGAGATGGAGGGGGAGGGGGGTTAGGGGGAAGGGGGTGGTGGTGGTGGTGGAGGGGGATGGAGGGTGTGGGGTAGAGGGGTGGGGGATTGAAGGGGGGTGGAGGGGTGGTGGGGGGGTGGGGGTGGGTGGAGGGGATGGACGGGGGGGGGGGGGTAGAGGTGGAGGGGGGCGGGGTGGAGGGGTGGAGGTGGAGGTGGAGGGGATGGAGAGGGGGGGGGGTTGGGAAGGGTGGAGTGGAGGGGGAGGGGAAGAGGGAGGGGGCTAGAGGAAACTTAATAGACAGAAAACTTTGATGGAAATCCAAAGGGAGGAAGAGATGGTCACCTGAACACTCTCCAAGTCTTTCTCGATGTAACGAGATTGTTGAGGACGAATGGATGGTGGGTGGATGGCTAGGTTATTACGTTGCGAGATGGGCTCGAAGTGAGGATGGCAGTAGGGTGGTGGTTGATGGAGAGGGAGGAGTGTCTTGCATAGGGATCAGAATGGGGAATAGGATGGAGGCAAGATGTGAAAGAAGAAGAATGAGGGGGTGGAGTGGGTTTTTATAGGAAATGGGTGTAGGTTTAAGGTTAAACCCTAAACTCTTCTCAAGTCACAACTTTTCATGGTTAGCTCGGTTTGCTCTTCTGCAAAAAGGTGAAATGGTCAAAATTGCAAGCTCTATGCATTCATGTCCACTACCTAGCCTGATTTATTTATCAAGTGGCTTCTTTTCAAGAAATAAAGAAATTTTCTTAAGGTAGTAACCCAAGGTTGATGCTTGGGGTCAATATGTTTGGCTAGGGGGGGTGAGATAGAGAGGGAGGGGGGGAGAGGGGGGTGGTGGAGAGGGAAGGGGGGGGGGGAGATGGAGGAGGGGGGGGGGGGGGGGGGAGGGGGTGGTGGTGGAGGGGGTGGGGTAGAGGGGTGGGGGATTGAAGGGGGGTGGAGGGGTGGTGGGGGAGGTGGGGGTGGGTGGAGGGGATGGACGGGGGGGGGGGGCGGGGGGGGGTAGAGGTGGGGGGGGGTAGGGTGAAGGGGTGGAGATGGAGGTGGAGGGGATGGAGGGGGGGGGGGTTTTGGGAGGGGTGGAGTGGAGTGGAGGGGGAGGGGGAGAGGGAGGGGGGAGGAAACTTGATAGACATAAAACTTTGATGGAAATCCAAAGGGAGGAAGAGATGGTCACATGAACACTCTCCAAGTCTTTCTCGATGTAACAAGATTGTTGAGGACAAATGGACAGTGGGTGGATGGCTAGGTTATCGCATTGCGAGATGGGCTCAAAGTGAGGATGGGAGTAGGGTGGTGGTCGATGATGAAGGCAAGATGTGAAAGAAGAAGAATGAGGGGGTGGAGTGGGTTTTTATAGGAAATGGGTGTAGATTTAGGGTTAAACCCTAAACTCTTCTCGAGTCACAACTTTTCATGGTCAGCTCGGTTTGCTCTTCTACAAAAAGGTGAAATGGTCAAAATTGCAAGCTCTATGCATTCATGTCCACTACCTATCCTGCATAAGGTAGTAACCCAAGGTTGATGCTTGGGGTCAATATGTTTGGCTAGAGTTGGAAAAAATTTCTCTCCTTGCCCTTGAGTGTTATGTTCGTGAAAATTCATAGTATTTTGGCTTTTGCACATACTCGCATATGTTTACTTATTACTTTCGTAGTAGTTTGGTTTTTACACATACCCGCGTATGTTTACTTGTTACTTGCGATGCTAGTCTCCCCGATTGTGGTGCCAAATGTTTGCTCTTTCCCACCATGGCTTCCACAGGAAGAGTAGGGTATTCTCAGTATGCAAGGTTTTGAGGCTTTTTGTCACCTACAGATGCATCGGGGTTATCGTTTGTAGTATATGTGTAGCTTAGGACCTCGAGTCGTATTTCGATGAGAGACATAGGCTTAAGTGTGGTAAGCAAACATAGTGCATGCATGTGTGAAAGGAACGTGCATCATCATGGTTGAGGTAATGAAGGCTTTTGCCTTCATTGGGGGTTGAAGGATTTAGGAGGAGTTTAAGGTTTAGAAAGAGGTTCCAGAGTTTAGAAGAGCTTCAAGGGTTAGAAGGGGGTTCCAAGGTTTGAAGAGAGGTTCCAAGGTTTAGAAAGAGGTTCCAGAGTTTAGAAGCAGTTCCAAGGTTAGAAGGAGGATCCAAGGTTCAGGGTAGAGTACATGGTGGAGAACTCATCTCCCTCATAGATCATGGAGGTTAAGGGTTGAGGAACTAAGGTTTTAGGGGGAGCATAGGAGTGGGAGAGGAAGAAGGTATAAGAGCATGGAGGAAAGAAGAGGAAAGGGGAAGGAGGAGGAGGGAGGAGGAGGGAGGAGGAGGGAGGAGGAGAAGGGAGGAGGATGGAGGAGGAGGAGGAGAGAGAGAGGATGGGTTGCAAGGTTGAAGGAGAGGGGAGGAGGAGTTGCAAGGTTAGGACATGCTTTTGGACATGGAGTGCAAGGAACCATGGACACTTGAGACAATTGCTTGGAATACCAAAGTAGAACTCAACACAATGCCCCAAAGAGTGTGGGCTTCATTCCATTATGGGGTATTTATATAAGTTGGAGAGCTTCTCTCTCTGCATGTAGGAATTGTAAGACATTCTCTCTCTACATATAGAACTTGCATATAGAAGTTGCATGTAGGAGTTGCATGTAGAACTCGCAAGTTGCATGTCGTGTGTAGGAGTTGCATATAGAACTCGCATGTAGAACATGCACGTAGGAATCGTATGTGGGACTTGCATGTACGAGTTGCATGTAGAACTCGCATGTAGAACATGCATGTAGGAATTGCATGTAGGACTTGCATGTAGGAGTTACAAGTAGAAGTTACAAGTAGAACATGCATGTAGGAATCGCATGTAGGAGTTGCATGTAGAACTCGCATGTAGGAGTTGCATGTAGAACTTGCATGTAGGAATCGTATGTAGAACTTGCATGTAGAACATGTAAGTTGGATTTCTAAGAGGGATTTATTCCCAACCTTGTGCAAGTACAAGCAGAGCTTTGCCGCTACTCTACACATACATTATGTACTACCTAAGTCCATGTTGGCACAAAGACAACACACTGTCACCATCCAGAATTACAATCCATGGTCATTTTGAGTTAATGGTTGTGGTTTGGTGATTCTAGAGCTCGTCTTTATTTCGGTTGGTGATTTGGGGAGGGATGATGATGTTGAGGTTTGGGCCGTTTGGCATTATGTTGCTTTACCGATGGTGTGGTAGCCCTTTTTCCCATCTTGTCGAGATGTCTTTAGCCTAACATTTCACACATGAATCAGTTTCCAATTTGGTAGTACCATGTGCCATCAGTGCATGTCTCTTTTGTGAGTGGGTAAAACAATTCACTGTTTTGCATGGGTATGAAGACAAGTATCTCTTCGGGCTTTTATTTGTGCAATTTATTCATGGTGCTCGAAAGATGTGAGTTCTTATGCATGAGTAGTGAGGCAGGAATTCCTCCTATATGCTTAAGTTTCTTAAAGGTAGCTAGGACTAAGGAATCACTTCTAAACCCTAGATGGAGATCAATTCAATCTACCTATATGTGCAAAAATGTACATATGCCAGTGGGTGTGCGTGATACAATCTAGCACTAACTAGGAGAGGTTTAGGGTTCCCAAATCCTAATTATTGTTGGGGATGGCTCACGTGTTGATGTAGTAACACTTTAATCAACTCCTGTTGATTGTCATGGTAAATTGGACTCCGTCCAAAGTTTCTAGCAACACATCTCCAATTGAACTCATCTTCTTGACTCTATAAGGTCCTTGACCTAGATATTTGAGATTTCCCTTATGGATCTTGGCATTGTAGATCAAGACCAGGTCACCTTCCTTGATGTTTGTGTCTTTAAGGTTTCTATCAAACCATGCCTTCCTTCTTCATTTTTCCATTTGTCATGGCATGGTAGGCGATTAATTTGGTCTTTGTATGCTTCTCTAATTGATATAGTCTTTCTTTCAGAGATGTATGATCTCCCTTGTGTTCCTATACTACTATACGTAGGATTGGTATTACAAATTCCAGTGGGACCACAGCTTCAAGGCCGTACACCAATTGAAAAGATGTATGCCCTTTACTAACCTTGAGTGGGGAAAGATGCCACCGAATACCTGAAGAGGTGAAAGTGGAGCAACTTAGACAATTTTCCCAAGTTCCTATCACCATGGACAAAAGTTCTACTCGACATACGAATGTGCAATGATCTGCTCCTCTAAGGCCTAAAGATAGTGCAATGGATCGATTGTGGGATGGTCGACAGCGACCTCATATGCATAAAGGTAGATATGATAAGTGAAGGACTAGTGACTCGGTACTTCCAAGTGGAAGACCTGTTCACCTTGGGTATGGAGCGAGTAGAGTGGAAGTACCTCTACAATGAACAAAAAAGCCCACAAGTCTAGCACCAACATCAAGGTAAAATTTTAGAACTACAAAGGAACTGATGGACGAAGACCCATATAGTCATCTTCAAAGTTTCTTGTGAGATTGCCATATTAATGGTGCCACACGATAGATGAAGAATACATGGATTATTTCCCATCTATCTCAATAAAGAAGGCTTAGAGGTGGTTTAACGAGTTTCCAAATGAAAAGAGTTGGACCTTAACTTTTAAGCAACACAATTTATTTGCATATATATTAAAGGGAAGAATGCATTCCACACTTGAAAGTTCAAAAGAAATGTAGTCATTTGGCTTGAAAATTTTCATCGTGTTCTACAAGCTTCTTCAAGAATGTCTTGAACATTTGATGATTCTAATCATGAGTCTGTGTAATGCAAAAAAGTTCAGATTTACTCTGATTTTCATGGTTATATGCATGCAAGCTTTGTGTTTATGGAATGAACCCATATGCTCAATTAGTGATTCCTTGACTTGTATGCAATGTCAGAAGCATTCCTATGGAGGTTCAAATATGAAATTAGTGAAAAATATGTTTGCACAAAGCTAAGTGAGCTAAAGTAGAATAAATGGTAATTCGTTCAAGACTTTGTACTTAGGATGCAAGCTTTTATCAATTAGTTGAGTACTATACCAGATGATAAGTCTATGCGATCCTGGCTGATTATAGGTTGCACTCAGGTAGACTTGCATAAGCTAGAGGTAGTCAAGCCAACTAAGACTTATGCAGAGTTGCTAGATCAGGCTGTTGCTCCAGAAAAGAGTGAAGGCTTGAAGAGCAAAATAAAGAAGAAAGATGCTGACAGTGACACTGAGTAAATGCCAGCAAAGAAAGATAAGCTCAAGACCAAGCTGAAGAAGGCCTTAAAGGAATTGGGCATTCAATCGGAACTAGGTCATAAGGAAAAATGGTGGTCTAGAAGTGGACACTTGAAAGAAGAATGCAAAACAAAGTATTGCAATACCTGTACTAAGTTTGGGCATGATGACTCCTCAGATTGTTGGTTCAATGGTAAAATCACCAAATATCAATGAACCAGGTGACCACTAGCACTTGTCCACTTGAGAAAGCCATCTTTTTTTTAATTGTCTGATTTGGGCTGAACATTTGAAATTCCTTAAAACTAATATGGAAAGAAAAGAAGTGGATTTAGAATGCCAAGCAACTGTAGCCAAGTTAACAGCTATTCGATGCCCAAGTGGTTATCAGGTCAAAGGGGTCTATTACAACTCAAAGATATTAATTGCAGCTCAAAAGGAGTTTGCTGCTAAAATTGCCAGGGGTTTGAAGGGCAAAGCACCCGCAATGGAGATGGCTTGATGAGCAGTCTCCAACATCCATTACCAAGCAAGGCAAATCTTCAAAATCTAAGGCAAGTGTGTCAGAACTGAGCACTTCATTAGATTCTAGCACATAGCTAGCCTGAGTATGGGAAATATTCAAGAACATGCATATCAGTTTAACATTCATTCAATTGATGCAGATAGCTCCGTATTGTTGAGACTTTTTTGCTCTCACCAAATTAAATTATTATCATTCAAGTAGCCAAAAGAGGTGGATTCTTTAGTCACTATGCCTATCATAGACACTCTAGTCATCGTTATTAATGAGGAAAAACCAATGATCACCATTCAAGTCAAGAAGCAGACTATACTAGGTGTGATAGTAGATGGTGGTTCTTGAGTAAATATTATTTTAGAAGAAATTGCTTAGAGGTTGAAGTTCAAGTCCTTCAATCTATCTCCTTTTCAAGTACATATGGCAGATCAATAGTCAGTAGACCCAAAAGGTATGTTATAGGATGTTGCCATCTTTGTAGGTGGTATTTATTATACAATCAATTTTATTGTAATTGCCATGGAGCAACATGCGTGTCTGATGCTGTTGGGATGACCTTAGCTTAAAAGACCTGAGCCCTCTGAGATTTTTTGATGGAGAAGGGGGATGATGGATACAGCGATGACAAAGGAGGTTTTGAGGGTGACGTTAGATCCCTACACCCATACTCAGCCACTCCCATCAACCCAATAGACATCTCCTTCGACTTACCTCAGCATCTATTTGAGCCTGACTTCTTGTCAGATTTCTCCAGTGACATCGATGCTTGCTTTCCTTAGCTTTTAGACCACCTTAACATCTCTGATGAGCATCGCTTCCCTGCTCTTGTGTCCAACCAAGTTGAGGAATATGAACCACCAACTTTCCAATATGGAGCTCACCCAGTTTCCCACGGTGGAAGAGGAGGAAGAGGAGCTGTGCACCCATTATAAGACCAAGGAACGTGCCCTTCCCTAGGTGGATTGCACTATGTGCTTAGCATATTGCCTGTATTTCAGATATAGCATTTTATATTTGGTACATAGCATGTTATATTGAGTACATTGCACATTGCATTCTATAGATTGTGCTTTACACATAGCACTTTGTTTTGTAAATAAGATTTTGCATTCAACAAATAGCTTTTTCTTGAGTTGATAAAGGAGAGAGTAGAATGCTTAGAAATTCAAAGAGCCTACTTTCAAAATTCCAAAAACATCCATGAAAATTTGTCAAACTGGATTGCACCGTTTTCGCATTCTCTTATTGCAGTTACGGAAGACGTGTATACTATACACCTAAAACAAGAGCTGTTTCGCCTCCCTAAAGCATAAAAGCATTGTGAATGAATACTTGCTTAAGAAAAGCAACAAAAATTCTTATGGGTAAGACATATGATGCCAGTGGTTTAAATAGAAATTGAAGACCCTGGGCACAGTACTGACTCTTAGGATGTAATTGCCTCCTCCACAAAAAGAGACTAGAAGAGCATCTATTTGAGACAAGGGTACAAAACGAAAAGAGTGTATAACCTTTTCCCAAAGCCATCATTCAACAACTACTGTTGGTAACAGGATGGTCACACCAACAAAATAGGTCCTCTTTGTACTAAAGAGTCAGTTTGCTATATTCCTCCCATGCAAAGACTCATCACGCCATAGATCTCCTCGAGCCACAATTGAGCTGACTCTTATGTTGGACTATCGAATGTTGATGCCCCCCCGCCTCCATAAGCTCTCTCAAGAAAATGCTTCAATGAATCGAACTAGGAACATATGCAATGATCTTTCGGCTTCTGTGAAACCAGTAAATCAAGGCTACTTGTCTATGCCATTGCCCATGCCATTTCTTGAGAATAGGGATCACTTACTCATTGGAAAGGTCTTTGCCACCGCAAATATACCTCATGAGTATTGTGTGGTTGCTGCTGTTTTGCTTCAATAGTTGTTGTCTGACTTGTCTAGTCTGTTGTTGTCTGTTTGTCGCTTCCTCTGGGAGCTATTGCCCTTCGCTTTTCTTGTGTACGATGTGCGCAATAACAAAACACAGATTTAACAAATGGATCTTGCGTAGGGATATAGCAAGATCTTTAGCAACCTTTGAATGTATGGAGAAGAATAAACTTATGTTGAATGATTTAGCAGGGACGAACACAATATATGAGATAACTGAAGACCACCAACAAAAATAGATTGCAGATTTAGATTTATGGATCTTACAAGAGAATTTAGTAGACTCATGAAGCAATTTGAACGACGAACGATTACAGAGGAGAGAAGCCCAGGTAGACATTTTTCAGCAGAGAAGAAAACGATCAAAGACATGAAGTTTGCCATGTAGCGAGGAGCCCCAAGTTAGCAGATGAATCTTGTCCATTCCTTTCCCTCTCGAAGCCTTCCTCCACCTCAAATCTCGATGGTGGATGCCTTCCTTCTCGATTTGACATTCTCGATGGTGTTAAACATGTTCGGCCTTATCGGTAATTGAGAAAGGGATGATCGATGCTTACCAACAAGATGGAGCTAATGACTATAGCGATAGAGAAAGCCATCAAAGCACTTGAAGCAGCATCACATCACCATGGAGGGAGGCTAATTGTCGGTGCAACAAAGCTCCTAATAAGAAGACTTAATCGTTTCAATAGATGATATGGATTCAAGAAATCAAGACAAGATTTGAAGAGCCGTGGGCAACAATCTATGGGCAACATTATTAGATTGAAAGCTACCAAGGTAAACATAGACATGGAACTCTAAAAATAGCATGACACGTGGCTCCATGAGGGCTCGAATTTTGATTTGATGGCACAATGCTACCTGCCTAAACATTATCCTTTTGCACCATTTGGAAGCATTTTTTGAACACGATAGTGTAAGAGAGCATGGATGCAATGGAGATCAATCACATGAACACAATAGTGAGCTTGAACACTAAACCCCAAAGAGTGGCAGCTTCATTTCGTTGAGAGATATTTATACATGTTGGTCTCTACACAATCCGTAGGGATGCATCGATGTAGAGGCTAATGTGCATGCAAGAAGTGGATTTGTCATCGTTGAGGCTCAAAATTGTGTGATACTTGCAACAAAATGTGCACGTGATGTGATGAGCGCATAGAGCATAAAAAATTGAGTGTTTTTTTGGAGCGCCCTCAAATTCTTCTTGGATTAAGAGATATGCCTTGATCTAGGTGGAGGGGCAAAAAAGGTCAAGTTAATGGTGTGCCTAGAGTTGTAGAGAGTTTGTCGTTACGTGTGGGGTTTGGATGCAAGGTGCTTGTGTCATTGATGGAGCAGCTTGTTGGTGGTGGTGAGCAGTGAGCAGTTGGGTTACAAAGCTTGTGTGCAAGATCTTGGTTGATGGAGCATTGTATTCATGCGAGATAGGATGGGTTGCCCGTAGGCTTGCCACCGGACTTAGTCGTGGCATTGATGCGGGAGTCTATCGTTTTGCCAAAGGGGTAGTTGGCTAGAGAGCCAAGTCTGTTAGGTCACTCGTCACTGTAGGAGGTCACTCATAGTCATCGCTATTGGGCCTTGCTTTGCTCGTGATGTTGGAGTCTTGCACATCCATTTGCAGAGCAGTTATATCTATTGTGTTTCCAGTCGGCTAAGGAGTCCATCGGTTTGGCCCGTTGGCACAAAGGCTAGTTGGATCATGTAGGTTCATTTGTCCCACTCTTTTGTGCCAGCCGTGGCTGGAGGCTTGTGGTGCTATCAATAGCATTGGTCGTGAAGACTGCTTGCAAGGTTTGAGGTGCTTCTGTTGTTTGCGGGGGGTGTGGAGGCTAGGTCATCTCACTGTTGGCTGGAGAGCTGTGGGCACTGAAGGGAAGCCGGTTGAAGGGAAGCCGGGTTTGCAGAGAAGCCTAGGTGATGGCTTGTTGCACTTTGGAGATGCTACATCGTGGTTGATGGGGCCATAGTTGCATTCGTTGTTTGCTATAAGGACCAAGCACCTTGTAGTTGCTGGAAGGCCACCAAGCTGCTGAAGGTCAAGCTGAGTTTTAGAGTACCTTGCCTGTGCTACTATGTCACTGCTATGCACATATCGAGTATCAAAGCTGGGTCATTCATGCTCAGACAACTAAGCATAGATGGCTGGTAGATGACTGTAGATGGAGGTCGTTGTAGATAGGTTTAGGATGAAAGGGCCGACTTAGTGTATGCTTGCATGCAGAGGTAGCTTGTATCAGCTAGCCTTGAGTACAACCTCAAAATACGGTCCTCACAATATAGGGAGACTCTAAAAAATTAAAATCTCATGGAGCTAAGAAACGAGACTCTTTCCTTCTCAAAGAATCTCTCAAATGATGGGGACTCACTCCCTCATGAACTTTCTCAAAGAATACTCAAAAGAGATGAACAGAAATTTCTTTCATCAACGAAATGAAAGGAGGAACACTCAATCTCTATCTCTCAATCAATCTCTCATGGAAGGCAGAACCATGCTATGATATGAAGAATAAATATGGAGAGAGGAGAGGAGAAGAGTGGAGATGAGGAGAAAGGACACAACTAGAGAGCACACCACAAATGACTAACTGTACACTATATTAGTTGTAAAGAATCAATATATACATCCCTTTTAGGGCTAGGGTTAAGGCTTCTAACCCTCGTGCCTTTTTAGCACTCTATGTGTTAGTGCTATACACATATAAACACATGATGTTGAGATGGTTCCTCAACACTTTCTTGTTTCTTTTCTGTTCTTTTTGTTCTACATCCGACACCGTGTGTTCTAACCCAAACACAAACCTGTGGCATTTGGATCCTCGCAAACATTGTATCAAGCGTTGGTTGACGAAGTAAAGTAAACACGCGTTAACATTCTCCTTTAGATTCATCGTGGACCTCATGTGCCAGCAACTAGGTTTCCCAAGTTGCTTGGCCTTGATGTGAATTTGGAGGTGACATGGTGATTCTTGAGTTGAGGCTTGGTTACTATCTGGGATGATGGTGGCTAAAGATCTATAAGTTTGAAATGTGGCTTGAGATGCTTCCTCCTTTTGCCTTGCCCTATGGGTGCTAGAGCTAGAGGAATGGCCAACTTGGACCTTGCGGATTGGGTGGGCATCAATGCAATATACCCTTGGCCACCCAAGGTGACCTCCATGGCCTCGAACCCAATTTTTTTGCCCCCTACATCCTCTACGATCTTAACACAACACTTGGGGGATTTAAAACTCAATCAATCCACCAAGGGACAACACTATCAACAGTCGTACTGTGTTAATGCCGAGCCCCCAACAACCCAACAAAAGAGGGACTACAACTCGAAGGCCACCAAGCCAAGGACAGTCATCCAGACCCCCAAGTTTTGAAGCACGACTAGTGCATGTGAGACCCTTACCCTAGTATGGACCATGAGGACTCGGTTGAACATAAGTCCAAGCGAGTGTTGGCGCTCGACAACCATGAGAACCTGAACATGGACGAGATGGTAGCCAAATGGTGGGGCAAGCAAGCCAAGATTCGGGTGTTGATTAGGTAGGGCAGTGGTGCGAGGCATTAACTGGCACTACAGGGGTGGGCAAGAAGATCAAGAAGGACAGTGGGCAATGGCAACCAATTGACAAGAAGCAACACACCTTTAAAGGGAAGGACATAATGGCTAGAAGCCAGGGTTGCTAGAACTTAACAAGAGTGAGAGCTAGGCAGTTCACCTTGCTGCAGTGCATGCACATCAACACATAGTTTTTTGTAATAAGTCCTTGAGCCCCTTTTAGTGCATGTCGAGAATTCCATAGTTCTCGGCCCTTTATTGTGTGTTCATTTTGCACATCTTCATGCACTTTCTCCCACATTATAGCTAATCTCAGTTTAGCGAGGCATGATTTCCCTTTACAACTCAGTGCATCGATATCAGTACGTGTTCGGCAATTACAGAGGACTACATAGGTTCGTAAGAGACGGCATCTTAGCGAGTAAAAGAGTAGCAAGGGTATGACTATTAGTCAACGAAGTAGTGAGAAAACAAGCGGGCAATACAGACATGGGCAAGAAGATTATGAAGGTTGATGGGCAATGACAGCTAACTAATAGAAGCAACATACCTTTAAAATGTAGGACAATGATAAAGGAAGAGCTAGAACTAGAACCTGAAGGAGAGTGAGAGCTAGGGACTCAACTTGCTACATTCCACAGTTACTAATTAGAAATTTATTTAGCTCTTAAGCCCTCTTCGTCTTTGTCGTGGCCCCATCCCCCTCTCTCCCCTTGGGCCCCTCTTTCCCATGCTTTTATATGCTAGAAACCCCATCTCTCTATTTATTAATGTCCTCAACTATGATAGATTCGTAGCCTCCTACCTTTTTCACGCTCGGGCCTCTCCTCTTATTTCTCTATCCACAATGTTTGAGATTCTCTCCCTTGCCCTATTTTTTGAGCTGTAGTGAAATTGAAAGTGCCATTAGCAGTCCCATACAGCGTGACCAAGATAAAGTCTTGGGGCTTGAACTCAAGACCGGCACACACACACACACACACGCACCAGAGATGTTTCAGGCACTTAGTCTAAGCGCTGTTGGCGATCTTTTGCAAGACATAGGGGTTTATAGTTAACCCAAGCTAGAGTCACCGTACTCGTTAGGCCCCTCTCTGCTTGGAATTTAAATTGCAAACTTTGAGTGAGCAGAGGACAACCTGCCTCTCTAATTAGCATTTGGTAAGGTTTTGCCCTAACTGCTTGCGCTGCAGCACTGAGCCTTTGAACGTTTTGGGGACACAGGTAAAAGAAAGCAACAGATCAAACATGCTGATTGCGATTTAAGCTAATAACTGCTTGCGTTATTGTATTTGCGGTATAGCAACGTAGCAAAAGAGGTGTACGTACTGAGTATCTGCTTGAAGCGGCTGTAAATTTGTATGCGCAGGCTTGTTTAGGTAATTTTTAATCGCTGTTCGATTAGGTCCTTGGTCTCCCATCTCACGATAAGATGCATTTAAAATTGTCTTCTCTTGAAGCTTTTGATTGATTCATTGCACAGTGTCTTTTGCAGTTTGAAGGGTAACTCTGTTACATAGTTCCAATATTCTGGGTCCTTCATAATTAGTTCTGTTATTCAAAGTCTACCGGCATTGCTCAGGGAAGGAAATGGTAGGGCCCGTGGGTGGAGGTGCAGCAGGGGTAGGAGCCACAGGCTCAGGCAAGAGAGGAAGACCTCTGCCAGGCGGTGCTACTGTTGCTACAAATGCTGAGGTGGGAGGATCTATGGGCACTCCCCAATCATCAGTTACGTCCATGATGGGTCCCACATTGCAAGTTCACAACTCTTTTGCAGGTATCTCCAAAACATTGCAACTGAACTTGTTAGGCTATACACTGTTAAAATTTATGCATCGTAACTTAAAACTTGACAAAGTACACGTTTTAGGCAATAGAAACTGATACCATTAAGAGTCAACTTTTAATTTGTAAGACGGGCTATACTATAGTCTTATGAAGGTGAGTATTTATTTTTATATGTGCAATACGTTCAACTCTAGGTAATAGAAACTGATTACATTCAAGAGGTTATTACAAAATGTTTTTTAAAGCTTTGCTGACACGTATCTTGTGTCCCTAAGCTAAAGAATGGATTCACAATTGTGGGCACATGCTAGATATAGGCTGCGTTAGCGTTATGCAGAATCTTTCAGTGCACGTCATGGTAGAGGAAGGAGAATATACAGGATGTATTGTGTTCCTTGACATGTGTGGACATAGCCACAGAAAGGGTTCAACCGAATACAGCTGTATCTTAGAATATATTGACTTTACCAAGCCTTCCCTTGTGGAGACCAATACCAATGGTATAAGCTTAGATAGAGCAGAGAATTGTCTAGATGCACTTTATTTAGTGTCCCTTATCCTTTGTCAGGATTGTACATGGATTCGAGAAGAGTATATTAGAACTTTACTGTAAAAATCACTAAACGTACAACCTGCTCAATTCTCCCTAGTCAACGGTCAATCACGGGGCAGGCACTCAATTTTCCTCCCAGCCAATTCTCGGTGACAGCAAACTCTCAGAACAGCCACATTACGTGAAGGCTCCAGCTTGCATATTCCACCAAGCCCCAATTTCTAGTATGCCACATGTCTTCATTCTAGGGTACCTCTTAAATGCATATATACTACCCCTCTCTTGGGATATCAATTCATTCACTTGCCCCTAGGCACATTTCCCACTTAATGCATTTAAGACCCATAGCCTTAGACCCATCTAGTCAGTGCCTTGTCACCCTCATCAAGGACCTTGACATTAACCCCTTTGACCATTTACAGGAAGCCCAAATAAATATAATACAAACATTGATCCTTTACAAAGGAAAATGTCGACTGACCCTTCCGAGTCATGTTGTCTCAACTTGAGCGTAACATGTACTGCAGACAGCATATTTTTTGTTTTTCCAAAATGAAAATGTAATATCTAACTTCTCAGAAATAATTTAAAAGGATAGCAACTCCCTATGCACGTGATGGGAGATCTCTTAACCCAATTGTGGATAAAAAAGAATATGAATGTTGCGACAGTTGGAAGGCCAAACCTGGTCAACATTGAGCTACATCCAATAGATGTACATGATGCAGACTGTCAAGATTCCTGATTACAAGGTGGAAAGTAGATCAATGCCTTTGTAGGACGTAATATTTGTAATTGTATAGGCTCTCTCAACTTCTCATCTTTATACAAGTAGGAGTGCTTTATCCCTGGAGTCTTGATTTAGCAATTTAACCATCTAACTTTTTTGAATGGGCTATAGTCCAAGAAAATTACTCAGGAAAGTTTGCTCTGTACTGCATTGTAGATGTCATATCTTTAGGATTTCACCTTTGGATATGTTTAGGATGATAGAACGTAAAATGTCATCTGGTCGTAGGTTGTCCTCTGCTTTGCTGCCATCCCTCCGTTCTCCTTGTTTCCTTGGTTCTGTCTTGGTGTTGCTTTTGCTTTAATAATAGCTTAATGCATCTCTCTCTCTCTCTCTCTCTCTCTCTCCCCCTTTTTTAATCCTTTCCCCTCTCCTATTTCTTCTTTTTCTTCTTCTTTTCTTTAGATCAATTTTATAGCTTAGTAAGCATTGGATTTACCCAAGTGGTTACGGTATCTCTGTTAACGTAAATTGCATTGCATGCTTGAGTATTGATGAGAACATAAAAATAGCTTTGTGCATTCTTTTTTATTGTTCAGCTTTGTTTCATGTCCATTTTAAGTACCCTCTTTTCATTTTGCCCTCTTTTTCCTGCCCTTATTTTTTGTTTATTCATCTTCCCCCCCCCCCCCCCCAATTGACATCCCTCACATTGTTCTCTTGTATCTTCCCTTTGCTTTTCCAAAAAACTTGTCGATTTGTAGATTGATATATTCTAGCCTTAAGAAGATATATATTTTCTGATCCCACATAGAAGGCAAGCTATGTGATACGTACAAATCTCTAAACGCCTAATATTTCACACCAATCACGGGCATAGGCACACAGATTATCCTCCTAGCCAACCTCGATGGTAGCAAGCTCTCAAGATGATTACGTTACGTGAAAGCTCCTGCTTGCCAAATCCCAACGAGCCCCAATTCCCTAGATGGATCTAGTATGCCACATGTCTTCATTCTAAGGTACCTCCTAAATGCATCATTTACCCCTCTCTTGGGATATCATTGAATCATTTGCCCCTTGGCACATTTAATGCATTTAGACCCTTTAGCCTTAGATCCACCTAGTCTAGTGCCATATCACCCTCACCAAGTACCTTGACTTTAATTCCTTTTTGATCATTTACGTAAAGCCCAACAAATATAATACAAACATTGATTCTGAAGGGAGAAGGAATGGGGGAGAAGTACAAGAGGGAGAGAGTGAGAGAGAGAGAAGACTCCAAATGTGCGGGTGTGTAGTGATGAGCCACACCACAAACTCTTAAGTTTTATTAGGATTAGGTTTTCCCCCTATGACTGTCTTAAGACAGTCATAGGTGTCATATCTTTAATAAAGGGGTGGCAATGTGCCTTTACCCCAACAACCTCCAACCTAAAGGCCAATATGCCTAAAGGGGGAAAAGAATAAAAATTACAGCAATATACAGTTACTGTATACAAGACCATAAAATAAGAGTGGTCTCATCCTAATCCCATGATGTGGCGGCAATGTGCAAACCGCTCTGTAGGCAAGCTCTTAGTGAGCAAATCTGCAGGATTGTCATCAGTATGCACCTTCACAAGCTCAAGTCGCTTGTCTTCCAGTACCTCCCTGATGAAATGATATTTCACATCTATGTGCTTGGTCTTCTGATGAAAGACCGGATTCTTTGCCAACATGATAGCACTCTGACTATCACAATGCAAAACTGGCATATCTCCTGTAATGCCCAAGTCTCCCACCAGCCGAGTAAGCCATATTGCTTCCTTGCAAGCCTCAGTGGCTGCAACATATTCAGCTTCAGTAGTTGACAGTGCAACGCATTTCTGCAACCGAGACACCCATGATATAGCACCTCCTGCAAATGTGAAAATGTAACCGGTAGTGGACTTCCGGTTATCTGCATTCCCTGCATAGTCTGAATCTGTAAAACCATGCACCAATGCATCCTGCCTACCATAGCATATGCACAAGTCTTTGGTACCCTTGAGATACCTCAAGACACCTTTCACTGCTTCCTAGTGCCGCTTGCCTGGATTTGCCATATACCTGCTGATGACTCCCACCGCAAAAGCAATATCCGGACGAGTGGCAACCATGGCATACATCAAAGAACCAACTGCAGATGCATATGGAACCTTGGCCATTTCAGCCTTATCAACATCTGATCTGGGGCTGTCCTTACTGCTGAGTTTTAAATGTGGAGGCAACGGGGTACTAATAGACTTCCCCCCCTCCATTTTAAACCTCTGCAGTACTTTGTCAATGTACTCCTTTTGTGACAGAAACAAAAGTCCCTTGGACCTGTCATGAGAAATCCGCATGCCAAGAATATGGTTGGCGTCACCCAAGTCTTTCATGTCAAAAGACTTATGCAGTTGTTTCTTTAAAACACTAATCTCATGCTGAGATTTACTGGCAATCAGCATGTCATCCACATATAGAATGAGTAGCATCAAACTGCCATCCTTTGCCCGTTTGGTATACAAGCAATGATCGGTTTCACACCTATGATACCCTTGAGACTGCATGAAGGCATCAAACTTCTTGTACCATTCTCTTGGTGCCTGCTTGAGTCCATACAAGCTCCTTTTGAGCTTACACACAAGCTGCTCTTTCCCTTTAACAGCATATCCCTCTGGCTGACTCATGTAGATCTCATCATGGAGATCTCCGTGAAGAAAAGCAGTCTTCACATCCATCTGACATAAATCCATGTCCTCATGAGCAACAAGAGCTAACACTGCTCTCAAAGTAGTCATCTTGACGACAGGGGAAAAGATCTCATCAAAGTCAATGCCCTTCTCCTGCTTAAATCCCTTGGCAACCAATCTGGCCTTATACCTCGGTAAAGCATTTGAATCCACTTTGACGTTGTAAACCCACTTGCATGGCAAAACCTTTCTGCCTGCAGGTAGCTGCACCAAGTCCCATGTATCATTTTGAAGTAAGGAGTCCATTTCTGACTGCATGGCTTTCTCCCACTTCCTTTTCTCTGTTCTTCCCATAGCTTCCTTGAAGCTGGAAGGCTCACCACAATCTGTCAGCATGATAAAATCAGCCACATTGTTGGCTCCTGGAACAAACCTGTCAGGAGGCCGTTGTACACGGGTGCTCCTCCTAACAAAATGTTCCGGATTAGGCTGCTGTCCAGCCTGTTCGTCATGCATGACGGGTGGCTGTACCACCATATCTGGCTGTTCTACAGCCCCATCTGTTGGCATACCCAGTGGTGCATCATTGGCAAAATTATCTGGCTGATTTACAGCCTGTATACCCTCTTGAACAGGGTTATCTGCAGCAGCCTGCTGCTGCATATAAAAGGGCATTCTTTGCTGTCCAACATCATCATAAATAACCCTCCTGTATTCCACAGGTTGCACGGGTTCCTTGTGTACACTATCCTCTTTAAAGATGACATCATTGCTGCGTATAATCTTCCGTTTAACGGGATCCCATAACCTGTACGCTGTGAGTTCCTGTTTGATGCCCTTAGCTTCGCAAAACTGCACAAAAGCATGTGACACATACTCACCCCCATTATCGGATTTGAGGCATTTCAGCCTGCGACCTGTCCGATTCTCAACCTGAGCGACAGACTTCTTGAAAGCATCTAAGGCATCGCTTTTATGCTTCAAGAAATAGACCCACACTTTGCGTGTGGCATCATCAATAAAAGTAATGAAATACTTTGCACCCCCTAGTGATAACTGTGGCATCTCACACAAATCAGTGTGCACTAGATCAAGCGGTGCTCTATTCTGGGGAGTTCTCCTCTTATGAGGAGTCACAGAATGCTTGCCAAATATGCAATGATCACAAGTAGGCAAATCTGAAAAAGAAAGAGACGGCAGATAACCCAAACGTGACAGTTCTTGCATTCCTTTAACAGACATGTGTCCCAACCGGCTATGCCACAATGAAACCTTTGGCAGCTCGGTTATGGCAACAACATGATTACCCACACTGGAAACATAAAGAGGGTACAAGGTATCACTCTTAAAACCCTCAGCCACTACAACCTGGCCATCAGTAATCACCCATTTGGAATCCCCAAATGTGGTGTGGTAACCATTGTCATCCAATAAGCCAGTGCTAATCAGATTTTTCTTGATTTGCGGCACATGGCGAACACCATCAAGCATAAATGTGCGTCCATCAGGGAACACTATCTGTATACTGCCAATCCCTGCAATCTGACATGCATAGTTGTTCCCAAGGTGAACAACTCCATGAGTACCTGTGTAGGAAGTAAACCACTCCCTATGAGGAGTAACATGAAAAGAAGCACCTGAATCCAAGAGCCAGGTGTGCATGTCATGGCCATCAATAACCAAGGTATGTGCAATTACAGCAGAAGAACATAATACCTCATGTCTGTCACTGTCACTGTCCTCTGCTGCAACATTCACTGCATCCAAGTCATCTACCTTGGCCTTGCCTTTGCCTTTACTTCCACTGCCTGCATCCTTTACTTCAGCCTTCTTGGCTTTCTGATCCCGTATAAACTTGAAGCACTTAGACTTCACATGTCCCTTCTTGCCACAATAAAAGCATTCAATATCCTTTTTACCACGGGACTGACTTCGGGATTTGGACTTACTAGCAGATCTCCCCTTCTGCTGAGTCCTGCCTCTTTCCTGTACCTGCAAAGCATTTGAAGACTTGCTACCCGCATTATTTTTCCTGCTCATCTCCTCCATGAGGAGAGAGCTCTCTACATCAGCATATATAAGAGTGACATTCGAATTAGACAAGGTAGTCTTGAAGGTGTCCCAACTCTCAGGAAGGGTACACAACAAGAAAGTAGCCTTGAACTCCTCATCAAGGTTCAACCCCTGTGCAATCAGCTGTGTAAAGATGGCATTGAACTCACTCAAGTGTGAGGTCATAGCTGTACCTTCCTTCATGCGAAGATCAACCAGCTTCTTCAACCAATACACCTTACTGGCTGAACTCTTTTGGGCATACAACTCTGCTAGCCTCTGCCATACACCATAAGAGGTCTTTTCAGCCTGAACATTGTACACAAGAGAATCATTGAGAGTAAGCATGATAGCAGCCCTTGCGGACAGATCTAGCTCCTCCCATTCATCATCTGACATCCCAGATGGCTTGACACCCTTTACCCTTATGGGCTTAGAAATCTTCTTAAGTAGAAGTACATTCAAACACTGTTCTGCCCATAATGCATAATTGTGTGCCCCTTCCAACTTCTTTATGTTCAGAATTGATGATTCACTTCCCCCTGATGCCATATCAGATAAGGAAAGTACCTGACTCCGTGTAAGTCAAGAAAGACTGAATAAAATTCTGATTTCTCAGAAAAAACCTGCTCTATCAAGAGCCAGGAGCACTCACAATAGTCCTGTTTTTTTTTTTTTTAAACTGTCAGAAAATCTGCAGCACAACAGAAAATTTCTCTCCAGTTACTGTACCTTCTGACACACTGTACCGTGCTCAAATAGGCATAAAAACAGTAATTTCAGAATGCTGCAGCTGCTCCACAAGTGCTTTAACAGTGCATCATCAGCTGACAAAGCACAAAACACTGCTGTCCTGATCACTTCTCCCACCTCAGATGAGGTATTGCACTGATTTAATATGCATAAACCACTTGGCATACACTGTTTTGTTCACTGAAAAAGAGGCTCCAGACACTTCAGCCTGTCACAAACCTGCAACAGAAAATGGGACAAATCCCAAGCAATCACCTTTCTTCCAAGGGGATAAAAGGCATCTGAGGGTCTCAGACAGTAACCCAAGTGCTCTCAAGCAAAATCTGGGCAAAAGCCCCTTGATCTGACACCTGAACCAAGTGAAGAACACCTCAACACTGAGGTAGCATACAAAATGTAGCGCTCTCCTGGCACTTTCACCTAACAATGCAATGCATAAACAGCCCTGTGTACACAATAACAACACAGATCCCAACGTACAGACACTGAAGAGAAAATCTTTTGAGCACTGTCAACGATGGACAGTTAGGGACCGAGTAAACTCGATGCGCCCTGGCCAAGCGTGGCTCAATTGAGATTTTCCAAGGTGTCGTACACAAAATGTGACCTGCAAGAAATGTCACTGAATACACTGCGGAAACAAGACGAATGTGGGCTCCCTGGCTCCACACTGCCTCAAGGCATACACTTGCATAAGCTTCTAGGCAAAAGCCCTTTGATAATGTCACCCAAAAGCTGAGATTTCACTCAGCAAAAGCATAAAAGTCCTCTGCAAGATCAAGGCATTACCTTCCCAAAACAAGATAACTGTGCAGTCAACCACACACTGTGGTACTGGTCACCTCAAGCACGAGGGAGATGAAGGTACTTGCTGTACTTTCAAAAAAAAAAAAACACAGTTTTGAGAACTGAAAATGATCCTGAATGAAGAGCAGAGTGCTCTTTCTCCTTCTCTTTTTCTCCCAAAAAAAAAACTGATGTACCTGTTGTACTTTTGTACCAGTGTACTTGTGCAGAGTACCTGTGTACCTGTTGTACCTCTGCAGGGTTCAAAATTTTTTTTTTCGAAAAATGTACTTCTCTTGACGCAGATCCCTGACGAAAGAGTAAAGACGCCCCTCCCTGTCGCAATCCGTACGACGGTCCATACGGTACAGTCGAAGGTACGGTGTCCGTACGACTGTACGGCGCGACCGCGCGATGCCCAGATCTGCCCACGCGTGCGCTACTTGGCACCGCCCTGCTGCAGTCCGCGATGCGCCGCCCTGCTTCAGCCCACGATGCGCCGCCCTGCTGCAGCTCGCGATGCGCCGCCCTGCTGCAGCTGCCTGCGCTGTCCTGCGTTGCTGCCTGCTCTATGTCAAGGGGCACAAGCCCCGAGGGAAGTAGAGGTAGAGGGAGCTGGTAGGCAGGGGTAGGGAGGAAGTGAGGCTCTGATACCAGTTGAAGGGAGAAGGAATGGGGGAGAAGTACAAGAGGGAGAGAGTGAGAGAGAGAGAAGACTCCAAATGTGCGGGTGTGTAGTGATGAGCCACACCACAAACTCTTAAGTTTTATTAGGATTAGGTTTTCCCCCTATGACTGTCTTAAGACAGTCATAGGTGTCATATCTTTAATAAAGGGGTGGCAATGTGCCTTTACCCCAACAGATTCTTTAAAGGAAAATGTCGACCGACCCTTCCGAGGTCATGTTACCTCAACTTGAGTGTAACATAACTTCCCTCTTCAGGCATCAGCATCCTCGATGATAAAGTCTGGGAACACTCTCCGTAACTGGTATACGGATTTTAGGTAGCTTCTGATAGAGGTAGACCATGCCATACAACCAACACCGTGGGTATCTTCCGATTGCGTACTTGCATTGTTCCTCGGTCCAGGATTCCTGTTGGTTTGCGTCTTGCATTATCCTCTATCTCCTGAAACAAAACAACACCCTCGATTAGTGAGTCACTTGTATGCAAAAAAATTCTTTAAACGAGAAACATGAAACACTGGGTGCACCTTACAACCCTGTGGCAATTCTAATTTATATGCTACCTTGCCTATTCTTTTTAGAATTAACCACGGCCCACAATATCAAGGTGATAACTTAGCACACTCTCCTGCAGTCAAAGACTTAGTGCTAAGGAACTCTGAGAAAAACTTTTTCCCCTTCCTTAAATTCTCTAACGGATCTGTTTTCATCCGCATACGCCTTAGCTCTATCCATAGCTTGGCGGATGTTAGCTCTCGCAAGTGCTAGCATCTCCTGTTGGAAAATAGGAGGGAATGAATCACTCAAACCTCCACCCAAGATCTCTCCCACTCTTCCAACACATTCAACTCAGATAACTGATCACAGATGCAATAAACACTCACTCAGAGGTAACTTAAACAGAGAGAGAGAAAGAGTATATTCATCCATCGGATGGTGGGCAGAAACTGGCTCCAAGGGAGCAATACAAAACTCAGCCAAGTGCTGAGGAAAACTGATGGAACTCTCTCTGTCAAACTGAACCAGCTCTGAGTGCACAGCACAGCCTAGGAAGGAGGCTTTTTGTCCTGCACTGGATGCTGGAAATACTGAAGGAGTGGGTCTTTTATAGGCACTGCCTAGGCCCTTAGGGTTGACCGACCAGCAGGGTCGGTACCCTGTCCGGTGGCCGTCCATATGCCCTGGAAATCTGACTAGGGTTGGCCCTGGTTGGGCCGATTGGGCCTGCCACAGGCCCCTATAAAAGGGTGCCCTGTGCAGCCAGTCCATGTGGCTGTAGACGCCTCCAAGGGAGGCACAAGGCCCCCTATATCTCTGCTGTTGCAGGCAGCAACCAGCCTATGTGCTGGTTGCCTGGGTCTCTCTCTTTCCCAGCCCTCCTACCTCTCACTGCCCCTTGTCCCCTCAAATCGAGGGCTCACAGGTGGGCACAGTGAGCCTCTAACACCCCCCCTCAATGTCACAACTGTGGGCCAATCCCCATGCATTTGATGAGGTGCTCCATATGTTCTCGAGGGAGTGCCTCCGTGAAGAGGTCGGACAAATTATCGGCCGTCGGGCAGTAGATAAGCTCGATCACGTTGTCGATGATGAGCTCTCGAACAAAGTGGTAATGAACTTCGATGTGCTTGGTCCGCGCATGGCACACTGGATTCTTGGCAATGGCTATGCAACTCTGAGTGTCGCACATCAGCACTGTTGCGTTCTCCTGACACACGTCCATGTCCTCCAGAATCCACCTCAACCACAGTGTCTCACAAGCTGCTGTACACTCGGCTCTGTACTCTGCCTTTGTAGATGAAAGAGCCACCGTGGGTTGCTTCTTACTCAGCCAAGAGACGGCACCAGATGCAAGTAAGAAACAATAGCCTGTTGTCGATCTTCTGGTGTCAGCATCACCCGCCCAATCATTGTCACAGAACCCGCCTAGTTCGATGCCTTTGGTGTAGGTGATCCCATAGGTGCAAGTACCCTTTAGATACCTCAGTACCCGTAAACCTGCATCCCAATGACTCTTCCTGGGAGAAGCAGAGAACTGGCATAATAGCCCAACTGAATAACAAATATCAGGTCGAGTATTAGTACGGTAAAGCAAACTTCCTACTAATTGTCGGTACAATGGAGTATCGACCGGCTGAGATGTGTCGTGAACACTTAGCTTGAGCCCGACCTCCATGGGAGTTAATGCTGTCCTGCAGTTCTCCATCTGAAATCTCTTCAGAAGTTCTCTGCAATATTTCTCCTGTGAAATGAAGATCCTGTCTTTGGCCTGCTTTACTTCAATCCCAAGGAAGTAATGTAATAACCCAAGGTCAGTCATCTCAAATTCAGACACGAGTAGCTCCTTGACCTGTGAAATCTTCTTGACATGATCACCTGTCAAGATAAGATATTCAACATAGAGGATGAGTACCAGTCGCAATCCCTTCTCAATGAACAAGTAAAGGTTTGCCTTAGAAGGACTCCGACTAAGCTCTATCTTCTGAAAGAATACATCAATCCTTTGGTACCAAGCTTTGGGGGCTTGTTTCTGCCCGTATAATGCATTCTTCAACCTGCAGACCTTTAATGGGGACCCTGGATCGTGAAAGCCCGGTGGCTGCTCCATGTATACCTCCTCCTCCAGGGTTCCATCAAGGAATGCGGACTTCACATCCATTTGAGAAATAGGCCACTGGAATTGGGCAGCAAGGGCAATCATTGTCCGGATAGTAACCGTGCGGGCTGTGGGAGCAAAAGTTTCATCAAAATCCAAGCCTTCAGTTTGAGCAAAACCTTTGACCACTAACCTTGCTTTATACTTATCCAAGCTGCCGTCTGATTTGTATTTAAGTTTGTATACCCACTTAGTGCCGATGACTTTCCGTCGCAGTGGCTTGGCCACTAAGCCCCAGGTATTGTTCTTCAGGATAGTATCCATCTCTACCTTCATGGCAGCCTGCCATTCTGGATTGTCCTTCGCCTCCTCGAAGGTCCTTGGCTCGTCAAGCTGAACCACCAACGCAAAATTCACTGATGGGGTCTTTTGAAGACGTTGAGACCGCCGCAATCCGGAACTGCTACTCTCAGGTAATTCGGTGACCCGAGACTCTTCCAATGTCCGGAGGTACCATTGGGGCAACTTTTTCTGCTTCTCTGTGGGAGGAGGAACGGGAACTTCTTCCGGAACATCCTGCTCTTCCTGAGTATCTTGTGGAACATCAGCTTTTGATTTTGCCACCTGTTGGATGGTCAACTTGGGGCGGGGTGGGTTCGGGGGTTGAACAATCTCCTCCTCCTCAATCTACGGCTCCTTCTGGGGTTCAAGTTCCTTTTCCTCGAAGACAACATCCCGACTGATAAGGATTTGCTTCTTTACTGGGTCGAAGAGTCGATAGGCCTTGGATTCTTCGCTATACCCAACAAAGATACATTTTCCGCCACAGGCCCCTATAAAAGGGTGCCCTGTGCAGCCAGTCCATGTGGCTGTAGATGCCTCCAAGGGAGGCACAAGGCCCCCTATATCTCTGCTGTTGCAGGCAGCAACCAGCCTATGTGCTGGTTGCCTGGGTCTCTCTCTTTCCCAGCCCTCCTACCTCTCACCCCTTGTCCCCTCAAAGCGGGGGCTCACAGGTGGGCACAGTGAGTCTCTAACATCTCCCGCATCTGAACCACAAAGTTCGCGGCACTAGGCACTTTCTGAGGTACTCCAATTGTAGTTGGATTCGCCAGTCTATAACCATAGTTCAGCTTAAACGGATTGAACCCTGTAGAGTCATGTTTTCTATCATTGTAGGCAAAATCTAACAATGGCAACCACTTGTCCCATGTATGTTGCCTCAATGACACATATGCTCTAAAAATATCCTCTAAAATCTGGTTGATTCTTTCCGTCTGACCATCCGTTTCTGGATGATCCCCACCACTCATTCCCAACTCAGCCCTTAGTGTCTCAAACACCGCAGTCCAAAAATGACCGGTAAATTTGACATCCCTGTCTGACACTATGGATTTGGGTAATCCATGCAAACGAAATATATGTTTAATAAACAAATCCGCCACTTGCGGGGCACTAACAGACTCACTAGTTGGAATGAAGTGAGCCATCTAGGTAAGACGATCAACCACCACAAGGATAGAATCATATCCACCTTGTGTTAGGCAGACCTATAATAAAGTCCATGGAAATGCTCTCCCTCCTACCTAGTGGTATTTCCAAGGATTGTAAAAGTCCGGGTGGCTTCACCCGCTCTACCTTACTTACCTGACTTGAAAAACAACGTGTCACATATTCATGAATATGCTTTTTCATCTTTGGCCAAAAGAAATCTCGTCTCACGAGATCATATGTCTTCTCGACTCCTGAATGTCCCGCACATGGGCTATCATGGCATTGTTGAATGACTCTCTGCCTGAGATCATTCTGATTAGGTACTACTACCTTGCCATTTCTTTTCAGCATACCATCTCTTATGGTATATCTTGCATAAGTTTGGCCTTTTTTGGATGCCAGGTCATCCTTTTCCCCGGGTTTGAACACATGAGTCTTAGGCCAAAGGCTCTGGACGAACTCGTCCACCTTTTGAGTTTCTCTAATCTCGGTCATTAGAGCACTCTCTAATACCGTGAAACTCATATTATGCATAATGCGTGACAACGCATCAGCAACTTTATTAAAAAGAATTTAGAAACACTTCTTACCTCCTGACGAAGCATCTCGAGCTTGGGATCAGTATTGAAACCTTCGTTAGAGAAATTTATCAGTGGCAGAATACATTGATAAGTTCAGAGAAAGTGTAATGAAAGTTTATGAACCTCTACCTCAGTCAATCCAGGTAAAAGATTTTATTTTTGGATTAAATGATCGGATCAAGATGGAAGTTCGGGCTAAGTATGCGAACAAGCTAGATGAAGCAATTGCCATAGTCCTGAACTATGAGGATGCAAAAGGGAACAGACCAAGTGGGTTGGTGCAGGTTGGGACTCGGTATGAGTACTCGAAGAAAACTGGGTTTAAGAAGGAGTGGATTAGCAAAGGGAGTGCCTCACAGCCTAGTGGTCAAGCCAAGCAGGCGAAACCAGTTGAGACTGCTAAATCAAGTATCACCATTGGAAGGAAAAAAGAAAAGTAACACCAATGGCAGCCCGGGCTTGGTTGAAGTCTTCTTTGAACCCAGAGTAAAGAGAAAAAGCGAGGAGAGAAGGCTTGTGTTTTGGATGCCTTCAGCCTCATTAGTGGAAAGATTGTCCACGAAACAAGGATCGTCTGATGGCTGAGATGGTGATCTCAGAATGCGACGTGAAAATGGAGGGAAGTCCCAGCGGAGAACAGATGCAGATTCAGCTAGCGGGATCTTCTGAAAGGTTTGTTATGTGTCTTTATTGCTAAGTTAGTAACTAGTGCACCTGATAATGTCCTGTCAAAGCCCGCAGCAACGGGGTATACATCCTTTAATGATACGGAGTTAATTAAGATGAAAGGGCAAGTAGCCAGTCATGATGTCATTGTGTTGTTTGACTTAGCGTCAACGTACAATGTAATTAACTCCGAGCTTGTAAAGAGGCTAAAACTAAAGACTAGCCCATCTGACTATGCATATACAGTCAGAATGGCAAATGGAAGTTCAACTGAAGTATGGGACCAAAGGGTTACCCAGTTAGAGCTTCGAATTCAGGACTATGCTGAGAAGCTTGATTTTGTCATTTGAAATGACAAAGCTTGCCCATGCATACATAGCCTTGGGTAAGGCTTGGCATTCTAGGAAGAATCCGGGCATAGATTGGAAAAAGATTATCAATTCAAGATGAATGATGTGCTGTATGTCTTACGAGGTGAAAAAGATATACCTCAAGGACCGTTGGTTTCCGTAATGGAAATTCGAAAAGCTCAAGAAGACTTTTTGTTTCTTTGTACAGCATCAGTAGAGCCGATTGATGATTCTTCGGCTAGCATTGATGTTGCCCAAAATGGAGAGATGGCCAAGCTGGTTGATCAAATAGCAGAGGAGTTTTTTGATTGTTTTAGGGATGAGTTACCTTATGGGTTACCTCCAGAGCGGAATGTTGAGCGTAAGATTGAACTAATCTCGAGGGCAGAACCTGTGAATAGACCTCCCTATAGGTTGAGTTTTACCGAAGAAGTGGAGATACGAAGACTACTGGAAGAATACCTCAAGCTAGGGCAGATTCAACCCAGTTTCTCACCTTTTGCTTCGCTACTTTTCGCCTTTGTATAGATTACAGAGCATTGAATAATATCACTATTAAGCACAGGTATTCGATGGCTCGGATCGATGATTTGCTAGATGCATTACATGGGGCCGTAATTTTCAGTAAGATAGATCTTAAATGTGGCTACCATCAGATCCGTATTAGAGCCGAGGATGTGCATAAAATCGCTTTTAGAAGCAGGTTTGGACATTATGAGTTTTTGGTAATGCCCTTTGGACTTACCAATGCTCCACCTACATTCGTCATGCTTATGAGCGATTTACTACGTCCATATATCGGAAAGTTTGTAGTACACTTTATTGACGATATTCTTATATTCAGCAAAAGTATTGCTGAGCATTACGAACACTTAAGAATAGTGTTCAGTACTTTGAGGAAAGCCAGTCTTTATGTAAATAAAAAGAAAACTATACTGTGTATGGTAAGACTTGAATATTTAGGATTCATAATTACTCTTGAGGGGGTAGAAATGGATCCAAAGAAAGTGGCTGCGATACTGACTTGGCCAATCCCTCAGAGTTTACCACTTTGCGATCATTCTTGGGATTTGTTCAATTTTATCGAAGGCATATCAAGGGATATTCCGAAATAGTATCGCCATTGACTGATCTGGCCTCAGATAAAGTACCTTTTATATGGGGACAGAATCAACATGAAAGTTTTAACACCATAAAACAAGCTGTGGTCTCAGGACCGGTGTTAAAAATAGTTGATCCCCAGAAATCGTTTTTTCTTGAAACCGATGCAAGTGGCATTGCGGTAGGAGCAGTTCTTCTCCAAGAGGGAAGGCCAGTAGCCTTTGAAAGCAAGAAGCTTTCTCCCTCTCAACGAAATTGGCCAACTCATGAATTAGAGTTGTATGCTGTTGTCCATGCTCTGAAAACATGGAGACATTATTTGTATGGGTCAGAGTTTTATGTTGATGTTGATCATGAATCATGATACTCTGAAACATTTTTGTAAACAATCTGACTTGAGAGGCCGCCAAGCTAGGTGAGCAGAACTCATGCAGGAGTTTAACTTGACGATTCGGTACCGAAGAGGGAAGGATAATAAAGTTGCTGATGCATTGTCACGCATTATGCATAATATGAGTTTCACGGTATTAGAGAGTGCTCTAATGATCGAGATTAGAGAAACTCAAAAGGTGGACGAGTTCGTCCAGAGCCTTTGGCCTAAGACTCATGTGTTCAAACCCGAGGAAAAGGATGACCTGGCATCCAGAAAAGGCCGAACTTATGCAAGATATACCATAAGAAATGGTATGCTGAAAAGAAATGGCAAGGTAGTAGTACCTAATCAGAATGATCTTAGGCAGAGAGTCATTCAATAATGCCATGATAGCCCATGTGCGGGACATCCAGGAGTCGAGAAGACATATGGTCTCGTGAGACGAGATTTCTTTTGGCCAAAGATGACAATGCATATTCATGAATATGTGACACGTTTTTTAGAACTCACGTCTCTTCAACCCAACGTTTCTGCTCCACATCGGAACAATAAAGAGCACTCATCACTGACCGCTCTTTCCATGCGTTACTCCCGTTACATAGTTTCGTCACGCCCTTGCTCGGTTAGACAAATAGCCAAGGCTTTTACGCAAAAGAAAATCCAGCTTTTAATTGTGCTTTCGTATGTCGATTCCTTGCAAATAAGCTTTGCACTAGTCAGAGTGTCACATGCACCTCTGCACTTAGGTGCAAGGTGACACACTGGCTACATCGACAAGTGTATTATAATTCCCAGATAGGAGATTTTGTCGTATGCTGTGACCCCTTTGTGAGCCCTTGTCCAGGGACAGTCAGGCACAAGCTACGTAGGTCAGTCTCTCAGCCTTAGGTCAAGTCAGCAGTCAGTTCTTGTTCACTAGTACCCACTAGAGAATAGTAGGTTAAGTGTTTCCATCTTATAGGTTAGGAGTCCCTTTAGGGTCCCCAAAGGCTGGACAGGTAAGCAGGGAAGGCAGCCTGCAAAGGCTGCCCAAAAACTCCCCTGGCAAATGAGCCAGGGAGGGCTTTTTATAGGCTGGTTGTAGGCCAGCCAGTCTGTAAAACAGACTGGGTTGGCTCAGTCTAGTGCTATAAAAGGGCCCCTTGGCTGCCCTGTTTTCTCATTCAGTTTGCTTCTGCCTTCAGTCCTCCTACAGCTCCACTTCAGCCTCCTGTGCAGCCCCTGAGATCCTCTGCCTTCAGTCCTCCTACAGCTCCACTTCAGCCTCCTGTGCAGCCCCTGAGATCCTCAGATCTGGCCCTGCTCTAGCCTCAGTTCCTTGGCCATCAGTTCAGCCTGATCTGAAGGTGATCACGCAGCACAACAGTCGGAGGTTTGGTCCAGCAAACGGAGAGAGGTTTGGACACTGTTTCCTCAGCTTTCTCAGCTCTCTTTTACAGTTTACACAGCTCACTCTCAGCTCTATATTTCCATCATCTCTCAGTTCTCTCATAGGATCTATCACTTCTAGCTTTTCACTCTCTCACTCACGCAGTAACCCTGCATTCCGCTAGACAGCACAAGCCTCTTCCTTGCCTTGCAGAAGCGTCCTACATCGTCAGAGAGTGGACAGCATCAAGGTCTCGGTATTGGTCGGCGTTGCCTCTCAAGTCTTTGGGTCTGCTATACGTGTGCACAATGAGCTCTTCAGAAGCATGTTCCGTGCTCTCTTGAAGAGTGTTCTTTGTATTTCTCAGTTCTCCAAGTATAAAGCAAATTCTCCCTTGATTGGGGGAGGGGGCCCTCAGTGGGCACAGGGACCCAATCGGTTGTCGACTCTAGTCTCTCTCTACCCTCATCTCCTTCCTCTCTCTATGGTAAACAACGCTCATTCCTCGCTAAAGGTTTAAAGAAGGTCGTGCTGTGAATTACACGATCAAATAATTGTTGCATGTTACACAGAGTCAGTGCGTGATTCCGGGGCTGTGAATGCGATGAAAGGCGGGGAGATGGAGAACAAGACCTTGCTGACCCAAAACCACCGGTGTCATTCAAGCATCGAAGAGAGCATTGACGGAATTCAAGGTCGAGGAGAGAAATACTACGTCCGCTCAATACGATGCAGTAATATTTCGGCTCACTCTCTTCAGGTTAGTCAGCTCAACAGTCAATAAGTCGTGACCAGCGCGTGCGCCACCCTGATGTTCAACGTGTTGGAAAGGTCACCTCCCCATTTGTAAGCCCCCAAATGAGGAGACCTAGGGCAGGATGTGCCCCAGAAGAAGAGAGGCGGGTACCTGGCTGATCTGCAGGAGCATAAGGCGGAGCAGAGGACAGCAGTAGGGACCCAAGAGAAGAGACCACATATGACGTCAGCAACATTACGGAATAGTACATAGCCGAGGCACACACGTGGCAGATCAAGAGAACAAGGAAAACAGGCTCTGACATGGCAGGTCAGAAGCGCAGGTGTACGGGGCTGCATGGGGCCTGGTAGAGCAGCAAATGGGGCTGCCAGTGGGCAGTGGCATGCCTTATATAGGCTGGGCCCCTGCCTTGATTGGAGGGCCAAAAGCCCTAGAAGTGTGGGCCAAAGGGCCCTAGTTTTGTGAGCCCTTAAAGGGCTGGTTGGGCTGAGCCAACCAGGTCGGTTGGGCCAGCCAACCTGGTCTGTCCAGTCGGCCCAGATTGGGACAGACTGGTCGGGTTTTTGACAGGCCCCTAGGCCTATAAAAGGAGGGGCTTCATGCCCCATTATTCATCCAACATCCAGCAGAAAGTGGAGCAGAGAGGAGCAGCCTGAAGGCATTCCCTTTGGCCTCATCTTGGAGGTAAAGGAGAGTTGAAGGAGTGCTGTAGACTGAGTTCCCTAAGGGCTGGGACCTTGGCTGTCTTCTAGGTCAGCAAGGTGTTGTGATCATCATACCTTCTGGAGCAGCCATTCACAAGCAGGTTGGAGCAGTGGAACAGGGACCTGTGTGCTGTAGACAAAGCTTGGCAGGGGCTGCCTACCTAGGCTGATTCATAGGCAGTAAGGTGGAGAAGAACACACTGGACGGAAAGTCTACAGACGCTCGAGGTGGAGCACACGGACTCGAGTCTAGAGATAGCCGGCAGATAGGAGAAGGACCTTGTGGTTAGATCAGAGGACTATACCATTGGTGGGTAAAAGAGAAAATGAAAGAGAAGAAAAAAGAGGTAAACAAAAACTTTTATGAAAAGCAAAAGGAAGACATACTTAGCAAGCAAAGCAACACTTATGTTGCCATCAGTGCCCAAGCATAAGCAGCTATATTGGGTTTCTAAAGACCCGCGGAGTCTCTTGGGCAAACCCAGTGCTTACTAAAATACGTCAAATAAACAAAAGAGAAAGAAAACAAGAAATAAAGAAGAAGAAACGAAGCAGGTGACTTAAGCAAAAATAAACAAGCAAGTCAAGAAACAAAAACTTCCAAAAAACTAGAAACTCTCTCTCTCTCTCTCTCTTATTTAAAACATAAAAAGTTAATTGGCACTTTACACTTATGTCTTGTTTCTGCAAAGAGGCAAAAATACATTTCTAACTTAGAAAGCACAAGTATACTCAAACAAACTCTCTTTTGAAACTAAAAGAAAAACGGGCTATTCAGCTCCCCGCTCTTTGTTTCCAGCTTATGTTCATAGTTTTGGACGAAAATATATATTTTGGTGTCTTCTATATCTAGCTGGTTCATTGTCTATTGATGAGTCTGCACATCTATTGAATGCACATAAGTAAAGAAGTTTGTGATTCCACACCTACACGACACTGTGTGAGCTCCTGGGCATTACTATAAGTCTTCCGCTGTGTGTACCCTCTGTTGGGTTCATTTCTAACATGGTATCAGAGCCCAAGTAGGAGGCTCACAAGTGTGGGAAGGCAGGGACCTTGCTGAAGGACGACCCTGATTTAGTCGCTCTTGGGAATCGACTTCCACGACTGGAGGATTGTGCCCTTGCGAGAAGGAGGGTGACTCAGGTTCAGTCAGGTGCGTTTAAAGTTTGCGGTCCAGGTTATCCGGAGATGTACTTTTGTTGCAGACCTTGCTGGGTTGAAATAGACCCTCAAAGCATGGTATATATTTTGGTGTCTTCTATATCTGGCTGGTTCATTGCCTATTGATGACTCTGTACATCTATTGAATGCACATAAGTAAAGAAGTTTGTGATTCCGCACCCACACCGCACACCGTGTGAGCTCCTGGGCATTACTATAAGTCTTCCGCTGCGTGTACCCTCTGTTGGGTGATTTCTAACACAACGTCCACCAAATTGATGAACTACCCGATGGTGTGAACCAGACGAGGCAAACAATCTACAACCTTAGTCTTTTTCTCTGATCCCGTAAAATAATTTCCCAGCTCGTCGAACGGCTTCACGATCATAGCTCGTTAAAGTTAACAAAGAATCTGAGCAACAGACCGACGCTTCACCAACCGTTCTCACACCTTCACAGATCGCTTGGCTTTGATACCAAATTGATACGTACAAATCTCTTAACGCCTAATATTTCACACCAATCACGGGCATAGGCACACAGATTATCCTCCCAGCCAACCTCGATGGTAGCAAGCTCTCAGGATGATTACATTACGTGAAAGCTCCTGCTTGCCAAATCCCAACGAGCCCCAATTCCCTAGATGGATCTAGTATGCCACATGTCTTTGTTCTAAGGTACCTCCTAAATGCATCATTTACCCCTCTCTTGGGATATCATTGAATCATTTGCCCCTTGGCACATTTAATGCATTTAGACCCTTTAGCCTTAGATCCACCTAGTCTAGTGCCATATCTCCCTCACCAAGGACCTTGACTTTAATTCCTTTTTGATCATTTACGTAAAGCCCAACAAATATAATACAAATATTGATCCTTTAAAGGAAAATGTTGACCGACCCTTCCGAGGTCATGTTACCTCAACTTGAGCGTAACACTATGGACTCCTGTCCCATGGTAGTGTTGGAGATCTCTGCTCCTATTGCGAGCCCCTATATGAGGAGGACAAGGGTGCAGTAGATCTGAGTAGTTGCAGGTAGGAAGAAGGGGAGTAGAGAGGTTTAAACTTTAAAGTTTACATGCCCTCAGATCAGGGCCATTTTGATGCACCTAAGGCTGCTGGTAAGGAGCCCATTTTTGCCAGCACACATGCCTTATAAAGGCCAAAGAGCAAGGGATGGGAGAGGGCAGAAACAGCCCCAAACTGGTCGTCATCAGGTTTGCCACATCCCCTACTCAAGTTGGGTCATAGCAGACCCAGGTTAGTCCTTGGGTTGGGCCCTCAGTCAGCCCTACAAGCAGGCTGGTCGGCCTGGTTTGAGCTCCTATCAGGCTTATACAAGGGAGCTATTCAGATCCTCCCACACAGCCCACAGAAGCCCTTCTAGTGTAGTCCTCCCCCACATCCTTCATACTAGCCCTCTCTTTCTAAAATGACTCATAGTGCTAATCCCACTATCTTGTCTTGTTTTCCACCTCCGGTACAAGGATTTGCTTAGTGTGGGACGTGTAGGCTTTCTTGGTCAATGGCTTAGTGTGTTGACAGTAGATGGCGAGGCTTTTCATCATATTTTGGTTGCCATCTTTTTATTCTTACTTTTTCACCAATTGTTTGGACTTGCTTTCCCGTATTTTCACCACTTGAACTTACTTCCTTGTTCCAAGTTTCAACTAGACAGTAGCTCAGAGAGAACTATGCTTTATATCTGAAATTCTTGCTGTTTACATGTTGATGCTATGCTAGAGGTTGTTTTCTTCAATAATAGTGTCTGTTGCTCGTTTACATAGGATTGCTTATATTCTTAAGCATTTGTGCTGTCGACTGCAGATCAAAACAGCAAGAGAATTGTCATGGCATTACAAAGTGGTCTAAAAAGTGAGCTCACATGGGCGTTAAACACCCTTACATTACTGTCCTTCAAAGAAAAAGATGATCCAAGGAAAGATGCGACTCCTCTTGCCAAAATTCCAGGAGTTCTTGATGCTCTCTTGAATGTGGTCAGCAACTGTCCCTCTCATTGCACCCTTTATTTCTTAAAGTTATCCTTTCAATTGGAACAGTTTCCCACTTGAATTCAAAAGCCACTAAGGTTAACTCCTTATTGCATCCACGTTTTTTGATCATTTTTAAAAGGCAGAACTGTTGCCCAAGTTTCTATAGTGCTTCTGTGATTTGTATCAAAACCTGTTTCCCTGTCTGGTGGCTCTGTGATTTCATTAGAAGGATGGGACATGAGCTCTGATTCCATGTAGAAAAATAAGAGGAGAGCAATTCTATCAATGGTGGAAGAGCTCAATGAAGAAGAATATTGGCTTCTATTACATCCAAGTATCTTCCACAGATTTGGAGAGCAAGTGCAACTGATGGGAGGCTTAAGACTTTGCACAAGAATGTCCAGCCCATTCCTCAAGTCTTCAATGTATAGATGGGGACAGCAGACCACTTATCTCTAGAACACGGTTCACACATATGATCATGTTCGATGCGTACCGTTTGATATGAGTGCAGTACTAAACGAACTAAAAAATCTTAGGTGTAAGTTCGATACAAAAAAAAAAGAGAGATATTTTAGAGTTTTAGAGTAAGTTTTAGAGAAAGTGATGGAGGAGGGGGGTGAGGGAGCTTGATGGAGAGGGAGGGGGAGCTTGATGGAGATGGAGGGGGAGCTTGATGTAGAGGGAGGGGGAGAGGGAGAGGGAGAGGTAGAGGGAGATGGAGATGGAGAGGAGAGAGGGAGATGGAGAGCGAGAGGAAGGGAGAGGGAGATGGAGAGGTGGGCAGCGGGCTGCTTGATGGCTAGGGAGATGGAGAGGGAAGAGTGCTTGGTGGAGAGGGGGAGGGGTGAGAAGGGTATATATGCAGGTTTGGAGGAGAGGCTGGCCTCAAATGTTCAAAAACGGGCAGAAAATGGGCAGAAAATGAAAACCCTAATAGGCCAAAGCCCTAAAAAACAGTCGACCGTATAGGACCGTATGGAGTGGAGCAGAAGGGAACGTTCCGTACGTTGAACGTAGGCAACCCTGCTCTAGAAGCTACGTGATTTCAAATGGGGACAAGTTTTCAATAAAATCTGTAGAAGCTCTAGAGAGATGTAACCCTGGAACTTTTCAAATTGCTGATGTGGCAGATGAGCGCTGACAGGGATTATGATGATGATATGGTGCCCTTGTGTGGGACCCACGGGGATCACCATACATATCAATTATCTCTAGAAACTACATGATTACAAATGGGGGACAAGTGTTCAATAAAATCTGTAGAAGTTCTAGAGAGATGTAGCCTGAGATCTTCTCAAATTGCAGTATCTGTGGATGTGCCACATGAGCGCTGACAGGAATTACTATAATGATATGGTGCCCTTGTGTGGGACCCATGTGGACCACCATGCGTATTATTTGGATTTTGGCAGGGGAATGCATCATTGCTTTGTTCTCATTAGAGCTTTCCAATGGCCAATGAGATATTATATGAAAGTTATAAAGAGATATTGCAAGAAATAAGTGGCTGCCCATTTAGAAAACATATGTACATGAGGATAATAGGCATTATGGCTTCCAACGTGCATGTTTCGAAATCTTTCATGCTTGAAGAAACTCGTTATTTTTTATATTGTATTTTATATTTATTTATTTACAGATACAGATACAGATACAGATACAGATACAGATACAGATACAGATACAGATACAGATACACATACACATACACATGCATGCATGGATGCCACAATCAACACTTTTTTTTTTGGGGGTGAAATCCACAATCAACACACACGCACGCGCGCGTGCACGTAGGCATCCGCCAATGCGTGCCCTCACACTGTGCGCACATAGGGAAAGAAAGATATATTAACGTCTTTGGGAGGCCTCACGGGCCTACGAGACATGGTACAATAAAAAAGGTAGATCATGCAAGTCACTATGGGCTGAAGCAAATGACTCACAAAGGCCTTTGCTGAGTGCTATTCTAATAATCTCAAAAAGCTGAAACACTCAAAACTACTGCTCAAAATACATAGTAGGTGCCATGGTGGCTCTCCGATGAGTATGGAAACCTAAAGTTATGTTACGAGTTTGTCCTAGCTCTCCTGCAATCTCACATGTAGTTCGTGAGTTGCCTCCCTCACTTCCTCTTCCTCCACTTCCTCCTCCTTTAGTTCCTTTAACTTCCTCAGTCCCAAGAGTTTTTGCTTCCCGAGACTATAAAAGAAGACTACTCTACCTAGATAGATTAATGTCACTAGGTCTTTTTTCAATAAAAGTTTTTGAAAAATAGAATGTCAAAGTTCTTTTTAAACTTCAATACACCTTGGAAAACTTCTCTTTTGAGGATTTGAATCTAACTAAGCTCCATTATATACAACTTAAAACTTCATTGGATCGCTTCTTAAAAGTAAAAGCTTCCTTTCAAAGCAAAGAAGTCTATCTAAATAAGGAACTCTTGATTTGTATTTTTACTTCTCCCTCACTTGATAAGATAGGATTTAACTCCATTTTGAAGTCTCCTGAAGTAATGGATTCTCTCTCTCATTTTGTGAGAAGAATTTGGAAGCATCCAGTAGTAGCTTGGAAGTATGTAAAACTTTAGGACAAAAGGCTTTCAACTATGGAGAGATAGGTAAAAGGCTTTCAGAGCATTCAAAATCTTCTATCCTTAAAGAACCTTGTTGTTGTAAAAGTAAGAGATTCCAAAGCTTTATTGAGCTGATTTAGGACATGTAGTCACAGGTGATACCTCAATTTTGCTTTCTAGTAACCTAAGAGACCTTTTCATGAAAGGCATGAAATTTCGGTTGTACTCTTTTAAAGAGTCTTGCCTTTTAAAAGCTATCAATAAGGGAATCTCAAAGTTTGTTTTGCAATTAGAAAAATGTTTAGGAGTTAAAAATATCTTATCAGAATGGAAAGGGAAGATTTTGAAGAAAGTTGCTTTGAAACTAGAAGAAGTCCCTTCGGTTAATTGCTCAAAGAAAAGTAACCATCTTTCTAAAGAAGATGAAACTCTTCTTCGAAAATTCCATAGGAATTTTGTCATTTCTTATGTGGACAAATGTTCCAATAACTTTGTTTTTATTTGCAAAAAGTTTTACTTAAGAATGTCTTTTGAGAGAAGTGAACTCGTCTGCCAAAACTTAGGCCCTTGCCTTAGTTTCTCAAAAGGATTTGATCTCAAAACATCATAGTTTTTGCAAGTCTTCTGGGTTGGTTTGCAATCCAAGCATACCTTTTCTTTGTGCTGCTTGGAAGTTTCACAAAACTCCAAAAAAGCCAAGATTTATTGTAGTTGCTTGTGAGACTACTTTGACGGATGTCTCGAAATGGCTAAGCTATTGCCTCAAAGCCATGTTGCCTAGTGTCCATGAACTTTGGAGGGACTTATCAAAAGAGGCAGATGTCCCCTCGCACTCAAAGCTGGATTTTAATGACTTTGTAGGAGTGATTCCTGTTGTAAAATTTTTTAATTTTTCTCGAAGCATTCAGGAAAAAGAGTCTCCTATTCTCCTTCAAACCTATGATTTTACCACGCTTTACACAAAGATCGAGCTGGAAGACTTGAAGTTTAGAATTAAAAAGCTAGTGGCTGAAGTTTTTAAGTTGAGATTTGACAAAGATAGATGCAAAGTGCTAAAAGTTGAGAAACTAGCCTTATGCTTTTACTTGTTGTGGCTAAAAAATAAAGATCATGACATAGGTTCTAAAAAGAAAAGATACACAAAGGTAGTAAGTGTGGAAGATGTTTGCTCTTGGATAGATTTTCTTTTAGATAATCTTTACATCACAATAGGTGATTCTTTGTTTCAACGAGTTATAGGAATCCCCACGGGCACTAATTGTGCCGTCTTTTTAGCAAACTTTTATCTTTTCACTTATGAATTTGAGTTTATGCAACGTCTTATTTCTATCAATACCTGCCCTATCATTTTACATTGCAAATCAGCCACAACAGCAGCGTAATCAGCCAATGCATGATGCTGCAGCAGGTCCAAATGGACAGCCCGCAGTGGCGGAAGATGTACTACGGGACATGCCACCTTTGGAAGACCTCCCAGGCATAATTCTGCAGCCTGATCTACTAGAACAGCAACCTGTTTTAGGTGAGCAGCAAATTGGACAGCAAGACCAATGGGTCCGAAGGTCCACTAGACAAATGAAACCACCAGATAGATTTGTTCCAGGAGCAGGCCTGTTACAAGGAAGCCGTGCAAATGCATGATAAAAGGCTATGGGAACTAGCCATGAAGTCTGAAATGGACAGTCTCCATAAAAATGGTACTTGGGAATTGGTGCAGTTGCCTAAGGGCATGAAAGTACTACCATGCAAGTGGGTGTATAGATTGAAAGTCACACTTGGAGCTAAGCCAAGGTATAAAGCCAGGTTGGTTGCCAAGGGCTTTAAGCAGGAGTATGGTGTTGATTTTGATGAGATTTCTCCAGTGGTTAAGATGACCACACTCAGGATTGTACTTGCTTTGGTTGCATGTGAGAATTTGGAATTATGCCAAATGGATGTGAAGACAGCCTTTCTTCACGGTGATCTTCATGAGGAGATCTACATGCAGCAGCCATAAGGATTTGCAGTCAAGGGCAAGGAGTCACTTGTATGCAAGCTTAAAAAGAGCCTTTATGGGCTGAAACAGGCACCAAGGGAATGGTATAAGAAATTTGATACCTTCATGAAGTCCCAAGGTTTCAGGAGAAGTGATGACGATCACTACTTATATACCAAAAGGGCTGCAAATGGCAGCTTAATCATTCTCATTTTATATGTGGATGACATGCTTATTGCTGGTAGAGCTCGTAAGAAGCTTGATGACCTTAAGAAAAGATTGCATGAGGCCTTTGATATGAAGGACCTTGGTGATGCAAATCACATACTGGGAATGCGGATACGGAGAGACAGGGGACAGCGTTTGTTGTATTTGTCTCAGACCGAATATATTGGCAAAGTATTGCACAGGTTTCATATGGAGGGGGGGAAAACCCTTAGTTCTCCATTGCCTCCGTATGTGAAACTCAGTGCAATGGACAGCCCACACTCAGATGCTGATAGGGCTGAAATGGCCAAGATTCCGTATGCTTCAGCTTGTGGCAGTCTCATGTCTGCCATGGTTGCTACCAGACCTGATATTGCATTTGCAGTGGGAGTGGTTAGCAGGTATATGGCAAATCCAGGCAAGAAGCATTGGAATGCAGTGAAAGGTATCATGAGATACCTGAAGGGCACACAGGAGTTGTGCATATGCTTTGGCAAGCGAGATGCAAAGGTGCATGGTTATGTGGATTCAGATTTTGCTGGTCATCCCGATAACCGGAAGTCTACTACCGGTTATGTTTATACATTCACTGGTGTCATGGATGTCAAGGATGCAGCAGTGCATAGCCTTGTCTACTACGGAAGCTGAATATATAGCTGAATATATTGCAGCCTCAGAGGCATGCAAGGAGGCCTTATGGTTATCTCGGCTAGTGGGAGATTTGGGCATTACAGGTGATATTCCATTGTTGCATTGTGACAGTCAGAGTGCTATTCAGTTGGCACACAATCCTGTCTTTCATGCAAAGACAAAGCACATTGATGTGAAGTATCACTTCATCAGGGAGGTGATAGATAATAAGCTAATTCAGCTTGTCAAGATTCACACAGATGATAATCCAGCAGATCTGTTGACAAAAGGCTTGCCTGCAGAGCGGTTTGCACATTGCCGACAGTTGATGGGTATAGGTTGAGCCTCATTTATTTTTACTTGAGGGCATATTGCCTTTAAGTGGGAGGTTGTTGGGGTAAAGGCTCTATGGCCACCCAAGTATAGTTAGTACACTTAGTACTTTATTTGTTAAGTACACTAAGTACACCGTACTTAGTGTTGTAACCTTATCCTTTCATATAAAAAGCTTCATTGTGTGCTAGGGGAGGCACACACATACATTTTATCCCCACACTTCTTGTGTCTTATCCTGGTTGTGTGTGTCGGTGTGCTCCCTACTCTCCCTACCACAGTTCAACCTTCTTGACACCTGTTGCCATTACATAGCTAAACATAGATTTTCACAGCCAAACCTCAACATCTTTCAGCCCTGACCTGAAGGTGCCATTGTCTTGGTATTCAAGAAGTAAGAAGCTGAATGGAGGTCTTGCAGGATATCAAGCTGAGACGGGAAACATCCTTAAATGAAAGGAGAGTGGAGTGTGGACTTTGTAAGATAAAAGGGGATCAATATGCTAAGGGTAAAAGACCTATGGACTATAAGAGTAATATTCCTCCAGTGACAACAGTGTGGAGGCTGTTCATTGGCTAAAGGAGGGTTTATGATTCTGTGAGGGAGAATTATGCAGGCTTTCAGAATAACATCAGTTCCCAGCATGCGGTGCTCAAGACTAGCAAGGTAAGCATGGAGATATCATTTTGGTATGCCAAAGCAGGGAGGACTGATTTTATAAATCTAGATCCTTTCATGGGTGACCTGCCCTGCTCAGAAAATAGCATGAGTGACACCACAGCCAAGATTGAGTCCAATGAAGGTAATGATTCCTGTAGTGGGCTGTTCAGTTGGGTAAAGGAGGGTTTATGAGGTCTGCAAGGGAGAATTATGCAGAGTTTCAGAATAGAATGAATTTCCAGCATGCAATGCTCAAGACTAGCAAGGTAAAAATGGAAGATATCATTTTGGTATGCCCAATCACCAGAGGTTGGAGTCGTCACGAAATGGATGGATTTCATTACAGCAGTGGGAATCTCACAAGAAAGGAGCCAAGAAGATTTTGAGGTACATTGAAAATAGTATTTGGTTTGGGTTGGAATATACCAGAGATGGATAATTTTTATTGTGAGGCTGTTATGATACAGATTGGGCTGCTGACATTGACGATACAATACGCTGTTGTTTCTCTTTGGGCACAGCAGTTGTTCTTGGTGCACCTACCATTTCATTTTTGGCCATGGAATTTGTTGTCTTGGAGCTCAGAGTGTATTCGATTATGGTGGTTTGTGGAAGGTTTGGGTTTATTTTATAATGTATTTGGCAATGGTGGTGTTTGGAAGGTTTGACGACCTCTTATGAAGGGCTACACTTACTTGTTTTGTGACACCAAGACTTATATTGATTTCTCAGAGAATCTTGCATATCATGCTTCAAAAAGACACATGGTGTATCCCCCATCATCTTGTTTGGAAACCTATTCAAGGGCAAACAATTGCTAGTATTTGTGAAGGGGAGGATGAGCATTGAGATCACCGCCAAGCTTGAGTGCGTCAAATTTGAATGGCTTGTCTCTTTTAAATTAAGCATGAAGGTGTTAGAAATGAATGCATCAATGGATGAATTGTGTAACAATGCTAATGTTGGATTAGCTAATGCACCCTGAAAGAGTTGTATATAATGAAAGGGACTGAAGGGGGAAGAAGAGCAAGCACAAGAGAGTGAGAGAGAGTGAAGACTCAAGGTGTGTGGGTGTGAAGTGATGAGCCACACCACAAACTCATTTGTTTTTTATTAGGATTAGGTTTACCCTATGACTGTCTTAAGACAGTCATAGGTGTCCTATCTTTAATGAAAGGTTGGCAATGTGCCTTTACCCCAACAACCTCCCACCTAAAGGCCAATGTGCCTAAAGGGGAGAAAAGAATAAAAATTACAGCAATATACAGTTACTGTATTCAAGACCATAAAATAAGAATGGTCTCATCCTAATCCCATGATGTGGCGGCAATGTGCAAACCGCTCTGTAGGCAAGCTCTTAGTGAGCAAATCTGCAGGATTATCATCAGTATGCACTTTCACAAGCTCAAGTCGCTTGTCTTCCAGTACCTCCCTGATGAAATGATATTTCACTTCTATGTGCTTGGTCTTCTGATGAAAGACCGGATTCTTTGCCAACATGATAGCACTCTGACTATCACAATGCAAAACTGGCATATCTCCTGTAATGCCCAAATCTCCCACCAGCCGAGTAAGCCATATTGCTTCCTTGCAGGCCTCAGTGGCTGCAACATATTCAGCTTCAGTGGTTGACAGTGCAACACATTTCTGCAACCGAGACACCCATGATATAGCACCTCCTGCAAATGTGAAAATATAACCGGTAGTAGACTTCCGGTTATCTGCATTCCCTGCATAGTCTGAATCTGTAAAACCATGCACCAATGCATCCTGCCTACCATAGCATATGCACAAGTCTTTGGTACCCTTGAGATACCTCAAGACACCTTTCACTGCTTCCCAGTGCCGCTTGCCTGGATTTGCCATATACCTGCTGATGACTCCCACCGCAAAAGCAATATCCGGACGAGTGGCAACCATGGCATACATCAAAGAACCAACTGCAGATGCATACGGAACCTTGGCCATTTCAGCCTTATCATCATCTGATCTGGGGCTGTCCTTACTGCTGAGTTTTAAATGTGGAGGCAACGGGGTACTAATAGACTTCCCCCCCTCCATTTTAAAGCGCTGCAGTACTTTGTCAATGTACTCTTTCTGTGACAGAAACAAAAGTCCCTTGGACCTGTCACGAGTAATCCGCATGCCAAGAATATGATTTGCATCACCCAAGTCTTTCATGTCAAAAGACTTATGCAGTTGTTTCTTCAAAGCACTAATCTCATGCTGAGATTTACTGGCAATAAGCATGTCATCCACATATAGAATGAGTAGCATCAAACTGCCATCCTTTGCCCGTTTGGTGTACAAGCAATGATCGGTCTCACACCTATGATACCCTTGGGACTGCATGAAGGTATCAAACTTCTTGTACCATTCTCTTGGCGCCTGTTTGAGTCCATACAAGCTCCTCTTGAGCTTACACACAAGCTGCTCTTTCCCTTTAACAGCATATCCCTCTGGCTGACTCATATAGATCTCATCATGGAGATCTCCGTGAAGAAAAGCTGTCTTCACATCCATTTGACATAAATCCATGTCTTCATGAGCAACAAGAGCTAACACTGCTCTCAAAGTAGTCATCTTGACTACAGGGGAAAAGATCTCATCAAAGTCAATGCCCTTCTCCTGCTTAAATCCCTTGGCAACCAATCTGGCCTTATACCTTGGTAAAGCATTTGAATCCACTTTGACTTTGTAAACCCACTTGCATGGCAAAACCTTTCTGCGTGCAGGTAGCTGCACCAAGTCCCATGTATCATTTTGAAGTAGGGAGTCCATTTCTGACTGCATGGCTTTCTCCCACTTCTTTTTCTCTGTTCTTCCCATAGCTTCCTTGAAGCTGAAAGGCTCACCACAATCTGTCAGCATGATAAAATCAGCCACATTATTGGCTCTTGGAACAAACCTGGCAGGAGGCCGTTGTGCACGGGTGCTCCTCCTAACAAGATGTTCCAGATTAGGCTGCTGTCCAGCCTGTTCTTCATGCATGACGGGTGGCTGTACCACCATATCTGGCTGTTCTACAGCCCCATCTGCTGGCATATCCAGTGGTGCATCATTGGCAAAATTATCTGGCTGATTTTCAGCCTGTATACCCTCTTGAACAGGGTGATCTGCAGCAGCCTGCTGCTGCATATAAATGGGCATTCTTTGTTGTCCAACATCATCATAAATAACCCTCCTGTATTCCACAGGTTGCACGGGTTCCTTGTGTACACTATCCTCTTTAAAGATGACATCATTGCTGCGTATAATCTTCCGTTTAACGGGATCCCATAACCTGTACCCCATTTCACCTTCGTCACCATAACCCATAAAGATGCATCTGATAGACTTTGGATCCAGTTTGGTGCGAAGTTCTTTGCGTATATGAGCAAAGCACTCGCAGCCAAATACACGTAAGTGCTTATATGAAGGTGGCTTGCCAGACCACACCTCCTCTGGCACTTTCAACTCCAAAGCCTTGTTTGGCGACCTGTTAATAATGTGAATTGCTGTTTGCACGGCTTCTGCCCAAAAACCATGGGGTATTGCAGCATAAGACAACATACATCGAACCTTCTCCTGAATAGTTCGATTCATACGCTCACTTGCACCATTTTGAGATGCATTATGAGGGGCTGTGAGTTCCTGTTTGATGCCCTTAGCTTGGCAAAACTGCACAAAAGCATGTGACACATACTCACCCCCATTATCGGACCTGAGGCATTTCAGCCTGCGACCTGTCCGATTCTCAACCTGAGCGACAAACTTCTTGAAAGCATCTAAGGCATCTCCCTTATGCTTCAAGAAATAGACCCACACTTTGCGTGTGGCATCATCAATGAAAGTAATAAAATATTTTGCACCCCCTAGTGATAACTGTGGCATCTCACACAAATCAGTGTGCACTAGATCAAGTGGTGCTCTATTCTGGGGAGTTCTCCTCTTATGAGGAGTCACAGAATGCTTGCCAAATATACAATGATCACAAGTAGGCAAATCTGAAAAAGAAAGAGGCGGCAGATAACCCAAATGTGACAGTTCTTGCATTCCTTTAACAGACATGTGTCCCAATCGGCTATGCCACAATGAAACCTTTGGCAGCTCGGTTATGGCAACAACATGATTACCCACACTGGAAACATAAAGAGGGTACAAGGTATCACTCTTAAAACCCTCAGCCACTACAGTCTGGCCATCAGTAATCACCCATTTGGAATCCCCAAATGTGGTGTGGTAACCACTGTCATCCAATAAGCCAGTGCTAATCAGATTTTTATTGATTTGCGGCACATGGCGGACACCATCAAGCATGAATATGCGTCCATCAGGAAATACTATCTGTATACTACCAATCCCTGCAATCTGACATGCATAGTTGTTCCCAAGATGAACAACTCCATGAGTACCTGTGTAGGAAGTAAACCACTCCCTATGAGGAGTAACATGAAAAGAGGCACCTGAATCCAAGAGCGAGGTGTGCATGTTGTGACCATCAATAACCAAGGCATGTGCTATTACAGCAGAAGAGCATAAAACATCATGTATGTCATTGTCACTGTCCTCTGCTGCAACATTCACTGCATCCAAGTCATCTGCCTTGGCCTTGCCTTTGCCTTTGCTTGCATTTCCTGCATCCTTTGTTTCAGCCTTCTTGGCTTTCTGATCCCGTATGAACTCGAAGCACTTAGACTTCACATGTCCCTTCTTGCCACAATAAAAGCATTCAATTTCCTTTTTACCACGGGACTGACTTCGGGATTTGGACTTACTAGCAGATCTCCCCTTCTGCTGAGTCCTGCCTCTATCCTGTACCTGCAAAGCATTTGAAGACTTGCTGCCCGCATTATTCTTCGTGCTCATCTCCTCCATGAGGAGAGAGCTCTCTACATCAGCATATATAAGAGTGACATTTGAATTAGACAGGGTGGTCTTGAAAGTGTCCCAACTCTCAGGGAGGGTACACAATAAGAAAGTAGCCTTGAACTCCTCATCAAGATTCAACCCCTGTGTAATCAGCTGTGTAAAGATGGCATTGAACTCACTCAAGTGTGAGGTCATAGCTGTACCTTCCTTCATGCGAAGATCAACCAGCTTCTTTAGCCAATAAACCTTACTGGCTGAGCTCTTTTGGGCATACAATTCTTCTAGCCTTTGCCATAGACCATAAGAGGTCTTTTCAGCCTGAACATTGAACACAAGAGTGTCTGAAATAGTGAGCATGATAGCTGCCCTTGCGGACAAATCAAGCTCTTCCCAGTCATCAGCTGCCATGTCAGATGGCTTGACACCCTTCACCCTTATGGGCTTAGCAATCTTCTTTAACAGAAGTACATTCAAGCACTGTTCTGCCCATAATGCATAGTTGTGTGCTCCTTCCAGTTTCTTTATGTTCAGAATTGAAGAATCACTTCCCCCTGATGCCATATCAGATAAGGAAAGTACCTGACTGCCTGGAAGTAAAAAAAGGACTGAATAAAAATTCTGATTTCTCAGAAAAAACCTGCTCTATTCAAGAGCCAGAAGCACTCTCAATGGTGCTGTTTTTTACTGTCAGGAAAATCTGCAGCAAAACAGTAAATGACCCTGCAAATACTGTACCTTCTGACACACTGTACCGTGCTCAAAGAGGCATAAAAACAGTAATTTCAGAGTGCTGCAGCTGCTCAACAAGTGCTTAACAGTGCATAATCATCTGACAAAGCACAAACACTGCTGTAAACCCTGATGTACTAACTGTACTGATCACTTCTCCCACCTCAGATGAGGTATTGCACTGAGTTAATATGCATAAACCACTTGGTAAACTCCCCCAAAAAAAATGACACTTCAGCCTGTCACAAAACCTGCAACAGAAAATGGGATAAATCCCAAGCAATCACCCTTATACCAAGGGGAGAAAATGCATCTGAAGATCTCTGTCGATAACCCAAGTGCTATCAAACAAAGTCTGGGCAAAAGCCCCTTGATCTGACACCTGAACCAAGTGGAGAACACCTCAACACTGAGGTAGCACGCAATATGAAAATCTCTCTGACAAAACCATCCACCAATGTAATGCATATACTGCCCTGTGTAGAAATGACATACACAGATCCCAACGTACAAACACTCAATGAGGAACCTTTTGAGCACTGTCAACGATGGACAGTTAGGGACCGAGTAAACTCGATGCGCCCTGGCCAAGCGTGGCTCAACTGAGGTTCTCTGAGTGTGGCACAAGAAATGTGACCTGCAAGAAAATGTCACCTCGACACTGTGGAAATCAAGACAAATGTGTGCTCTCTGGCACCACACTGCCTCAAGGCATACAATGCATCACCTTCCGGGCAAAAGCCCTATGATCTGCTCACCTGTGAACTGAGATTCAAACCCAGTAAAAGCATATGTCCTTTTGCAAAATCAAGGCATTACCTTCCCAGAACAAAATAGCTGTGCAATCAACCACACACTGTGGTTCTCTTCACCTCAAGCACGAGATGAATGAAAGTACTTGCTGTACTGTCAAGATAACACAGTTTTGTGAACTGAAAAATGACCCTGAATCAAGAGGAATGAAGAGCAGAATGCGCTTTCACCTCTCTTTCTTCCCCAAACAAAAAAAAACAATCTGCGCCTGCTGTACTTCCTGTACCTGCGCAGTGTACGGAATCCCAGAAAAAGGGAAAACAAAAAATGTCGAAAGGTTTGCCGTGATGTAACTCCCTGCAGGTGTGGCGGCGTCGTCCGTACGACTGTACGACAGTCCGTACGACAGGTGAGAGCTGCTATGCAGCTGTAGCAGCTGCTGTGCAGCTGCTGGTGTGACGCAGCGCCGCCCTGCTGCTGTCAGCAGCTGCTGTACAGCCCGCGACCCGCGCCACAACCCGTGCCCGCGCCCGCGCCCGCGCTGCTCCCGTGCCCACGCTCGATGCCCGCGCTTGCGCCCTGATCAGATCCGTGCCGCTCGAAGTTCGTCCGTACGGTTGTACGGACGACTTACGTCCGTACGGCGCTGGCTAGGTAGAGGTCGAGGGATAAGGTGGCTGGTCAAGGGTAGAAGGGAAACCTTGCTCTGATACCAGTTGAAAGGGACTGAAGGGGGAAGAAGAGCAAGCACAAGAGAGTGAGAGAGAGTGAAGACTCAAGGTGTGTGGGTGTGAAGTGATGAGCCACACCACAAACTCATTTGTTTTTTATTAGGATTAGGTTTACCCTATGACTGTCTTAAGACAGTCATAGGTGTCCTATCTTTAATGAAAGGTTGGCAATGTGCCTTTACCCCAACATATAAGTTCATGTGTGATAATGAATGCTAGTTCGATGTACATCTTGGTGTCTCATGTTGCGCTGACCACCATCTCTTTGGTTTTGCTTACACTTATGTGATCTTCTTCTACAAATCTTACAAAGTGCAATGTATTGTTGCAGCTTATATGTGAGGGCTTTGTAATATAGTAGCCTATGTTTGATTGAATGTGTTATATGAAAGATGTGACCCTTCCAGTAAGGAAGGCATTCGTTTTCCATGCTACTGAAGTCAAAAATTTCTTTCAGAGTTTTGATTTCCTGTTGTGGGATTTGTCCAGTAAAGGTTGATGATTGGCGCAATATTTCAAACCCAAGGGAATCAGGAAAACTTTCCAGGCCTCGCTTGTTAGGCGCAAATTGTGTCTTTTCTGGATTTGGCTTTGAATATGAAACATCGAACCCAAACGATCCACTTGTACGCCTCAGGTACAGAAACAATTGAAGCTTATTAGTTTTTCTCTTTATGTGATTTAAGGAGTTCATTTTGTCTGAGGTCACTATTTTCTGCATCATCCTGTATTGTTGGTTGCATTCTTGAGGTATGGATTAAATGAGGCTCCGTAACTGCTTTGAGGTTGGTATTTTTTGCATCATTCTGCCTTCTGAGTACCCAAAATGTAACTGTTATTTTTCAAGTATTAAATGAAGCTGATGATGGCAATTTTTTTGGGTTTATTGACAAAGCCCAAGTTGAGTAAATTGGTTGCTCAAGTATGAGTCAGATTTATAGACAGACAGACAAGACTAGATAGACAGAAGACTGACTGTAGACAAATAGAAAGACCAAGACACTAGAACCCCTTGACCTACATCATCGGTGGTCAAGGTGGTCAAGGTGCTTTTTGGACATGCAGCTATGATTCTTCCAAGGATGCATCAGCTTTCAGTGTCAATGAGACACAAAATACATGGTATTTTGATAGCGGTGCCTCAAAGCATATCACTTCCAGGAAGTGTCTTTTCACATCTCTGCATCCACCTCCCGTTGGTAAAAAGGTCACATGTGCCAACTCCTATTCACTTTGTGGTATAGGAGAAGTTGAACTTACAGCCATTGATGGCTCAACATTCAAAATTTATGATGTCTTGTATGTGCCTGGTATCACAAAAAATCTACTTTCAGTGTCCACTCTTAACAGAGCTGGATTTCAGGTCATTTTTGAAGATGACAAGTGTGCAGTCCATGACAGAGAGAATGACTATGCCTTGAGATTGTCTGGCACTTTGTTACGTGGTCTTTTTCAGCTTGACATGTATGAGAAAAGACTAGCACATGCTCTTGCAGTTTCCACTCCTACTGCTGCTATGCAGAATGCGGAGTTATGGCATGCCAGATATGGACACATGCATTATGGCAGCTTGATGACACTTCAAAAACATGCTATGGTTAATGCATTGCCTCCTCTTGAAACACGTCCTCCACATGCCTGTAAAGGGTGCTTTCTTGGTAAAATCCACAGATTTCCTTTCAAGAAGGATGGATCAGTAAAAGCTGTTCGAAATTTATAGCTTATACATAGTGATGTCTGTGGTCCCATGAGGACTCCATCATTGGGTGGTCATCTTTACTTTGTCACTTTTATAGATGACTACTCCAACTACACTTGGGTTTATGGGCTGAAACGCAAATCAGAAATGTTTATGGTTTTCAAACACTTTGCAGCCATGGTTGAGAATGAATCAGGACTCAAGATACAGACATTACGCACAGATAGAGGAGGGGAGTATTTATCTGCAGATTTTGATGCATTTTTAAAAGACAAGGGCATTGCACATCAGCTTACAATGAGGCTAACCCCTCAGCAAAATGGCAAAGCTGAGAGGAAAAATTGTACTCTAATGGAGATGGATAGATGCATGCTAAAAAGCAAAAGATTGCCTCACAAATTTTGGCTTGAAGGTCTCATGTGTGCCAATTATGTTTTGAATCGGGTTCCCACAAAAGCTTTGAAGACCAAGACTCCCTATGAAGTTTGGAAAGGGAGAAAGCCTTCTGTGGATCATTTTCGTGTTTTTGGATGCCTTGCATATGCTCATGTGCCCGTTGAGTTTCGGCATAAGTTGTCTGATAAGGCAATCAAATGCATTTTTGTTGGGTACAGTGCAAAGAGCAAGGGCTACCGTCTCTACAATCCTGTCACACGCAAGATTATTGTCAGTAGAGATGTTGTATTTTCAGAAAATTCAGCTCACACTCAAGCTGAATTTGATATGCCTACTTCTTCGGATGATGTCTTTGAGGGATTACTATCCATTGCCTTGGGTTCCCCTGCTGATATATCTGATGCAAATCACACTTTACAGATATCTCCACATGCTCCGATTCAGCCACATGATGTCTTACCACCTCCACAAGCAGTGGAAGAGGTTGTTCAGCAAGAAATTGTAGATATACATGCAGCAAAAACAGTTCTAAATTGGCTGTTACAAACTCTCAGGGAGAGTAAAATTAATGCTCCATTACCTGGCAGAACTCGTAGTGCAGTAAGGCACATGGAGGGAGCTCTTTTAGTAGGATATGCTAAGAAAAAGGGCATAGACTATGAGGAGACTTTTGCTCCTACATCCAAAATGACAACCATCCGGTCAGTTATAGCCATGGCTGCAAATTTTGAATGGAATGTTCATCAATTGGACATTAAAACAGCCTTCCTTAATGGAGACTTGTTGGAAGAGGTTTATGTCAAACAACCTCCGGGCTTTGAAATTTCAGGGAATGCACATCAAATATGCAAGCTGAATAAAGCTTTGTATGGGCTGAAACAAGCCCCACGTGCATGGTATGCCAAAATTCATGCCTTTCTGACGAGCAAGGGGCTACACAATAGTCCAACTGAGAGCACCCTCTACATCAAGAAGGATGGGGGGGATATTTTAGTCATCATTCTTTATGTAGATGACTTACTGCTCACAGGGTCAAATGAGGATAATATTACAGATTTTAAAGCTGAATTGCAGATCACTTTTGACATGTTAGTTCACTAACTGCGGTTAGTGAAGGATAAGGTTTTGTCACTTAGACAAAACCTATCCCACTCTTCAGTTGTACTACACTCTTCTATTGCAACTATTGCTTTCAGCTCTCACTCTCCTACTCTCTTGCTCTCCTGCTCTCACACTCTGCTCTCTCTCCCTCTCCAACTCACAAAGTCCCCCTATTGTCCCCTTTCCCTTTCTTATGTTACACACATCCTCTTTTTTTGGTGAAATCCAGTTGTCATTATAAAACACACACACACACACACACACACACACACACACACACACACACACACACACATGCACCTACACCCACACATACGTGGTGTGCACACCATGTGCGCCCCCCCTCCCTGTGTGACTTGCAGATGCATGTCTACAGTGACTCAGATTGGGCTGGAGACTATGACACTAGGCAGTCCACAAGTGGCAATTGTTTCTTTTTGGGCAAAGCTTGTATTTCTTGGTTAAGCAAGAAACAGTCTACAGTGGCTACCTCCTCATGTGAAGCTGAGTACAGGGCAGCTTTCACAGCGACAGTTGAATGTGTTTGGCTGCGTCGTTTATTTGCTGATCTTCATGTTTCATTGGAGGGTCCTTCTCCAATTCTCACTGATAGGTAGAGTGCTATTGCAATGGCAAAGAATCTTGTGTTTCATGCTCGCACGAAGCACATTGAGGTTCACTATCACCACGTCAGAGAGAAGTTGCATGCAGGAGAGATCAATATGATCTATGTGTCAACACATGACAATGTTGCAGACATTTTCACCAAAGCACTTCCACGTGAAAAGTTTGAGGCATTTCGCAGTGCCCTGAACTTATCTCCTTTTGGTGATTGATCATTTCCTTGTACATGACATTGGCATTGCAGGGGGGTGTTAGAATTATTGTTATAATTTAGCAGTGACCAATGTAATGTTATAATTTCCAATGTAATGCAACACACACACACACACACACACACACACACACACACACACACACATGCACCTACACCCACACATACGTGGTGTGCACACCATGTGCGCCCCCCCCCCCCCCCCCCGCCCCCGGCCCGCTTGCATGCACACACAGACTCTTGAAGAGCAGAAATGTTGCCTCGCAAGTGAAAGACAGCCTGCATGCAACGTAAGGGTTTCTAGCCCATATCAGGCTGTGTAGGTGCCAAAGGAAACATGCGAATCTGTCAGGTGGGATATATGAAAGTTTGTGATTGATTTAGAATTGGGTTTCAGAAGTTTCTACAATTGCATTGGTTTTCATTGACATAAAATGCTAACATCTTGAATAATGACAACTATAATGGTCATAAATACTATTGATGCGGACTTTTAGGAATGCTTTTAGTGGGCATGCAATTTTACATGCTATTAACTACAGTTTTAAGAGGCTCCTAGCTTCATGTAGGATCGTTTACATGTGCAGTTTACGGTTATAGTGTCATGTAAGGACGGTGTAAGCCCTTGTTAAAATTGTTTTTAAAATTTTCAGGTTGATGCAAGAAGGCTTCAGTGCTGATGATGGTACAACAGACAGAGATGGGCTGAGAAAAGGAGTGGATTGCTGGTTTGATGAGGAAGGACTTTTCAATCTGGATGAAGAGGGTCGTGCTGAGAGGCAATTATGTGCTGTGGCGGCATCAAATGTCATTCGTAATTTTTCGTTTATGCCTGAAAATGAAATTTTCATGGCCCAGCATCGTCACTGTTTGGAAACTCTCATCCAATGCATGGAAGACCACCATAGTGGTAAGTTTGTGTAAGTGTGTGTGCACATGTGTATGTATGTGCTAAAATAGATCATAAACCAGCAAACCAGGTTAAAATTGTTGCAATGTTCATGGCATTTGCTTGGTGTTATGCATGGTAGAATGTGGGCTCCACTCAAATCTGTATGTGTGTTTTTTGATGTGACGCTGAAAAGCTGAGCTCCTATTTTGTGTGTATGATTTCAAAACTGTGGTTTCATATCTTCTGCTGATTGCATTCAGGTTTGCGCCATTAGGTACGGCACAGTGCTTGGAAATTTCATTTTTATGCATGCCTATAGATAACTGTGTCTTGTCTGATCCTTTCGTCAAAATGATATCACAGTTTCAAAGACTAAGGCTTTAATGCAGAGTTGCTTTTCTGGCCTCTTTACTTTTTTCTGACAGCAGCATTGACAGGTTTGGGGCTTCATAGGAGATTACACGTGCACGTGTTTGTCAACCTCGGCATCGTGTCACCATTGTAGTTCTGTTGGCATGTGTAGTTATTTCAAGTTATCGATCAACATGATTGTGCTATTAGATCCCCATTATTTTTAGGAGCGATATATAATGTTCTTTCTTATAAGCTCCACAAAGAGGGGAGAGTTTTGGAGCAAGGAAGAGTGTGACATGTTGAACAGGTGGGGCTGTTAATTGGCTGAATTTAGGAGAGTGAATTTGGTGTTTGTGGCTTACTTCTCCTGGATTTTTTACCCTTTGAGGAAACTAGGTTTCCTAGGGAAGGCAAACTGATTTGGTAGTCTGCATCGGTGTTATGGAAATGTGTTTTCCATAAGTATTTCTCTTGCTAGGGACATCTCAAACATTCTACTTGGTCAATTGATAGGCATACTTGCGTTTCTTATCCCATTCAGCCTGTGCTTGGGCAATGGCAGGATTTGCTGTGGGGTCGCCACCAGATGGGTCTACACCACCATCTACGTATTCTACCCTCTCTTATAGAACAAGTATGGTCTTTATCCGATACTTCCAAGTACCGTAGTTGGAATTGTCTAGCTTAGCATGTGCCTCCAAATTGAGGTTGCTAGGCTAGACATGATGCAAAAAGTACTCAAAGCACTTGTGAAAATGTTGCTTGTGTCAGTTGCAATCTGCTGTTGGTGAAGATAGAAATTACAGTGTAATCCAATTTGTTATTACAAGGCTTGATGTGGCAACAGATGCCGAGAATAGCCTGCGAGGCTTTACAAGGCTGGAATGTGTGCACAAAATGCCAGAAAAGTAGTCGATAAGGTTTTACAATTAAGACATGTGAAGTGCAAGGTGTAATTCGCCCACTGATACAATTCCAATATCTCTGAATACTGTTAATTTTCAGACTGTACTGTAGATGCTTGAGTTTCGGGATATGTAATGAGTGTGAAACTACATGTGCGCTAGGGGCTGACTCCGATGGGAACTAGCTGGGTGAGTTTGGACAAGGGCTTAATGGGCTTTGTGGAGTTGAATTTCCGATGAGATATACTAATCTATGCTATTATGTGCTACGACAACTGTCGTAGCGATGAAAAGCAAGAAATAGTTTCTTTTCTTAGCTTATTTTTAATGTGCTGGGTCGAAGAAGAGGCTTAACCGATTGTAGCTTGTGTTGACCTAACATAACTTGTGTGTGAGTATACTGCCGTGTGGCCTCATCGACTATCATCAGGAGTAGCTTGTGTGTGGTTGGAGGAGGATTGTGGATGTTGTCGGTCAGATTTGCCTTGACGAGATTCCGTTGTCTGAAGATACGTTGTTTTTTGAATTCTGTGTTGGTCTTCGTTGTAATGCTATCTATCGTGTATGTGTTGTTGTAGTCTCTCCCCTCCTTGGGTGTTAGACTTCTGTGTTGTTGCATGCTGCTGCTTGCTGCGTGAGTTAAGCCTTTCTTGGTTGTTGTGGTCTGAGTCGTGTCCACGTAGAAGTTCCTCGAGTCGTTTGAGTTATCTAGTCGTTTGCTGTGTTGTGTGCTTGGTGGAACTGCTGCTTTGCTTGGTTGTTTGCTGTGTTGGAGTTGCTGTATGTTGTCACCCCCCCCTCTCCCAAAAGCACTTTACCACCCACTCACACACCCATGGCCAACTGTGAGGGGCACATTTGCCTATGGCCTACGCTACCATGTCGTTGGTTGGTGCTGTTGACTTGAGTTGCGTTACGTAGGTGGTTGTGTTCTGCGTCGCATGTAATTGTCTAGTACTTTTGTTTGCTTGCGTCGCATGAGCTGTGGTCCATTAATGTTGTCTTTGTGTTTGAGACTTTACTACTGAGTCATGCTGTGTGTGGTTGTAGTTGTTGTGTTCTTTATATCAGATGTTGCTTGCTACTTTGTGATGTTGTAGCTTCTTGCTTACTTGACGTGTATGCTCGTGCAGTATGCAGACTTACTATAGTAAACAGGTTGAAAACTTTGTAGATATGTCGTTTTGCAACGTTTGTTGTAGAAGTATTGCTTCTTGCTGATAGGTTGAGTTGCTAGAGGTTAGAGCTACTCTCTCACTCTCGATCAAAAATAGAATATATCTCTTTCTAACAACTAATACTCCCTTTCAAAAAACAAAGATAGTCTCTCAATAGGAAGAATATAGGAGAACTCTCAAAATTTTCAAGCAAAAATCTTTCAATAACGAAAATGAACTCTCAAGGTGAACACTCAAGAACATTGAAAGAGAACTTTCAATCTCAATCCCTCTCACACTCTCACAAGGATCACTTAGTGGAAGGCAAGGGAGCTCTGATACCATGAACATATATGAAGAGCGAGCGAGAGTGGAGATGAGGAAAGAGGACAAAACTTGAGAGCTCACCACAAACAACTACCTGTACATTATATTAGTTGAAAAGTATGAATATATAGTGTTGGGATTAAGGTTTTCAACCTTTATGCCTTTTTAGCATTTTTGTGTGTTAGTGCTATCCACATTATGAATATGATATGAGATGAATCCTCAGTAGGTGGGTGGTGGGAGAAGAAGATGGGGGTGGGGGCACAGGGGTGAGGGGTTTTGGAGATAGGAGGAGATGGGCACCTTTCTTGTGTATGGCCCCCATGGAGTCTTGGGAACCCTATGGTGCTGAGGGATCAAAGAAGGTTGATTCAGGTGACGAAGGTCATCCCGAGCGGACCCTATTTGCTTGCTGCTCGTGGGTTGGGGGCGGTTGGTGGGGGCCTCGTGCTTGCCTGCTATCTTCGGCATGCACGGCGTCTTTGGTTCTTTGTGGATCTCTTGCCAAGCTTCTTTGTCTAACCCCCCTTGGATGGCTCAACCCAAGGTGTCTGAGACTCTTGTTGCTGTCTGTCTGTGTGGGGAGGTCTATCCTTTCGCCTCTCCAAATGCCGTCTTGGTCGAGGCTGCAGGTGAGGGGAGGCACGACCTGCACTGCCTGTGAGGGCAAGTGCTTGCCAAGTGCCCCATCTGTTTGCTCCTTAGGCACTATCTTGGGAGGCCAAAGACCTCGAACCTCTATCTGAACTTGCCACCGCCTAGGGTCTCTAGAGGAATCTCCTTGGGCAGGGACTTTGGGAACTCCACAATCAGTTTAAGCCACGATCATACGCAAGGACTGAGGTGGCTATGGGCGGAGACTCCAGCACAGCTACTTATCTAGTCAAGGTTATATGTGAAACATCATTCTTATGCTGCTATCAAATTTTGATCTTAGTCTTGTTTGAGTTTGCTAATTTAATTGTGTGGAACATGCACAAGCTGTCATTATGGTTTGAATATTTCCCTCTCTTATGTATGCACATCAATTGTACTGTTGGGGATATGTTAATCTTGTTCTGAAGCTTGTTGTTTTGTCCTGCTGGGCATGCATGTTGATCATGAGTCTCTGGTAATCAAAGTCCATGATAAAGTTGAAGATTAATTACATACTTTGGGAAGTTTAGCATGGGCCATGTGTGTTAAAACCTTGGTCAGTCATACAAACTGTGACTCTGTGCTTTGTTTATTTCAGAGGACGAGGAACTAGTGACAAATGCTGTTGAAACAATTGTTAATCTGGCACCTTACCTGAATTTACGCACATTTCTGGAGCGGACTAATGAAGCACAAAATCGAATAACGTAGGTATCCAAAGTGGGATGCCTCAATTGATTCACAGTGATGGATATCCGTTTCATGTTGAATTTTTACTTCTAGTTTGGGCTTTATAAGTAAAATCATTTCATTGCCATCCCCTCTGAAAATTCTTATTTTGAGTGGGGACTGTCTTCGGGTCTGTTTATGATGAAGTTGGAACCATATGCATTTATTGTCGAACGTGAAGCCTTACGTCTGTAAACAAAAACTCAACACTAGTCTGGGTTACATATATGTGTATATCACACCTGTTCTGTGTTTTGTCATAAGTTTTTCCACTTGTTGACCTGTGGTGCATCATAAAGAGTGGTTGTTTTCTGGTGTGGATTCAAGCAGAGAGAAACGGGCAGTTGAGGCAATAGTCCAGATGTTGGAGTCACCTGTAAAGGCTTGGCACTGCTCTGCTGCAGAGTTGCTAGGAAGACTTGTTGTAAACCCAGATAATGAACCTTTTCTTCTTCCTTGCATACCTCAGGTGTTTTAATCATATAAATTAGTCAAATGCAATTTCAATTACGAAAGTGATCCTTGAAGCTGATCTCAAACTGATCATTGTAGTACCAAATAAGAATTCCTGGTCATGTTGTACCTGTGTTTTCTTTTCTAAAGATTTACCTTTTTGTGGCAGATATACAAGCGGTTAGTGGATTTGTTGAGCATGCCTGGTGCAGATGCACAGGCAGCAGCAGTTGCAGCACTCTACAACTTTGCAGAAGTCAATATGGACTGTCGTCTTCGGCTGGCCAGTGAACGCTGGTACTAACACATACTTGCATGCTATCCTGAAGGAATTTGGTGATTGATGTGCCAATCTGAAAGAGTGTATATCCAGATAATAGCAGGCCTCAAGTTCTGCCTCCCTATGATTTCTTTGGTGCCTCTTCAATTAGTAGTTTGTTGCCTCATGAAGTCTCTAATTCTTTTATCCGATTCTTGTTTTTAATATTGTTTCTAAAATCTTGACCATGGAAGCTTGTTCTTTCACTTTTGTCCGGTGGTGACTAATGTACTTTCTTTCATTAAATTCTTTCCAGGGCCATTGGAAGATTAGTTAGAATTATTCAATCTCCTCATCCGCTATCTGAAGTTTGCCGCAAAGCGGCACTTACATTGGAAAGCTTGGCTTCAGAACCACAAAACAGATCTCTTTTGCTTGCGTATGAACACACCTTTGCAGAGCTTGCTTTCCTCGATGCCAGGTTATCTGATACATTTGCACGGATTCTTTGGGAGCTCAGCTCTAGATCAGATTCAAAGATTGCTACAGCTCGTGGTGTTTGGGGTTCATGACAAGGTGGTCATGTCATCACAACTTCATTGTGGCTCAAATGGTACAGCACATATGAGAGGACTATGCAAATTTGTTTTGGTATAGGTAGCATTCTGTTGAATTAGAATGTTCAGTATGTCGAACATAAATGCCAATGTGCAAGAATGCTGATAATTTCAGTAGATGGAGGTGTATTTGTAAAAAACCATATGCTTTGCATAGCCTAATTTGTTCTGGAATTATTAACCAGGGTGACAACTAAGCTTTCCAATGATGATAACATATCTCAGTCCTAATTTTATCCCTGCGTGGGAGGGATGCACTTCTTTACATCAAGAGAACAAGGGATTGCAAATTTGCTTCATACTCTTTCACACACAAGATTGTCCCATGTGCTAACGATTCCAATTTGTATTTTTCCCATCCTTTAAATCTGCATTACCTTCATGCATGAAAGAACTCTTATCAGGCAGTTTTTGTCTGGGGGGGAGGGGCATTTGCGTGTAAACCATAAATGTTGTTCTTGATTGCATGATACCTTGGATACCTTTGCACTAGTTCGTGATTTCTTATATAAGCGTTTGCTCCAAAAATTATCTTCATTTGCAAAAAAGTTTTGTGTAGTTGTGTTAGTTTTGTTTTGTTTTGAGAGCTGACTTTGTTGTATGAGGCACTTATGCCCACAAGACATCTCATGGAGAACTCTTTTCCCCCATCATGTATTTGGTGCCACCTCAAGTGTGGACTCGTTGCTCCATAACTGACTAGAGAGCGGAGAAGATACCAAGACCCTAACAGATTCATGCATGCGGGACTTGTCTTAGGCCCCAAGCTTCCAGCTTGCGACGCTAAAACTCCATTAACCGGCGGGTGCTCGATTATATAAGAGCTGCCATACCCATACTAGTTTTTTTCCTTATATTTGCATTGGTTTATCTTTTGTTTGCTTGGTTAGCATTAGTGTTTCTTTTGCTTTTAATAATTAACTTAAATAATTCTCACTCTCGCATTTCTTTTTCTTATTTTCTACTTTGTTATCTTCCTTTTTGTTTTTAGATTGGGATTTTAAAGCTTGGTAAGCACTCTGGGTTTACCTAAGAGATTCCTTATCTTTTGAAACCTAGATGGAAACTTATGCTTGGGTATTGATGAGAAACAATAGCTTTGCTTAGTAAGTTTTTTTAATTTTCCTCTTTTAGTCTTCATTTTGATTAATGGCTCTTATAGATTCCTTTCTTCCCTTGTCTCTCTTTCTCTCTCCTTTGTTCTTTTGCTTGTTCTTATAAAATAATGTAAAAGTTGTAAGATTTGGATTTGTTTAATTTATTCTTGTGAAGGAGTTTGTGAGTGTTTCACAACTCGCTTTTTAGCACTGTCCCGTTAGGGGCAGGCTATAGCAAGGAGACGGTTTCTTGTTTAAAGGGGCCATTTCATCCTTTCATAAATGAAACTTGCCTTATGGGTGTTTTCTTGATTATTCTTTTGTTTGCTTCCTCTTCATCTTCACATTTCTCGAGTTCTTTCATTGGCTTTCTCTTGAGTTTTGTATCTTCATGTTTCTTGAGCAATTTTATCCCTTTTTGAGTAGTTTCATCGATTTCCTGATACTTTGAAACTCATACCAATTCCTAATTGCTAGTTAAGGAAATATGATCAAGCTAATGTGACCTAAACGATTGTCGTTCGCTTTTCAATTAAAAGAGCATTCCTCAAAAGGAATAGATTTCCTTGAACGTGAATTACAAATGCAACTAACATTTAGTGAAAAAGAAGACACAAAAATTTGCATTGAATGCTACAAGCAAATCAAAAAAGACAAAATACCAAAATACACGTCACCATACTGCATTGAAATGCAAAAGAAATTGCCAAAAATTTCAAAGTTGAGCGAACTAGAAGAAAGATTAGTTGCTCCTCGAAACACGTTTGGCCAAAAATACCAATTTTTGAACTACAGGCAATACTTATTAAAGGTAGTATTATCAATGTGCATGCAAATACTAACATCATACAAACTGTACTTCCACGACCAATAGAAAATACGATGATAATAGGTGTAGCAAGATAAAGCATAAACTTGAGTACAAATCAATTTACACGAGCAGGCACATTAAGCCATATAACATCATGAAAGCCCTACACATTCTTACATAAACACCACTCTACACAAAGTACAAAGTTGAGATCTCAAATTTGTGGATGTCACAATTTCATCTAAATTATGAAATGAACAAAACAAATCGAACACATGATGACCAACAAGATAACAGTGCTAATATTGAAATATCTAATGAAGAGGCCATCAATGCTTGTACAGATACACTGGTACATGGTTTCATAGACTGGGATGAATTTTTTGACATCACATCTAATATTATAACAATAGCGCCTTCACAAGAATACCATCCACTTGGATTTTTCAAAGATGAGGATTGTGAAGAATTAAGCTTTCCAAAATTATTCTATGGAAATGAGAGAGTGAAAATAGCAAAAGAGAGATTCAGTTACCAAAAAATAGCACAAATAGATGAGCATGGATATGCCTTTGAATTACTAAAATAGAGACATGATAGTGCACTAGTCTCACATATGCCAAGTTGATCTATTATGTTCCATGTCCATGGTATGTGTTAAGGCATATGATCAAGAGCATTTGACACAAACTTGGAGGGTCAATTGATGTAACTTTTAGATTCACAATAAATGATGCTCAAATAAATGATTTTGGCATGACAGATATTGCTTCTTTGTGTGTGCATTGTTGTGTTTTGGTTTATCTTTGTTTCCTGTGATTTTTAAAGATTTAGCCTAATCTCTCTCTCTCTCTCTCTCTCTCTCTCTCTCTCTCTCTCTCTCTCTCTCCACCCCCCCACCCTAACCCTGCTGGCGCTACTCTCGACCTGTTGGTGCTGTTGGTTGTTGTAGCCCTATTATTGTTGTTGGTCGTCACCCCTCTCACTTGGCTCTATTGCCCCTCCCGCCTAGCTGCCTCCTCCCCTCTTGCTGTTGCTCCTCTTGCCTCTCCTCCTCGTTGGTGGTTGGCCTCCACCTCTCCCTCTACATCACACCCCCCCCCTCCCCCCAGCACCTCTAGTCTACCCTCCCTCCCCCCTGCGTAGCTTGCCTACCCCCCCCCCCCCCCACCCGTATAGCCAACCTACCCCACCCCCTCGCATAGCAGCATGCTATTGCTTTTGCATAGCAGCCCCCTATACCCCCCAACCTCTACATCCTCCCCCCATGATTGCCTCTTCATCAAATCCCCCTTCCCAGTGCAGGACTAGGGTCCACAACTCCGAGAGTGCCTCCACCATGGGTGGGGCCTTCGTGCTCTCGCTCTCGCTCTTGTACTAGGACGTGTACAAGAAAGTAGCTAGAAGTCCAAGATTTAAGATTGAAGAAATGGGAAAGGGAGAACGAGATAAAGCGACGGACAAAACCAAGAAAGACGACCAAAAAAATAGCAAACACAACTGAAACTCAAGGATGTGAACATGCGCTACAATCGAAGCAGACTTGGGGTTGACAACAAAGTAAAGGCAGGATCCACCTTAGCCTCAGCTGCAACCTCAGTCTCTGCTTCTATATCTACTTCAACCCATGCTTCAGCTTTAGTTTTAGTTTCAGCACTCGTTGCATCCCCATCTTCAGCTTCAGCCTTAGTTTCAACTGCAACCTCTACATCCCAGCTAGAAATAATGCCAACCACATACCCATGACATCGGCCTCTTCCCTATCCCCTGGGATAGGGTGGTTGTCACAGATTTCATCCCTCCCTTCCTCTCCGGTTAGAGCTCTCTCATGGCTTATGACACTTACTTCGGAGGTGCCATACAATGCTCCACATTACGCCTCGACCTTTCTCTCCCCTCTCCCTCTTTGTCAACCTGTGCGCCCACACTTAGTTGGGATTGCCTCATCTATGCCACTATCATTTCCATATCTTCCCCAGCTCACCCAGTCACCACCCACTATTCAGCCTCATCCTCACACTTTTGTGCCACAGCCCTTCTAGTTTCAACTAGGACATGGACGAGCTGACTCACCAGAGGCCTAGGAGACCTTGCTTGTGGAGGTACACATTATCTATGTGCGTGACGTGGAGTTGACATGCTTCGCATAACAAGAATAGATCCGCTTCATCGAAGAGTAAGAAAACTTCATACAGGACCAAGGTCGTGCCATTCGAGAGTAGGCTGATCTCATTTTAGGGACGCAGACAGGATATCTTGCAGCTCCAGCCTGCTGTCATAGCCATATGCACAGTCTCAGGGAGCAATCTAGTTGAGGCACTGATTGCGAGCATGCAATTTGTAATTGAGGAGACTTCAAAGAAGTTGGCCTTGTGCTTGCCCTCATTTCTTTGGTTATCTAGATGTAGTAAGTCACTTTGTGGTTGTTTGTACTTTGTCTCATAGACCCATGAGGTCTTCTACAGATGATAACATCTCTCTCTCTCTCTCTCTCTCTCTCTCGCGCTAAAATTATAAAAATTCCATGAAAATTTGACAAATTTCATATATTAAATATTTTTTTGTGAATATGCTAAATATACTTTTTGAAAATTTTGTTAGATGTATACACTTAAGTGCCACAAAATGGACATGCACACTTGATTCCAATTTATATGAAATTTTTATTGTAATTGTAAGGATAATAATGTGGGGGTTTGATCTATTGTAAACATTAAATTGCTCAAACTTGCATAGAAGGACCAATAAAATGTACTGTTGTTGCCAATAGATAGCACAAGTCACTATATCCATCTATTCCTACAAGAGTTAAAAAAAAACCAATGTTTCAGTTGGTTATAGTTATAATGGATCAAAGTCTATAGCTATAGGAGTAGATCAAGAATTAAGCCCCTTTTACTAAGAGCCACTTTGCAACACACTAAACATGCCTATCAATTTATGATGTCCCTCACTCTCTGTCACTTTATTTTGTTTGTACCCTCTCTCATCTTCTTTTCATGTCCTTATCTTTTTTTGTATCCTCTCTCATCTTCTTTTTTCTTGTACCCTCTCTCATTGTCTTTTCATGTCCTTATCTTCTTTTTGTTTATACCCTCTCTCATCGTCTATTCATGTCCTTTCACGTGTGCAATTTGGAATTCTAGATTACTTGGGATTTACTTCATGAGGTGATGCATTGTTAGCATTACCATCCAATGGCCATCGTTGTAACTTTGTGTTGAAATGTGTTGTATAAATTATTGTGTACTTCGTTATTTAGAAACTATCACTATTTAATGATGAAATGGGCAATATCATCAAAATCATTTAGCAAATTAATCATACATTGAAAACATAAGTAGAGTAAAATATATTCATGTTGTTCTCATGTCATTGCTAGTCCATGATTGCTAGCACCTTATTTAGTGTACCATTGCCATTACTAGGAAATTTAACTATCGCGAATGTTTAGTGTTAACTTTTTCCCCTTTGATTTTTTTGATTCATCTTAGTTTGGATCAAAATTGTGATGGATGTAGCCCATGTTTCAAGAATTTTGAGATTGACTCAGCTATACCATCCTTGTGGATTTTACTCCCATGCACATCCTCTTGTGCACGTGGATTCAAGTGGCTATGGCTTAAGGGATTGTAGTATAGAAACCCCTATCACATGCATGCTTAGACCTCCAAAAAACACCCTTGTATCCATTTCAACAATATACCCTTTTAGTATATTATATGTATAGCTATTTGCTTGAAAATAAAGCATAACCCCATCCCTAGTTTTGAAAAACTATTTTCTTAAATATAAGGGGTGGGTACTTAATTAAGAGGGATCCCTTGGGGGTATAGAGAGTATAATGGGTCAATGATACATTAAATTTCTCCCTACCATGATGCATAATGAAGTTTTTTTATCAAGAACTAATTAAGTGACATTAATGATATTCACGAGCCACTTAGGAGTAGGATCTTGTGATTTTAATGTCTATCTTCAATGAGTAGGTGTAGCATTTAATATTCATTTCTTCTTATCACTCTTTGGCTCAAAGATTAGCTTTAGGTAGGTATAGCATTTAGTAGCCACCTTCTTCAATGGCTAGGTTTAGCATTTGGTAATCACTACTCGCAAGTTTACCTCCTCCTTCTCATCCTTCCATTGCCTCCAACCTTTTCACCTATTTCTCTATGTGTTTCTTCTAGCTTATGCTCTACGTACCTTAAACTTTCTTGTCTCTTTACCTTGTCCTAGTAGCTACTTTAGTTCTTGCTCTAAAAGCCCATGCAACTTTGTTGAACTTTCTTCAACTTTGGGTTGCCTTATCCTTTCTTTTTAGGAGGCCATTGCAGGTTTTAATGAATGAGCTATCAACTAACTAGTGAGTGGAGCCTTACATCTCTACAATTATATTAGGGATTAGTAGTTTTCCCCAAGGAGAGTTATGTGTTAACCTTAGCGAGTTACTTTTGGATTTATGAATCACCTTTTCTTTTTTGTTAAGGCTCTCATGTCTCTTAGGGTAGCCTCTGTTTCTTTCATGTTTTTCTATAGACTAAGTCTTGTATACTTTATAAAATTCTAAATGGTAGCTATTCATGTAGTTTTGAATTGTGCCTATGCAATGACAAAATTTGGTACTTTTGGTATTATTAATTTTTAAGTATTAGTGAAAGTTTTTTGAATGGTCTAGATTTTTTTGCCAAATTTTGTAAGGAATTCTAACAAGAATAATGATTTTCCAATGCTTTGAAATCTTAAAAGATAAGCTACGATTTTTTTTGCTAATGTATTATAATATTATATTAACATACCTTTGATAAAAACATACCACCTTAATATTAGGTAGCCCACATTTTGCTAGCTCAACTCTAGCAAAACATCAAATTTCAAGCAATGGAGCATTGAGAAGGGGATTATTCGCTCCCATGACAAGCTTATTTTGGCTACAAGAGGGATATACCACGTATTTTTCTTCTCCTTTATACACATCCAAACAATTGAGGAGGAGTTCAAGCAAGAAGGTAACACTAGCAATGCGGACGATGAGGAAGATGAGGAGGACAATGACCTTATTGGTCTACCTAACCACAATGATGATGCGCATGATGAGCAAGATGAGGGTGATGATGATGACTCCGATCCTTGTGGCCTTGTCCATTAAATTTTAGGTGTAAATGTTTAAACTCTTCTACACCCCCCCCTCTCTCTCTCTCTCACACGCACACACTTATATCAATAAGATTTGCATTTCCCTCATTGAGAAGGTAGAGAGTCTAAAAGCTACAAATATGAGATTATTGGTTGAGAAAAGACATGTGGAAAAGGCACTAAATGAAATGAAGAAGCAAGGCAGGAAGTTGCAGGCTTGTTGCAACAAGAATGAAAGAAAGAGAAATTTAAGAGAGAGGAATGGGAGAAAGAAAAAATGGAATGGGAATTTGCCAAAACCAGCCTTCAAAGCAAAATACATGCATTGGAGATCGAATCACAGCAAGTCAAAGAAACAAAAGGGAGGATAGAAAAATTGGTGAAAACACTCAAAATTGAGAATGCCAATCTCAGGAAAGATATAGCAGCCATGCAGAAAAGCATGCAAAACTTAAATAGTAAATTAATAAAGGGGAAGCCAAAATATTGGAATGGAAAGATGTGGTTAAGAAAGGTACATCAGTCCCTAAAACGGAGATCATATCGAATGCCCTTGAAATCCCTGAATGTATTTGTCAGAGGCCTACCAGTAGGGGACATGCCAATGGTGGGACACCAAAATCTTGATGGGGGCCAATCTAACTTGTGAGGCAGGTAGCCTGGAGAGTGGGTAGAGTGGACAAACCAACAAGGCCATTTGTCGTGAGATTCTAGACCAAAGAGGATAGATCTATTTTTATGAGCATGAGGGCAACACTGAAAGGTACTTGGACCTACCTAGATGCTCCCTAGATGATGTCTCACCCTCCTACAATAAGAACATCAGAGAGAGGGAATGGTGAAAGTTATGGCAACAAGATAGGAAGGGAAATGGGCTGCATATAGAGAGGGCAAAGTGATCATTTGTGAGAGAGCAGATAGAACACAAAGAGAAGAAAAGGAGGAAGGTAAAATAGTCAACATATGACGGTGTCGGGTTCCAAATATGAGAACACAAAGCATAATACAAATAGATGTATGGAATTGCAATGGAAACCTTTGGTCAAATGTAGGGGCTTTTTCAGAGACATACATTAACAAGGATGTGATATTTTACACAAAGACCCATGGGATTGTCTATAGTAACAAGATATATATGGGAATCAGCCTATAGAAAGGAGATGAGGAGAGACAGTGGCATACGAGGTTCAAGAGGAGTGGTAGTTCTTTTTAGGTCATATATGAGACCCTACATATCTATGATGAGGAAGGAGAAGCATGCATGCCACATGTGGATACAAATTCAGCCACCTGGCACACACCCAATTTACATTGCAATATGCTATTTCCCCCCAGATACAGATAAGGAGAGATCTTACTTCTGGATGAGCTCAACGCACATATCGGGAACATAAAAGTGGGCCGACTTGATTCTAATACTGATCCCATGAGAGTACTGGAGATAGATTCGACAGAGCTTGGAACAGCGGGACACTCAGAAGATGATGCATGTCACTGGTGGGTATGGCCAACCTGTACTGGTATATGGGAGTAGTTCGTAATTTGATCATATACAATGGTCTTCTTTGATGGCCACTTTCGGGAGGGCTCACTTGCTTTCCACATGGAGGGGGTAAAGTACAATGGATTACCTTTTGGGATCTCCAATTTTTGTGTCACATGTACACGATCTCACTATCCCTCCCCCACTTGGTGCTGACCATTCCTATCTGATTTCAGTGTCTCAGCTTCCTTGTCAGTCAAGATGCACTTTGATCACACCCTTGATGCAGTATACATGAGTCATCTATTGCATGAGCTACCACACTCCCTTGATAACTATGCAGACCTTGCTCATGCCTCAGACACTTTGATCATGCCCTTGATGCAGTATACATGAGTCATCTATTGCATGAGCTACCTCACTCACTTTGATCACGCCCTTGATGCAGTATACATGAGTCATCTATTGCATGAGCTACCACACTCCCTTGATAACTATGCAGACCTTGCTCATACCTCAGACACTTTAGTATCAATTGTCCAGGATGCCACAGTCAGATTCTTCCCCACGACTCGATCTTCATCATAATCTTCAGCTAGGAAGATGCCTAGGAACCCATGGTTTGATGATGAGTGTCAAGAGATGAGATCCCTCCTCATACAATAGAAGGCCCTGCGGCACCTTACAAGGATCGAGGCATAATGGATATCATGCCGAGCCTACTTGTCGGAAGAAACAAGCTTTCTCTCACATCGGATGGATGAGGTTATCAGATTCTTTCGAGGGAGATCCACCTTTGCATGGAGGCTAATTTTTTAGGATAAGTCACCCATTCCCATCAGCTGATCCCATAGGTCTGGCACACATATGCTACTTCACTCTATGATGTCCCAATGCAGACACCACTGGACATGTCCTCCTCACCCAAGCCCACCATGTCCTTACTATTCATTGCACATAATGTAATGTCCCACTATGCCGGCTTCACAATCGGAAGGCTATGGATCACGAGGGATTGAGGATGGAATACCTAGCACATGGACATGAGATCCTAGCTTTGATCCTAGCATAGATGTTTAATCATGCGGTATGTCATGGATTTCGTCTTGCCTAGTAGAGCACCACCACCATTGTACCGATACACAAAGTAGGGGACCCTATGGATATGGAGAACTACCACACACTCATGATAGGCCATACACAAGCCAAGATATACGGATCATTGCTAGAGCAAGAGATCAACTCTTATACTGAGGCACATGGGTAGCAGACATCAAGATAGGCGGGTTTTTGACGGTAGCATTCCACCCTTGACTACATCTTCACCCTGCAGGCAGTCATTGAGGAGGCGAGATCCAGATTGCCAAAAGTCTATGCTTGCTTCGTAGACTTTCGGAAGGCCTTTGACACAGTACCACAAGCTTGCCTAATTCGGAGACTTCTAGAGATGCAGATACCGAGAGTCATGGTTTGGGCATGATGAGCTTATACAAGCCTATCAGAGAGGGTGTGTGTGCCTAGTGGTTTGTCGAATTGGATTGAGAGCACTATCGGAGTGAAGCAAAAGGATGCCCCGTCTCTTCGACACTCTTTGGCCTCTACATTGATGAGATTATGATGTTCTTTGACCACCTAGGTGGAGAGGGATCCTTGCTTGCAAATTTGATGATACAGATATTATTGTATGCAGATGACATAGTTCTCATCTCCTCCTCTGCGGCGGTAGGTCTACAGTGACATCTTGAGGCTCTTGATGTGTTTTTTAGGGAGAGAGACTTGACGGTCAACCTTAGCAAAACCAAGGTTATGATCTTCAGCACATCATGAGGAGTACTTCAATGGCATAGTTTCACATGCTGAGGGGAGCTAGTGGAGATAGTACATTCATATACCTATCTTGGAGTAGTTTTTGCAGGGCCTATCTTCACGATGAAACACGCAGCTCAGTCGCACAACTCACATGAGGGCAGGGGGCTCTAGCGCGGCTAGAGAGACAGTGCTTCTAGGCACACTTTTAGGATCCCTCGATAAAGGGATCGCTCTTTGATACACTAGTGATATCAACAGCCATGTATGCAATAGAGATGATTAAGACTAAGCTGTCAATCCCCCACCAGATCATGCAGGCTGAGTTTGCGATGACACCACTGTAGATTGATGCCATCTTCCAGATAGTGACATATCTACACAGAGTATGGGCCCTACCTAGATGGAGACTACCTTGATTGGCACTAGAGTTATCTCTACGACTAGCTGAGCGTGGAGACAACAAAGCTTGGTATTGTTATGGATAAATTTGTCTAAGGAAAAAGGCATTAATATGTGTGTGTGTTTGTATGTGTGGCAATAGTATAATAAAATATGGTGTGCATAGGGCCAGGGTTGAGGTGGCAGGGCATGACCATGTGCCACCCTTCCATGTAAGAGGACCCATAAGGTGTGATGTACATAATCCATGGTAGTAATATTATAAAATGTAAGGTGGCATGGCTCCTCCATGTGCCACCCCTCCACTTAGGCTGCATTTAGTGAGATATGCCTCAAAGTCCATGGGAGAAGTAATATAAAATAGGTGGAGATGGATATTATATTGGGTTATTCCCTCCATATAGGATAGGCTCATGTGGGGGAGGTATAGAAGGTCCAAGAGAGCAAGTTAAATAATGGGGAAAGTAGGATGATGTGGCAAGATTCCTTGTGCCAACCCTCCACTTGTCCTCCTAGAGGTTTGAACATATTATAAAATTAGGGAGAGACCAAGGGAGTATCATAGGCTTGAGATATAGGGCTTGATTTATGTGGAAAAATGAGGCAAAGAATTGTCGCACACAATTGAGAGTGCGTGACCGCCTAGCCCACATGGGAGACTTTTCCACACACACCATGCATGTGGAAGGATCCATTTATTGGGAGAGAGCCCCTCTCTTGGCTATAAAAGGAGGGGGCTATTCCTGGATGGGACACGCTCATTCTTGTAAAGCCACCTAGCTAGTACTTTGATTTCTCCCTTCCCTTCCTTTCAAAATAAAGCATGGTCGTCTTCCCTTGATGTCTCCATCTTTACATTCTTCCTCCCATCATGTATATGCTTCTCTTCCCCCTCTCCCTTTCCCCTTGTGCCATAGTCTCCCTCTTCATTCCCTCCCCTTCTAATTCCTTTTCCCCTCCCATGATAACGTTTCGCCCTCATGTTCTCCTTTCCTCTATGGCCCTCGAGCATCGCCATGCTTAGCAACCTTTGGTCCTAATTTCTTTTCTAGCTAATAGTATGCACGCATCTTGTTATGGTTTTGGTCTCCAAGCATTCATATGGATCACCTCCCCCCCTTCCAGTATAGTTTGGACTCCCCATCCCTTTTGATGCCATGCAATGAGATCAACCGCATCATATGGTTAGACCTACTCTAGTTATAGACATCATGGGCTTGGGGAGGGGACCAGGAGTTCCCCACCAAGATACAGTTTTACTGAGACCAATTCTTGAGAATATAAGAGTATGGAGTGATCATCACGCCCCAGTATCTAGAGGATAGATGGGTTACCCATGCACTGAGGATTGCCATAAGACAGATGTGGGTCTCTTCTCACTAGTTGAGGACTGAGGTAGAGAGAGCTGCGGGTACACCTAGAGAGTAGCGGACCTGTGGACTATGTACACATGTAGCAATGAAGACAGAGGAGCATTTCCTATGTGTTTTTCTACTTATTACGAGATCCGACGGCATTATCACTGCTTCTTTTAGGAGGGACATGAATTCGATCCACTCTCCCATCTAATCCACTTCTATGACCAACTATGTGTTGGCCTCTTTCTGATGGAGATGCGGTGACATAGAGAGACTCTATTACATCAGATCAAACAACACGAGGGGAAAACACCATATGGCACTGATTGGCAAGCATAGTGACACGATTTTTATACCTTTGAGTTAGCCGCAAGGCACATTGGAGTAGAGGATGAGAGCAGGAACCATAGAGGGTGGTTCAAGCACACACGATAGAGGTCCAACCCATTGCTGCTTTACTCATAGGAGATTGATTGACCCGAGGCATCACCCTTGATGTCACCCATCACATACAAAGATCTCACAGACCATGCCCCCTGCCACAATCAGCGACACCATGATTCCCGGATATGTCAGAGCTTTTGCACTACCTATTGGAACCTCTTGAGAGCCTCCGAGAATGTGTTCCTTTTTCAAGATTTGAATTTTTTAGATCATTAGCTTAGTATAGCACTCAGCAAGAGCCTTAGCGAGCCCTTTGCTTCAGCCCATGGTGGCTTGTATGAGTTATTCTACTGATTTAAACTTTGTCTCATAGGCCCGTGAGGCCTCCCAAAGAAATACAAATTTCTTTCTTTCTTTCTTTCTCAACTTTCAAGTGTTTAATTTTAACAAATGATTTGGATTTGGTATTGGAGTGGTTGACTGCTTCGAAATCTGATGTATTGGGGTAGGGTCAAAATCCTTCTTTTACATTTACAGACAAATATGTTAGGACGTGTGTGTTAATGGCTATTTGCTAGCACATTTGTTGGCATTGGCTTAATGTTAGCACAAACATGACCTAATGGTTGTTTGCATATGGGTTGCTTTGATGGGCTTGCTTCAAACAAAATGGGTTGCTTCAATTTTGAAGGGGTTGCTTGATGCACCATTATATGTGCAACTTGCAATCTATATTAAACTTAAATCATGTTCTATCAAATTATTAAGAACATTTCAATATTGTTTTTGATTTATGAGAGTCGACTCTCATGAGCCATGAACTATTACAGGGGCATCAAATGGCCAATCATGAAATCATAGAGAAAAAAGCGGGAAACTCAACTCAATAAAGTGGACATAGCTTATGTGCTTGCATGGCTCGTAACAAGAAAATAACATAAAACCTATGGTTGCAAGATGCAACATAAATCTAGGTAGATGGATACAAAACTACATGATAAATAGGACATCGTAATGGATCCTCACTTCCTTTAAGAATAGGTTCCATCAAGCATAGTTGATTCACGAGATGAAAACATATTATTATTTCAATCTCATGTGACTGGACCCTCTACAAAGCAGCTTTATATTCCATGCACTCTTCTCGTAGACACATGTTAATTCTGTCAAGCTTACCAATTGTGCTGTCAACATCTGTCATTTCATGTTGGTTGTCCTCAAAATGAGCTTCTTTTTTTTCACGAAGTCTTTGGAGATGCTCTTCCATAGTATTTTGTGCTCCTGCCAACGCATTTGAGACCATGTCTTATGTAACGGTGATATCTGTTTGAGGCCTCATCTGTTTGTCACTCAAGGAAGAGAAGCAACAGGGAGTACTTTCACAAAATGCCAATATAACATCTTTGCAAAGTATAATAGAACATGTCCATGGTGAGGCTCCTTGCCATATACATCAATGAAAATATCACGTGCTCAAGCTCAGATCTCTGTGTGCCTACAGTCACTTATCTTTCATCTACCATCTCGCTCAATAGGCTGAGATTTTGATGTCGAACACCTCCGTCTTCTTTGGTTTCCCTCAACTTTTGATTTCTCCCCCTCTGCTTGAGTTGGGCAGATGGGAAATACTTCTTCCTTGGATACTAGTTTTTTTATATCTTTCCATTGGGAGAGGCAAATGCTAAACTTAAGCATAAGGAAAATTTTGATATTGACGACTCAAGCATGTAACATTTAACAATTTAAAGCATACAATATGATATAGATTGTATGCATGTTTCGTTTCGTCAATTAGATTCAACTTCACATGCATGCAAAACCAAAAATGACATGCATCCAAATTTAAAAAATGGCAAAAACCACCTCTTTCTTCGAGAGAGCCAAGGGACTTGTAAGAGTGGTCCCATCTGGCCTTATGAGCACATGGACCAAGGACTACTCTGTAGGCCAAGCCCTGGCATGGGGCTCAAGGTAAGAGAGGAGAATTTACCTCTGAAATCAAAATCATTGCAAAAATGAACCAAACGCCCGTTAGCTACCAATTGCGTTGATCGGGATAATCGCATGGCATTTACCTCTTATATAAATGAGGCAGTCCTAGTACCGCCGATATATAAATTTACACCATCGGTAAGCATTAATACCGACAATATGAATATTAACGCCGGTGCTATTATTGCCTGAATTCATAAATAGAGTGTTCACGAATGTTAATAACAAGAAAAGTCTTTGCATTGGGGAAATCATAAAGTCCCTTGACAGCCTTCTCTTCTCCCTTGAAGCGAGATCTACCCCTCAGTTCTCTTTCTAAGACTCTTGGACATTCTCTTTTTGAGGTGTCTTATTGACTTCCTCTATCTTTTGGTTTCTTTCTCCCTTTTTTCAAACTAGCTTGATGTGGGAAATCCTTGATAAAATGACCACCATGCCACAAAGAAAGCATGAATTGGGGATGTTCTTAATTAGCGTTGTTATGGCGAGAGTTTGAACATAACCATTTGGTAGTATCATTGAGTAATCCTGTGTGATCCTGACTGAAGGGCACCTACTTATTCTCCAGTTTTCTTGATATTTCCTGCATCTACATCCTTGAGTCCTGGTCCTCCCATAAAACTCTCTCCCTCTTTGGAGAATGAAAACGACTTTTGAGCATTGGGAAAGAGGGATTCTCTTGCCGTTGCTTTTTTATTTACGCCAGAAGTATTGAATTGCTCATTCGGTACCCTTCCCTCAAGGTATTCCCTGCGTCTGTTCCCGAGGACCTCACCTCACTCGACCTCCCCATCACTTTATTAGCACTGCCTTCAGGCAGTGCTCTAGGTACACTTTTGTTTAAAAAGTGTCCCACACACTTTGTTGCCATGTGATCCCTTCTATTTAGGTTCTTTCTCTCTCCCACACAGACTCACACACTTTCTTTTTTTAAGAACTCTCTCTCTCTCTCTCTCTCTCTCTCTCTCTCTCTCTCACAAACACATGGAGTTTGCAAATCATTCGAACTTTCCTATACACGGCTTCCATCACATTGCAAATTAATCATTTATTCATCTTGACAATTGTTTTCTTTTGACAAAACCAACTTGAAGGCAGTGCTCACGAGTACTTGTACTCACTTTTCTTTGAATTGAAAAGCGTTTCTCGATTTTCCAAACTACATAAATTAACAATGGAAAGCTCATAAAAAATAACATGATGGTGTGGGTAATATTACCATACAAATCATAAAACTAGGGCATTATGTTGATAGTATTTACAATAGTATTGAGAAGGTTGGGGTGAAGTGGGGACATTTTGGGAATGCTACAACAAATTGATCCCTCATTTTCTTGTGTTGGTCTCCCTAAAAAAAAGGGGCTTTAAAATACATTGAGACAAGGAACATTGGATCATGGAGAAATTATAAAATGGTAAACTTCCTCTTGATCAAGGAAAGCAGTGTAGATAGATTTATGAAACCCTTTGAATAAGAATTGTTTAGGACAAACTTGTAGATATATTGACAAAACCCTTTGGATAAATCTTGTTAAGGAAACATGGGTTTAATATAGAAACCTATCCATTATCTAGCATTTTTTAAATACTTCAACCCTTTTCTAATTTCTAGTTTGACTTTTTTTAAATGATGACTACAACTTATAAGTAGGTGAAGAGTGCAAGAACCATGGAAACGTTTTCCACTCTATGAGACAAGTATAGTAGATGTTGAAAAGGAGAGTCTAAAGCACACGTAGCTTAAACACAAAGAGAGCAATCTATAGCTAAGGGAAAAGGATGCGCATATACATAAGTGTGAAGTACTTTGCAAATGTGATTTCACCTTATGAATCTTAATATCAAAATCCTTGAAATTTCCACCTTCGACTACTTGTGATATTTAGGTTAAGAGTTGTGTAACCAACCTATTATTTGCTTTTCATACCTTGGGGTGATTTGCACTAGATCAATATTGTTGCAATCAACCTAAAGGCTTATTGATAGTCATCTCATCCTTCATTTCCTTTGAGATTATGAGATAGCTCGCTACCCTTGTTTACACCTTCGACTACTTGTGATATTTAGCTTAAGAGTTGTGTAACCAACCTGTTATTTGCTTTTCATACCTTGGGGTGATTTGCACTAGATCAATAATGTTGCAATCAACCTAAAGGCTTATTGATAGTCATCTCATCCTTCATTTCCTTTGAGATTATGAGATAGCTTGCTACCCTTGTTTACACATCTTGTCCTTTAAGATATGGTAAAAACTACAGGATTCTTACACACATATTTTTTAATATGAGCTGACAAGTGTATGTTTATGCTTTGGGATTGATTTATTTATAATGTACTAACTAGTTAATTTAAGGGCTTGATTTGTATACAATTTGAAAAGACAAATGAGTTTTGAAGACAATTGCCTCCTAAAGTAGGCTTGTGTGGCATTTGAGGTTGCAAAATTTGGAGACATGCCATAAGGGCGCATGACAACAACAAAATGTTTGATGCATAACATAACACATGTTCACAGTTCACACACGCAATGCCTAAGGGAGAATAACTTCGTGAGTTGAGTGCGAAGAGACACTAGAGATAAAACCACAACATGATGATGAATTGCAACACCTTTGCATCACAAAGCGAAAGGATCCACATCGATTGAGAATGGAGGCTAAAAATTGACCCAAGTTATATTCGTACATCCTTTTACCATAAGACATACAACTATCTTAAAAAGGGAAAAAAATATGGAAAGTAGAAATCTATAGTTATTTGATTAGATTTCGTGAACAAATTGAGTTAGAAGCAAACAAGGGAATTCAAATAGTACGATGAATGTCTTGTTACTTCAAGAATGATCATAATATCATTGGTAACATTCAAAAATAGATACGAGGTCAAACTTTACTTCCATCTCATGATAAATAACTTCCAACAATATTTAGCATCTATAAGAACTTGAGTTGATAGCCATTGTAGCTTTTGATCTAACTTTACATTGGGGTAATACTGTATTAAGTGCCTTAAATACTGAAAAGATTTTAAAATCTACAAAGATGCCAATACTTCATAGCAGCTTTTGAACCTCAAAAAATGCACAGCACAAAAGTGGGACACTCTGAATGGTACTATTACCCTGCGCCTTGTCATCAGCAAAGATTTGGTATGGAAATCCTCGAAATAAGTTTGGTGTAAATTACTTGGGTTTCCAATTGGGCCCACATTGGGGGTCTAAATTTAGAATGAAGTCCAACACAAACTGTAGTGATTCTTCTCTAGCTTTTATTTATAAGTGAATGATCTTCCCTTCAACGTAACTCAGTGCTTGCTTTTTAGAAGGCCACATAACTTTGAATATCCTTAAAAGGTTTGAAGCATAATACTGTCTCTTTAGCTTAAACCATCTATCTTCAAGTACACTGCAATAGACTCAACTCCCCTAACAAGAAGCCAATCAAGTGGAGGAAAAGGAGCAATACCTATCATCAATAAGCAGTGTCACAACAACAGCATGCTACACAAGACCCAACACATTCTGGTGCTGGGAAAGGAGCGACAGGAAGAAAATAAAGAGGATAGAAAAGTTGAAGAGGCGGGGGTTGGAGGAATGGGGGGGGAGTCTTGGAAATGTGACATTCAGCATGATCCTGCCACAAAAGCTTGCAGAATTAGAGTGTTGGCAGGGTCACATGCAAAGCGAGCTGAAATCTCTCTTTCTTTTGTAATATTGACAATATATATCACTCACTCCTCAAAAAGAAAAGCAAAGGGATGAGCAAGCAAACTTTAAACAACCTGATTGAAAACCCAACATGTTCATCATGGACGGAGGTAAAACTCAACCCAATCATAAGAAACATATGCATTACCTCAAGTGGGGGGAGCTGGGACTTGATCTTGAGTAATATCAAGAAACACAATGGTCAAGTCTGCTGTGCCTCTGAACATCTCTTTCAACCAATTTATGACATATCTGAGTTTGTATACTTTAAAAAGAAGCAAGTGGTTGATTCAAAAGAAGAAGATTTTCAACATGATACAATGAATGAATTATCTCAATTTAATGTATTAATTCCATAAACCTGTATTATGACACACATGCACCCTTTGAACAAGGTCTGAATTTTAAAAAACTGATTTTCCTGGCTATTTTCCGTGTCTATTGCTCAAATGGCATGAGACCAATTAACATAAACATGGTTGTGTACTCATGCTGATGCTACCAATCCCTGTTGCATCTAAGGCTTCGTTTATGCTTTCCAAAATTTATCAAATATTTGGCCATATGGCAGTTACGTGCATCTGTCTGCCCATGCGTTGGGTTCAGAATGGAGTGCGTAAATGCTGCAACTGTGATGTGGTGATCAATATATGCTGCTTGAATAAATGACATGCAGACATATTTTGATCAATATTGTACATCTATTATATATACAACAGTATTTTTTGCAACATCAGCGTCCCAGCTGCCTGCTGAATCAGAGAGAGAAAATTTCTTGTGAGATTCCATGCCAAAGATGGCTAGACAATTGTAGGGAAAAAATGTCAAAACAATCAGGAGCTTTTGTTGCGAGCTCACTCTTTTCAACATTCACAGTGGCCTGTACATACAGCCATGTGTGTGGCAATAAAAATCATATGCAACCTTTGAAGTAGATGAATTGGTCAGCACAATTTCATGCTTTACAAGCTTTTTTCTGGAGTTGCACAGCATACCCTCACGCTTCTTCTGCTAATTTTGGAAGGAATATGGATAAATTCTGCCAGCTACAAAAATAATACGTGATGCTGAATTAATGGACATTTGCTTAGATCTTCTAAGGAAGCAGCAGCGACAGACTTAATCTTTTGTGTAAATCCATGATATATACTATGTCCCAAAGGTTCAGTAGCCCTTATATGCAAGAATCATTGCAATTCTGCTTGCTTGTATCAAGAATATGTTACCCTGTACACTGCCTTCATGATGGTTTTCATATATTTGTTCCACTTGCGAATGTCAGATGCAGATATTCGACCATTCCCATTATAATATCACTGTTTTGACATCATGTAAAACAGCTGGTGATATGTACATGCATGTGAATCACATTTGTCTGGTTATTCATTGGTTTCCACCTTGAAGGGCCCAGATTCTGAAAGGATATCTTTGGTGAGATATACCTGCACCAGTCAAATCACGTCTCTAAGCATGCTTCTAGATTAGTACAAAAATGGGTCTCCGTCATCTTAAAATCAAATCTTCGCTTTGAAGAGGATTTGTTTAAGTCACATTGCTTATACCTGTGATGACTCCTGCCTCAGGAAATCTTTTACGGCTTGTTTAAATTTACTATTTGTGAAGTAATGGGCACTATACGTCGTGGTTGGCACATAGCCACGCTGGATCTTATGCTCGCCTTGTGCTCCAGCTTCAACTTTCTTCAGCTTCCATTCAATAGCAGCTTCAATAGCCTGTCAAGCCAGTACAGATTACAATTCATGAAAAAGCAACCATGTAAGCTCTTTGATACCCTGCAACCTACCATGCATGAAAACAGTCAAAGATTTCCACTTTGGGAGGGGACAGAACAACTGTGATTTTGGTGGAGAGCTGAAGCAGGTCTGCTATCACAAGCGATATTTAAGAAAAGATACTGAAGCAAAAATTGTAATGCCACTTCTAAGAATGCTTGTTGTTTGGATATCTTCTAAACATCTGCCCAACTAAATCTGCAGGATTTATATCATCTCCACCCAAATGCATGACATTGATCTCTGTATCCTCTGTCTGATCTCCAACACCAAGTCATTCTAGAAACTCTCCCAAAAAGTAACTGCAGAGAACACATCTCTGCTGATTATGAGTTTTCTCTTATCATTGCTGTCACGGCTCTCCCTGCTGCAAGCTCCCACTAGCCCCCTCCTCCCTCCCTGCGCCCATCGCGCCACCTCCCTCCATCTGCTCCCCCTCCCGTCACACCACCCCCTTCCTCTGCTTCCCCATCTCCTTGCATGCTGTTGCTGCGCCTCCTATCTGACATCTCGTGCTGCCTTGTCGCTGTTCTGGACAGCCACAGGCCTGGCCCCCCTTTTTTTCCCACTCCCACTCCCGCTGCTGGTTGCTGTGGGCCCAGGCCCCCCCCGGCTCAAGCCAGGGCTGCTTGCTGGACAGAAGCAAAGCTTGCAAGGCTTGCCATGCCCTTTGCTTGGGGCCAGGACAGTGGCTGTTAGCTGCCACCTCCACCCCTTTCTGTCTTCCTTGCTGGCTTTTTTTTGACAGCCTGTGAAGGCTTCTTGGGGTGGACGTACTTTGCAGATCCCCCTCCCCCACACATTTTCCATCTTCTTTCCATCCCTTATTCCCTCCTCTTTTCAGCCCCTCCCTTCCGCTTCCCTTCCCCTTCCAGCTGCTTTAACAGGTCAGCTTTCCATCCCTGCCAGGAAAATGCCTCAGATGCAGACAGATAGGTCACCTACCGCGAGTGTGTCCTTGTAGTGCAGGTTGCACTCCAGCCACCCGCAGCCTTGCCCGGGTCAGCAGCGGGAGGGTTGAGAGCATAGACGTCCCTGCCTCAATAGAGAGCAGCATGAGAAGCAAGCCCCTCATCTGAGAGGGTTTGAACTCGTGTGGACCGCAAGACGCTGAGCAAGGGTGCTGCAAAGTATTGAAAACACTGTTCACGCTGACGACAGCCGGCGAGCATGAGACCCCCACCAGCCCCCCCACCTAGGATGGGCAAACAGAGCAGCTCCCTCAAGACAACCTCTTACACTTGAGGGAGAGGTCTTCTTTGATCTTCTGATAGACCCTCTCCTCCCAGCACCTCACGATTCCTAGCCAGACTCAAGAGACAACCTTGGGGCCTCCTCTTGGTCCACCCTTTACCGTCATCCATCCAATACCTCCTCCCCCATCTCCAGATTCAATCCCCCCCCCGCCCCTCCCCGTGTTACGCTCAAGTTGAGGCAGCATGACCTAGGAAGGGTCAATCGACATTTTCCTTTAAAGGATCAATGTTTGTATTATATTTGTTTGGGCTTCACGTAAATGATCAAAAAGGAATCAAGGTCAAGGTCCTTGGTAAGGGTGACATGGCACAAGACTAGGTGGATCTAAGGCTAAGGGGTCTAAATGCATTAAATGTGCCAAGGGGCAAATATTTTCATTGATATCCCAAGAGAGGGGTAAATGATGGATTGAGGAGATGCCCTCAAATGTAGACATGTGGCATACTAGATCCATCTAGGGAATTTTGGGGCTTGGTGGAATTTGCAAGCTTGAGCCTTCACGTTGTTGACGATTCTGAGGTCTTGCTATCACCGAGGTTGGCTGGGAGGAAATTCTGTGTGCCTGCCCTGTGATAGACTGTTAAACTCATGATGTGAAATGACTTAAAGATAGTGATCGTCATATTTTGATATCAGAGCACAGTGTTTGGTGATTGTCATGGTTTGGAGCTGACGTCGAGTTGACAGACTAAGGATGAATTGAGATTGGAGGGATTTGGGGTTATCTTTCATCATTGATTTGAAGGTGTGGAAGACGAGATTACAGAAGCCTGTGAGCACATGCTAGATTTGCAATTGTATGTATCGTGACTTCGTTGGTAGTCGGGGTTAGTATGGTAAGCGGTGCGCTGAGGATTCTTGCCTTTGTATGGTGCTAGAGAGAGTCCGTGAGCACTTCATATAATTCTGTCTAGTAATTCAATCGATTGACCTATGGGTTGACAGTGGTCATTAGGCAAGATCGCGGGAGCACACAGTCTATTAGATGGCGTCGTGACTGGTTGGCGGAGCTTTGGGTAATACCAAAAGCTGGAGCGGAACATCATGTGTTTGTTGGCGTTCGAATCGTGGGACAATTACTTCGCAAAGTTCGTGCGTTACAATAGTCAAATGGCTTTGCTAGTTGTGGGCTCGGCTATTGGGCTTGGTAGTCCGTAGAGCTATGTGCAATAGACTTAGCTTCAGCTCTTCGTCTCTCTGGAAGCTTTAAACCCCTCATCAATTGCAGCTGGCTCACTGTTTGCCATATGAGATTGCTGCATGTGGGTTCTCCCCTCGCCTTTGCATAGTATCCATGACTGATGATCCTCGTCCCATCACGTCAAGCGTTGTATCTATCAGCTACTCTGATCTTGAGGATAAGAACGCTGACATATCGAAGGAATTGGAGGCAGGATTTGGGCCTGATGGTCTAGGCCTGATGGTCTAGGCATCGTTGCTGTTTCTGGGGTGGTTGCAGGACAGATTATAAATACAGATTGGGAGTGGCTTACAGGGACTAGTTGATCTCTTCATGCAGCAGAAATATGACCAGGGAGCTTTCTATGCCTTTTAAGTTTGTTGGGGTATATGCTAGTTTATTTGCCCTCAGTGTTCGAGATATTTGAGATTGCAGATATCTCCCTAGTATAGGGAAAAGATATTCATCTTGGTTCTCAGCTATTTTCAGTTGATGGTTACGCCTGTTTAGACACCTTTTGTGGTTATGAGATTGAAAAGCAATTTGTAAATACAGTTTTAGGTGGTGTTTTATTTATTTCTTTTTAAAAAAACCATTGACCTAAATGGAAGTAGAAGAAGCTTCTAGGGTGGATCTTGTAGAATCGGGAGTCCGGCCGACCCCGCAGGTGTCGCACCCAACAGGCCATACACTATCTGGTAGAATTGCATTATTGGAGGATGCCTTGCAATAGATTTTAGCGCAACAGTTACAAGCAAATGTAGGGCAATCTGAGCTCACGAAAATGGTTCATAGTATGTCTACTAGACCATCTCGTGAAGAGAAAGGTAAAGCTCCAATGCAGCTTGAATCCACTGTTCATACGATCGAGCCTAGGAGGGCTAAGGTGCCTAATATTGCCAGTTATAGGCCAGAAAAGTATTCTGGTCGGATGTCTAACCGTAGTTCTGATATCATAGAGACCTCGTTACACAAATGTGATGAGGCCTTCGCCATTTGTGAAATCGGGAATGATATGATGAAAATCCGCGAGGCCACCCATATGTTTAATGAGGCAGCGGATTGGTAGTGGATAAAACAGCAGAAAGATGGAGTGGCATCCACTACTTGGGACGGGTTTAAAAAAGAATTTAGAAAACACTTCTTACCTTCTGACGAAGCATCCCGAGCTTGGGATCAATATCAAAACCTTCGTCAGAGAAATTTTATAGCGACAGAATACACTGATAAGTTCAGAGAAAGTGTAATGAAAATTAATGAACCTCTACCTTAGTCAATCCAGGTAAAAGATTTCATCTTTGGACTGAATGATCGGATTAAGATGGAAGTTCGAGCTAAGTATGCGAACACGCTAGATGAAGCAATTGCTATAGCTCTGAACTATGAAGATGCCAAAGGGAACATACCAAGTGGGTTTGTGCAGGTTGGGACTCGGTATGAGTACCTGAAGAAAACTGAATTTAAGAAGAAGTGGATTAGCAAAGGGAGTGCCTCACAGCCTAGTAGTCAAGCCAAGCAGGCGAAGCCAGTTGAGACTCCTAAACCAAGTACCACCATTGGAATGAAAAGAAAAGTAACACCAATGGCAGCCCGGGCTTGGTTGAAGTCTTCTTTGAACCCAGAGCAAAGAGAAAAAGCGAGGAGAGAAGGCTTGTGTTTTGGATGCCTTCAGCCTCATCAGTGGAAAGATTGTCCATGAAACAAGGATCGTCGGATGGATGAGATGGTGATCTCAGAATGCGACGTGGAAATGGAGGAAAGTCCCAGAGTAGAACAGATGCAGATTCAGCTAGCGGGATCTTCTCAAAGGTCAATACCTGTTTTGTTATGTGTGTCTGTTGCTAAGCTAGTAACTAGTGCACCTGATAATGTCCTATCAAAGCCCGCAGCAATGGGGTATACAGCCTTTAATGATACGGAGTTAATTAAGATGAAGGGACAAGTAGCCAATCATGACATCATTGTGTTGTTTGACTCAGCGTCAACGCACAATGTAATTAACTCCAAGCTTGTTAAGAGGCTGAAATTAAAGACTAGCCCATCTGACTATGCATATACAGTCAGAATGGCAGACAGAAGTTCAACTGAAGTATGGGACTAAAGTTACCCAGTTGGAACTTCAAATTCAGGACTATGTTGAGAAGCTTGATTTTGAAATGACAAAGCTTGCTCACGCAGACATAGCCCTAGGTAAGGCTTGGCATTCTAGGAAGAATCCAGCCATAGATTGGAAAAAGCACATTTATCAATTCAAGATGAATGATGTGCTGTATGTCTTACGAGGTGAAAAAGATATACCTCAAGGACCGTTGGTTTTCGTAATGGAAGTTCGAAAAGCTCAAGAAGAGTTTTTGTTTCTTTTTACAGCATCCGTAGAGCCGATTGATGGTCCTTCGGCTAGCACTGATGTTAGCCAAAATGGAGAGATGGTCAAGTTGGCTGATCAAATAGCAAAGGAGTTCTTTGATTGTTTTAGGGATGAGTTACCTTATGGGTTACCTCCAGAGCGGAATGTTCAGCATAAGATTGAACTAACCCCGGGGGCAGAACCTATAAATAGACCTCCCTATATGTTAAGTTTTACCGAAGAAGCGGAGGTATGAAGACAATTGGAAGAATACCTCAAGCTGGGGCAGATTCAACCCATTTTCTCACCTTTTGCTTCGCTAGTGATATTTAAAAAAAAGAAAGCTGATACTTTTCGCTTCTATATAGATTACAAAGCATTGAATAATATCACTACTAAGCACAGGTATCCGATGGCTCACATCGATGATTTGCTAGATGCATTAGATGGGGCCGTAATTTTTAGTAAGATGGATCTTAAATGTGGCTACCATCAGATCCATATTAGAGCCGAGGATGTGCATAAAACCGCTTTTAGAAGCAGGTTTGGACATTATGAGTTTTTGGTAATGCCGTTTGGACTTACCAATGCTCCAGCTACATTCGTCATGCTTATGAACGATTTACTACATTCGTATATCGGGAAGTTTGTAGTACATTTTATAGACGATATTCTTGTGTTCAGCAAAAGTATTGCTGAGCATCATGAATACTTAAGAATAGTATTCAATACTTTGAGGAAAGCCAGTCTTTATGTAAATTTATAAAAAAAACTGTACTCTGTATGGTAAGACTTGAATATTTAGAATTCATAATTACTCCTGAGGGGGTAGAAATGGATCCAAAGAAAGTGGCTGCGATACTAACTTGGCCTATCCCTCAGACTTTGACCGCTTTGCGATCATTCTTAGGATTTGTCCAATTTTATCGAAGGCATATCAAAGGATATTCCGAAATAGTATCGCCATTGACTAATCTGACCTCACATAAAGTACCTTTTATATAGGGACAGAATCAACAGGAGAGTTTTAACACCATAAAACAAGCCATGGTCTCAGGACCGGTGTTAAAAATAGTTGATCCCCAGAAACCGTTTTTCCTTGAAACCGATGCAAGTGGCATCGCGGTAGGAGCAGTTCTCCTCCAAGAGGGAAGGCCAGTAGCCTTGGAAAGCAAGAAGCTTTCTCCCTCTCCGCAAAATTGGCCAACTCATGAATTAGAGTTGTGTGCTGTTGTCCATGCTCTGAAAACATGAAGACATTATTTGTATGGGTCAAAGTTTTATGTTGATGTCGATCATGATACTCTGAAACATTCTTGTAAACAACTTGACTTGAGAGGCCACCAAGCTAGGTGGGCAGAACTCATGCAGGAGTTTAACTTAACGATTCGGTACCGAAGAGGAAACGTAATAAAGTTATTGATGCGTTGTCACGCATCATGCATAATATGAGTTTCATGGTAATAGAGAGTGCTCTAATGACCGAGATTAGAGAAACTCAGAAAGTGGCAAGTTCATCCAGAGCCTTTAGCCTAAGGCTCATGTATTTAAACCTGGGAAAAAGGGTAACCTGGCATCCAGAAAAGGCCAAACTTATGCAAGATATATCATAAGAGATGGTATGCTGAAAAGAAATGGCAAGGTAGTAGTACCTAATCAGAATGATCTCAGGCAGAGAGTCATTCAACAATACCATGATAGCCCATGTGCGGGACATCTAGGAGTCGAGAAAACATATGATCTCGTGAAGCGAGATTTCTTTTGGCCAAAAATAAAAAAACATATTCATGAATATGTGACACGTTGTTTTTCGTGTCAGGTAAGTAAGGCAGAGCGGGTGAAGCCACCCGGACTTTTACAACCTTTGGAAATACCGCTAGGTAGGTGGGAGAGCATTTCCATGGACTTTATTATAGGTTTGCCTACGACACAAGGTGGATATGATTCTATCCTTGTGGTAGTTGATTGTCTTACCAAGATGGCTCACTTCATTCCAACTAGAGAGTCTGTTAGTGCCCCGCATGTGGCGGATTTGTTTATTAAACATATATTTCGTTTGCATGGATTACCCAAATCCACAGTGTCAGACATGGATGTCAAATTTACCAGTCATTTTTGGACTGCAGTGTTTGAGACACTAAGAACTAAGTTGGGAATGAGTAGTGGGGATCATCCAAAAACGGATGGTCAAACGGAAAGAATCAACCAAATTTTAGAGGATATGCTTAGAGCATGTGTGTCATTGAGGCAACATACATGGGACAAGTGGTTGCCATTGTTAGAATTTGCCTACAATGATAGAAAACATTCCTCTATAGGGTTCAGTCAGTTTGAGCTGAACTATGTTATAGACCAACGAATCCAACTACAGTTGGAGTACCTCAAAAAGTGCCTAGTGCCGCGAACTTTGTGGTTCAAATGCGGGAGATGCTAGCACTTGCGAGAGCTAACATCCGCCAAGATATGGATACAGCTAAGGCGTATGCGTATGAAAACAGATCCGTTAGAGAATTTAAGGAAGGAGAAAAAGTTTTTCTCAGAGTTCCTTCGCACTTAAAGTCTTTGACTGCAGGAGAGGGTGCTAAGTTATCACCCCGATATTGTCAGCCGTGGTTAATTCTAAAAAGAATAGGCAAGGTGGCCTATAAATTAGAATTACCACAAGGTTGTAAGGTGCACCCAGTGTTTCATGTTTCTTGTTTAAAGAAAATTTTGCATACAGGTGACTTACTAAGCGAGGGTGTTGTTTTGTTTTAGGACATAGAGGATAATGCAGGACGCAAACCAACAAGAATCCTGGACCGAGGAACAATGCAAGTACGCAATTGGAAGATACCCACGGTGTTGGTTGCATGGCATGGTTTACCTCTATCAGAAGCTACCTCGGAATCCGTATACTAGTTGCGGAGAGTGTTTCCAGACTTTATCATCGAGGACGCTGATGCCTGAAGAGGGAAGAAATGTTACGCTCAAGTTGAGGCAACATGACCTTGGAAGGGTTAGTCAACATTTTCCTTTAAAGAATCAATGTTTGTATTATATTTCTTTGGGCTTCACGTAAATGATAAGAAAGGAATCAAGGTCAAGGTCCTTGGTAAGGGTGACATGGCACAAGACTAGGTGGATCTAAGGCTAAGGGGTCTAAATGCATTAAATGTGCCAAGGGGCAAATATTTTCATTGATATCCCAATTTGCAAGCTTGAGTCTTCACGTTGTTGACGATTCTGAGGTCTTGCTATCACAGGTTGGCTGGAAGGAAATTCTGTGTGCCTGCCGTGTGATAGATTGTTAAACTGATGATGTGAAATGAGTTAAAGATAGTGATCGTCATACCCCGCCTCCACCCTGAGTAGCCATGCCATCTTCCCCCTCCTCTTCTCCCCCTACCCACCCACCCCCTCCTCCGCCAACAACTCCCGTGACCTCAACAGCGCATCCTATGAGACATTGGCTTGCAAACATAGATCCGCACGACAGTTTTCTTGGTCCAAGATTGTGGATAGGATGACTAGGCAATTTTTTCAGACTATAGGCCCATGGTCAACAGGAAGCCAACTACAACATCTACGAGATGAGACTGGCTAAATCTGCCCTAGGGACCTTTAGAGCATGAGTAGTGTCACCTCGTGCATAAGTAGGCAGCTGGGTGCCCACTCCTTCAATGTCACCTCGTGCATCAATAGGCAAGTGGGTGCCCCATGAGGAGCTCTTGGAAGCCCTTGAGGCCCTCCCATCGCACAAGTGCCCAAGTGAGGATGGCATGACACCGTCCTTCAATTGCTTCTAGGATTGCATTCGTGCTCCCTTGCGGTTGGTCTTCCAGGAGATCTTAGACTCAGGATTTCTCCCTCCATTCGCTCAATCAAGATTGAATTTGTTTGATTTGGAAAGGGGGAGACCTTTCAGATATCCAACAATGGCACCCGGTTACCTTTCAAGACACCGCCTACAAGATCTAAGCTAATGTCTTGAGTTTGCGGTTGCGCACCCACCTCACTAATATTATTCAGGATACTCAAACAGGCAATGTTCAAGAACACGGCATCTTAGACAACATCTTCACCTTTTGGGAGGCAGCGAATTGGTCCCATGAGGGGTTTTAGCCTATCAAGGAGGAGTGACGTGACTCTTTGTTTGCAAATGATACAACCCTTTTTGTGGAGGGTATGGTAGAGACTTTAGAAATAATTAGCAATCGGTGACTCTGAATCTGGTGAGGGCAGGCGCCGTCAAGGTGAAGAGGTTTCACTGGGTTCCTCCCTCCTCTGTAATATGTGGGAGGTATCTCATCATATGACAAGTGCTACCCTCACTCCAATAGTTTGCCTCCCAAAATCAAATAGAGAGTACAGATGTCTATGGAACTCATGTGAGCCCTTTGGGTCTCTGCTACGCCTTGTCCCCTGCTGCCCTTGGCTTGGGTCACCGAGAGGGAAAGTCTATGATTGTCCTCGGGCTGGGCTCCGACGGACCCTCCTTCGCTCTCCTTTGCACTTGCATGAGCCGATCTCTTTGTCACTAGTCTCGAGGAGGAAAATTGTGATGCATTGATCACGATGGGCCAAGAAATCTTTGAGTGGGCTAAAAACCGCTCTTGAATAGATAATGGGGTTCCATCCATAGATCTACTAGTACACAAGGCATCCAAATGCAAAGAGCTCCTCTATCTCAATCTCCTGCATATTACGTAAAGTGCAGTTCCGTCTCTTGCGTGGAGTGCCTTTTGTCCATCCTATCTCAATACATTGCTGATGAAAAGATATTCGGAACTGCACAATCAAGATCCTCAGTGCATGTAGAAGATGGATCAAAGTATAGCTCAGTGGTTCAATAAACCCCTCCTCCGAGATCAACAGGCAATGATCTCTGTAGAAGCTGAGTTTGAAAATAAGCTCATGAGGTGCTAGCCAAGTCCTAGCTGTAATAGATCCTTCCTGATGACCTAGTTCACCTCATGATAGGTGAACGGAGTGGATGGAGCCTCAAGGCTATAGTTAAACCATGGCAGTCTGTCCATAAGGAGTCCTAGGTATGCAAACCATCTGTGTGTCTAAGCATACAAACTCCTCTGCCTGCCTTTGCCTCTAATGCAATAGATGAGATCAAGGCCAGCCATGGTAAGCTGCATTGTTCGGATGTCCTGGTGCCAAAGTTCCCGACTCTATGCAGATATGTGACCAACTGAAAGGCTGCATCAAGAGAGGAACCAAACTTTGCTAACAGGATATGATGTGGAACCGATGGCTTGCTACGGATCATCGGAGCAAGAAGTAGAACATGTAGTCTCTCTACACGGGACCAGTCTGCCCAAAAACCTTGCCTGTCCCACAACTCTGAATCCCTCACAAAGGAGATACGTGACTATACCACATCCAAGGCATTTCCATATTACGCTTTTCCAATATGCAAAGGCTGTTGGGTTGATGTGAACCATCCTTTGCATAAATGCGCATTGCGTAATGAGCTGTGATGTGGAACATGGATAGGTAGTAGACACGGTGTCCTTCAACAATTTGATCACAAAGTGCTAAAGAATGGATCTAATATAATATATTGCCTTTGTGCTTTTTGAAGCTTACTCATTTCCATCATGACTTGAAGCTGAAACAGAAAGCAAGTTCTTTCTAAGACCTGGCACGTGTTAGAATTGCTCAGTTTGGTGTCAGTATTGGAACCACTAGTGATTTTTTAATTCTAGTGTTAGGTCAAGGGCAGCTTATGGCAGGATGTTCCACCCATGGCACTGTCACAGCATCAAGGGTAATATATCTACTTGTATAGTCTAGTTTTTCCCTTTCTGTATTAAATGCCACATGGTCATTAGCGGTTGGTTGCAAGTTGGTTGCTTCAGTTCTTTGTAAAGGTCAAGTCTTCAACTTTAACTTTGCTCCTTTTTCTGTATGGTCCCTTTTTTGCACATTCTGAATTCCATTGTCTTTGGCTCCTTTTCTATTTTGGGTCATCACCTTCCTTTAGGAGAAAAACAAAAGAAAAAGAAAAAAGGGCAATGCTCTTGTGCATCTTGTGCCCACTTTAAAGTATGATGCAAGCCCCACTTAAAGTTATAGGTGCCTCTCTTTGTCTATTAAATAAGCTGCCTTTTAATAAAGAGGAAGGATACATATACACAAAAGAAGCAATGGTAAATCTGAAAGAGAGAGATTGTCATACCTGATAATAGCAAGTTTCAAAATGAAGGTTTGGATAATATGCCCTTGGAAGACATCCCCACAATCTACCAAAGAGAGTGTCTCCTCCAATTAAATTCAAAGCTCCTGCTATAAGCTCCCCTTGCTCCTCTACCATGATAAGTAAAATGCGATCTGCCATGCGAGAACCTAACATGTGAAAGAAGTCTTTCGTCAAGTATGCCTGGCCCCACCTGCACATAATTAAGATAGACTATGTTATATAGTATACTATACTAGGAAAACAAAGGGTAGATACTATAAAACCAAAAGAAGGAAAATAAACAAGAACACTTTCAACAACAAAGGGGCAAGCAGTCACAGCTTGAATGAAGTGAAAATGAGTGTGTTAGGCTTTAGTCGAGATTTAGTCGAGATAGCATGACCTTGTGACGGTCAATCAACATTATCCTTTAGAAGACTAATATTTATATAGCACTTTGAGTTGCGCTTTATGTATATGGGCAAAAGGTTATAATGCCAAGGTCATCAGTGAGGGTGCTAGCACTGACTAGATAGATCTAAGGCCAAAGGCCTTGGTGCATCTAGTTGTGAAATGTTGCCTAGGGGAAAGTGGATTAAAGTGTCTCCCAAGGAGGAGGTAAAAAAGGTTCATCAAAGGTAGGACTTAAAAACGGGACATGTGGTGTCTAAATCTCTCTAGGGAACTGGAGCTTACCAGCTGAAAGAAGAAACGAAAGATTGTATTGTGTCATCGAGTTTTCGGCTGTAAAGGCTGGTAGAGCCCGACATTACTTCAATTGAAAAGTCCTCACCTTGAGATGAGTATAAGTATCTTCGATAGAAGAATTTATCAGTAACCGAATACACAAATAAGTTTAGGAAAATAGTCATGAAAATATTTGAACTCTAACTTTAAATCTATCAAAAAAAAAAACGGGAGGAGCTCCCGTCTGCAGCTGCCCGCCACCACCCTGTCGCCATCAACCAGCCCATCGCCATTAGCCTGCCTGTCTGGCCGCGCCCCTTGCCCCTTGCCCTTCAGGTCGCCCCCTCCAGGCCGCCTTCAGGTCGCCAGCCAGGCCGCCGCCTCCAGGTCGGCAGCCAGGCGCCGGCCAGGTCGCCAGCCCGACGCCGCCATTCAGGCTGTTGCTGCTGTCCGCCCCTTTCCTTTTGTGCTTCAAGCTGGGCTGCATCAGGGCCCTCTCCGGGGCTGTTGCTGCTCGTGGTTCCAAGGCATTGGCCGAGTTTCTGCTTCAGCATTGAACGGACTGTTTTCAGGCTTGGGTTTGATCCTCATTTTGCTATCCCACGCAGGCTGAAGTTTGGGGCATTCAACCAAGTTCTTGGGATTGGCTAGTGGTTGGTTGTGAGTTCTTGGTAAGTAATTTCTGCAGAGGTAGCTCCTCCCCTCAGGACAGCGCAAGCTGAGACAATGGAGGGCACTAATGCCACTCCCGTCGCCGAACCTGAGGAGATTGAAGTCACAGTTTCTTTTCCTCCCGACATTGTGCAGATGATTGAGGCAGTAGAGGAGGGTTTTCGTTTGACGCATATCATTGGCTTTCTACCCGGTAGAGGCCAACAGTTACGTGATTGGGTGTACACCAACATGGCCTCATTGGGTGTTCCAGTTACGGTTTTCCGATTGCTTGGCAGAGGGTACTTTTCTTTTGGCCTTCAGTCTGCAGAGCAGGATCAAAGAGTACTTATGAGCTCTCCGATTCAGTTTCAGAGTAGAGTCATCCATTTGTGGCCTTGGCGGAAGCACTTCAGTACTACTTCCCCGGGACCGCGCCAGGTCTCTTTTTGGATGCTTTTCCCTGGACTTCCTAATGAGGTCAGCTCTTGTCGCAAAGCTGTGGAGCATATGGTAGTGTGGCAGGTACAGTCATCCCATCAGGTGCTAGACTTTCCTATGCTCAGTCACTTGCTAGTACACGTGTTACGAGGGTCAGACTCACTTCAGAGTTCCCCCCTCCTCGACCTTTGCCTACTTTGATTTCGTACTCCACGGGAGATGGGGTCCAGATTCAACAGAGGGTTTTGTACGAGGGTCTTCCTGATCAATGTCTTTTCTGTCGGAAGAGAGGTCACTTTATTAGGGATTGCCCCAATCGTCGGCCTCATTCAGGGACTCCGGATCCATCTCATCCTACGGGTGACCCAGAGCCTACAGTTCAGCCCTCAGGGGTCCCTGAGCTTGCTTCGACTCTTTCTGCAGAGAGAGAGGAGACTCCTCCGGGAGAGTCTCCACTGGACTCAAAGGACTTGGAGGTGCCCCCAGTGGTATAGCTTTCACAAAGAGCTCGGAGGAGACGGAGACAGAGGGAGAGCCAGCAGCACGAGCAGCCCCAAGTACGAGCTCAGAGATGGCAAAGAGTTGAGACACATGTGCAGGAGACCCCAGAAAGGGGAGATGTAGAGGACCATACGCAGGCAGGTCATGACACTGTGCAGGAGACGGTAGCCCAGGGGGTTGAGACACTTGTGCAGGAGACCCCGGAAAGGGGAGATGCGGAGGACCATCCACAGGTAGGTCACGACACTGTGCAGGAGACTGTAGCTAAGGACTTGACGACTCTTGATACTACTACCCTGGAGGTTCAGTTACTTGTTTCTGAGACAGTTATCCAGCAAGAGATTGCTCAGGCTGCTGTTACTGTGATGGATGCCTCTTCCCAGCAGTCGATTGAGAGAGTGGTATTTCACGACACAGGTCAGAGTCAGAGCCTGTTTCAGGATCTCATGCACTTGTACGAGGTTCCCTCGAGACCTCTTTCTCTTCCCCGTCGCACAGTACCTTCCTTTGTTGCTATGCGAAGTGTCCTTTTAGACACCCCTCCCAGTACAGCCTCGTCCTCGCAGCTTTTCACTCCTGGTTTATCCAAATCTTTTGCGAGTGCGGTCACATATTTCGCTCAGTACCCAGACAGGCATGAGGATTGGGAGATCCTAGCAGATGAGATCGAGCGAGATTATCAGTCACCCACGCTGATGTAACACACTAACTTCTAACTACAGACAAATCACGGGAGAAGCACCACTATTGTTCCACCCAGCTAACCTTGCTGAAATGTGAGAGCCAATTGAGAATTCCAAAAAAAACATACGTGAGAGCTCATTCTCATCTCTCTCTAGCTTCAACAAGCCCCATCTCCCTAGATGGATCTAGATGCCACATGTCATCATTATAGGGCCTTACTAATGCAGCATTTCACCCCTCTCTTGGGATGCTTTAGTTTCCTTTGCCCCTAGGCACATTTATTGCATTAGACCCTTAGCCTTAGATCCACCTAGTCTGGTGCTATCAACCCTCACCTAGGACCTTGACATTAATTCCCTCCCGATCATTTACATGAAGCGCAAATAAATATATTACAAATATAGATCCTTTAAGGAAAATGTCGACTGATTCTTCCGAGGTCATGCTACCTCGGCTAGAGCATAACATTCCTTCCCTCTTCAGATATCAGCATCCTCGATGATAAAGTCTGGGAACACTCTCAACAACTGGTACACGGATTCCCAGGTAGCTTCGGATAGAGGCTGACCATGCCATGCAACCAACACCGTGGGTATCTTCCGATTTCGTATTTGCATTGTTCCTCGGTCCAGGATTCTTGTTGGTTTGCGCCTCACATTATCCTCTATCTCCTAAAACAAAACCACACCTTAGATTAGTGAGTCACCTGTATGTAAAAATTTCTTTAAGCGCGAAACATGAAAAACCGGGTGCACCTTACACCCCTGTGGTAATTCTAATTTATAGGCTACCTTGCCTATTCTTCTTAGAATTAACCACGGCCTACAGTATCGAGGTGATAACTTAGCACACTCTCTTGAAGTTAACGACTTCGAGTGCAAAGGAACTCTGAGAAAAACTTTTTCTCCTTCCTTAAATACTCTTATAGACCGGTTTTCATCCGCATACACCTTGGCTCTATCCATAGCCTGGCGGATATTACCTCTCACAAGTGCTAGCATCTCCCGCATTTGAACCACAAAGTTTGCGGCACGAGGCACTTTCTGAGGTACTCCAACTATAGTTGGATTTGCTGGTCTATAACCATAGTTCAGCTCAAACGGACTGAACCCTGTAGAGGAATGTTTTCTATCATTGTAGGCAAACTCTAACAATGGCAACCACTTGTCCCATGTATGTTGCCTCAATGACACATATGCCCTCACCATATCCTCTAAAGTCTGATTGACTCTCTCCGTCTGACCATCCGTCTCAGGATGATCCCCACTACTCATTTCCAACTCAGTCCTTAGTGACTCAAATACCGCTATCCAAAAATGACCGGTAAATCCGACATCTCTGTCTGACACTATGGATCTAGGCAATCCATGCAGACGAAATATATGTCTAATAAACAAATCCGCTACTTGCGGGGCACTAACAGACTCTCTAGTCGGAATGAAGTGAGCCATCTTGGTTAGACGATCAACCACCACAAGGACTGAATCATACCCTCCTTGTGTTGTAGGCAGCCCTACAATAAAGTCCATGGAAATGCTCTCCCACTTAATTAGTGGTACTTCCAAGGGCTGTAAAAGTCCGGGTGGCTTCACCCGCTCGGCCTTACTTACCTGACACGAGAAACACCGTGTCACATATTCATGACTATGCTTTTTCATCTTTGGCCAAAAGAAATCTCGCTTCACGAGATCATATGTCTTCTCGACCCCTGGGTGTCCCGCACATGGGCTATCATGGCACTGTCGAATGACTCTCTGCCTAAGATCATTCTGACTAGGTACTACAACCTTGCGATTTCTTTTCAGCGTACCATCCCTTACGGTATATCTTGCATAAGTTTGGCCTTTTCTGGATGCTAGGTCATCCTTTTCATTTTCCCCGGGTTTTAACACATGAGCTTTAGGCCATAAGCTCTGGACAAACTCGTCCACCTTTTGAGTTTCTCTGATCTCAGTCATTAGAGCACTCTCTAATACCGTAAAACTCATATTGTGCATAATGCGAGACAACGCATCAGCAACCTTATTATCCTTCCCTCTTCGGTACCGAATCGTTAAATTAGACTCCTGCATGAGCTCTGTCCACCTAGCTTGGCGGCCCCTCAAGTCAGGCTGTTTACAAAAATGTTTCAGAGTATCATGATCCACATCCACATAAAACTCTGAACCATACAAATAATACCTCCATGTTTTCAAAGCATGGATAACCGCATACAACTCTAATTCATGAGTTGGCCAATTCCTTTGAGAGGGAGAAAGCTTCTTGCTTTCAAAGGCTACTGGCCTTTCCTCTTGAAGGAGAACTGCTTCTACTGAATGCCACTTGCATCGGTTTCCAGGAACAACGGTTTCTGGGGATCAACTATTTTTAACACCGGTCCAGCGACCACAGCTTGTTTTACGGTGTTAAAACTTTCTTGTTGATTTTGTCCCCATATAAAAGGTACTTTATCCGAGGTCAGATTAGTCAATGGTGATACTATTTCGGAATATCCTTTGATATGCCTTCTATAAAATTCGACAAATCCCAAGAATGATCGCAACGCGGTCAGACTCTGAGGGATTCGCCAAGTTAGTATCGCACCCACTTTCTTCGGATCCATTTCTCCCCCCTCTGGAGTAATTATGAATCCTAAATATTCAAGCCTAACCATTCAGAGTATAGTTTTCTTTTTATTTACATAAAGACTGGCTTTCCTCAAAGTACTGAACACTATTCTCAGGTGTTCACGATGCTCAGTAATACTTTTACTGAACACTAGAATATCGTCAATAAAATGTACTACAAACTTTCCGATATACAGCCGTACTAAATCGTTCATAAGCATGAAGAATGTCGCTGGAGCATTGGTAAGTCCAAAGGGCATTACCAAAAACTCATAATGACCAAACCTGCTTCTGAAAGCGGTTTTATGCACATCCTCGGCTCTAATCCGGATCTGATGGTAGCCACACTTAAGATCTATCTTGCTGAAAATCACGGCTCCATGTAATGCATCTAGCAAATCATCAATCCGAGCCATCGGATACCTGTGCTTAACAGTGATATTATTCAATGCTCTGTAATCTATACAGAGGCGAAATGTATCATCCTTTTTCTTCTTTAATATCACTGGCGAAGCAAAAGGGTATCATCCTTTTTCTTCTTTAATATCACTGGCGAAGCAAAAGGTGAGAAACTTGGTTGAATCTATCCCAACTTGAGGTATTCTTCCAGTTGTCTACGCACCTCCGCCTCTTTAGTAAAACTCATTCTATGGGGAGGTCTATTTACAGATTCTACCCCCGGAATCAGTTCAATCTTATGCTGAACATTCCGCACTGGAGGTAACCCATAAGGTAGTTCATCCCTAAAACATTCAGAGAACTCCTCTGTTATAAGATTAGCCAGCTTGGCCATCTCACCACTTTGCGTAACATCAGTGCTAGCCGAAGAATAATCAACCGGCTCTACCGATGCTGTGCAAAGGAATAAAAACTCTTCTTGAGCTTTTCGGATTTCCATCACGGAAACCAACGGTCCCTGAGGTATATCTTTCTCACCTCACAAGACATAAAGCACATCATTCATCTTGAATTGATATACGTGCTTTTTCCAATCAATGGCTGGATTCTTCCTAGAATGCCACGCCACACCCAGGGCTATATCTGCATGAGTAAGCTTGGTCATTTCAAAATCAAGCTTCTCAGCATAGTCCTGAATACGAAGCTCCAACTGGGTAACCCTTTGGTCCCATACTTCAGTTGAACTTCCATCTGCCATCCTGACTGTATACGCATAGTCAGATGGGTTAGTCTTTAACTTCAGCCTCTTCACGAGCTTGAAGTTAATCACATTGTGAGTTGACGCCGAGTCAAACAACACAATGACATCATGATTGGCCACTTGCCCTTTTATTTTAATTAACTCCGTATCATTAAAGGCTGTATACCCCGTTGCTATGGGCTTAGATAGGATGTTATCAGGTGCACTCGTTACTAGCTTAGCAACAGATACACATAACAAACAAGGTACTGACCTCTGAGAAGATCCCGCTAGCTGAATCTGCATCTCTTCCGCTCTAGGACTTCCCTCCATTTCCACGTCGCATTCTGAGACCACCATCTCAGCCATCCGATGATCTTTATTCTGTGGACAATCCTTGCACTGATGAGGCTGAAGGCATCCAAAACACAAGCCTTATCTCCTCGCTTTATCCCTTTGCTCTAGGTTTAAGGGAGACTTAGACCAAGCCCGGGCTGCCATTGGGATTACTTTCCTCTTCACTCCAATGGTGGTACTTGGTTTAGGAGTTTCAGCTGGTTTCGCCTGCTTGGCTTGACCACTCGCCTGAGAACCACTCCCTTTACTAATCCATTTCTTCTTAAACCCAGATTTCTTCGGATACCCATACTGGGTTCCGACCTGTGCAAACCCACTTGGCCTGCTGCCCTTGGTATCTTCATAGTTCAGGGCTATGGCTATTGCATCATCTAACGTGTTCGCGTACTTAGCCCGAACTTCCATTTTTATCTGATCATTCAATCCAAATATGAAATCTTTCACTTGGATTGATTGAGGTAGGGGTTCATCAACCTTCATTATGCTCTCTCGAAACTTCTCAGTGTATTCTGCCACTGACAAATTTCTCTGACGAAGGTTCCTATACTGATCCCAAGCTCGGGATGCTTTGTCAGGAGGGAAGAAGTGTTTCCTGAATTCTCTTTTAAACCCCTCCCAGGTAGTGGATGCTATACCATCTTTTTGTTGCTTAATCCACCACCGATCCGCTGCCTCACTAAACATGTGAGTGGCCTCGCGGATCTTCTAGATATCATTCCTGATTTCACAAATGGCGAACGCCTCGTCCCATTTGTGTTACCAGGTCTCAATGACATCGGAACTACGGTCGTTATCCGACCAGAATACTTTTCCGGCCTGTAATTGGCAATATTTGGTACTTTAGCCTTCCTAGGCTCGACTGTATGGACACTAGACTCCGATTCCATTGGAGCCTTTCCTTTCTGCTCTCGAGAAGGTTTGGTAGACATACTATGTATTGCTCTTCTAAGTTCAGACTGCCCTGCATTTCTCTGTAACTATTGCGCTAATAACTGCTGCAAGGCATCTTCAAGTAATGCAACCCTGCCAGATAAGGTGTGAGCTCCTGGGCGCGATACCTGCTGGGTCGGCCGGACTCCTGACTCACCAGGGTCCCTCCTGGAAGCCTCTTCTTTTGCTTCCATTTAGTTCAATGGGTGTTTTGTTTTGTTCTTGTTTTTTTTTTTTAAAAACACCGCTAAAACACTGTATTTACAAACTGACACAATTCAGTGTACTGACACTCTGACACAATTCCCTATACTAGGGAATACCTGCAATCCCACATGCACACTAAATAGGCATTTGACACATGCATAACCCAAATAGCGCTTTTCCCTATACTAGGGAAATTCCTACAAACTAACTCTGACTGAAGCACACAGGCATATGCACAGGCATAATCTATCCCTGCTATAGCATCGAAAACTACAAACACTGCTACAACCACAAAAGCCTAATCTGCTCCTGACAAAACAAGAATGATAGAACAAAGGGAAAAATGAGTAAAATGCTCCCTGGTCTAAATCTGTCTCAGCTCCACATCACAATTTGAGTCGCCGAAGCCTGCTCTCTGATCGAAATGATAAGTCTCTGCCTCTCGATCCAATCTCAGCTTACGACCTGCCTGCGTGGCATTGGAGGGCTTTGACCGTAAGGGCGCCAGGGAAGCAGGTCGACAACTATTACAAACCGACCTCCACAGGCTTCTCTATGCACCCAATAGCCTTCAACAAGGTCACCTCGCCATAGCAGAGACACCTTCTACCAACGACCAACGAATAGCAGGCAGCCACGTAACATGTTCAAGGCCTTTGTCACACAACCCCTGTCAAGCCCGAGCAAATACTACGATCAGTGCGGGAGGACCACACGCAGACACATTGTTGTCATTCATTATCCGTAATTCGTCAAACATCCATCGCATGGAGGTCACAAGTAGCAGAGTCGTCCTGTTAAGCCTTCACTCCGTCGTAGACCACGAGCAACAACACCTATCTATGTCAACTTGTCTTATGGGATCCCTCGCTCCAGCAACGACTCCGAAACCTAGAGGTTAACTGTTTTATTGCGTAGGCCAACGTCGATCAAACCTCACGAACAGTCCACGTATCGTATCACGTGCCTGCGCTCCACGCCTGCTAACCGCTACCAAAGATCAAAGACCCGTTCATCACGATGCCCGTCACATACTAATTCACCGTCTGTTTCTCAGGTCTTTCATTTCATCGTAGATCATGAATCCCCTCTCATCCTCTGACTTAGGCTCTGATCTTTCGTCCATCCCTTGATCTCTTCCATGAGCTCTGATACCAATTGTAACACACTAACTTCTAACTACAGACAAATCATGGGAGAAGCACCACTATTGTTCCACCCAGCCAACCTTGCTGAAACGTGAGAGCCAACTGAGAATTCCAAAAAAAACATACGTGAGAGCTCATTCTCATCTCTCTCTAGCTTCAACAAGCCCCATCTCCCTAGATGGATCTAGATGCCACATGTCATCATTATAGGGCCTTACTAATGCAACATTTCACCCCTCTCTTGGGATGCTTTAGTTTCCTTTGCCCCTAGGCACATTTATTGCATTAGACCCTTAGCCTTAGATCCACATAGTCTGGTGCTATCAACCCTCACCTAGGACCTTGACATTGATTCCCTCTCGATCATTTACATGAAGTGCAAATAAATATATTACAAATATAGATCCTTTAAGGGAAATGTCGATTGATTCTTCCGAGGTCATGCTACCTCGGCTAGAGCGTAACAGCTGACAGGCACCTCGTCGCAGATTCTTCCTCTTCCTCTCACCTATTCCAGGAGTAGAGTTAGGACAGCTCAGCCCTTTTCAGCTCTTCGGGCTCCTAGACCTGACCCCAGGATGGTTGATAGAGATCTACCCGTTGAGTTTTGGCCCTTCTTGGCTCGAGGGGTTACCACAGACTCCCTCACCCGATTGGAACTTCTCCCGGTGTTTTGTCGACGGTCAGAGGAGGTAGAGGAGTACTTGGGATCTGTTACTCTTTCCAAAGAGGGGCACATTCTTCGTTTCTCCGCAGGGCAGCTTCCAATCTCGGGGGAGCGAAAGCTGGTCAGCTGAGTTACTTGACAGCGAGATTGCTAGACAGCTCATGAGCATGACTCAGTTCTCACCGGTTCACTGTATAGTCGGCTCGCAGATTCATTCATGCCCTAGGACTCTCCGACCTGGCTTCGGTGGCAGGGCCTTTCTGTTTCTGTTCTTTGAGGTTCAGGGAGATTTTGATGTGCCCAGGAGTGCTGGTTGGTTTGACTTTCAGCTCCTCAGTTCGCGCCAGAGTACTATTCCCATGGATGGAGCCATTTTACATGAGTTGGGGCAGATTTGGAGTTTGATCAGAGACCGACTTTGGATTGCGCCGTCAAAGAGAGTTTTGTGTCGTACCACTGGCACCCCCTCACTTCCATCCGATGTCTAGGTTGTCCATCATTTCATGGAATGTGAGAGGACTGAACGGCCGCAGATTTACCTCAGATGCAGATGGTCGTAGATCGGGTGTTCCTAGATTGCAACTGCTTAGGGACCCCCTTCGGTTTATTTCCTCAGGGTCCCCTCCAGACATTGTGCTTATCCAAGAGCATAAGCTCTCCCAGGACAGGATTGACAAATGCAGATCCTTACTCAGAGGACAGAGCCGGATATTTTGGAGCCTAGCAGATGGCACGAGGGGAGGAGTTTGCATTTCAGTTTCAGCCAGGTGGGCCTCAGAGATCACCCAAGAGGGTACACTAGTGGAAAGCAGGGCATGTTATGTTATTCTTCAGATTGAGAGCACAGTAGTTGGTGTTCTCAATGTGTATGCCCCCCAGGGATCCAGCCCACAGACGTGCTTTTTGGAGACAGCTCAGAGAGTCCCTTCCTCAGGCCGACACTTGGATTGTTGGAGGAGATTTCAACATGGTTGAATTCTCTGAAGACAAGTCAGGCCAGTTAGAGGGTGGCCTTTCTGATAGGGAGAGAGTGGAGTGGGATAGTTTTGTTTTGCACGCTAGACTTCACGATGCAGCTCGATTGGATGACTTTCGTCACTTGGCTGACAGTCTTCAGTTCTCTTGGTCCGGGGTTTTCCATGGCTCTCTTTCTTTGGTCAGACTTGACAGGTTTTATATTGGCCAATGGGGCCAGGCCAGAGGAGGACAGATTGGGATCCACCCGGGTTATGTTTTATCTGACCATGCTCCAGTCCTATTGCAGATTCTCCCTACCTCCTGTTTGGAGATTCCTGTTTGGAGAGCACAGGCTCTGTGAGGGTTCCGGACTTTGTTTTTCACGATGCAGAGTTCGTGGAACGGTTGAGAGGGGCTTGGTTGTCAGAGGACAATCCTGTGGATCAGGGCTGATTGATGTGGGTAGAGAGGGCTTTGGCTAGAGTCAGCATGGCCTGCCAGTTGAGGGCAAGAGAAGGAAAAGCTAAGAATCAGAGATTGGAACGCAAGAGCGGAGGTATCCAGACTTCAGAGATTGATTCGGAGTTTTCCTCATTCTCTTTTCATCAGAGGGAAGCTTTCGGAGGCTCAGGAGAGACTAGAGGAGATTCAGGGCAGGAGGGCCCAGTTCAGGTTTTACTCCCAGCAGACGTTCTGGATCCAGAAGGGGGATAGATGCTCTAGAGAGTTTTTCAGGGCAGCGGGTCAGAGATACTCTTTGGACAGCCTTCGTAGACTTGTGGATGAGGCAGGGTATCTTCAGACGGACCCTCACCGTCTTGTTGAGATCACTTCCGATTTCTACTCCACTCTTTACACTGCCGATCCAGTCACCGAGGAGATGATCAGAGCTAGAGAGGAGATTTGGAGTCATGTCCCCCAGATGGTCTCGGATAGGATGAGTCATGTTTTGGATAGCCCACTATCACTCCAAGAGATCACGGACGCGTTACATGAGCTGCCCAAAGATAGATGCCCGGGGGAGGACGGTTTGTCGCCACTTCTTTTCAGAGCTCTTTGGGATACGATTGGGCCTCATCTACTCTCTGCCTTTTCAGAGGCTCTCGATACAGGATCTTTGGGCGAGACATTATGCACAGGTTTGATTTGTCTCATCCCGAAAGGGGGAGACAAGACAGTCCTACGCAATTGGAGACCTATTACACTTCTAGGGACAGCCTACATGATCCTAGCGAAGACCTTGGCTCTTCGCTTAAAGCCTTTGCTGCCAGATATCATCAGAGCTACTCAGACAGGATTTGTCCAAGATCTGAGTATCTTGAATAATATCTTCACCTTTTGGGAGGCCACTCACTGGGCGCAGGAAAGTCAGTAGGAGATTGCAGTTCTTCTTCTCGATTTTGAGAAAGCCTATGACAGGGTGGACTGGGGTTTCTTGGAGGGCACTATGAGGAGGCTAGGCTTCAGTGATAGATGGATTTCTTGGGTCTCCTCACTTTACTCTCATTCTTCTAGCAGGATGGTGGTCTGTGGAGGCAGAGGACTAGCTTTTCAGCTATCCAGATCAGTACGACAGGGATGTTTGCTTGCACCTTACCTTTTCCTTTTCGTAGCGCAGGCTATGGGATACTTTATGCAAGCTACTAGTCATGGCACTTTGGGCATTCATCTGCCTATCCGGCAGGAGCAGGAGCTTCTGGACATTGAGTTTGCTGACGACACGGCACTGACAGTCAGAGGAGATGCATATAGTCTTGCTACTGCTGCAAACTCAATTGACACGTTCTGCCTAGCCTCAGGGGGACTTGTCAATTGGAACAAATCAAAAGGCATCTGGACAAGAGCTCAGCAGGCAACCCCAGCATGGGGAGGAGACAGAGGCTTTGTGTGGATACCCAGAGGCACCTCCACGAGATATCTACGCTTCCAAGTTGGCATTGAGGTGTCCCCGATGCAATAGTTTGCCCCAGTTCTTGTAAGTATTCGGAGAAAGCTAGCCTACTGGAGTACGGCTAGACTTTCTTTGGCCGGAAGAGCGTTGGTACTCAACCAGGTTCTACTTGCGACTATGTGGTACGTTGCGTCATGTTGGTGCTTTCATGCTGACTCCATTCGCCAGGTGAGGAGATTGCTTCGGAACTTTCTGTGGAGTGGTGGTGATGGTTCTGAGGACACTAGGGCCAGAGTTTCATGGGATACTATCACTTTACCCTCCTCGCAGGGAGGACTTGGGGTTCTTGATCCGGAGATGCAGAGCAGAGCCCTTTTAGTCAAACTTCTTGTTAGAGGTTTGACTCTAGGAGATCAGCCGTGGAAGCAGTTCCTACTGCATGGGATTCATCAGTGCACCCCTAGAGCAGCAGGCCAGTGGGCAGGTAGAGTCAGTTGGATCTTCCTGGTGGACCAGCATTCTCAGCCTTCCTCACCACTGGTAAAAAGGCTTATTCAGATCTGGGATCTTTTTCGACAGCACCTCATCAGAGCAGTTCCCTCCTCCAGAGAGGGAATTGCTAGACATCCACTTTACCATAACCCCCTGCTTCGGTATCAGGGATCTTCCCTTGGTACAGAACTTAGAACTCCTTTGGCCAGTTGGCATGCTCAGGGGGTTGTGACAGTTGGAGATTGGTTCAGGGGAGGTGTGGAAATGTCAAAGGAGGTGATCAGAGATAGACACGGGCCACTTCGACAGATTGTTGCTATAAGATTACTGATCATGAGAGCTATTCCTCAGCAGTGGAGGGATATACTCACAGATCCTGCCTGTGTTCACCCCATCTCTACTTGGTCAGGTTGTTTTAGTGAAGCTGGGCTATGCATCGGAGTTCGTTTAGGACCGGCACCGTTTATCTATTTTGAGGCAGACTCCTCTCACAGATTGTATCCCGCTCAGCCCCTGGATCGGCAGGAGCTACTTTGGCAGAGTCAGGATCATTGGTTGCCTGGGTAAGGAATGGGCCACAGATCCTTCCAGGTTGACCATTGCAGAGGATATTAGATGGAGACTTTGGATTTTTCAGGGTCGACCTCTTGCGGAGCTTGACTGGGACCCAGCTGAGTGGGCATGGCCTGCTCCAGTGGCAGGCGATCGTCCTCTTTCCTTTTTCCAGTACTCGACGAGGGCAGGTTACATGCTTTAGCAGAGAGACTCTCATCACCTACCATCTGCCTCCCAGCATTGGCGCGCACAGGGACTTACTGCAGAGCTCTTGCTGAGCTACTAGACTCACTTTTGGGGCATCAGTAGAGCCAGGAAAGTCTCCTACTTTCTTTGGCTCACTATACATAGAGGCATACCTGTGGGTACTTGGCTTCAGCAGATGGGTAGAACCTCCTTGTGTATGCGTTGTTAGCTTGCAGAGGAATCTAGCAAGCATTGTTTATGGAGCTGCCCCAGCTCTAGAGTGGTCTGAACAGGTATCTTCAGGTTGTTCTCATATGTTACATCCAAGTCTTTTCTCATGACATGGGGCGCTGCCCTTTGGGGGAGAGGATCTGGAGCCTTAACTCTCTTTGAGTCAGAGCCAGGAGACCATGGTTTCTTCATGCAGCATTGCCAGAGACGGGATCCCACAGAGGCCAGCATCATGGAGCCACAGGATTTGCTTTTGGTACCTGTACCAGCTCAGGATTCCCTGCCTACTTCAGCTGCAGGGTCAGCTTGGGAGGTCATTTCCAGCATTACCCTATGGCGGATATGGTGTTCGCGATGTTCTTTTGTCCTTGGGGGCCATTTATGCACGGAGGCTGACACTCTCGCTTCCATTTGGGTGGAGATTATCTTCACTCTCAGGAGTCAATGGGAGCGGTGTACAGGCACCTCTTTGGCAGCTCATGGGAGACTTATATCCTTCATGAGGACATGGGACTGCTCCTTGTTTTTTCATTTGACCCCTTTTGGGATGTCGTGGCATTTTAGTCCACCACCATGGCTTTTTTGCCACATTGTTGAGGCTAGGGATAGAGTACTTTCTCTCCCAACTGTTGTATGATTTGTTTTGAATGGAATATATCACTCTTCTCTTTTAAAATATTTGAACCTCTTCCTTAGTCGATGCAAGTAAAAAGTTATATCTTTCAAATGAATGATAGGAAAATATAATTTTTGGTATCAAAGTGATATAGCACCATTTATGAAGAGTAAGCACATGATGACATACGGCGTAGGCAACTATATCTAATCAACGGATTGCTCTAGTAGGTCTTGGTTGAAGCAACAAATCTACGATTGGGAGCAGGAGGCTACAAAGCTTGCATACTCAATAGATATCCAGTACTCTATGTGTCAGAGTGCAGTATTACTTCAGTTGAAATCTCTACGATTTAGAACGTATCACTGAGCAGCTGGTCTCTGTGTCGTATGGCCTCATGAATGAAAGTCGCCTATTGAAGAATTCATCAACAACCAAATACACTGATAAGTTTAGGAAAATAGTCATGAAAATATTTGAACCTCTTCCTTAGTCGATGCAAGTAAAAAGTTATATCTTTCGAATGAATGATAGGAACATATAATTTTTGGTATCAGAGTGAATAAGCACTATTTATGAAGAGTAAGCAAGTGATGACAAATGGCGTAGGCAACTATATCTTGTCAACGGATTGCTCTAGTAGTAGGTTTTGGTTGAAGCGACAAATATACGATTGGGAGCAGGAGGCTACAAAGCTTGCATACTCAATAGATATCCAGTACTCTATGTGTCAGAGTGCAGTAATACTTCAGTTGAAATCTCTACGATTTAGAACGTATCACTGAGCAGCTGGTCTCTATGTCGTATGGCCTCATGAATGAAAGTCGCTGGGCATATCTGATACAAGTGCCACAAGAGGATAGAGAGTGGTTTGAATCCATCCCTAATGACCTCAGATCTCATAGTACATAGGGCATCTGAAAGCAAAGCGTTCCTTTGACTAAATCTCCTATAGATCACAGAGAGCGCAGATGCGACCATCTCTAGGTATGCCCTCCGCCCATCCACTCTCAATGCGTAGTTGGTGTGATGAAACATGGAACTGCCCCATAGACATCCTCAAAGAAAGGGAGGTGGATTTATGTGTATCCTGGCAGATCGATGAAGCCCTCCTTTGATATCCATAAGCAGTGATCCCTACAGAAACTGAGCTTCACAAGAAGCTTGCTGGGCGCTAACTAGGTCCTGAAGGTGTATACCTATATGGGATCTTCCAAGATAACCTAGTTAGCCTCGTGGGAAGTAAGCGGAACATAAGGGACCTCAAGCCTATACTGAAAGGGGGGTAATTTATCCATGTGGCAAACAGAAGCTTTCTTCTTCTGACGGACAGGCTGCATATCATCTCTGCCTTACTCGGAAGATGATGCTTGGTCTCGAATCTGGGTTGTCAAAATAAAACCTTAACTCATCATAGAACCAGCTATTGTAGAGTACTGACCCAAAGGTGTACAAACATGCGCACGTGCACACACACACACACAGAGATCATATAATCCTATTAAAGCCCATGTGAGAGCCTTCACGATCTATGGGACTGGTGATAACTATTAACTAATAGTGATCCCTTAAGTCTAGTGACAGTAGATATTACAAAACCTACTATGTAGTGAGTACCTGATGAGCTAGCTTATGGGCTAGCCCTAGTACCTTCTTGCAGTGCTCTAAGACTTCTTTTATGTGACTTTCTAGTTCTTTTGCTGGCTGCTCCAGCAGATTTTTCAAGTTATTTTTGCTGTCCTCATAACGTTCTCTGATGTGTGTGTAAGCTCTACACTTTAGGAGTACATGCTGCTCATTCTCTACCTCCCGTATGGGGCACATTTTGTAGATCCTTTCTTCCCTTGGAATTCTGGGTCACCTCTCTCCACTTCTGAATTGGTTTTAATTTTACAGATTAAATGCCTTTTCAATATTGATATGTCTTCCCCGAGGTATTTTTGCATCTCGTAGCTGTCCATTGATTTAATTTCCTGCTTGTGAAACTGCATTTTTGTTCCTAGGTTGTGCCATAGCTTCTATAGCATTTTCTGTCTCACTATCTCCCTAACTTCACATGCATCTGCTGGTATATCAGCAGCTGTTACACCCCATGAATCCATCCACTTCATCCCCTCCCTATAACATCCTCCACTTTGCATAGCTTCCATTACCTTGTGTGGTATCCTACTGGCATTCATTTTCTCAACTTTGTTGAGGTAGGCCATGAACTGACACATTGCCTCCCATTCTAGAGGTATCATAACTATTTCAAACAATAAGATGGGTAGGTTATCTATACTTCAACCCCTAACTCCCCTATTAGGAAACATTTATGTACCACTTCTATTCTTTCCCAGTAAATCCTAGAGAGTCCAAGTGCCCAAGCTAGGCATTTGTAAAGGATTATTATCTACACAAGCATAGTGTATAGACTTTTCTCATTTCCCAATTCCACAGATGTGATTTTCTGGATTTATTTTGGAGGCTAATGCGTTCACTCCTCCTAGAATTCTCCTCTCCACACATACATTCCATTTGTAATTGTAGGCGCATACCAATTGTAACAACTCCCTTGCAAAACTTGGTACCTTGTGACTAGTGTTTCTTTGGAAACTATGCATCTAAAGTCACCATTATTTTTGTCTTATCTATGTTGACCTGTATTCCTGCGTGTCTGCAGAATCCTCTTGAAGCATCTAAACGTGCTTGCAAGTTCCCCTTGCTCTTTGCGAAGAATACAACATCGTCTCTGTAGATAAGCATTAGCGAAGCATATCCTGCACTTTGCACTCCCTCCTTGCTATACATTTTCATCCACTCTTCCAAATCATCAACAAAGAGGCCAAAGAAAGGGGGCATCCTTGCTTCACCCCTATATCGCTGCTTGTGACAGCTAATCCCTTGGAACATGATCCATCTACTAGCAGATGTGCTAGCTCTGCTAAAATTCTCTCATAGAGTCAATATGTTGCTTCTTTGAGCTTCAGAGGAGCTTCAAGAGTTTACTATGCGGTACTATATCGAATACTTTCTTGAAATCAACAAAGCAACAATAGACAACCTCTTTCTTTTGTTTGGCTCCTTCAGGTGCAGCTCTAATGGCCACTAAATGATCCACTTTCGAGTGCTTAGGCCGAAACCTGCTTGGGATTGTGCTCTGACCCCTTATTCCTTTCCCAATGCCTTTACTGAATAAGATGCATTATTTGCACATGTAATTGTTCCCCTCTTTGGTGCATCTGCAAGTAAGGTAATAACTTCTTGCAGGAAGTGATGTGCTTGCTAGCACCACTGTCAAAAAACCATGCATCAAAACCATAAGAAACTGTCATGCAGACATCATGAATAGAAGGATTGTACTGACAAGTAACAAGAAAAGTCCAATGCTGATCATCTGCAAAATTGGCAGTCTCATGCCTATTGTCATCTAGACTAGGAGCACCAGAAACTTCAAGACCCGACTCCTCCTTTTCAAATGCAATTCTCTTTTTGCACTCAGTGATGTCATGCCCAGATTTTGTGCAATAGTTACATCTCTTTTTCTTTTTCTTCTCTCCAGAAGAAGATGCATCAGAGGAATGAGACCAGCATGTGTATGCGGGGGCTTATCAGCTGAGACTTTCCCATTTCCCTTGTTTCTATGTTAAGTGGCAAAGGCTTGATCACTAGCCATAGAAGCATTTCTATTCACACGGCTTTGTTCTTCCTGTAACAAAAGGACAACCAACTGGTCAAAAGTGTAGTGGTTGGCATTGCCCATGGCCAGCACCGCAGAGTAGTGGCAAAGCCCTGGTATGAATCAGGCGATCCATCAAGCATCATGGAACAAGCTGAGATTCTAGAACTACCTCATCAATATTTGCCAACTGCTCTTAACACTGGTAAGAAAGGCATTCATATTACCACCCTCTTCAAGCTTTAAGTCCTTCATTTGCTTGTGGAATAGGCTACTCTAGCCTCATTCTGTACCTGATATAAGGCGGCCAGCTGATCCCATGCTTGTTTAGATGTCTTGCATGAACATATATGAGGGATAATAACCCCTTTTACCGAAAGAGCAATCAAGGCATGTGCTTATGCATCACGTCCATCCCACTGAATTTGCTCAGGTCTCCCTAAATCACCCCAATATTTTTAGCCTCTCAAAAATTAAAGAAAGAGATAGAAGATCGAGTCGAGGAGATTCAGACCTAGCGGATTGGCATATAAAGTAAAGATCACTCGTGAAGCAAAAGAGCGACCTGACTTCGAAGAAAAATTCAAGGCCTCGAACAAATACAAGGGAAGTGGGCATCACATTCTTCTCTATGTTAGAAAGCTCTTTGCTTGATAATTTTTGGAAAATTCTCATTTTAAAATGACAACTTCAGAAAGTGATAAAGTGATTAGCGAGAGCGAGGAGAGGAAGAAAAGAGGAACGGCAAAGAAAATATACATGAGGAAAGTCGAAGAGGAAATACATGAGGAAACTCATGAGAATACTATGCAAATGGAGGATATACATTATGGTGATTATGGAATTCTGTGTTCGGAATTCACAAAACTAGAAAACTGAACACAAAGCATAGAAATACAATTACAGTCTATTAATCGCTCATTAAAGAATCTAATTGAATTCATTTCAAAGTTATCCGAGTTTCAATTGGTAACTCCTGAAGTAAAACCACCAACTCCTCGCAAGTCAAAATTGAGGTGAGTACCTCTCGCCTAAAAGAAACCTCGAATATTCTTAAGGAATTAAAACCACCAATATTTAACGGGGAAGAAAAAGGAAGAATCAAGGACACCATAAACACGTTCTTGCAGAAGTGGCAAGACTTTCACGGACTCATGAATACTCCTCCTCAAAATCAAGTCATGGAAGCAAGCCTTTCCCTTGGAAACAAAGCATATAAATGGTGGATGGGCCTCAGGGAAACTGATAGGATCCCAAAGTATTGGGCTGAGTTTGAGAAAACTTTCCTAAAAGAATTCTTACCTAAGAATGAGCTAGAAAGGGCTTGGAAAGCTTGCGATAATTGTAGCATGGGAAAAAACACTCTAGTCTAGTACATAGGAAACTATGGGGAGGGAAAACTATAGGGAGGCGGTCCTTAAGTTGAAGAGAATTGATGAACTTTAAAAGATTAGGAGTTTCGTAGAATTGATGGTGTTCTTGTTCGAGAATGCTTGTGTAGTCGTGAGCATAGCTTGCAACAGAGTTATTTAAATAACTCGATTATATTTGAAAAAGATGGTAGAGTCTTCTAGATTCAAAGAGAACATAAGGTACCCAACTCTCCTTTTATTTGTTCGATGAAATTGGAACAACTTCTACACTAACAAGAATGAGAGATATATCTCTGTGAACTATTTAATGGTTGAATTTAAAGATGTTTTTCTGTGTGATTTGCATGATGCTTTATACCCGAGAGAGATCTAGATCATAAGATAGACATAATTCCTGAATCTATCCTTCTTTGTAAACCAACATATAGACTTGGTCAAACAGAAGAACGTGAGGTTGAAAGGCAATTAATTGAATATCTTAGGAAGAAATTTACTGGCTCTCAGTTCACTAGGGTGAGGATTTTGTGATTTCTCCATGAAAATCTTCTAACATCCTACACATTTGTAAACTACATAAATTTGTTTACCTACTAGCAAGAAGGTTCTTTCTTGGAAAATTAACAAAGCCACCACTTACTTGTTATCAGTTGTGTTGCGATAAAACGCATAAAAAGCATCCCAATGATGTGCCTGCATGGAAAAACAAAAATCCAAATATCATGTTTGTAGCTTAGGCCACTTCATTGTGAGTTCCATCCATTGTACTATTTTCAATCACTTAGCTGTCTAAAATCAAAAGCATGCCTATGAACACTATTTCAAAAAAGAGAGAAAAAACAGTCATCTTGCACCTTCGTAATAATGGCATTGTGCATGTCCTCAACCCCCTGCTAGACAGCCTGCCAACTGTCCTCCAATGAACAAGTTGTCTAAGGGCCATAGCTAATTGAACTATCCCATGATGATGCATGATAGGAGGACTAATCTACAAACTGCAATGAGGGGTAATGAGAATGTTATGCAGTATCTAAATGATGCTAGGTGAGAAATTATTGCAATCACATTCCAAAATTCACCTAATGACCCTGGCACATCTGTAGCCTGATGCAGCCTAGTTGGGGGGAGGGGGGGGGGGGGAGCAGACACGATACAGCCACCCTCGTTAAAAATTTGGTGAGATATCATCTATACTCCATGAAACATCTAGGAAAGGGGCATAGAGGACTCCAAGAAGACTGCCGAAAGGCATGAGCATTTCCGCAAGACTCGGCCTGCAGGCATTTCTTATACGCTCACAGATAGAGGGATCCACTAGTTGTATACCCTTCCCCCCTGGCTGTAGGCACCTGCCTTCAGGATATCTTGGCCATGAGCTAAACTATTAAAGGCGGGGCCTGCAGACAGCTACCGTCCTTTCATTTCAGCACCTCATGAACTGCTGAATTTGTACTTTCTCAAAGCTTCTAACAGACGGTTGCTTTTTTTTGGGGGGGAGCAATATATCTCGACTTTCATAGCTGGATTTTCTAGAAAGGTGTGGGGGTCAGGTTTTAAAAAGGAGCAGCAACAACAACCAACGAAGCCAAAAAAGAAACTTGAGAATTATAGCAGCCCAAAGAAGGCAAACAAAAAAGTAGCAGCCCAAATACCTGTGGCAGATGGATATCAAATCAACCTTCTTAGATGAAGACTTGGAGGAGAAGGCCCTGCTGCATGTAGCTTTGGAATTTGGATATCCTCACAAAGTGCGAGGAATGGGGACACCCACACGATCATGCATTGAAGATTAGAGTGGGGGGGCTCCCTGAAGGATGGTTCAAAGATCATGACTCTTTCAGTTTGACTTTAGCACATGTCAAAGCAGCCATGCCTAATATTGAATGGAAAGTTGATGATGATAATGATGATGATGATGATGACGATGGGGCAACTAATATCCGGCACTCCAGGGGATATGCTATCCTCTTACACTTCAGTTGCAAGATTTACGGATCAAGCTTCTTCGACAATCTTACAAGTTGAAAGGGACAAAGATATGGGTAGCTGAGGAACTTACACGAGCTCAATTGACGAATAAGGCAACAGAATTAGCCAAAGTCAGGGCTGCTAGGAAGGATGGAAAGTGGGCAATTTACCGTGAAGTCATAGCACTAATCAAAGAGTTTAAAGCCAAACCACAAGACTCTCAATCTTAAACTGATGTATGGCTAACTACTCTTTCAGACTATTATGTAGGTACTCTAAATAATTGGGGTTGCTTTTGCACTCCCTGGGACCTGCCATGTGCCCTCCCTAAAGCAGATGCACTAGATGGTTTTTTGTTGTCCCATAGACTTGTTGGTCTCCTATGGACATTAATAGACTTTCTTTCTTTCTTTCTTTCTCTGGAAATGCTGGCATTGTCGAAGGTCTATGGAGAAAGTATGGGTAATCCTCTCTTTAGGCTCTTGTGTGTCTCAATCCAGACTACGAGATACTTCCCTTAGAAAATCTCGACAAAGGCCTCGTGAGGACATAGAGTCATGTTTTTGTGCCGAAAGGCAATGCTCCCAGAGGCCGTGTACCCTTATTTAGCAATGGTAATCCTCTAGTCTTGGATACAGCCCACTTGCCCTCAACCCTAGCCTCTGTGACTTTCTTGAGGGTCTCCTCTTGTTGCTTAATTTGCAACTATTTGAGGACCTTATTAATTAATATGGGAGCCCCTATTTAGGGTTGCTCTTTTAATCAAGGCATTCTGTCTTGTTTTTCCACTTATGAACTTAATAATCAGCCGTGTCTCTCATGTATCATCCCATCCCACTCTTCAGGCATTCTTAATGTGGACTTGTCCCACCCCCAAACTTCTCATCTATGTATTTTTGGCTATCTTTAAGGGGCATGTTGCATTATCTTTAACCCCCATCGTGTTGAGGTTGAGACGCTGGTGATGGGACACTGGTGCATAGCCGGTGATGGGACGTTGGTGCCCGTCAAGGGGTGCCGTGCATCTCGGTCTCCTGGACGAGCCTTGACGCACGACCAGAGCCACCGTGACTCCATTGGGACGTATCTCGGGTCTAAACAATGACGGGAGGTCCCCCAGAGTGATCTGTGTGTCTCCTCGATGTCTCGTGTGTCGTGCTACGATCGTCCGCGGGTCGGGGTCTCTGTCACGTCGGTGGCTAGAGACTGGACGATCAATGTCACTCGATAGGAAGAACTCTGTGATCCTGCTTTGAGAGGTGTCTGATGATGTGGCCAAGCCCCGTCGCCTGAGTAAGTACTCTCTATGTCGGACTCCCTCGTGAATGAAGGCCGCGAGACATCTCTGATCTGGGTAGGCGAGGAATTTGGAAAGGAGCCCGGAGCCGTCTCTGAAGAGGCAGTGGTAGTGACCTCGGATCTCGTAAGTACACTAGGCACCTGAAAATAAAATGCTCCTCCGACTCAACCTCCTGACAGTCGCACAATGTGCATAAGCGATGCTCCCTAGGATTCCCCTCTACTTTGCCGCTCTCTATGCGGAGACGGTGTGATGATACCCGAAACTGTTCGATGGAGATCTATAGTGAGTGAGGCATATGAAGCTCAGTGTACCCCGGTGGTGTGATGAATCTCTCCTCCGAAATGCAAAGACAGTAATCTCTGTAGAAACTCAGCTTCACTGGAAGCTCCCTCGGCTCCAACCAGGTCCTAAAGGTGTGTAGTTGCAAGAGATCCTCTTGAATGACCTCATTGGTATGTGGCCCAATCGGGATGGTGGGTGGGAGTACCGGAGGGGCATCTAAATTGTACTGAAAAGGAGGTATCCTATCGATGTGGAACCCTAGTCTCACAAACCATCTGTGAGTCCGTGCATACCAGCATCGCTCGTCTCCCTCTGCTGCCAACCTCATGGAGGAATCGAGAGCCAACCATGGCAACCTCTGTCTCCCTGATGTGCAGTCCCCATATGATCTAATCCGGTGTAGATATGTGATGGTCTGAAAGGCTGCATCTAGCTGGAGTGGAGAAGCACCAAACTCGGCTTGAATGATGTGATGTGATACAAACGGTTTCCCCCGGATCATCCGTGAGAGCATGAGGATCTACAAGCGCTCCACCCGTGTCCACTCTATCTCTGACATGTCAGGCCCCCAACAAGGGCTGCCATACATACCGGCTGGTCGGACCAAGGAGTCGAAGAGAAGATCCTTGGTCCGAGGGTCATGGAAGTGGGAGTGAAAGCACTATCTCTCTAGCCAAGCCAGTGAGGCGTGTCCCCTGCTTAGTCTGGCCTGCATCGCTGGTCTCATCGTGAAGATCGGGTCGGAGAAGACGACCCCCAAGTAAGTGTATGAGGATACGATCTCAACTGGTGACCCACCCAAAGTAAAAGTAAACTGCTTCCGTTGCATGTTTGCTCGAGAGGTGTTAAAGATCATGACCTTGGTCTTGCCAAGGTTGACCTCTAAATCATGGGATAAACAAAAAGCCTACTGCATCTAGGTGTCGATGGAGCCTCTCGGGTGTGGACGACAAGAGTGCCACGTCATTTGCATGAAGAAGAATCCTGATGATGATCCCAGCAAGTGAGAAACCGGTCCCTCCGAACGTCCCCATGAAAGTCTCAAGCTCATCAATGTAGAGGCCAAACAAGGTCGGTGATAAGGGACAACCCTGTTTGACCCCTATGGTACTCAGGATCTCATCTTTCCAACCTACACTTGTATGAACTCGGCCTGAGACTCTCTCATACAGTGCCATGACTGCCCAAATGATCTCCTGATCAAATCCCAGTGTCTGTAGGCGTGTGATAAGACGAGCTCAAGGTACTGTGTCAAAGGCTTTGCAGAAATCCACAAAGCAACAGTATACCCTCTCCTTCTGTGATCTGGCCTCCTCAATGACACTCCTGAGTGTGAGTATGTGATCCATAGTCCCATGGTCTTGCCTAAAACCGGCTTGACCCTTTGCTCTGAGCCCTCTCATCTCTGCGAATAGGCTGACTGATGCATCCAATACAGCTGCATAGATCTTGGACATCACATGTCCAATCATGATAGTCTTGTAGTTACTTGGGTCCATGGGATCCCCCATGAAGTGAAGGTAGGGGATCCCATGATGTAATCTACTACACTAGTGCCCCCCCCGTGTGGGAAGCAAGTAAAACCACCTGAGGAGGGCCATAGGTCGAGCCCGTTGTAGATGATGAGATCATGCATCCTACCCAAATCAAGGAGCGCGTGTCCATATGGTGTAACAGGCCCGTGTCGGTTCGATGAGGTCCTGGTCATACCTGCTCCATCTAGGTCCACGTCTGGCAGCATGATAGAGTCGTCTTGGAAGTCTAGAAGTGGTGCCTGTCGCATACTCGTCCTGGCGTTGAAGTCCCCAACAACGAGAACTTCCCCGCGGGCTGAAAGGTCTGGGATATCCTGATGTAAGGGTGCATATGGCGATGTCTCACCCTCTTCTCGTGCCACTCTGGTGAAGTGGGATGTGTCTGGCGGAAAGTAGCATATTGCTATGAAAAGGTCATGGGTGTCTGTGTGTCGGATCCAGATCCACATGAATCGGGAGTGTGCGTCTTTTCTCTCAATGGAGATGGCTCCAGCGAGGGAAGACCTGTACAATAATGCGACCCCGCCTGATCCTCGGACTCCTCCTGTATCCCTCCTCTCATCCTTGAAGGCTGACTCCCATGTGTAGCCACTGACTATCGGGTAGTGGACGCTCTAGGCTGTCTCCGTGTAAAAGACTATGTCTTGTCTTGTATAAGACTCCGAGAAGTTCCCTGGGTCTGACCATAAGGTACCATTACAGTTCCAAATGGTGCAGTCTAGAGTCTCGGAAACCTGAGTCTCATAGGCCCCATCCCCCTAGGAGGTACGGGTGGGAGCCCGACGGGTGCGGGTCAACAACCTACCATCTCGGACCACCGCCCATTTTCCCTCCTTGTGGGCAACATCCCGTTGCTGCAGAAGAACTCGTCACTGCAGAGACTATGATTACACATCCTTGGTGTGGGCCTCCATCTTGCCTTGATTTTAGCCTCCTTGTTTTTGGATTCTTCCATAACCTACCCATGCCAAGGAGGAGAAGATTTCAATTTGATTGCAAGGTACAAATGAGTTGGGCAATGCAGGCATAGGCCTCCCCACAAACTCTAGCACTAATCCACTACCTTAGCTTATCAAAATTTCCCTTCTCTCTTTTAGCAATTTTGGATCCCCCCCAACCTGTATAAAGTTGCATATAATCTGGCCTTTGTAGAGAGGCAACATTGGTTAGACCAAAAAATACAGCCAAAACTCCACCCAAAACATGATCATTGAGTTCTTCCAGCCAGACAACATTGATCAGCAGGGCCCAGGGAGATGGCAGATCCAACGACCAATAGAGCGAGAGAGAGAGATACAGCAGACTTGCCAGTGGGTTGAGGTACATATTAGACTAGGAGACGTTCCCTCCATACTTAACCAGATCAAAAGCATGGCCGATGGGACTAATAGTGGTAATTGTTTATCGGAGGGGCCATAGCTAGGAGACTACAACAAACTACACATACCAACAGCCATCAGCGCTCCAGCACAGGCTTCATGGCCACCGCATCCTCATACATCGCCGACCCCTCCCCTTAGGCTTGGCATCTCTGCTAGTTTCCGGATGACCGTCACAATGTCACCAGCCTCATCTTCTCCATGAGTCCAAGAATTTCCCTTTGTGTATCGGTATCGTTATGATTATTGCTCTTTTTTGTATTTGTCATGGGTGTTGATACTTACTTTGAGGCTCCGCCCCTTCAGTTCATTTACCAAGTTCTTTTAGTCTCATAGACCCTTCGGACTTTCGAAGACTTTTAATAAAGCTTCCTTCCTTTCTTTTTTTCTTTCTGGAAACAGAGATAGTGAAAGTAGCTCTCCACACATCCTATAAAATTTCATTCTAAACACCCTAATAGATGTTTTGACTATATCATAATATACCACACCTTGTAATTACTCTCCACATATCCTACTAAGTTCTCATTCAGAACAGCCTACAAATGTTTTGAGTACACAATAATATACCACTCTCAAAAAGAGCACCATCTTCATCTATTCCCATCTTTTGCTTATGGAACAATACAAGAAAGAAACATAACTTTTCCCCATATCTTGCATTATTCATAAACATGTATTGAAAAACAAGACCATCATACTTATACACAGATCTCACACAGATTTCTAAGTAGTAGGGAATAACATGGACAATATAATATCAACCAACATACATACATCGACCTTATAAAAAAATAAACTGTTGCAAAATGAGATTACTTTATTGCTTGAAATGAATTACATAAAGAAATTCCCACCTCCTAACCAAGTGTGGATACATAATGCTCTGCATGCTTTTCAATCCTTTTCCTGCTCGTAGCACTTCCCCCCTCTCCCACACCATAGCATCTTTCTCTCCATCCTCTCTACTTCCGCTCCTCCCCCCCCCCCCTTCCTACTCCCTACCTAGTACCTTCTTCCTTTTACTATGCGACTTCGCCCGTCTTCAAGTCTTCTTGCAGATCGTGTTTGGAGCTAGAGAGTCCAAAGTGCCCAATAACGGAAAAGAACAAGTCAAACTCCGGTCGGCGAGGATAAATCCCAAAAAGCCAGAAGAACCTACCGAAAGTAGTATGAGGAAAGCATAAACACAATCTCTGTTGAAGAATGCCGATGAAGTCACATGTGTCAGGGAAACGCCAGAAAATATGAGAAACAAACTCTCTGGGTGCCAAGCAACGATGACAAATAGCTGAAGCAATACGTTGGCATGAGAGTAAGAGTCCACAAGGAAAAACGCCCGATAGAATGGGCCAAAAAATGATCTTTTGTCGAAGAGGAAGCTTGGAATGCCAAATCTGCCTCAAGTGTCACCGCCACCATTTGACTCACATTTGATATGCTCGAGTTGACACCCAAGGTGGAGGAAATAGAACTTTATATAAAGAATACATTGTAATATGAGACAGCTTCAAAGAACGAATGGATGAATTTAATGGCAGAAGAGTCCAATCCTGAAGCCTGTCTTGAATTTCTAGAGGCGGAACCGGCTGAAAAGAGTGGAGCATACGCATCCCCAAGCCATATTTTCCAGCAGGCAATGGAACTCTTGCAATGCCAATGGTGGAGAAAAAGCTCGGGACCAGTGAATACTTTCAGCTCTGAAAGAATTGCCTTGTAAAGAGTCATGTCCATGTCAAACCAAATGCGATAGAAGATGTTTCCAATCCAAAAGAATTTGAGAGACGAGAGGGCAAACTCGGACTTTGCCTTCAATACTTCCCAAGAGAAAATCCCACTAAGTAGGCCTCCAATAGCCAAAAGCAGGGGTGGTGATTTCACACGCACGCGCGCGCACACACACACACACACACACACTTTTTATTATAGTGAAAGCCATGATTGTTTATATTACAAGAAAAGCCACCTCAAAGCGAGGAGCTAGAAATTACATCAGCTGAAAATCTCTGTATATGCTAAATATGCATCATGATTGATGTAGCGAGTCTGCAATCAGGATTGCTGCAGAGAACGCTTGAAGAAAGCAAATAAAGAAAATGCTGGATCACCAAAGACTTTACAATTCCTGTTTATCCACAAAGTCCAAAGTGCCCAATAATGAACCCAAACAAAGAAAAGATCAAACTCCTGAGTGCGCGGATGAAAACCAAAGACCCAGAAGAATTTCCCAAAAGCACGAGTCGGGAATCTCGTTCTCAACCACTATCGAAGAAAATCCAGGAACTCACAAGAGGACGGGCAAAACCAACACACACACACACACACACACACATATATATAGAGAGAGAGAGAAGTGTTACCTTGATGTCATCACCACACAAATGCTTGAAGTTCAGATTTTGTGCTTTCACCTAGAAAACACACAAAAAGAAGCATATGCCAGGTAGGTAAGCAAAGAAGTCACCAATAATAGAAGCATTAATATCAAAATTGTGAACGAATATAGCATACTTAAATTCACTTTTAAAAAAAAAAATTGCTTTGCAGATAGAAGCACAGGGATCATTAAAACCACCTTCTTGCGTTCTTGTCGAATGTTTTTCCTTTTGCTTTGCTTCAAGTCCATTAAAAAGGCATCAAAGCTGCAGACAATGTGTTTGAACATCATAATCAAATGCCTTCAAGTATAAAGTCATCTCATATAGAAGAAAGCTTGGTGAATATCTGAAATCTTTGAAACATACCCTCCTAGCTCTACACATTCATTAACAACAGTGAACTATGACCTCCAAAGTTCTAGTTTTTGTAAGTTTTTCCTACCCACTGTTATTAATTTCTTAACAAATTAACAAGAATAAAAGTCAAACAATGAGCATGATAAGGGATGAGACAATAATAAAAGTACATTGCTCACAAGAAACCTGGATATTACATGCACAAGAGTAAATTGGCTCAAGTCCCTTCACAAAGGAGTGACAAGAATCCAAGCAACTAGTATAACATTATGGTGGATCCACATTATCGACAATCTATGGGACTCTATTAGAAAAGAAAGAAAGATGTTCTAAAATCCTTACGGGCCTATGAGACAAAGTACCATTACAAGAAGTAACACATACAAGCCACTCTGGGCTGAAACAAAGGGCTCACTAAGGCCCTTTGTAGAATACTACGCCCTACGCTAAAAGAAAATAACAAGAATCTCCTCAGACTCAAGATCGAAAAATATAACCCTGTGAAAGGGCGACTCTCCTATGAGCTGTGAAGATATCTCGTATCTGTGTTTGCCGGGGTGTGTGGGTCTCCTGATCTCTGTATCTGGTGGGCCATATTCATGGTGGTGGCCCCTCTGGTCGACGGACGATCTCCCTTGAGTAAAGCTACGATGGGATGGACATCATGCCCCGGTCTGTCTCTACATCTCCAGCCGCACCTCTCCATGTCGTCGTCTCATCCCGCTAGACCACTTAGCTCTCATAGGTTATAAAGTTACTTTAGTTTCAAAGTTTCACTATCATAGCCATAGTTCTCCTAGCTACCAAACTACCATGGATTCTGCTAGGTCTGCCTTCCATAATTTCATCTCTTATACTCCATTAATTGATAGAGAGGATGAGTTATTTCCAGTCTTTGATAAGAGCATAGATGTCCTAGGCACCTACTTGGGAGCCCGAGACGATTTTGAAGACCTCATCAAGTACATGCAAGACTACATCGTGAGTTTTGCATATCAACTTGATGAGTCTACAAAAAGATGGGTCCCAATTGATTATTTGAAGTACTTGTTCAATCAAGAACCCAGGTTCGTGAAGCGTTTAGATCGCTTTGGAGCCCAGCTCACACCCCTAGGGTATAGGGAGGTGGACATCTATCTCTCCTCCTTAACGGGTAGACTCAAAAGTGTAGAAATCTGTAACCTCTCTCTAGGATCTATCTAGCTCGATCACCGGGACCATTGTCTCATCCTGCTCTTAGAGACAGACATTGGTCGCGACCTAGTCTTTTACATACAGAAACATCAGAGTCCAGAGCGCCCACTACCAATTGTCATTAGGTACACATGGAAGTTTGCTTACAGAGATGAGACTAGAGACACAGGGGGAGTACGAGGATCAGGAGTAGCAGCAGTTCTCTACAGATCCACCCTTTTGGGGACCATTTCAGTAGAGCAGAGGGATACACATTCCACCTTTCTTTAGATCCGGATCCGACACGTGAACAGCCGGGATCTGTTGGTCACAGTATGCTACTTCCCTCCCGAGACATCCCACTTTGCTAGAGATATTCGAGATGAGGCTGAGACATCTCCATTTACAGCCCTACATCAGTCCATGTGTTGCCTTCTCAAGCCGCGGAGAAGTCCTCCTAGTTGGGGACTTCAACGCGAGTACAGGGGCCCGTCAGGTACCACTTCTTGACTTCAAGGATAATTCCATTCTACTGCCAGACATTGACCTTGAGGATGTGGGTATACTACAGATTTCGGCTGACAGGCGAGGTCCAGTCACATCTTATGGGCAGGCCCTATTGGACCTCGGCAGGATGCATGATCTCATTATTTATAATGGTCTTGATAGATGGCCCACCTCAGATGGTCTCACGTGCTTTCCACACAGGGGAGGTTCTAGCGTTGTTGATTACATCATGGGATCCCCTGCCTTCACATCTCACATCACTGATTTTACTATAGCACCTCTTCCTCCACGCGCTGATCATACCTACCTTTTCTTTAGCATTTCCACTCCCTGTCGTACAGCACCCTCCACCCCATTGAGTTCTTACTCCACCTATCATGATATATGCTTCAACCACAATCACTCACCTATTTACTCAGGCCGTCTGTACATACTTCTTGCTTATATTGACTTCATACCTCTATTAGAGGACCGCGCTGCCTTGATCACCCGCTCACTACACAAAGCTGCCCTCCACGCTTTCCCTCAACACCACTCGCTCTACCCACCCACCACCACCTAGGACCGTACCTTGTAATAGTTGGTACGATGATGAGAGTAAGGCTTTACACCGTCAATTGAAATTCGAAACCAAAAAAAGTCTTTCGAGTGAACCAGAGATGCTACGCGAGTATCACCGATTGGTAAGTAGAAAGAAACAATATTTCATTCGCCGAAACGAGGAGGAACTACTAAACATTTTGTTTAGTAACAACTCTAAGGAAGTGGATTGAATGGGTTACTGCAAGGTTACTACATGGTCTTCCATCTCCTTTGCACATGTGCTTAATTGAAATTTCCTATGTTCTTATCAAACTGTTTCTGTGCTTGTGGAAACAAACTAAAGACCACTTAAAAATTAGCAAGCCTTTATTAGGAAAGAGAGATTGAGTAACCTTTCAAGGCTTCCAATTCATGGATCTATTGTGTTTGTTAAGCCAATAGACAAATGCTTCCTTAGGATTTTTTAGAACAGTATTAAACTCCAAATTATTTCTAGCAACCCAAAGTAGACCACAATCCATGTGCTCCAAATTGGATTGAAACTTCATGCTTGAATCCAATTTATGGGCTCTCCTATCTATATTTGGATCTGCCTGTTTGGGATTTGGATATGAAACAAAGAGATGAAAGATGTCCTCTTTGTGCCCTGGACACCTCTTGCATTTACCATCACCTTTGCCAAGGTGATCTCCTCTACAATTAGTCACATCTTTGTAAGTTAGATGGTCCATCTACACAAGACCAAAGGATGAAGGGGGCTTGGGGTTTGTGGAGGAGAACACGAAATAAAAAGATCACGGTCCCTAATCTTATGTTAAGATGAACGACGGACATAAATAAAAGAGCTGTGTGGAAAAGAAGGATACCAAATAAAGAAATTGCCTTTGTCACAAGAAAATTTCAAACACACAAAGAGGACTTTAGTATGGACGCACGAATGCTGAATATATACTATGTTACTACGTAGATCTGAGCATATCTAAGAAAAAGCTACGAGAGGGACGGTCCCCCTCACCACTCACTGACACTCAGGTTTGGTATAGTTACGCGCACACACTATATGGCATCCCAAATCAGCCTAGACCTCACATTTGCCACACCCCACTTCATGTACCCTCTTCACTAAGGGGGGAGTGAAGGACACTGTAATGAAACTTCATAATGGTCGAGCGAAGGATCATGAGGGACTATGCACTGAGTTCATTGCATATGGGATTAACCTCTTAGCCCCAATCTTATTAAATCTTTTCAATGAAGCTGTTTGTTTGGGGTTTCCACGCACCTGGACCATTACCACTATTTCACCCATCCACAAGGCAGGGGATCCCATGAGCCCAGAGAATTACAGGACCGTTATAATTGGACATGTCATGTCCAAGATTTATGCATCATTGCTTGATTCTGAGGTCAATTGATTTGCGGAGTGTCGAGGACTTAGAGCAGCAGGACAGGCTAGGTTCCAGCATGAGCATGGAACCATGGATCACATTCTCATGCTTAGATGTATCATCAAGGAGGCGAGGGCACGGAAGCAGAGGATTTACTATTGCTTTGTGGATTTTCGCAAAGCATTTGATACGGTTCCCAGAGCTTGCCTCATCTGGCGCCTAGAGGATTTGGGTTATGACTAGGATATCATTTGGGCTGTCATGGCACTTTACGAGAGAGTCTCAAGTAGAGTACGGGTAGGGACTCGGTGGACGGACGAGATCATGAGCACTATTGGGGTCAAACAAAGGTGTCCTTTATCACCTACCCTGTTTGGCCTTTACATAGACGAGCTCGAGATAGTGATGCAGACACATGGGGGGGATGGATGTTCTCTTGCTGGCGCGTTGATCCGGATATTGCTTGATTCTGAGATCAGTCGATTTGCAAAGTGTCGAGGTCTTACAACAGCAGGACAAGCTAGATTCCGACGTGATCATGGAACCATGGATCACATTCTCACGCTCAGGTGTATCATCAAGGAGGCGAGGGCACGGAAGTAGAGGGTTTACTGTTGTTTTGTGGATTTCCGCAAAGCACTTGATACGGTTTCGAGAGCCCGCCTCCTCTGGCGCCTACAAGATTTGGGTTATGACCACCAGGAGATCATTTGGGCTGTCATGGCACTTTAAGAGAGTCTCAGGTAGAGTCCGGGCAGGGTCTGGGTGGACAAATGAGATCATGAGCACTATTGGGTCAAACAAGGGTGTCCTTTATCACCTACCCTGTTTGGCCTCTATATTAATGAGCTCGAGACAATGATGCAGACACGGGGGGGATGGATGCAGCACGCTGATCCAGATATTGCTGTATGCAGATGATGTGGCACTTTTGTCTTCCTCAACAGAGGGGCTCCAGAGACACCTTGACGCCCTACAGTTTTTCTGTGAGTCTCATGATTTGAAGGTCAACCTTGGTAAAACCAAGGTTATGGTCTTCAATACATATCGAGCCACCATGCACCAGGAGCAATTCACGTTTGATGGGTCACATGTTGAGATACTTTCGTCATACACGTACCTTGGGGTTGTCTTATCCAGACCCATCTTCACTATGAGACCCACGATGCAGGCCCGCTTGGGCAGGGGATACGCTTCATTGGCCAGACTAGAGAGGCAGTGCTTCCGCTTGCACTTTCAAGATCCACGAACCAAGGGGCTGCTTTTTGACTCCTTGGTCCGTTCAGCGGGGATGTATGGCAGCCCTTGTTGGGGGCTAGACTTGTCGAATATAGAGTGGGCTTGTGTGGAGCGGCTACAGGTTCTCATGCTATCGCCGATGATTCGCGGTAAGCCATCCGTTCCTCACCAAATCATTCAGGCTGAGTTTTGGTCAGCCCCGTTACAACTAGATGCTGCATTTCAGGTCATCACGTACCTGTATGCATTTCAGGTCATCACATATCTGTATCGAGTCAAGGAGTACGAAGATTACATGTCTGGGTGCATCAGACTACCATGACTAGCATTGTCCTCTTCTATGGCACTCTCAGCAGGAGGTGACTAGAGATGCTGGTATGCACGCACAGAGAGATGGTTTGAGCAACTCGGGCTCCACATGGATAGACTACCTTCCAGTATAGTATGGACGCTCGGTTTTCTCCCCTCCTGTCACATGAGGTCAACTAGGTAATGCATGAGGATCTCTTACAGCTACACACATTCCGGACCTGGTTGGGACCGAGCGAGCTTCCAGTGAATCTCAGCTTCTACAGAGATCACTGCTAGCATATCACATAGGAGGGTTTCATTGACCCACCAAGAAACATGCAGATCCACTTACCCCCCTCACTGAGGATCTCTATTCGGTAGTTTCGGGTCTCTTCACATAGACTTCATATCAAGAGCAGCAAAGCAGAGGCCCTACCCAGGAGAGGCGCATATGCACATTATGTGACACATAGGAGGTTGAGACCGAGGAGCACTTCATCTACAGGTTTCCTATTTACTATGAGATCCGAGGGCGTGCCTCTACAGAGATAGCTCTAGGGTTTTGTCTTGATTCCTCTCCTATCCAGACCAGAGATGCTTGGCGGCCTTCATCCATGAGGCAGTCAGGCATCGCGAGAGACTACTTGATCACGGAGACAGGAGCAGACTTCTTCCTTGGCAGATCCATCTTAGAGCTCTATCACGACGTTCTTCTTGCTAGATCACACGGTTCCCCACGATACGAGGCCTCGACATGATCGTGACCCACCCTTGTTAGACGCAGAGCTATGATCAGGAGACGTCATAGGGCCACACTGTGAGCAGCCGACAACACTCTATCGCCGATTTCATGCCTCCATCGCCCCCACCCACCATGATGTCCTAATGTTGGTGATGATGATGATGAGGAGGAGGAGGAGGAGGAGGAGATTGATATGTAGCCCACCACTGACATGACTATGTTGTACTTAGTACTATCATTTTGCATTTTTTGCACTCTGCATTGGTGTGGATGCTTGTTTAGTAGCTCCACCCTCACAGCTCGTTTGTACCAAGATTTTCACAGTCTCATAGATCCATCGGTATTCTGAGGACTTTAATAAACTTTCTTTCTTTCTTTCTCTCTCTCTACCCAGGCCCACTACGTGTCACTTGTTTACTGAAGAGAATGTATGGGCTGCCCTTCTCCGACTTCACAACCGGAGATCACTAGATCATGAGGGACTACGCAATGAGCACTTTGCACATGGGCAAGAGGTCTTGACCCTAGTTCTAGCGCAACTGTTCAACCATGCCATATGCCATGGCTTCCTGCCTATTTGGAGCACTACCACCATGGTACCGATACACAAGGCAGGTGATCCCATGGACACTGGGAACTATCGTACTCTTATGATTGGCCACACTTTGGCCAAGATATATGGGTAGGTACTAGAAAGGGAGGTCATCAAAGCCACATAGATGGTCATGGGCAGCGGACTCTTGGGCAGGCTGGACAATACTCCACCTTGGACCACATCTTCACCTTGAGGGCTTTCATTGAGGAGACCAAATCGAGGTGCCCAAAAGTCTACACTTGCTTTGTAGACTTTCGTAAGGCATTTGATACTGACCCACACGTTCCCGCAGGAGTTGCAAGATTTGGGAGGTGATGAGCTGTTAGAGAAAGAGTACATGTCCAAAATGGTCTATCAGATTGGGTTGAAAGCACTATTGGAGTGAAGCAAGGCTGCCCCCTCTCACCGACTCTCTTCGATCTTTATATTGATGAAATTACATCCTTTATAGATCGAAGTGGCTGACCTGATCGTGTAGATGCTGCTATATGCAGATGACACAATCCTCATATCATCATCAGCAGAGGGATTGCAGAAACATCTAGAGGCTCTGAAGATGTTCTATAGAGAGAGGGACTTGACAGTTAACCTTGGAAAGACCCAGGTTATGATCTTCAACACCTTGCACGCAGTGTCCCGGCGACATAGTTTCACGTACCAAGATGAGCTAGTGGATTGCATTCTTACACATATTTGGGGGTAGTGTTCATCAGACCAGCTTTCACGATGACCCATGCAGCTACAGCACGACTCCCACGAGGGCGGGGTGCCTAGCCCGACTAGAGAGGCAATGCTTCCAGGCACACTTCCAGGACCCTCTGGCGAAAGGTTGGCTTTTTTACACCTTAGAGCGATCGACGGCCATGTATGCAGTAGTTTTTGGGGGAGTGACATTTCAGCGACAGAGTGGAAGAGATTTGAGAGGCTACATGTGACTATGGAATCTAGGATGATTCGAAGTAAGCCCTCTGTCCCCCATCAGAGTATACAGGTAGAGTTTGCAATGACCCCTCTCCAGGCTGATGCCATCTTTTAGACAGTGACATTCCTTCGCAGAGTCTAGGCCTTACCCCAAGGGAGATTGCCGAGGCTAGCACTAGAGTCTTGTAGGCAACATGCAAAGAGTGGTGTTGATACAGCATGGTACGCACGGATATCCACATGGTTTGGTAGCCACGGCATTCAGATGGACAGACTTCCCCCCTTTCAGTATAGCATGGATGCACCACCCGAGATGATCCCATGAGATGAGATCAACCATATCATATGGTTGGATCTCCTCCAGCTTCATACGTCTCGGGCTTGGGGGGACACCGCCAGCAGTTCCCCACCAAGATCCAGTTCTACCATGACTACTTCTTGAGGGTCTTGGAGTATGGTCTCATCACCAGACCTCAGTATCTCGAGGATAGGAGAGTCTCACATGCACTAAGGATCGCCATCGGACAGTTGTTGCGATTCGCTAGTCTCATCACATCAGCTGAGGATTGAGACAGGAAGAGCTGTAGGCATAGCCAGAGAGTAGAGGATCTGAAGACTATGCCCGATGGGAGAGGTCGAGACAGAGGAGCACTTTCTATGTGCCTGCCCAGTCTACTATGAGATTCGGGGAGGATATCACTGCTTCTTTCAAGAGAAGCATGGCTTTGCTCCGCTTTACACGACTTATCCATTTTCCCAACCAGGTTTGTGTTGGGCTCAATCTGATTAAGATGCAATGACACAGAGATACACTAATCCGACATACCAGAGAGCAGCAGGAGGCGATGCCACAGGTCACCGAGATCGACCGAGCAAAGACACATGTCACAGACTTATGTGCAACTGAGTCAGCTCCTAGGGAGGTTGAGGGAGAGGAGCTTGATGAGAAGTGAGCATCATGGATTAGCAGTGAGAGTCACTGCCACGATGTTGCCAGATAAGAGGTGTACACTCCACATGCGGAACAGAGACTGGCCAGAGCAGGCACGATCAAGGTCTGGTCTGTTTCAGCCCTCCTCAGAGGAGACCGCTAAAGACGAGGCATCAACCTTGATGTAGCCCATTGGATACAGAGATCAAGGAGACCATGCCCTCTGCCACCCCGAGAGACAGCCCAACAGACACAGATACGAGAGTTCCTCGCATCCCATCAGAGAGCCACAAGGGTGCCTGGATATATGGAGCATGTGCGTGTACTCGAAGCATTAGCTCTAAGCACCTATTGTGCTATTTGCCACTTTGTTATTTTTCTCACTAGTTTAGCACTTTCACTTTCAACAAGGGCCTTAGTGAGCCCTTTGCTTCAGCCCTTAACAGCTTGTACGAGTTACTTTTGGTTTTGCTTCATCTTCAGGTGTCCTATGTACTATAAGATCGGAGGATGTTTCCACTGCCTCTTCAGGGATAGTTATGGGATTTTAGCCCGTTTCCTCTCCTACCTAGACCGGCGGTGTTTGGCAGGTTTCATTCATGAGGCACTTAGACACTGCGAGAGGATACTCCGAGCACGGAGACAGGAGCAGACTTCTTCCTCGGTTGATCCCTCTTAGAGCTCTATCACGGAGTTCTTTCAGCTAGATCACATGGACCCCAACGAGATGAGGCCTCGACATGACTATGACCAGGAGCCCGTGACCCGATAGCTCAGACAGAGGGTCGACACACAGATCACACTTGGAGACATCCCCTCCTTGTTTAGAGTCGGAGCCCGACCGACGGGGGTCACAGTAGCCCTGGTTAGACGCAGAGCTACGACCAGGAGATGTGCCAGGACCGCACCTCTGAGTGGCCGACAACACTCTATTGCCGACTTCATGCCTCCACTGCCTCATCCATCCTGATATCTTGTTGTTGCTGGGGATGATGATGATATTGATGATGATGCTGAGATTGATAGATAGTAGACCATCGACATGACTATGTTCTACTTAGGACTTAGTACTCCCATTCTGCATTTTTGTATTTTTTGCATTGGTATGGATGCTCGTTAAGTAGCTCCACTACCACAGCTCATTGTATTAGGATTTTCACAGTCTCATAGACCCATCGGTCTTCCGAAGACTTTAATAAACTTTCTTTCTTTCTTTCTTTCTTTCTCATAGGCCCGCGAGGCCTCTTGAAGACATTAATACATCTCTCTCTCTCTCTGAAAAGACTTGGCATTCTTGCAAGACACTATGAAGGGTAAACATGCTGAATTCACCTAGAAAATCAAGAGAAAGGCTGCAATTTTAGAATGGAGCAACGTGGTCAAGAAAGGCACTGTTGTTCCCAAGAAAGAGTTCATTTCAGATGCTCTAGAGGAGGATAAAAGGAGAAACAATAAAGCCCTAAATGTCTTAGTCCGAGGCCTCACAGTAGGAGATACCCCTATGGCAGATGCAAATGCTTTGTTCACTAAAATGGGTGTGAACCTGACATGTGAGACGGCTTGGAGAGTTGGAAAGCCCGATGCACCCACAAGGCCACTTGTGATGAAGCTACGAACAGCCATGGATAGGAAGACCCTCATGAGCACAAGGGTGACCTTGAAAGGAACTCGGATCTACCTGGATGATGACCTCACCCTCCTACAGCAGGAACACCGGAGGGAAGATATGGTACACATCATGGCAGCAAGAGAAGCAGGGAAATGGGCTGCATACAGAGATGGTAGAGTGATCATCCGCCGAGAGAGAGGAGATCAGGACCGGGGGGAGAAGGAAGAAAAGAAAGAGAAAGAGGAGGGTGAATTATGACGGTGCCGGACTAGAGGGACACAAAGTGGACTGAGAATTGCAATGGCACACTCTGGTCTGATCCAAGTGGTTTCTCAGAGACATACACTGACAGAGATATGGTCTTCTACACTGAGACACATGAGAGCCCCGAGAGAGGATTGCCCACCGTGACAGGATATACATGGGAGTCATCTCATAGGAAGGAGATGAGGAGAGACACTGGTGTGCAGGGTTCGGGGGGAGTGGCTATCCTCTTTAGATCACACATGAGACCTTTCATATCAATGGCATGGAGAGAGGAGCATGCGCAACACATGTAAATACGAGTCCAGCTACCAGACGCACGAGCGATTCTTATAGTAGTGTGCTATTTCCCTCCAGATACCTCATCCTATGCACGTGAGGTCACCATAGAAGGGCACAGTCCATATGAGTCGATTCAGGGTGATATCACCAAATTCTCCAGGAAGGGGGACATCCTTCTTCTTGGTGACTTCAATGCACGCACAGGGAATAGACAGGTGGGCCTATTGGACTTTGCATCGGATTCCCTCATAGTACCAGAACTAGATGCAGCTGAGCTCGGAATAGTGAGACATTCTGCCGATGCACGACAGGTGAAAGAGTATGGACGACATCTACTTGAGCTCGGGGCTGTTCATGATTTGATCATTTATAATGGTCTACAGAGATGGCCATCATTCGGTGGTCTCACTTGTTTCCTACATGGTGGAGGGACAAGCACAGTGGACTACCTCTTGGGTCCCTTGGCCTTTACCTCACGCATATACGACATCATTGTGCCCCCTCACCCACTCGGGGCTGATCACTCGTACCTAGCCTTTTGTATCTCTACCACTATGCCAGCCATAGAGAATGTCCCCCCCGCGCCCACTAGTGTACAGGTTCACTTTGATCATGCCCTGGACCCCATCTATGTGAGCAACTTGGTGAAGGGACTTCCAGCCCTACTACTTCGAGATGTTGTAGACCTTGCCCCCGCCTCAAACACCCTTTCCACAGTAGTCATGGGCGCAGCCATCCCCACGACTCAATCTGCGCGTGCCTCACTAGGGAAGATGCCACAGAATCCCTGGTATGATGATGAATGCAGAGAGATGAGAGCTCACCTCACACGCGAGCCAACCCTTGGCCACTTGACATCACCCGAGGCACAACGGATTTCACGGCGACTAAAACGTCGTAAGCGGCGGGCCTTCCTCATCCATAGAATGGACGAGGTGATCAGTTCATTTCGAGGGGGGGATCCCACCATTGGAAGGGGGCTTCTATCGGAGGGGAAGCCACCTATACCCATCACAGACCCAGGTGTTTGGCACACTTATGCATGCTCCCTTTATGATGTCTCGATGCAGGCACCACCTGATATGTCCACTATGCCCCAGCCCACCACTTGCCACTTGTTCACTGCACAGAATGTGTGGGCTGCACTCAGCCGGCTTCATAACTGGAGAGCACCTGACCATGAGGGACTATGGACTGAGCACTTTGATCATGGATAGGAGGTCTTGGCTCCGGTACTAGCACAGATGTTCAACCACGCCTTATGTCATGGCTTCCCACCCTCATGGAGTAGCACCACCATAGTACCGATACACAGGGCAGGTGACCCCACGAATATCGGGAACTATCGCACTCTCATGATTGGCCACACACTGGCCAAGATCTATGGATCAATACTGGAGAGGGGCATGTACAGCATGGTTTGCATGCATCACCACATGGTTCGCCAATCGCGGGATTTAGATGGATCGGCTTCCCTCATCTCAGTATAGCATGGATGCACCACCCGAGTCGATCCCACGAGATGAGATTAACCGCATCATACAGTTAGATCTCCTCCAGCTCCACACATCTCGCACTTGGGGGGGGGGACCAGGAGTTCCCCACCCAGCTACTATGACCACTTTCTGAGAGTATCGGAAGACGAGCTCATTATCAGACCTTTTTTAGGACTTTGAGAAACCATGTAGCAGCCAACTTCGCCGCCGCCTACTTGATGTCGACTACTCCCATACCTCCTTCACTCTTGGGTTGGGTGCAAAAGTTTCATCTCACTTTGGCGATTCTGTTATATCCCCCCCACAAAAAGGATCTGCATTTGGCAATAAGTTTATCCAGTCCCGCCTGACTTGGATGCAACAAGATAGGTAAAAAATGGTTATGGGATACAAGCAATGGTTGAGTACCATTCTTCTTCCCGCCAGGTTTGATTGAAATCCTCTCCACTTTTCCAGCTGCGTGCTGAGCTTGTTAAGCACCCAATCCCATTGTTCCTTCATAGACACCTCGAAGCCCATGGGTATGCCAAGTAGTCTGAACACAATGCCTTTATGGATCAGTTGATAGCCTAGGAGATCTAGCTCAACTTGTGACTTTCCACTGAGAGTGCAATATCCTCTTTTGTTATGATTGATGAGTGAGCCTGATGCTAGACAATATGTTTCCAGACATTCCATAACTTCACTCACATCATGAGTGGAGTTTCTAGGCATAAGATTGGTGTCGTCTGCAAATTGTTGCATAACCATCTGCTTCGCAGTAGGTAACTCAATTCCTTTTACTGTGCCCTCAGATGTTTTTCAATGAGCAACCAGCCCAATGCGTCCACCGCTATACCATATAAGAGAGGGGAAATGGGGCAGCCTTGCCTAATGGATCTTTTCAATGAAAAGGTGAAGACATCTCACCATTAATGCACATCTTGTCTGAGCCGTTGGAGAGCAAAAGTTTGACCGTGGAGATGAAAGTCGGCCCTAGTCCCATGTCTTTCATGGATTGCGTTAGAAAATCCCAATCAAGCCTATCATAAGCTTTATCAAAATCTATTTTGATGAAGCAAATATCTTGACTCGACTCCCTAGCATGTTCACACCCTTCCCAGATATTTACAACAGCCTCCAGGAGGTGTCTCCCTTTTACGAATCCTTTCTATTCCTGCAAAATCCATCTGTCCATCTTGTGTTAAATTCTTAGTGCTAAAGCTTTGGCGAAAATTTTGTAGCTGCAGTTAGGCATAGTTAGAGGTCTCCAGTTTTTAATTAAATCCTTTCTTCCTTCTTTTAGAATAAGTTTGATTATTCCACTATTCAGGTGATCAGGAAGACAAGAGGTGAAGATACTTTCCTGCTACACCTCCATAAGTATGGAGCCTATCCAATCCCAGAAGACCTTGTAGAACACTATCCTACTGTTCTCCACTGGGTACTAGTGAAAAAGGAATGACTTTCTGACCTACCTAAGGCTGAGAGACTGACATACGTGGCTCGTGCCTAACTGTCCCTAGACAAGGGCTCACAATGGGGTCACGGCATACGACAAAATATCCTATCATAGGAACTATTTGCACTTTGTCGATGAAGCCAGTTGTCACCTTGCACCCAAGTGCAAGGGTGCATGTGACGTTGTATCAGGTTCTTTCAACCTCACAAACCCTTAATCTTCCAAAGACTTTTAATAAGCTTTCTTTCTTTCTTTCCTTTCTCCCGATGGCTAACAATTCTGAATGCAGGTGTGTATCAAGGTCAATCTCTAGGTAATACTGTAGACAAACAAGGTTGTAGCATGCTTCTCTCGATGGTACTGGCATGCCACAACAAATGCCCACTCATCACGAGCAATGTTTGCTGCCTCATGAGCATGTTCAAGGGCAGCAGAGGCATTTGTGGCAGCAAGACCTGTTTGCTGTTTTGTCTTCTCTGAAGCTATGCGCTTGTGACATTCAGAGATGTCATGACCTCGCTTCTGCGATGATTACAGTGCTTGCTGCTTTTTCTCTTCACATCTGATGGGCAGAAGTTGATGAAGGTTCAAAAGTCTTGGGCTTGCTGAAATTCTTGCCCCCTTTGCCCTTGGCTCTATGATCTGTAGCAAAGGCATGATCTGCATGAATGGAGGAAGCCTGATTGGTGCAGCTTTGCTCCTCTTGCAGGAGAAGAAAAACAAGCTGATTGAAGCTATAGTGGTTGGGGTTACCCATGGCCACCAGCCTCAATGTCATAGCAAATCCCTAGTATGAGTTAGGGAGCCCATCCAGTGTCGTAGACACTACCTATGAATATGGGACGATCTCATCAACATTAATGAGCTGCTCTCTAAAATTGCTAATCTTGGTGAGATCGGCATCCATGCTGTCCCCTTCAGTCATCTTAACAATATCCAGCTGCCTGCGTAAATAGGCAACACAGGCCTCATTACGAATCTGAGAAAGACTGGCCAAATTATCCCATGCATCCTTGGCTGTCTTACAAGACCGAATATGAGGTATAACCTCCCGCTTACTATTCATAGCAATCACCGCATGTGCCTGTGCATCTCTTTGATCCCAAGGAATCTGTTCAGGTGATGGAGGGTCTCCAGAAGACACTACGGGAGTAGTGGTAGATCAACCAGAATTGGCAGACATGGCTGCGGTGGTAGCAAGTATTTGTGACGAAGAGACAAGCCTAGTCTCTGAGCCATTGACAATACCCCAGAAATTGTGGGATACCAACAGGTGGTGCACCAAGTACAGCCACATGGGATAGTTGGTACCATCATGCTTGTCTTCATGGGCAAGTGCTCCAAGAAAATGATGGTGAGCCATTGCAAATATAAATCCCCAAAGAAAAAAGAGTGCCCTGCAAATGTCAAAGCCTCAAGGCTACAATGCAATGAGCTGACTAAAATCTACAATTGCCAACCCAAAAATGACAGCAAATGCTCTGCAACAGTAGATGCCAAGTAGGCTGCTCAAACACTGAGCAAAATGCACAAGCTGTCCCCAAAGAGTGACCTGCATAATATATCTGTCCAATCAAAGGACCCTCCTACAAAGGAGTTGTCCTGCAAATGACCAGTCCAAAACAAAGGGCAAATGTCTGCACATCTGTCCAATGCAAGTTTGAGCTCAATCTGTCCCAAATGTTGGGTGAATGTCAAAATTTTCAATGGATAATAGCCCAAATCAAAGGGCAAATGCAAATAGAAGCCAAATCTGGATGTGTCGAGAAAAAGTCACAACAAATGTGGCAAAAGCCCCGAATTTTGAGAGGACAAATATGCCAAAAAGAGGGCAATTTGGTAAAAGCCCCAATATAAGCTATTTTGCAAATGTGACCAAATCTGCTGCAATTTCTTGCCAATGTCTCTGAAAAAACCCTAGATTTCAGATCAAAGCAGCCAAATGTCACTCCAATGATGAAAATATTCCACAATCTCCTAGCAATAGCCAAAAACCCCAATTTCGGAGGTGAAATGGAGTCCAAAGAGGGCAAATACTCCTTCTGAGGAGGGTTTTCTCATGCACCGCATAAAATATTTCTGCCTTGAGTTTTTTCTCTCCCGGGTTTTGTTCGTACTTAAAAGAAGTCTTTTTTATGGGAAAAAAAAAGAGGACGAATACTGCAAAAGCCCCAAAATGTGACCAAAAGGAGAAAATGTCACTGCAAAATCTGCAAATGTGACACAAAAGCCCCAATTTCTAGAGCATCATCACCTCAATGTCACTGCAATGTGTGCAAATGTGACATAAAAGAGGGTGAAAAGCTTCAAACCCAATTGTACCGCGCAGATCCGAGTCAAGAGGTAGAAAATCCCAGCCAAATGGTACTAGAGCTGGTTGGAGCAGCTGGAGGAAGGCCCAAATGACTGAAAAGAATCCAGATCTGAGTAAAAAATCCCAAAAAAAAAGTCAAAAAATGCTAGAGACAGGTCGTATGAATTTCTGGCAACGTCGCTCTGTACAAGTTCAAAATGATGCGGGACGGTGTCACTGTATATAGACAACTCAAAAAATTAGAAAAAAAGCCAAATTCGGACCTGAAAAAGTCAAAAAACTACCACTAGACTGTTTTTCTACTTCAAAGCAGGTTTTTGGCGACAAAATGAGGCACGGACTAAACTGGAGCAAAATGGTAAGTAGGAGCAATGGGAGGCTGAGTAATGAGCATGGGGGAGGCAGGTAGGAGCAAGAGAACCTGCTCTGGTACCATTGTTGGGTGCAGGGAGATGGAGATGGAATATAAGGGAGCAAACAACAACTGAAAGAACACAAAGTAGTTGCAAATGGATAATAAGAAAGTACAAAGGGTGGCTTATATGGCTCCAAGTCAACCATATGGTTGATGAGTGAAGTCAAATCTATGAGTTGACCTGACCTACAAGGCACAAACCAGGGCTAAGTGCTAAAATGGTGTTGGTAGGCATCAAGAGCATTGTCACATACAAGCACGGGCAACTGAGGTAGTAGCATGGGCGGCCTTAGTAATGAGCTGTCTATGGGGGGCACTAGAAGCATTGGCATGTGAGCAAGGCACCTGAGGTAGCACCCACGAAAGGTCTTGGTACAAGCTTGTGCAAGAGGAGGCCCCAAGCATTGGAGTCAGCAAGTTGAAGAACCAGAATACATGGCACAGAAAGCCAAGCAGCTACTCAATTGTGCTTGTCAAGGATTAGCTACTATGACGTCCCCACCCACCCAAGACATGTATAGTTTATCATGCACGCATGTGCTTTCACAAATGCATGCATGTAAACTCTCACAGCGCACACCCCCCCCCCAAAAAAAAAGCACTTATAGTCATATTGTGTGATTTATTGCAAGAAAAGATCTAGAAAATAAAAGTTTATTTGAATGAAAAAGTAGCACTTTCTAAAGAGAACTATGCAAAATAAGGGAAGCTTAAAATCACACCTTTCGTAGCCATTATTCAGCCAATGATATTGCATGCCGATTCTTTGCAAAAAGCCTGTGTTACCCATCTTTTTCCATTCTTCTTCAGTTGGAAATGTTATGTGCAAAGACGATACTTGAAACTGCAAAGACAAATACATATTGGTGAGAAGTTATAAAAGACAATACAATGTAGTCCAAAATACTAGCTTACGTAGGCTCCTTCTTGTGGCTAAGCCCTGGACAACATGGATAAAGGGGGTCAAAGAAAGAAAACATACAACTTATCACTATAAGGCAAGACACACAATGGCCCAAGAACTTACATGAATGCTGCCATATGTCATACAATGGCTTAATCTGGAATTTAATATCTACAATAATAATTCAAAGCAATGGACACTGTGGCAAAATTACTTCCAGAAATCTCACGCCTATTTAGAAAACGTTTGAAACCATTTTTAAGCAGCCATGCAGAGGTATATTATCTACAAAGTTGAAAAGAATACAGAATGTCTCCAATGTAAAGAAAACCATAGAACACAGTTTGCAAGGATGTCTTTGGGCCTTGAGAAGGAAGTGGCCACCCGCCATTGATCAGGATGTGGTAGGAACTCTCTACGTGTCACGATCTGTGATGTATTCCTTTCTCTATACCTTAGACTTATGGATGGTTTAATGAATGGACACTTGTGGAAGCGTATGCCCTTTCGATGGAACACTTCCTATGAGGCACAACCCCTCACAAGAGACATTCTATTGAAAAGACACTACCATTGTAATGTACCCTCTCGTCAAGGGTCACACCCTTCACAAGGGGTACACACCTTTTCATGTGTGACTTTTCACTCTCTATATAAGAGAGGCCCAACTGTATGGATGACACATGACAGACACTCAAGCAATACAAATATTCCTTGTTCTCTGCTATTTCAGTCTCCTTTCTATTCCTTAGCACATTTCTAAATATAGTAAATCTAGGATTTCTTACAGTTGTATCAGAGCAAATTTCGCTCCTACCTGTAGGAAATGCCCCCCACCTTCTAGCGCCTATCTGATACATCTCTTTCTGCTAGAAGGATATCCACGCACGTTGTGCATGGAAGAGATGGAGAGAATGAGCTAAATTTTTTTAGCACCAACCCCACCTAAAGTCATCAGCGACCTCTCCATCTCCCTCACATCACGAGTTGATGTGGATGGACACGACAAAAATCATGTCTTTTGATGTGCTTGGGCTGTCCCAAAACCAAGGGACGCACCTTTTCCACCATCGGACACACCTTTTGATGAATAGTTTTTGACTCCTCACCCAAGGGACACACCCCATCGTGGAAAAAAGGACACATATTTTCGTGTGGGGACACCCCTCTTTAAAACAGGGTTACACCCCTTCATGAAAAGGTACACCTATTCCAAGGGTCACACCCCTTAGAATAGGCACACCCTTTAGCACCAAGCACCACCCTACAAAAGGGTACCTAGAGGGCCTAAAAAGGGCAACCAGCCCTAAACCTAAGGCCCAACCCAAGATTACCCTTGCGTTCAAGTAACCCAGCTTTTAATTTTTGGGAAAAGCAAGGCCTAGCAGTTATTGCAGCCTTCGCAAATCGGACTTTGGCATCTCGTAAGTCGCACCCTCTTCTCGAAAGTCGCGCCTGCTGCTTTGTACAGTCTATCATGCCGATTCTGCCCCTCCCTTGCTGATTTCTGCTTGCCAGCCCACGCCAAGCTCGCCGTTTTCTGTTTCCAGGTTTTGCTCAGCCTTTGGCGGTCTTCCATAGTCACGCCAATCATGCCCTCAGAGGCCTTACTGTCCAGCAAATATCCTCAGCCAGCCCCTCTTGTACAACAAAACCTCGCCTCTACACAACAGATCGAGATCCTGTGTGGTTCGTGGTTTTGCTGGCAACATATTCTGCCCACCACCGGACTGTTTCGTTGCTGAATCGCCTCCCTCTACAGAAAACCCTAATTTCGAAATGTGAAGCCTGACTATTGTCTTCTACCAACTCGACATCAGGACCTCCTTCAACTCGCAATTGATGCTGTACTTTTTCCAGCCCGAAGCCCGCCGCTGGTACATGCTTTTCAGCACAGTCTGGCAGATCTAATCTATGCCAGGTGGATTCTTTCCATTCTATTTCTAAGGATTCTCTTTCATATTGTTATTTGCTGCTCATTATCAAATTACAGCAAATGAAAGCCCCCTCCTTAAAGCATGGAAACCCCTGGTAATGCCTCAGTCCCTTCAAGGACACCTCAGGCATCATCTATCACGCAATATTGTGTTCAGATTGCACAACCAGCCCATTTCGGAGCTTTTGCATCGTGGGTCTTCTGTGTCACGTGCCCTTCTAGTGACTTGGACCACATCCTATATCTTCTGCGTGAGGCACCTCAATTACATTACTTCCTCAGCACTGTCCAGGTTGTGTTTCACGAGACATGTAGATACCCAGAACCCGATATTCCTCATGAGTGTGCTGTCCATCTTTGGAGAGAATTTTACCCCTCAGCTTCAGCATCTCCAGGGTACTCTCTACCTCCTTCAGCTCCCTAATATCCTCCTGCACAGGTTTTACCTTCCCCAAGACAATATTTACACTTTGAAGGCACTCCTTCCCCTGGATATCCTACACTCCCGATAGCAGCTCCTTATCCCTTCTCAGATTCATGGACTTTGCAACTGACCCCTATACTCTCACGAGCAATAACACCCACTTCGGCATCACCGGTGTTACCTCAAACAGGACCTCCTTTACCAGATTTCCACGGGTGGTTCCATCCTGCCTCGCTTGCCCCCTCCAACATGAGCAACCTCAGGGAGCAGCCCGGATCTTCTTCCAGGAATGGTACAAACTAGAGCGTAGGTTCGTGCTCTTCTCACAGGGACCTCAGATATGTCGCAACGCTCGCGTGCGGCCTCTCCGGAGATCAGCGACTCAAGTCCAAAAAAGACCCCTGAAGTCAACTTACAAGGCGAAGCACTACTTCAACTTCAAATTTCCTAGCTTCAGGAGAGCATCTCCGACTTGGTCTAGAAAGTCCAACAACTCCAAGATTCTCGCAATACCACACATACAGAGGATGACGTGACGCCACCGGACGACTATGTGGACTCGTTCCCACTAGAGGTAGAAAACATTGAACTCTGTGCCCTCTACCACTTACTCCAAGCTTCCAAAACTAAAAGACTTGACATTACACTTCCGAAAGCCTACACTGGTCAACGAAATCGCCGAACAGTTGACCAATGGCTCACAAAACTGCCCATGTACTGTGATACTGTTGACCTCACTGAAGGCAAAAAGATTATCTTGGCAGCCTCCCTCCTCAAGGATATAGCTTTCCTATGGTGGCAACGACGCTTAAAGGACGGCAAAAGTGTGTTAACTTGGGAACGTTTTAAACACGTGCTCTGTAAGCACTTCATACCTACCAATGCAGACTTCCAAGCACGTTCAAAACTCTGACAGTTGGAGCAAACGGGCTCCCTGTCTTCCTACATCTCTTAGTTCATCACATTGGTGCTAGAGATCGATGGTTTAACTGATGATGATTGCCTTCATGCCTTCATCTCAGGCCTAAATCCCTCGTTACGCATTGATGTCCTCAAAGCAAACATCACCACCACAGCTGGCGCTATTGCTTACGCAGAGCGCATTACCAATTTTCAAAACACAAGGAAGGAGAGTTCTAATAGAACACATAACTCTACTATGGCCAAGGGTGCTCGCACTCAAGATAACCCTAAGTTCAGAAAAAACTTGGGTAATCAAGGTCAGCGACAGTCTCAAGATCTCCACAAGTCTCAGAAATCGTATGCTAGATCCCAACAAAAGCACTCCTCCAAGGATCGCACCTCTTCCTCTTCACAAAGTCATGACCGTCATCACCAACATAAAGGTGCGGCCACTGACAAGAAGAACAATTCCAGCACAAAAGGACTTTGTACCATCTGTACGGGCGACCATAGATGGTTCGATTGTCCCAAGCGACCAAAGCAGAATTCCAATATGGAACCTAGCACTTCCCAAACAGAAGATGCTACCCCAGCACAAGACAAGAAAGGCAATGTTCGAATGGCAAATACCATCCACATGAGCCTTGCCAGCAACCCCGAACCTTCCCTAGCCACTCAAGTATTTTGCGTCCAAGGATCGATTCGTGGAACAACGGTCAATATCCTCATCGACAGTGGCTGCTCTCATAACTTCCTAGCTAGTTCTATGGTCGAAAAACTTCGGTTGACCACCAGTCCTAGTCCCATGGACTATCAGATTGAACTCGCAAATGGAACTACCTTCTTGTGCAACACCAGGATCAAAAACTTGTCTTTTTGCATCCAACATTACACGGACAAGTTGAACTTTGACATCATGCCTCTTTCTCGGTACGATCTCATACTCGTACAACAGTGGCTCTACGACTATGATCCATCAATCAGTTTTTGCAGCCATTTTGCAGCCATACTATCCAGTTTGTCCACCCAGGAAAACTTATTGAGCTAACTAGTTCTAGGGACACTCCTTCAACTCCAGTTTCCTCTGCCCTACAAGTAAAGAAGTGGGTTCGTAAACGTCAAGTCAAGACTTCACTTCTGTTGGTTACGACAGTAGAGGAGACACCAACAAAGGATCCTCCTGAGTACCTCAACCAACCTTTTCTCCTGCCCTACCTGGATATTTTTCCACAGGAATTGCCAAAGCAGTTACCACTTCTAACTACCAATGGATCACCCAATCGAATTTATTCACCCCCATACTAACTCTTCTTTAGCAACAACCTCCACCCTCTTACAGCACCTCCCATGCCACACCGCTTGTCACAACACTCTTCAGCCACCCCCTTCCCAATCTCTTATCATCTCTCCTAGCCATTACCTTCATGTCCTATAGACTGGAGACCTCTTCATAAGACTCAAGTTCCAAGAGAAAGAAAGATATATTAACATCTTTGGAAGGCCTCATGGGCCAAAGAGACAAAATACAATCCAAAGATATTTCATCCAAGCCATTGTGGGCTGAAGCAAAGGGCTCGCTAGGGCCCTTATTGAGTTCTACGCTAAACTCAAAACTTAAAAAACTGCCATGGTGTCTCTCCTGTGAGCTACAAAGATATCTCGTATCTATGTTTGTTAGGCCATCTCGTGTTGTGGGGGGGCATGGTCTCCACCGTGACCTCTATGAAGTGGTGGGCCCTATCAAGAGTGACGCCTCGGCTTAGACGCCCCCCTCTGAGTTGGCTAGGATGGACTGGACCTCCATTGTCCATGCTCTGGTCTGCGTGGTCCCTATGTTTCTAGCTCCACCGGTCCTCGACGTCTCTTCCCACTGATCCATGCTACCCTCATGTAGTTATGTCCTCCTCCTCTACTCCACTATGTCCGAGGGCTTACTCGAATGCATAGAAATCTATGACATGTCATTGAGCACGATCTATCTTTGTCTCCCATGGCCCTGTCACCCCCTGCCGTTCTGATCTAACGCAATAGGGTCTCTCTGTGTAGCCACATCTCCATGAGATAGAGACCAATGCAGACCTGGTCATGAAAGTCAATCAGCCCATAGAATGACCCAAACCCAAACCGCTTCTGAAATAGACAATGGTACCACCGCCTTATCTCATAATAAACTAAACAAATGCATAGGAAGTACTCCTCTATCTCCACCTCTTCTAGTGTGCAAAGCCTGCATATCCACTACTCTCTAGGTCCTATGGGTTTAATTGTCTCAATCCTCAACTAATAAACGAGACTCGCATCTGTCCAATGGCAATCCTCAATGCATGTGAGACACGTCTGTCCTCCAGGTATAGGGGCTTGATGATGAATCCATCCTCTAATACCCTAGGGAAGTGATCATGATAGAACCAGATCTCTGTCGATAACTCTTGGTCCCTTCCCCTAGTCCATGACGAGAGTAGAGCTCGAGTAGATCTAACTGTATGATACGTTTCATCTCATCTCATGGAATCCAGAAGGATGGGACTATATACGTTTGAGGATATAAGGACTATATCATCAACATATAACTGTATATGTATCCTGAACCCAGTTTGTCTTAGGCTTGCTGCCCATGTGCGTCTATGACGTAAGTGGTCTCTCTCTCTAGTACCGACCCGTAAATCTTGGCCAATGTGTGGTCAATCATGAGCATGCGGTAAGTCACATTGTCCATGGCGTCTCTTGCTTTGTGTATCAGTACAATGGTGGTACTACTCCAAGCATGGGTCCGTGACATACTACATCGTTGAACAACTACGCTAAAATCAGGACCATAGACCTCCTAGGAGCCCATGTACGAAGTGCTCAGCCTACAACCCCTCATGAACCTGGGCTCGCCGGTTGTGAAGCCAATGTAAGGCAGCCTTCACATTGTGTGTAGTGTTTACAATATGCATGTGGTGAGCTTGTGTAGGGAGGACATATCAGGTGGTGCTTGAACCGGATGTCATAGAACGATTCCACGTATGTGTGCCACACTCCCAGACTGTGATGGGAAGCCCCCATGCAATAGTGGGGTCACCTCCTCGGAAAGATCGAATCACCTCATCCATCCTGTGTGAGAGGAAAGCCCATGACGTGTGATCTCATCTCTCGGCACTCGTCATCAAATCATGGATTTTGGGGTATCTTCCTAGCTAGAGCGCGTGCTGCAAATCGGGTTGTGGGGAATGATTTGACGACGGAATTCTAGACTACTCATGCAGATGTGTCTGAAGTATGCGAGATCTACATTATCCCCAAGGGGGGTCGCTAGCCCATGGGATAGGTGGCTCATGTATACCATATCAAGAGCATACTCAAACCTAGGTGGGGCCAGGGGGATCACGTCCTCTATTCGGTGGTGCAGTCGAGATGCTGAATGAAAAGTATGCATGGTTAGCGCCAAGTGAGGGGTTACAAAATCATGTACCTATTTCACAGAAGCTAGGAAGCCCAATAAGTAGTCCACTATGCTAGTGCCCCCTCCCCATGTGGAAAGCAAGTAAGCCCTTTGAATAATGGCCATCTATGAAGACTGTTATATACAATCAAATCATATACTGCTCCTATATTTAGTAGGTGTCTCCCATATCCCGTCACATAAGGTGCATCCTCTTGAGTGTCTACTATCCCAAGCTTCGCTGGTTCCATCTCTAGTACTCTGAGGGGGTCTGACTCAAAATCTAGTGATCCCACCTATCTACGTCATGTAGTGCAATGAAGTCACCTAAGAGGAGGACCTCCCCCTGCCTAGAGACCTCCATGCTATCATCATAGATGTTCTCGTATGGACTATGACCCTTAGTGGTGACCTCATGCACATATGATGATGTGTTCGGGGGGAGGGGAAGTAGCATACTACAAATGAAAATTGGTCATGTATCACACGGCTGAACATGAACCCACATGTGTCGTGTGTGCTCGTCCTTCCGCATAACAAAGATAAGCGGCCTGAGAAGTGATCTGAAAAGAATTGCCACATCTCCAGAGCCTCATACCCCACTCTCTCTCCTCGTCTCCTGCTTGTGAACGGACTCCTAGGTCTGTGACTATGGGTAGCCCTCTCTGGACTCGCATGTGTCTCAGTGTAGAAGCAACCTCACTATCGGTGTAGGCAGCCCACTTCCCTTCCTCTCTAGCTGCCATTACACGGACCATCCCCTCTCTGGTGCTCTTGCTGCAGTGTGAGGTCATCATCCTGATATGTCATGGTTCCCTTTAGTGTGGCCCTCATGCTTATGAAAGTGGACGTGTTCATGGCAGTCCAGAATTTTACCTCTACCACAGTGACTTCGAACCTGGACTGTTTTCATGACAACAGCCTCAAAAATAGATTCTTAGATAGGAGCCATAGCAGGCCCAAGCTGGTAGCCTATTGGACATCCTAATGCTTCGAGAGCAAATGTTATAATGTGCAGCTATACACAGATGATGTGGCTGCCTAGTCCTGGGACAAGGCCTGGTATCTTGTTTTGAGCAATGGAACAGAGTGCATGCTTGTGCATTTCATTTGTGACAAGGAAGATCTCAGTGGATGTCATCTAGTATGGGTGGGAATTGCAAGTGGGGTAACTCAAGACCAACATCCCCATTGTGCCACAGTTCTAGAAGGCCTCTCTAGGAGACTTCAATAACTTGCAGTTTCGGTAGAACAAATTGGGCACTTCTTTTTTTGCAATGATTCCTCCTATTAAGGAAAGATTCTAAAAAGAGTTCATCTTCTCCATCATGAATAGAGGTCCTTGTCTGAGCAGACTGGGTTACTCCTTTGATAAGTGCAAACACAATGGCCTTTGGAGAGACTAGACCTGTTCTACTTTGAGGTTCTACGGGAAAGATAAAGAATGGGGATGCCACAAGCTACAAGTGTCTCTGTGTTTGTGATAACAGAAGCTATACATGCCTTGCACAGAATGAGTGAATTAGAGAGTATTTCAGTTTTGTTTCTTCATAGTTGTATGCCAAAAAACCAAGTACGGGTGAGGATTGTCTGAAATAATACAAGATATTGGTCCTGGTATTGTATTGCAACTGCTCGTCTTTCGACTATCTTGAAATCTTGCACCATCTCGTAATCTTGTATAGTGCTTTAATATTTGCACACAATCAATATTCTATGTGACTCTGAAACACTAGCTTTAAATGCCAACAATGGTATCAGAGCAGTTTGGGTCCATGAAACTCAGAGAAATCTGATGGGCTATGAAGTTTGTCAATATTTGTGATTCTACAAAGATAGATCGAAGAGTGATTCTGAGGGTCACGAGCACGTCACATCGTTGTTGCTTTGAAATATTGTCTGTCTCTTCTCTCATGTTGCGGCATCAGAAGGTTGTTGGCACTTTTACAAAACCCCTAGGCTGGAACAAGTTTTAATGATGCAAGACCATCCTTGGAGTGTAGAACACATGGCTGAGTGTTAAGGGAAACTGCCAAAAGCTAATGTTGATTTCAACACTTTATTTCCTGACCAACGAGCTGGTTCTTTTGAAATTTCAACCTCAATTAAGCTCAGCTAGGGAAGCTGATCTTTGGTTTTCCACATAAAGAAACTTTGTATTTTAAGTGCTGTCATCCTCCAATTGAGAGAGGTGAATGCTGATTAATTTCTCCAATATCTTTTATCTATTGGGTTCAAAGACCTTCCAACAATCCCATAGGTGCAAAATAAAATAGCAGATGGGCATACATCTTGAAAAACTAGCTGATGATCCCAGAAACCTAAGCACTTCTTGAAAAAACTTGAAGTAAAGGAAAATAAATAAAGATTATTTCATGCAAGAGATAAGACTTAAGAAACATTCTTACCGTAATGAGATAGAGAGTGCATATGAACTACAAGAACCAAGATGTATTACGTCAAAAGCGCAATGATGATCATTCTAATACAGGTGAGTACATAGGTCATACAGACCCGACATTCATTCGAGAGGTAGGGCATGCAGCAATAGCCGGCTTGCTTGTTCAATACAACAGCCTGTTGTCTAAAATGGAATACAAGACCTTCTTCCAACGAAAGGTCAGAAAGAGTCCATGCTGTTGTTCAGGCTTTGTATACAGAAAAACTCAAGTTGAAAACATGCATATATTCAATATCTCAAAAAAGCTGCAATGCACACTACTCAAAAGGCAACAAGGAAGTTGAAGAGGCATCTTTACACACACACACACACACAACATATCAAGAACATCCATTTCGTCCCTTGGACTTACTTGGTCTGCAAGCTGTTGCATTGATTTTAATAGAGCATCAGCAACCTGATTCTTAATTGCACAATCACGAACAAGTAATCGAGGCCCAGTGACAGGAGTGAAAGGCACACAACTCTGCAGCTTTGGATAGTATGCTCCTCCAAAATGATAGTATGCACTTGCCCAAGAGTGATCAAACACATACTCACCATAGGAATGGCTGCAAGTGTTTATAACTCATGATCAGAACTTTGCACAATACTTGATTAAGCATTCAAATGGAATTTGAGCATGATCAGAGATGGACTAGTATGCTCGTAAGTATTGATTAGTACGATAGACGAGTTTGCTCATAAGTATTGATTGGTAAGCAAGAATCCCATAACTGCATGAAGTATTTTATGACGTGCGAAAGGCTCAAGCAGAAGCATCAATGCAAACGACTTCAGCTGTGAAAAATGGGTATCATTTGCACTCAGTCCAACCGCACCAAATGGAACATGCATTATATGCAGCAAACCTTTACCTTTTACTTTGAAAGTGAAACAAGACATCATCCTTAAATGATGTGAAAAGTTGCCCTCTGTTTGCAAGAGAGAGAGATTTTCATGAGACTATAATATATCCAATCTTACAAATTTTTATTGTGACGGGTCTATGAGACTGAAAGAAAACCTGATACAAATCACAGTAAGGGTGGAGCTACTGAAACGAGCATCATCACCTGTGCTGAATCCTAAGTCTGATCATACATAATCAAATACATCTGGATGTAACGATGAAAAGAAAAGGACTGGAGCGGAGCGGAATCCTCCGTATGCATGTCGCCCTAGCTCGTGCATAGTCGGTGATGGGACGCTGGTGACCGTCAAGGGGTGCCGTGTTAGAATTATTGTTATAATTTACCAGTGACCAATGTAATGTAATAAGTAGGTTAGGGGCACTTTTCCCTCATTTTAGAGGTTTTTCCCCCTAACCACAGTTAGTTCACTAACTACGGTTAGTGAAGGATAAGGTTTTGTCACTTAGACAAAACCTATCCCACTCTTCAGTTGTACTACACTCTTCTATTGCAACTATTGCTTTCAGCTCTCACTCTCCTACTCTCTTGCTCTCCTACTCACACACTCTGCTCTCTCTCCCTTTCCAACTCACATTTGCTATCAGAGCAGGTTGATCTTGCTCTTTGCTTCCTTGCTCGCAAGCTCCCTGCTCCAAGCTCAACAGCTCGCTGCTCCGTACGATCTGCACGACGATCTGCACTGTACCCTCGCCGCCCGTCCGTACAAGCCCGTCGTCCGTACAATCTGTACGAACTCAGCACCTGCACCGCCGTACCAGCTCCTGCTGTCAAGTCCGTACAAGCTCACGGAGCTCAAGCACTCTGTACATCGCCGTACAGCTCGTCGCCCGTACAACCGTACAACGCGCCAGCCCATACATATGTACTATCCTGCACTGTACATCCGTATTGTCCCACGTCGTACAGCCGTACTGAAGTACCGCCGTACATTTCGTGCATCGAGCATCGTACAGATTTCGTACAGTCGTCGTATGATTCTGTACAGCCGATACATGTGTCGTACTGCATCATACTGTCTCACATTTGCTATCAGAGCAGGTTGATCTTGCTCTTTGCTTCCTTGCTCGCAAGCTCCCTGCTCCAAGCTCAATAGCTCGCTGCTCCGTACGATCTGCACTGTACCCTCGCCGCCCGTCCGTACAAGCCCGTCGTCCGTACAATCTGTACGAACTCAGCACCTGCACCGCCGTACCAGCTCCTGCCGTCAAGTCCGTACAAGCTCACGGAGCTCAAGCACTCTGTACATCGCCGTACAGCTCGTCGCCCGTACAACCGTACAACGCGCCAGCCCATACATATGTACTATCCTGCACTGTACATCCGTATTGTCCCACGCCGTATAGCCGTACTTAAGTACCGCCGTACATTTCGTGCATCGAGCATCGTACAGATTTCGTACAGTCGTCGTATGATTCTGTACAGCCGATACATGTGTCGTACTGCATCATACTGTTGTCGTGCACTGTGCCGTACATCCGTACATAGGTGTCCGTACTTGACTGCACTGGGTCCGTACTCCATACAGCTACCATCCGTACAAGTTTCTGCAAATCCGTACACAGTACAGATATCAGTACATTTTGCAAGCTCTTGTACTTTTCGTTGGCATCCGCATTTCTGTGCAGGTTATATTCTAGCAGGTACTCTAGCAGTTGGTTTTTTGGCAGGCATTGTTTACAGATAGCCATTGTTTGGCTAAGATCTTGCAAGAATTTGGGGCATTCCATATTTGGGGATAGACTTTGCATTTGCTGCAGAAAGAAAGAAAGAAAGAAAGTTTATTAAAGTCTTCGGGAGACCGTGAAGGTCTATGAGACTAAAGATAACTGATACAATGAGCATAACGATGGCGGTCTCAAAACGGGCCAGCCAACCGTTTCTACAAAAAAGAGGTTATGAAGGACGGTGTGTCTAGTCCTGATACAAAAAATATGTGTCTACCTCCAGATGATACAAAAAAGAAGGGGGGGGCACCAAAAATGGGGCCAAGGAGGGAGATACAGTATACATGTGCAGGTGGTGATCGTCAGAGACCAATCATAGAGGGGCCGTCAAATGGGAGGCCGGAAAAAACTCTGCAATAGATGATTGGCCTCTGACGTCACGTGGCCTAGTCGAGCTCGGTCGTCGGGGGCGACGGATGGCCCTGTGGATGAGGGCAACGGTAACCCCGGTGGGGCGGGCAGAGAGCAAAGACGAGATGTCATGGACCCGGATGTGTGAGTCTGTCCGCTAGCGCAGTTGTCATGGCTCTGGCTCTCGCTCACGTCCGTGTCGTCGGCTAGACTGAGGAGAGGTATACTGTGACTGGAAGAAATCAGTGATAGGCCGCTGGGTGTCCTCACGCTGTGTGTGCTGCTCGTGTCGCCGTGCTCGGAGAGAGGTATCTCGGTGGCGAGTCATCTCATGTAAGAAAGCGGCTAGGCATCGCTGATCCGGGAACTGCAGCATGTGTGGGAGGGAGCCGAATCCGTCGCGGAAGAGGCAGTGGTACCGGCCTCGAATGGCATACTACATAGGACATCTGAAAGCAAAGTGCTCCTCTGACTCAATCTCCTGCGAGTCGCAAAGTGGGCAAAGGCGGTCCTCTCGTGGGATACCCTTTGCGCGTCCGCTCTCAATCCGTAATCGGTGTGACGAGACCCTAAACTAACCGAGGGAGATCCGGAGTGCATGTGGTAGATGAAGCTATGTGTAACCCGGAGGTGTGATGAAGCCCTCCTGTGAGATCTGGAGGCAGTGTCGGCGGTAGAAGTCGAGCTTCACAGGAAGCTCTGAGTGAAGAAACCATGTCTGCCAGGTGTGGAGCTGGAGTAGATCCGCTCGAATGAGCCGGTTGACCTCCTGGTCAGTGGGGGAGAGGGGAGATGGTGGAGCGTCAAGGCTGTATTGAAAAGGAGGCAACCGGTCTAAGTCGAGGCCCAGTCGGGTGAACCAACTGGAAAGATGACTATACCAGCACCGCTAGTCCCCATCAACGGATAAGGCCATAGAGGAGGATAGGGCTAGCCAAGGTAGGCGGAGGCGACCGTCGGCGGAGGAGCTGAAATCCCTGACTCTGTGGAGATAGGTGATAGCCTGAAAAGCCGCATCAAGCTGTAGGGGTGAGGCGCTGAACTCTGCTAGAATGATCTGGTGTGGTACTGATGGTTTGCTGCGGATCATCCGAGCAAACAACAGTATCTGTAGGTGCTCGACTCGAGCCCACTCTGTGTCTGAAAGGTAGACTCCCCACCAAGGCACTGTACATGCCTGCCGGGCGAACCAAAGAATCAAAAAGGAGAGACTTGGTTCGCGGGTCCTGGAAGTGAGAGTGGTAGCACTGTCGCTCCAGCCTGGCAAGAGCGGCGTATCCCCGACTGATCCTGGCCTGCATGGTCGGGCGTATCGTGAAGATTGGGCCTGAGAAGACAATGCCCAAGTATGTGTAAGAGTCAACTATCTCAACAGGGTCGCCAGCGAAGAGGAACTGCTCTCGGTGCATAGCGGGTCTGGAAGTGTTGAAGATCATCACCTTGGTTTTCCCAAGGTTGACCTTCAAGTCATGTGTATCACAGAAGACCTGAAGTCCATCCAGGTGTCGCTGAAGACCAGTAGCAGAAGAGGATAGTAGTACTACATCGTCTGCGTATAGGAGAATCTTGATGACAGCCTCTGCAAGAGAGCAGCCTGCACCTCCGAGTGTCCTAATGGTGGTCTCGAGCTCATCGATGTAGAGGCCAAATAGAGTCGGTGACAAGGGACATCCTTGTTTGACTCCGATAGTGCTCGTGATCTCTGGGGTCCAGCTGCAGGCGTCTGCTGAGTCGGGTGCGGGGAACGGTGTCGAATGCCTTGCGGAAATCCACAAAGCAACAATATACTCTTGGTCTCCTGTGTCTGGCCTCCTCAATGATCCCTCTAAGTGTAAAAATGTGATCGTAAGTCAAGTGATCCGCCCTGAAGCCGGCCTGTTCGGATGCCCTGAGCCCTTGTACCTCTGCGCGAGCACTGACCTCGCCATCTAACACTGATGCATAGATCTTGGACATAACATGTCCAATCATAATGGTCCTGTAATTCCCTGGATCCATGGGATCTCCTGCTTTGTGGATGGGTGTGATAGTGTTTAGGGTCCAGGCTTTGGGTAACCCGTGGCAGACAGCTTCATTGAACAGCGTTGCCAGGATGGGGGCTAGAGTTTTGATGCCATAGGCAACAAACTCTGTGCATAGGCCCTCATGATCCTTAGCTCGGCCGTTGTGAAGCTTATGCGCTACGTGGGTGACTCCCTGGGTTGTGAAGAGGATACAAGAAGTGGGGCGGGGGGGTGGCTGAGAGGTCGGGAGGAGGCTGATCAGGGATATCATAGAGTGTACGTGCGTAGGAGTGCCAGAGGGAAGTGTCTGTGAGGGGGGAGGGGGATCGGCGTTCTAGGAATTTCCTTCAGAAATCCTTGGAGTTGCTACTAAACAGAATGTTCAGTAGCGTATCCTCATTCTGGCGCAGGAAGGCTAGCTTCTTGCGACGGACTAGTCAACGATAATCCCTGGTGAGACGTGGGTTGGCCCTAGCGTTTCGCTTGGTCGTGAGTCGGAGAGTGCGGCGTAATGCTTTGCACTCGTCATCATACCAGCTATTGCAAGGGGTGGAGCTAGTGGGTGGAGGGCGGGTGGACCGAGTAGTGGAAGGAAAAATGTGGCGGGCTGCATTGTGAAGGGAGTGGGTGATAAGGGTGGCTCGGTGATCTAGAGAGGGTATGGTGTCTATGTGTCTGGGGAGGGAGGCTAGGTGGGTTGAGTAATCAGGTGAGAGGTTATGATCAAAGTGTATATCATGATAGGTAGTGTAGTGCGGGGTGTGGCTGGGAGGGGCTCAAGGCGCAAGGATATGAAAGAACAGGTAAGTGTGATCGGCTCCTGGGGGTAAGGGTGCAGTGCGGAAGTCAGTGATCTCTGGGGCTAAAGCAGGAGATCCCAGAATGTAGTCGACGACACTGGCTCCTCCGCCATGTGGGAAACATGTGAAACCAGAGGAGGCAGGCCACCGGTCTAGTCCATTGTAGATGACCACATCATGTATACGTCCAAGGTCCAAAAGAGCTTGCCCATACCCAGTAACGGGAGCATGATTGTCAGCCGAGGAGCGGGGGAAGCCCGAGTCCTTTGTGTCCATCTCAGGTAATAGGACCGGATCTGAGTGGAAGTCCAGGAGTGATGTCTGATGTGCACTTGTCCTTGCGTTGAAATCCCCAACTAGGAGGAACTCTCCGCGTCTGGAGAACTCCACAATGTCTGAGTAGAGATCTAGATAGGGGGATACCCCCGTATCCTCACGAAGCATCCGTGCGAAATGTGACGTCTCAGGAGGAAAGTAGCAGACTGCAATAAAGAGGTCGTGTGTGGAGGGGCGTCGAAATCGGAGCCATAGGTAACGGGCATGGACATCCCGTCTAACCACGGATATCAAGCTCGTGAGCGCTGAACGAAGAAGTACTGCAACTCCGCCTGACCCTCGGACCCCCTAGTATATCTGGTCTCCTCACGGAATACTGACTCCAAAAATTTTGGGGTTTTTAGTCCATTTGTGCCTTTCAGGTGTAATTTCTTGTAGAAAATTGGGGCTTTTGCAATTACACTGCAATTTTTGCAGTGAAATTTGGGGATTTTGCAGGCAGAGAGCAATTTGTGCAACATTTGGGGCTTTTAGATCATTTGCCCCTTTCTGGTTGCAATTTCAAGCCACAAATTGGGGCTTTTGTGTTGGGAGAGCAATTTTGCAGGTTTCGGTTCACACTGCCTTTCTGTAAGTGTTTTGAAGCACTTTTGGCAGGTACAGAGTCATTACAGAGATTTGAGTTGCATTTTCAGCCAATGTTTGGCTGTATTTTTTGGGAATTGTGCACTCCATTCCCAGCAAGGGAATTCAGATTTGCATTTGCTGTATTTTCTTTCTCAAACATGGCCCAGCAAAATCAGAATGATTTCCAGTTCAGTGGTCTCTCACAAGAGGATAAGCTGGATGGTACCAACTACTCCCTCTGAAGTTTTATGGTACGCAACATTCTGATTTCCCGTAATTTGTGGGACTATGTAAATGGGGATGAGATCCGGCCAGCAAATGTGGCACCTAATATCCCTCCCCAGCAAGGAGGAGGCAGAGGTCGTGCACAGGGTACAGCTGCAGGACAAGTTATTGGTGCAGCTATACCTACCACTCCAGAGCAAAAGAGATGGGATTCACGTGATGCTTTAGCTTTGTCGTGTATTTCTCTTTCAGCGAAAAGATTCATCATTCCACATATCCGGTCGTGTAAGACCTCAAAGGCAGCATGGGATATTTTGGAGAGCATGTATGCAGCTCGGAATGATGCCAGGGTGTCTTTTTTGAAAAGAGAACTGTCTCATACACATATGGAAGAGGGTGACTCCATGTCAGTGCACCTCACAAAGCTACAGGATTTACGAGAGCAATTGCTGAATATTGATAAGATCATTCCTGATTCAGAGATAATTACCACTACTCTGAATTCTCTTCCTAAGTCTTATCTCATCTTTCATACCTCGCTGAATTTGTCATTGAGGGGGGGTACAAATCCTCTCAATTTTCACGAGCTGATAGGACTTCTGTTGCAGGAAGAGCAGACCACGAAAAACATGGCTTCACGAGAAGGTGAACATGCCATGCTTTCAAAATTCAAGCCTAAAGGAAAGGGACAAGCAAAGACATCAGCAAATCAGCCTTCCAGTGGTTCAGGACAGCCTTCTCAAAAGGCTAAGGGTGATGTAGGTAAGCCCAAGAAGAAGGGTATATGTCATTATTGCAAAAAGCCAGGTCATTACATTGGAGAATGCAAGAAGAGGCTTGCAAAAGAAAAGAAAAACAGCTCCCGTATGGCTGTTTCAGATTCAGCTCCTCATGCATCTGACAATGAGCAAGCTACAGCCAACTTTGTGGAGCATGACTATGCCTTCTTGTCTTGCATTTCAGACTCTCAGTTGGCTGCTCCGGATACTACAGCCACTTGTAATGATGACTCTTATGCTTTTCTGACATGCAGTTATGATTCTTCCAAGGATGCATCAGCTTTCAGTGTCAATGAGACACAAAATACATGGTATTTTGATAGCGGTGCCTCAAAGCATATCACTTCCAGGAAGTGTCTTTTCACATCCCTGCATCCACCTCCCGTTGGTAAAAAGGTCACATGTGCCAACAACTCCTCCTATTCACTTTGTGGTATAGGAGAAGTTGAACTTACAGCCATTGATGGCTCAACATTCAAAATTTATGATGTCTTGTATGTGCCTGGTATCACAAAAAATCTACTTTCAGTGTCCACTCTTAATAGAGCTGGATTTCAAGTCATTTTTGAAGATGACAAGTGTGCAGTCCATGACAGAGAGAATGACTATGCCTTGAGATTGTCTGGCACTTTGTTACGTGGTCTTTTTCAGCTTGACATGTATGAGAAAAGACTAGCACATGCTCTTGCAGTTTCCACTCCTACTGCTGCTATGCAGAATGCGGAGTTATGGCATGCCAGATATGGACACATGCATTACTTGATGACACTTCAAAAACATGCTATGGTTAATGCATTGCCTCCTCTTGAAACACGTCCTTCACATGCCTGTAAAGGGTGCTTTCTTGGTAAAATCCACAGATTTCCTTTCAAGAAGGATGGATCTGTAAAAGCTGTTCGAAATTTACAGCTTATACATAGTGATGTCTGTGGTCCCATGAGGACTCCATCATTGGGTGGTCATCTTTACTTTGTCACTTTTATAGATGACTACTCCAACTACACTTGGGTTTATGGGCTGAAACGCAAATCATAAGTGTTTATGGTTTTCAAACACTTTGCAGCCATGGTTGAGAATGAATCAAGACTCAAGATACAGACATTACGCACAGATAGAGGAGGGGAGTATTTATCTGCAGATTTTGATGCATTTTTAAAAGACAAGGGCATTGCACATCAGCTTACAATGAGGCTAACCCCTCAGCAAAATGGCAAAGCTGAGAGGAAAAATTGTACTCTAATGGAGATGGATAGATGCATGCTAAAAAGCAAAAGATTGCCTCACAAATTTTGGCTTGAAGGTCTCATGTGTGCCAATTATGTTTTGAATCGGGTTCCCACAAAAGCTTTGAAGACCAAGACTCCCTATGAAGTTTGGAAAGGGAGAAAGCCTTCTGTGGATCATTTTCATGTTTTTGGATGCCTTGCATATGCTCATGTGCCCGTTGAGTTTCGGCATAAGTTGTCTGATAAGGCAATTAAATGCATTTTTGTTGGGTACAGTGCAGAGAGCAAGGGCTACCGTCTCTACAATCCTGTCATACGCAAGATTATTGTCAGTAGAGATGTTATATTTTCAGAAAATTCAGCTCACACTCAAGCTGAATTTGATATGCCTACTTCCGATGATGTCTTTGAGGGATTACTACCCATTGCCTTGGGTTCCCCTGTTGATATATCTGATGCAAATCACAATTTATAGATACCTCCACATGCTCGGATTCAGCCACAAGATTTCTTACCACCTCCACAAGCAGTGGAAGAGGTTGTTCAGCAAGAAATTGCAGATATACATGCAGCAAAAACAGTTCCAAATTGGCTGTTACAAACTCTCAGGGAGAGTAAAATTGATGCTCCATTACCTGGCAGAACTCGTAGTGCAGTAAGGCACATGGAGGGAGCTCTTTCAGTTGAATCAGCTTATGCAGGTACTCTTCTTGATGAGAAGGAGCCTGAGACATTTGAAGAAGCACAGGATGATGTGCATTGGATGAATGCCATGCACGATGAATTGCAGTCCATTCAAAAAAATCAGACATGGGAAGTTGTCGATTTGCCACCAGGTAAACATGCCATAGGTACACGGTGGGTGTTTTGAGTACTTTGTCCGATAGGCCCGCGAGGCCTCCCACGGACATTAATACATCTCTCTATCTATCTATCTATCTATCTATCTATATATGTTAGAATTATAGATATAATTCAGCAGTGACCAATGTAATTTAATAAGCTAGTTAGAGACACTTTTTCCTCTTTAAGAGGTTTTTCCCCTTAACCGCAGTTAGTTCACTAACTATGGTTAGTGACTCCTAAGGTTTTGTCACTACGACAAAACCTTATCTCTCACTCTTTCAGTTGTACTCTCACACTCTTCTATTGCAACTACGCTTTCAAACTTTCAGCTCTCAGCTCTCTCTCTCTTGCTCTCTCTCTCCCCAAAACTCACATTTGGTATCAAAGCCTCGTTGAGCTCCTGCTCCCTGCCCAAGCTCCTCCTGTCCGGATAGTTCGTGCTCCTCCTCCTACTGCATTCCCGTTGGAGCACGCCATCCGTACAAGCGTCGTCTGTACAATATATACGGACTGTTTACGTACATTTCCGTACCTACCCGTACTCGTCCGTACCTGTCCATACTGCAGCGCCGTACCTGCATCAACGCCGTACAGTCTACGTTCGCCGTACATCTTCTGTATTGCACGCCGTACAGTAGTCGCTCTCCGTACTGCAGCGCCGTACCAGCCTTACCTGCATCAGTGCCGTATGCATGTACTTCACCGTACTATCTCGCAGATCCGTACATCCGTACGACAGATCTGCTCGTCCGTACCGCACGTGTATTTCCGTACGACCGTACAGTCCACGACCGTAAGTCCAGCTGCAAAAATCCGTACTTGCAGATCTGTACCTGCAGATCCGTACAGGGTTTTCTTCATCTGCAGGTGATCTTTGGCAGGCACATTTTGCAGATAGCCATTGTTTGGCTCAGTTTTTGGGAGTACATTTGGGGCATCCTGTTTGTTGCAGTGCATAATTTGCTCCAGAAATTTGGGGCTTTTTAGTTCTGCTTGCAATCTTGCATTAAAAAAATTTGGGACTTTGCAGATAATTTCAAGCTCGAAATTTGGGGCTTTCAATTCTGCAGTACAATTTCTTGAAGAAATTTGGGGATTTTGTAATTACACTGCAATTTCGCAGTGAAATTTGGGGCTTTTGCAGACAGAGCGCAATTCTTGCAACATTTGGGGCTTTTGATCAATTTGCCCCTTTCTGGTTGCAATTTCGGGCCTATTTTGGGGCTCTTGTGTTGGGAGAGCAATTTTGGAGATTTCAGTTCATACTACCTTTCTTGAAGTGTTTTGCGGCACTTTTGGCAGATTCTGGAGAGTTTTTTTGATGCTTGGACAGATTTCTCACAGTGCAAGTGCAGAAATCTGAGTTACATTTACAGCCAGTGCTTTGCTGTGTTTTTTGGGAGTTGTGCATTTCATTCCCAGTAACGGAATTCAGTCTTGTATCTGCTAAAATCTCTTTCTCAGATATGGCCCAGCAAAATCAGAATGATTTCCAGTTCGGTGGTCTTTCACAGGAAGACAAGATGGATGGTACCAACTACTCCCTCTGGAGTTTTATGGTACGCAATATTCTGATTTCTCGCAATTTATGGGATTATGTGAATGGGGGTGAGATCCGACCAGCAAGTATGGCACCTAATACCCCTCCTCAGCAAGGAGGTGGAAGAGGTCGTGCACAGGGTGCAGCTGCAGAACAAGTTGTTGGTGCAGCTATAGCCACTACTCCAGAGCAGAAGAGATGGGATTCACGGGATGCCTTAGCTTTGTCATGCATCTCTCTTTCAGTGAAAAGATTTATCATTCCGCATATCCGATCGTGTAAGACCTCGAAGGCAGCATGGGATATCTTAGAAAGCATGTATGCAGCCCGCAATGATGCAAGGGTATCTTTCTTGAAAAGAGAGTTAAGTAATACACATATGGAAGAGGGTGACTCCATGTCAGTCCACCTCACAAAGCTACAAGATCTCAGAGAGCAATTATTGAACATAGATGAGATTATTCCTAATTCAGAGATGATTACCACCACTCTGAATTCTCTTCCTGAGTATTATCTCAGCTTTCATACCTCGCTGAACTTATCATTGAGGGGGGGTGCAAATCCTCTCACCTTTCATGAGTTGATAGGACTTCTACTTCAGGAAGAGCAGACTAGGAAAAACTTGGCTTCACGTGCAGGTGAACAAGCTATGCTCTCAAAGTTCAAGTCAAAAACAAAGGGACAGGCAAAGACATCAGTAAATCAGCCTTCCAGTGGGTCAAGACAGCCTTCACGAAAGGCTAAAAATGATGCAAGTAAGCCCAAGAAGAAGGGTTTTTGTCATTACTGCAAAAAGCCAGGTCATCACATTGCAGAATGCAGGAAAAGGCTTGCAAAAGAGAATAAAAACAGCTCCGGTATGGCTGTTTCAGATTCAGCTCCTCATGCATCTGACAGTGGGGATGCTGCAGCCAACTTTGTTGGACAGGATTATGCCTTTTTATCTTGCATTTCAGATTCTAGGCTGGCTGCTCCAGATGCTCGGGATAGTACAGCCACTTGTAATGATGATACATATGCATTTTTGACTTGCAGTTATGACTCTTCTACGAATGCATCTGCTTTCAGTGTCAATGAAACACTGAATACTTGGTATTTTGACAGCGGTGCATCCAAGCATATCACTTCTAGGAAGTGTCTCTTTACTTCCTTGCATCCACCTCCTGTTGGTAAGAAAGTCACTTGTGCCAATAACTCGTCATATTCAGTACGTGGCACAGGAGAAGTTGAGCTTACTGCCATTGATGGCTCAGTTTTCAGACTTTCAGATGTCTTATATGTGCCTGGTATCACCAAGAATCTTCTTTCAGTGTCCACTCTTAACAGGGCTGGATTTCAAGTCATCTTTGAGGATGACAAATGTGATGTCTGAGACAGGGAAAATGATTATGCCTTGAGATTATCTGGTACTCTGCTGCGTGGGCTTTTTCAGCTTGATCTTTTTGAGAAAAGAGCAGCCCATGCTCTTGCAGTTTCTACCCCTACTGCTGCCATGCAGAATGCAGAATTATGGCATGCTCGATATGGCCACATGCATTACAACAGCTTGATGACGCTTCAGAAGCACTCTATGGTTGATGCATTGCCACCTCTTGAGATACCTCCTCCACATGCCTGTGAAGGGTGCATTTTAGGCAAGATGCATAGATTCCCCTTCAAAAAGGATGGTTCAGTTAAAGCTGTCCGCAAATTACAGCTTATACACAGTGATGTCTGTGGTCCCATGAGGACTCCATCATTGGGTGGTCATCTCTACTTTGTTACTTTTATTGATGATTACTCCAATTTCACTTGGGTCTTTGGGCTAAAGTGCAAATCAGAAGTGTTCATGGTGTTTAAACACTTTTCAGCCATGGTTGAAAATGAAACTAGACTCAAGATACAGACATTGCGCACAGATAGAGGTGGGGAATACTTGTCTGCAGATTTTGATGCTTTTCTGAAAGGCAAGGGTATCGTGCATCAGCTCACAGTGAGGCTGACCCCTTAGCAAAATGGCAAAGCTGAAAGGAAAAATCGAACTCTTATGGAGATGGATAGATGTATGCTGAAAAGCAAACAAATGCCTCACAAATTCTGGCTTGAAGGTCTGATGTGTGCCAATTACATTTTAAATCGGGCTCCCACTAAGGCTTTGAAAACAAAAACTCCCTATGAGGTCTGGAATGGGAGAAAGCCTTCAGTGGATCATTTCCGAGTCTTTGGATGCCTTGCATATGCTCATGTGCCAGTTGAATTTCGGCATAAGTTGTCAGATAAGGCAATTAAGTGCATATTTGTTGGGTACAGTGCAAAAAGCAAGGGGTACCATCTCTACAATCCTGCTACACACGCAAGATCATTGTCAGTAGAGATGTGATATTTGCAGAAAATTCAGCTCACACTCAGGCTGAATTTCATATGCCTTCTTCTTCTGAGGATGTTTTTGAGGGGTTACTACCCATTGCTTTGGGTTCCCCTGCTGATATTTCTGTTGCAAATCAGAAATTACAGCCACCTCCCGATGCTCCAGTTCAGCCACAAGATGTCTTGCCACCTCCACAGGCAGTGGAACAGGTGGTTCAGCAAGAAATTGCAGACATACATGCAGCAAAAACAGTCCCAAACTGGCTGTTACAGACTCTCAGAGAGAGTAAGATTGATGCTCCATTACCTCGCAGGACTCGCAGTGCAGCAAGGCACATGGAAGGTGCTAATTCAGTGGAATCAGCATATGCAGGTACTCTTCTCGATGAGGAAGAGCCTACAACATTCGAAGAAGCAAAGGACAATGTGCATTGGATGAATGCCATGCACGATGAGTTGCAGTCCATTAACAAAAATCAGACTTGGGATGTCGTAGACTTGCCACCAGGTAAACATGCCATTGGTACACGATGGGTTTTCGAGGTGAAACGGAAGCCAGATGGCTCCATTGACAGATACAAGGCAAGGCTGGTTGCTAAAGGCTATGCTCAGAAAAAGGGCATAGATTATGAGGAGACTTTTGCTCCTACATCCCGGATGACCACCATCCGATCAATTATTGCAATGGCTGCACATTTTGAGTGGAATGTTCATCAGTTGGACATAAAAACAGCCTTCTTAAATGGAGACTTGCTGGAAGAGGTTTATGTCAAACAACCTCCAGGCTTTGAAATTACAGCAAATGCACTTCAGGTATGCAAGCTAAACAAAGCTTTGTATGGGCTGAAACAGGCCCCTCGTGCATGGTATGCCAAGATTGATGCCTTTTTGACCAGCAAGGGGCTGCACAATAGTCCTACTTAGAGCACCCTCTACATTAAGATAGATGGGGGGGAAATTTTAGTCATCCTTCTTTATGTCGATGACACACTGCTCACAGGGTCCAATGAAGATAATATTGCAGATTTCAAAGCTGATTTGCAGACCACCTTTGACATGTCAGATTTGGGGCTGCTTCACTTTTATTTGGGGATCCAGTTCTCTCAAGAGAGACGTGGCACTGTTATGTCTCAATCCAAGTATGTGCAGAAACTCTTGGACAGATTTAACATGCTTGATTGTAAGCCCATAGCCACTCCCATGGAGCCAGGGCTGAAACTCACAATGCATGATGCAGGAGAATCAGTTGATGCCACATCTTACAGTCAAGCTGTTGGATGCCTCATATATCTCTGCAACACTAGACCTGATATTCAGTTTGCAGTATCTCAGGTGAGCAGGTATATGCACAGCCCAAAAACTATGCATTGGCAGGCAGTTAAGCGCATCTTCCGTTATTTGCAAGGCACGAAGTCTTTTGGCTTGTTATTTTCCAGGGGGGGTGACTTGCAGATGCATGCCTACAGTGATTCAGATTGGGCTGGTGATTATGACACTAGGCAGTACACTAGTGGCAATTGTTTCTTTTTGGGTAAATCTTGCATTTCCTGGCTGAGCAAGAAACAATCTACAGTGGCTACCTCATCGTGTGAAGCTGAGTACAGGGCAGCTTTCACAACAACAGTTGAATGTGTCTGGCTGCGATGTCTATTTGCTGATCTTCATCTGTCTTTGGAGGGTCCTTCTCCAATTCTCACTGATAGTCAGAGTGCCATTGCAGTGGCAAAGAATCCAGTGTTTCATGCTTGCACGAAGCACATTGAGGTTCACTATCACTACAACAGAGAGAAGTTGCATGCAGGAGAGATCAGTATGATCTTTGTGTCCACACATGACAATATTGTAGATATTTTCACCAAAGCACTACCACGTAAAAAGTTTGAGGCATTTCGCAGTGCCCTGAACTTATATCCGTTTGGTGATTGATCAGCCTTCTACATGACATTGGCACTACAGGGGGGTGTTAGAATTATAGATATAATTCAGCAGTGACCAATGTAATTTAATAAGCTAGTTAGGGGCACTTTTCCCTCTTTAAGAGGTTTTTTCCCCTAACCGCAGTTAGTTCACTAACTATGGTTAGTGACTACTAAGGTTTTGTCACTAGGACAAAACCTTATCTCTCACTCTTTCAGTTGTACTCTCACACTCTTCTATTGCAACTAAGCTTTCAAGCTTTCAGCTCTCAGCTCTCTCTCTTGCTCTCTCTCTCCCCAAAACTCACAATATATATATGAGAGGTCCTCACTCACGTAGGGTTCAAACAACTGTAGTGTAGACATAGATCAAGAGTACTATCGAAGGTCAAAGAAGGTTGGCCACTATCATCAAGTCTATTTGGCCTCTATACAACAAGCTTGAGACCTTCATCGAGACACTAGGAAGAGCAAGGTCCTCTCTTGCCTGCTTCTTGATTCAGATTCTCCTCTATGCAAATGATGTGGTCTTACTCTTCTCTTCAACTAAAAGCCTTGGATGAAATCCATACAAGACATGATCTGAAGGTCAACCTTGGTAAAACCAACGTTATGATCTTCAACACATTCAGGGCATTCATGAGTAGAGAGTTTACACAAGGACAAATTACTAGTGGAGGTTGCATCTTACACCTATTGTCTAGGCTGATTTTCACGATGAGACTAGCGACGCAGGCCCAACTAAGCAGGGGATACGCCACACATGCTAGGCTTGAGCGGTATTGCTTTCACTCTTACTTCTAGGATCCCTAGACCAAGTCTCTTCTCTTTGATTCCTTGTTCGGTCCAACTGGCATGTTTGGCAGTTAGAGGTAGACTGGGCTTGAGTGGAGAAGCTCTACATTCTCTTACTATCACTGATGATCTGCACTAAGCCGTTAGTTGTACATCAAATATTTTTGGCTGAGTTTAGGGCCCCCCCCACTACAGCTTGATGCAACATTCAAGGTGACACATACCTTCACAGCGTCAAGACCTTAGGCCGACGTTGGTTACCATGCTTACCCTATTCACATCCACCACATTAGCAGCTAAGGGGGGTTAGAGGGATGGTTTGGGGCTCGCATGGACAGATTGCCCCCCTTTCAATATAGCATTGAGGCCCCCCTGTATGCCGCTTACTTATCACGAGGCTGATCAGGTTATTTGAGAGAATCTCAGACAGCTACACACATACAACACCTAGGTAGCCCTAGCGAGCTTTTTGTCACCATTGTCTTTATCTCCAATGTCTTGGGTCACTCGGATCAAAGACGTTTGGCACCTTTATTCATGAGGCCGTACGACCCAGACACCAGCTGCTAATGGCACATAAAAAAAATCAAGGCGCTCATCCAAACTCCACCTTGAGCATGATCGTTGAGTTTTTCCAACCGAATAGCACCTACCAGGAGTTACTGAGGCCCAAGGCGATGTTGATGATGAGAATCAGAAGGCTTGTTTGTTCATAATTATGTATATTTAGCATTCTGTATATTCTTAAGGTCTTTTTGAAGCTCATCGTGTTTCTAATGCATAACGTTGTCTTGTAGCTCGTCATGTTTGAGGATCACTTTTTGGGACGTGCTTCAAGCAAACGCAAAGGGGGGTTGGGAAAAGACGCATCCTAGGAGTGTACGTTAAACAATTTAAATTTCCACAGGTTGTAATATTTCACAGGAAGTACTCAAAGGACAATGCAAAATTCCTCTCATTCGCAATAAAAACCCTATCTAGGTATATTGGGGATATCCCGTACGGTGGAATACAGATAAGATAATTGTTTTAGAGAAGCAGTTTGCTGTTATAACTTTTTGCCATGATTAACATCGGTGCTCTATCACCGGTTTCATGATGCTATAGCACCAACCACCACTGCTGCCAAGACCCTCTTTTCCATTCTCAGCCTCCCGGTGGACTTAGCTCCTTAGACAACATATAGAGGACCACCACTGTGATACCACACCTTTCCATAGGCTTAGATACTTTGTACTAGGCTGCCTGCTTAGAGGCTCCACCCATTCAGCTCATTGTATCCCCTTTTTCCAGTCTCATAGACCCTTCCATCTTTTGAAGACTTTAATAAACTTTCTTTCTTTCTTTCTTTAATGTTGTAGCTTAAGCTGCTTCACCTCTGTTGTTCTCCTACGCCTGGCTGGAACACCTCAATCACCCAACTCAGGAGGTTATTCCTTGTGCAATAGGAAAAGCTCAGCTCAGGCTTATTTCATGCAGCTTCCATGGGAGAAAGAGCATGAGGACGCTGTCTGCATACATCGACAGCAGCAGCAATGAAGACTATACACAACCTCTTATTTTGAAATAGCTTGAGGCACTTTATGGCAATAATGGGCTCGAATTGACTGTAAACTTGAAGCACTCGGCAACAGCTGTGCATTCGCCAGCAGCGTTGGAGCCTTCGACAACAGCCTCAAAGCTCATGCCACGAGCAGATAGTGACACACTGCATTCGCCAGATATGTTGAAGCCTTCGACAGCAGACTGAAATACCAAGCAGGTAGTGACAGCAAAGTACTAATAAGGTCAACTTGGCTATCAATATGAAGACAGATGGAACTGCAATTATTCCTTGTTAAAGCGTATTGCATGGTAAAACACAGTCTTTGTCTATGTCACATAAAAAGATGGTGTGAGTCCCTATCCTCTCCAGGAGTATAGGTTCGGGACTGTCTAGGAATGCAAGCTATCTAGTTTACCTGCTTGCCATCAGGACTTATGAACGCAGATCAATTCTACCTAGCAAGCACACAAGCAAATTAAAGAGACAGAACATAAAATGTCCCTCTGGCAAGGCCTCCTATTCACAATAATTTGCATTGTAGATTGCTGAAACAAGAAATTCACATTCTGGCTCAAACAAGCACAGAAGAAGAACTACCTTTTCAAATAAAGAGGCACAACCCCCAAAATATTGCCAGCTTCATCTCTTGCCACCAAATGCTGAGGTGACCATCCTTGTTCCTAAAGACCCACAAGCATAAATATAAGAATCCACTAGCTCAAAAATGAAAATCCAGAGTCATTGATATTGTCATCACAGTTGAAAATGCTTGGAAGAACTTACTGGCACAGCAGAATGGCTATCTTCAAGGCTTGACAAGAACGCATGTGTAACAAATGGATTGAAAGATTCAGGTCCTGCCACTTCAATGGCACATATGTCCCAGTCCTTGGAAGGAATTAATGACATAGACGACAACACCGAAACATTTATCGTAGTGTTTTTATCTGTTGCTTCTCCCTCCTATACATGGGACATAGATGCGATAGAGAACACATATTCGATAGAAGACTAGCGTTGACCAAATCTTTTTAACAAATGGAACACAAAACTCCAAGAACAGAGCGATTATGTATCATTAAACAGAAATGTCTTTAGCACCTCCACATTTGTTTGTGTAGCTTGTTCTGATAAAAGAACAAAGTTGCCTTGTGAAAGCTGAGCCAAATTTTTGCCTTTATCTCGTCCCCATAAGATCGCACATACGACTGCTATGGATGCTTTTCTCCTTGCTCTCCATTGCCATGCCAAGAAAACCTTGAGTACAACACACCAAAAATATAACGTCACTTAGGTGATAATATCTGTGCTAGATTTGGGGCACAGTTAAGAAAATGAATTTTTGTACTAGCCAAAAGATCTTAGGTCACTTACAGGCTAGTAAATTTGGAGCAAGGTTACTAACAACCAGAATCTTCCTTTTGGAACATAAGGAAAATGAAAATTTGTACCAGACTAAAAATCTTATCTCAGTTACAGCATATTATGTCTAATTAAGTTCTCAAACAAAAAATTTATCTCCTTTATAATAGTTACAAAAGTGAATTTCTTTCAAGATGATTTGCCCAATGCACAAGCAAAAACAAGAGACAACATGTTTAAAAACAGCCCAGAGGATTGCCATGAAAGAGCGTGATCTCCATGGCAAGAGTTCATTCAACAGCTAAGCTGAGAATCTATCTCTGAGAAAAGATAGCTCTAATTAAAGCTGAGATACAGCTATACTTTCATGTGGGCCTTTGGTTTAAATGACCGGTTGTTCTTTCTAGAAAGAATATTTCAAGCTCTCTACAAGCCAAGCAAACTAGGATGCATATATCGGAGGAAAATGAGCACTCCACACAAGTATTCTACCATGATTGCATCTGGATGGTAATTCCAATTCAGTTCAGTGCTGAATAAGGAATTATGCTCCCTTAATCCAGTCCTGCACCTCCCAAATAGCTCAACTCAATACAAGCCAGAAGCTACACCTATACCTTACAGTAATTAGGACATGCCTGCAGTCCATGGTGAAAAGCAGGGCAGCATTGGCTTTTTCATTTCTCATCACCAAATTCATTTGGCATATACATAAGATAGCTAATACACAAGGCAAACACTGTCATGTGACCCCTCAATGAAAAGAAAGCCATGAAAAATGTGAAATCTTCTCAGAGAAAAGGCATTTATAATATGTGGCAAACATCATCCCAGGGCATGAGCACTCCCTGTTCGAGCTCTTCTCCCGCTAGCCCCCTTCCCTCCCCGCCTCTCTTCTTGCCGCCCCCTCCCCCTCCTCCCTGCATGCCATCCCTTCTTCATCGTGCTGTTCTCCCCCACCTCCCTCGCACCATCTCAGCCTCATCTTGCCACCTCGCCTGGTCGTGGCTGTTCAGCCCGCAGGCCTTTTTTTTCTCTGCCTCCTGATTGTGGCTGCTGCCTGGGCTGGTCACAGGGGGCTCTTCCCCCCCTGCTCATTTCTGCTGTTTGTGGAACAGCCTGCAGAGCTTTTTTTTTCTCTGCCCCTGCCGCGCCTGATTGCAGGGGTTCTTTCTGCCCGCTGCTTATTGCTTCTGGTTTCAAGCCAGCCTGGCTGGCTTCCACCCTTTCTGGGACTGAAGCAAGGCTAGGACAGTGGCGTTTAGTTGCCCACTCCGCCCCCTTGCTTCTCCCTTTTTTCCCTTTCAGGCTGCCTGTAATAACCCATGAAGGCCTTCTCAAGACATCTGTACTTTGCCGAAATCCCCCCCCCCCCCCCCCTTTTTTTCCCTCTCTCCATCCCTCCTTCCCTCCTCTTTTCCTTCTCTCCAACCATCCCTTCTTCGCCTTCTCCTTTTTCTGCTTTCCTAGCTAGCAAGAGCAGCTCTTCTTTCAATTTCGGGATCGTAAGCTTGGTGGTGACCTTTTCTCTGGTCTGGCTAGACGGGCTCTCAAGGGGCCTCTCATGGCGGCTCCCTTGACTCCCACAGCCATCCGGATTTCCCTCTCTCCAAAGGACAAGAAGCAGGTGCACATAGCTGTACAGTCCCTTTAGGACAGAGTGTGTAGGGAGCCACATTGTTGGCCTCACTCCCACTCGGAGCCAAGTTCGAGATTCGATCCAAGCGAGGTCGGCACTATAGGGTGACCATATCCAAGAGGTCACCATCTATTGGAGAGGAGTCTTCTCGAGTTTAGCACCCTCGTCAATACCCAGGCCCTTGTGGAGCAGAGCCCTATCTTCCTTGGTCTGCATTTGGTTTTCTTCATTCCTTTGTACCGCCATTTCACAATAGACAACACGGAGGCGGCACATCATGTGCCGAGGTTTCTAGTGACACTATGCTTTCCTGGATTTCAAAGGATTATCGTCCCATCATGTCTTCTATAGGTGCATGAATCTGCTGAGCTGAGATACTGCATACTGTAAGTCAGGTCTGGTGTGACATAAATAAATAAGGCATCCAACAGCCTGCTAATAAAGAGTGATATCACATGATGGGCTCCCATCATGAGCTGAGAATTTGAAGCCAGGGCCAGTGGAGTAGAGATTGGCTTGCAATCCTCAACCTGAAAACGATCAAGGAGCTGTCCAATATACTTGGACTAAGACATCATGATACCCCCCTCAACATAAGCAAATTGAATGCCCAAATAATAATGGAGCTGTCCCATGTCTGAGATGTCAAAAATCTGCTGCAAATCAGCCTTGAAAGCTGCAATTCGCTGAGTATCTGGGCTTGTGATGAGCATATCATCCACATATAAAATCAGCACTAAAAAATTAGATCCACTCCCACGGACATAAAGAGTGGGTTCTGAGGGACTATTCTGAAAACCAAGGGATAGTAAGTGTGCATGAATTTTGGCATACCATGCCCTGGGTGCCTGCTTCAAACCATAAAGGGCTTTTCTAAGCCAGCATACCTTATTTTCAGAATTAACAACCTCAAAGCCAGGAGGTTGTGTGACATAGACTTCTTCCTGCAGATCCCTATGAAGAAAAGCAGTCTTGATGTCAAGTTGGTGCACTTGCCAATGATGATGGGCTGCAATGGCAATGACACATCTAATGGTAGTAATCCTGGATGTGGGAGCAAATGTCTCCTCAAAGTCAATGCCTTGTTGTTGGGCATACCCTTTTGCAACAAGACGAGCTTTGTATCGATCTATGCTGCCATCAGATTTCCTTTTTAATTTGTAGACCCACCTAGTTCCAATGGCATGCTTGCCTGGAGGGAGATCTACTAATTCCCATGTGTCATTTTTAGCAATGGAATGTAACTCAGCTCTCATTGCATCCATCCACTCTTTGCTGTCAAAAGCATCTTTATGGCCCAGAGGCTCTTCATTGCAAGCTGTAGCAAGGAGTGCAAACTCAAGAAAGTGACCATGCTGTCTATTCCTTGATCTTGTCTGGGCAGGAAAAGGCTGATCTTGTTTGCTGTCCCTCAATGTATCAAGAACCCATCTGGGAACTTGCCTTTGCTGTCTATTGACAGCTCTTTCTTCAATGACTGCATCATGAATAGTGGGATCATTTTGTGCCGGAAGAGAAACCTGCAAATCAGCATGAGGTAGTGGCTGATTATTGCTTGGTGGAGGGCCTGCAGGAGGCTCATGTTGCTGGTCAAAGTCCTCTTCTAAGGATGGCAGAGGTAACCAAGATTCAAAGGCATCAAACATGTCAACATCTGGCTTAGCTTTGCAGTCCACAAGAGGAGAAGCTGAATGTTCAGCAAAGATTACATCTCTACTGACAATAATCTTCCCAGTATTTGGTTGGTATAACCGATACCCTCTGCTCTCCTAGCTGTAACCAATAAATATGCATTTGATTGCCTTGTCATCAAGCTTATGTCTCAGCTGAGATGGTACATGAACATATGCAAGAGACCCAAAAACTCTCATGTGTGAAAGTGAAGGCTTCCTACCTTTCCATGCTTCATAAGGTGTAATAGTCTGCAATGCCAGTGTAGGTGATCTATTTAGCACATAGTTGGCACACATCACTGCATCAAGCCAAAATTTATTGGGCAAAGACTTGGCCTTAAGCATGCATCTGGCCATCTCCATTGTGGACCTGTTTTTTCTTTCGGAAACAGGATTCTACTGAGGAGTGTAAGGAGTAGTACATGAGTGAATAATGCCCCGTGAAGACAGAAAGGCATCAAACTCCTTTGACATATATTCTCCCCCCCTATCTGTGTTGAGGGTGACAAGCTTGCATCCTGATTCATTCTCAACCATATTCAGCCATATACCTAGATGAATCCAGGAACATTCCCAAACTCATCCTCTAAAAACACAACATAGTGCAGTTTCAATCTCATGATAGTCACTCACAAGGTTGAAAACCATAAACTCCATCATGCATAGCAGGGACTAGCTACTATGACATCCCCACTGACGTCATCAGCGCCCAACAGTGGGTGTAGACCATAGTATAAAAATATGCTCTCACACATACAAATCCACACACCCACACATACTTGAGCATCCATTTATACAAAGTCTTCATACTGAGTTTCTGTCGGCACTCCGGAGCTGAAGGGCAGACTCAGCCATGATGAAGGCTAGCACTAAAGGAGAAGGCTAATCAAAAGGTAGTCCAAAATCTCTTCATTCAAGCTACAATGCTTGTGAAGTCTAAACATTTTTATTTTAGTCTCTCCACAATGAGCATCTAAATCTAAATCTAGCTGATAGGGCAACGCACCATGTGAGATAGATAGAATTATCACAATACCAGCAGGCCGCAACTTGGACGAAAACTTCACAAGGTGAAATCTGCATGTCCGCTAACCTCGCTTCCAACCAGCCATTGATCACCTCGAGAACTATGCATGCCTCAAAAAGCGTGCCAAAGAATCTGTACAATAGCCTCGAGGGCTACGCCTCAGATCCCTACAATACGTACAAGTTCATACGACTGTACGGCTTGCAATTAATGCACCATACAATGCCTTGAGATTTGCACCAACAACCGTACACTGCCTCGAGATGCGTGCCTATAGTAGGAATGTCTCAAAATGTGTGCAAGAGCTGAAGGAGTAGCCAGAGCAACAGCAAACAACAGTAAGAGCCAAAAAGTGCAACAAAAATTGAGTGGAGAGCTTCCGCTAGGCCTACTAGCCTCCAAGAGGGTGAAGGGAGAGAGATGGTAGGTGGTAGATGGGCATGCGCCTACATGCATAACACTTGGCCCTTCATTAAAGCTCTAACCCACCTGACTAAGGATAACGAGTGAAGGCAATCAAGTTTGATTCTTCTAGCTTCCCCTCTTCCTCCCTTCAGAAATATCTGCTTTGTCAATTGTGTGATGATTCAATGCTTTTGCCTTCCATTGCTGGACTTTCTTTACGCCGACCTCTCTCCCTTGAACCTTTGCTTCAAAGTATTTGCCAAGAACAATAGCTTGGTGTTTGTTTATGTTTTATGGGAAGAGTCATGACAGTGTCTATTTTACAAGCTTGGTCTTCGGCTGTAGTGGGTGTAGGCAAGATTATATCTTATGTTTTCTTGGGAAAAGGAATTTATTTTGCACGTTGTGCTTCTGTGGACACTGCTCTCTACTTACTTTGGGTGGAGTACATGGGGCGAGCCATTTTGCAATTGCTCTGCCTTGGGATCCTTTATTTCATCCAACCCGATCGCTTCTCAACTTTTGTCCTGTTTGGATTACTATGAAAGATTTGCCGATTCCTCTTATCCAACATGAGCCTTCTCTGGCAGCTCTGCTAGGCCATCTTCTTTTCATTCCCAAGCAAGATTTTCTGGTCACCAACAGAGATATACGGGTGTGTGTTCTTTGGGATATGGAGATAGTCACTCACAAGGTTGAAAACCATAAACTCCATCATGCATAGCAGGGACTAGCTACTATGACATCCCCACTGACATCATCAGCGCCCAACAGTGGGTGTAGACCATAGTATAAAAATATGCTCTCACACATACAAATCCACACACCCACACATACTTGAGCATCCATTTATGCAAAGTCTTCGTACTGAGTTTCTGTCGGCACTCCGGAGGTGAAGGGCAGACTCAGCCATGATGAAGGCTAGCACTAAAGGAGAAGGCTAATCAAAAGGTAGTCCAAAATCTCTTCATTCAAGCTACAACTGCTTGTAAAGTCTAACATTTTCATTTTAGTCTCTCCCCAACGAGCATCTAAATCTAAATCTAGCTGATAGGGCAACGCACCATGTAAGATAGAAAGAATTATCACAATACCAGCAGGCTGCAACTTGGACGAAAACTTCACAAGGTGAAATCTGCATGTCCACTAATGCGGCAGAAGCATATACCTAGATGAATCCATGAACATTCCCAAACTCATCCTCTAAAAACACAACATAGTGCAGTTTCAATCTCATGATAGTCACTCACAAGGTTGAAAACCATAAACTCCGTCATGCGTAGCAGGGACTAGCTACTATGACATCCCCACTGACATCATCAGCGCCCAGCAGTGGGTGTAGACCATAGTATAAAAATATGCTCTCACACATACAAATCCACACACCCACACATACTTGAGCATCCATTTATACAAAGTCTTCGTACTGAGTTTCTGTCGGCACTCCGGAGGTGAAGGGCAGACTCAGCCATGATGAAGGCTAGCACTAAAGGAGAAGGCTAATCAAAAGGTAGTCCAAAATCTCTTCATTCAAGCTACAACTGCTTGTGAAGTCTAAACATTTTCATTTTAGTCTCTCCCCAACGAGCATCTAAATCTAAATCTAGCTGATAGGGCAACTCGACCATATTCAGCCATCTCTGAAAGCATAAGAAAACTTCAGATTTGACTTTTAAAGGATATATCCAGCAATATCTTGTGAAATCATCAATGAGAGTCATGAAATACTTGTACCCCCCAATGGCATTTGTCCTCATTGGGCCACAGACATCACTGTGCACTAGCTGCAATTTCCTTTGTGAGAGTTTTGGACAATTCTTTTGAAAAGGAAATCGATGCATCTTACCCAAAAGACAACCCTCACACACATGTTTGGAAACTGTGTGAGTTTGAGGTACATCATTTGCCATCTGCTGTGAATGTAGCTTTGCAAGAGCTCTATAATTGAGATGGCCCATTCTCTCATGCCAAAGATGAGTTTCAGCAAGCTGTGAATCTGAAATAGCCAATGCTTCAATAGAAAGTGCAGCTGAGTGATGATCAAGGTGACAAAGCCCCTTTTGCAAAGTGCCAGTGAGAACTATGGCATTGTCATCACGAAGATCATAAACTAGGCATCTGTAGCCATCAAAAATAACTCTGAAACCTGAAGTAGCAATTGCTGAAATTGAAATCAAGTTGACTTCAATTCCAGGCACAAAAAGAACAGTTGTTAGAGTAACAGGATGGCTTGAAATGGATGTGAGCTGCACATCTCCAACTCCTTTTACAGCATATGAAGCATTATTAGCACATGTAACAGTCCCCCCTCGAGGTGCATCAGCTAAAGAATGAAACAATTGTCTGCAAGATGTGACATGCTTGGAGGCACCACTATCGAAGTACCAGGACTGAGCATCATTAGCAGTAAAGAATGCATCAGCTTTGGAGGGATCAAATGAGCAATGGACAGCCCATGCCCAATCATCCTAAAGAGCATGTGCATGTGAAGCATCTTCTGGCTCATGGGATTCAATAGCATGTGAGGCATTAACTGTCAATCCTGCTTTCTTTTTCTCCGAAGCAATGCGCTTCCTACATTCTGAAATGTCATGTCCAGGCTTGCGACAATAGTTGCATCTTTTCTTCTTTGACTTATCTGCTGTATTTTTAGATGCATGGGAGGAATTGCAGCTGCTATGCGCAGATTTTGGCTTGCCCATAGGCTTGGAAGCCTTGCCTCTTCTTGTCTGCTGTGAAGCAAATGCATGATCAGGAATAATGGCTTGTCTATTAGCTCTACTTTGCTCTTCCTGCAAAAGCAAAGTAACTAGCTGATCAAAAGAATAGTGGTCTGGATTACCCATGGCCACTAATCGAAGGGTTGTAGCAAACCCTTGATATGTATCTGGCAGTCCATTCAATGTGGTACTGACAAGCTGTGAATTTGGCACCACCTCATCAATGTTGACAAGCTGTTCCATGAGGTCCTTGACCTTTGTCAGGTATGCATCCATAGAGTCACCTTCATTCATACTGACTTCCTGTAATTGCCTTCTCAAATATGCAACACGAGCTTCATTGCGAAACTGATAGAGAGAAGCCAATTTATCCCAAGCATCCCTTGCTGTCCTGCAAGACCGGATGTGTGGAATAATGATTCTCTTGCATGATAAAGCAATACATGAATGTGCATTTGCATCTCTTGCATCCCATCTTGACTGTTCTTGAGTTGGAAGAGCAGCAGCAGGAGTGCTAGAGGAAGAGGCATCAGGAGGAGTACCCCTTGCAGAAGGACCAGCAGTAGAGGCAACCACTATAGCATTGGCTGGCCTCAAATCAGCCCCAGAAACAATATTCCATAAATGCTTTGCAACAAGAATATGTTTCATGAGATAAGACCACATCGGATAGTTGGTGCCATCCAACTTATCATCTTCACGAAGAGCTCCAAATAAATCTTGATTGTTCCCAGCCATAGCAAATGTGATACCCTTAAAAAGACCTGAAAACCCAAAAGCCTCAAGGCTATCACCACAAAAATCTGGCTGTCCAAAAAATGACAGCAAATATCTGCAAATTTCTGACCCAAATCAAAGGGCAAATGCAGATCTGACCCAAATGTGACTGTGGCAGGCAATGTTCACTGCAAAAATAGCAAATCTGGCAAAAGCCCCAAATTTATTGAGGGCAAATAGGCCAAAAAGAGGGCAAATGCAGAAAAGCCCCAAATTTTGCTGAAATTTTTGCAAATGTGACCCAATGTATGCAAATCTGACTCAATGTCCTGCAAAAGTGACTCAATGTCCTGTAATCTCACCCAATGTACTGCAAATAGCAGGAGATTGCAGACCAAAGAAGGTGAAATGAACTGAAAGCCCCAAAAAAATACCAATGTCTTGAATGTGACCGTGTACGTGGAACACCTGTACAAAGACCTTGAAAGAAGTACTAGCTGTATGGACAGCGCAGGTACAAAGTACAACGAAGATACTGAGAAGGTACGATATACTGTACGGATGTAGGTTGGTACAAATGTACAGTGCAATGTACGGATCACAGGTACGACGACTATACGGCAATGCACGTATTGTTGTACGGAATAAGTACGATACTTGTACGAGCAAGTACGGAGTGTTGGTATAGATCTGTACGGATGTACAATGATGCAGATACGTGACTGTATGTCGCAAGTACAGTATGGACCACTGTACGGCACAGGTACAACCTTGTACAACGAGTGTACGAACCAATTACAGCACCTTCCGTACGCAGGTGTACGATGACGCAAGTACAATCCTGTACGGGTGAAGGTATGAATGTACGATTGTGCAAGTACTGTTGTACGGCGTCAAATGTACGGACATATGTACGGAAGAAATACGGATAGTTGCAGCAGGAAGACCGGAAGTAGGAAGATGAGTCACAAGCTCCAGCTCTAATACCACTAAAGGATCGCTTAGGAGAGAGAGAGTGCAGATAGCAAAAGAGTCGATGATAAATGCCTTAGCCATCACGTCAAAGTTGGATAATCAAAAACAAAGGAGTACAAGGTACAAATACCTAGACCTAGGACTAAGTGTCCTAGGTGTCACATAGGACTAAGTGTCCTAGGTGTCACATAGGACTAAGTGTCCTATGTAGCCTAAAAGACACTAACACTATAAGTGTCTTTATTTATGCCTACAAGGCTCATACCATGGCCTATAAGGCATCACTAGAACCACCAGAGGATGGCCTACATCTATCCCCTCCTTCCTACCACCTCCAGCTGCATCCAGTGATCACCCTCACCACTTGTCCCCTAGTCTTTCCTTTTCCTCGTCTCCCCCCCCCCCCCCCCCCCGAGCAGCACTCAACTTTCCACGTCCCACCATGCAACATCCACCCTTGCCTAGGCACCCTAGCTCAGCTTTTTCATAGTCCCAACCCGCCCCATAACTATCTTGACATCCAAGATGATTAGCCCATCATACTCAAAATGTCCGGCAGCTTGGTAAAGGGGAATCCCTTGGAGTGGTTGGGAAGCCCTTCTCGCCCTTTCTAGTAAATTAATTGTGCAACCACAAGAGAGAAGCAGTGGAGCCCCTCTCTTCAGCTTTATGATGCACAATTAGAAGCCTTGCATGATGGAGGAGTGGTTGGGACAACAAGAAAAATAGCTATGGATCACCCATGGTCATATTGCCCCTTTTCAGTGCAGCCACAAGAGAGAAGCAGTGGAGCCCCCTTCTCTTCGACTTTATGATGCACGATCAGATATCTTGCATGATGGAGTGGTTGGGACTTTGCCTCTATGAGTTTAAGAAATCTTCTTGTTTCTCATCTGTACATCAGCCCCCACCCTGTACATCCAAGGCATCCCAAGCAAAGCATCACACTCTGGCAAAGGCATAATGTAGAAGTCCTCTGCATCCTGATATCCCTGGATATGCAATGATAGGAGTGACAGGTGTGTGTCAAAGGATGGAGTCAAGATGGATCCTTCAAAAGTTGAGGCCATAAGGAGTTGGCAAATTATGAAAAATCTGCATGAAGTCAGAAGCTTTGTTCATACTATCAGAGATTTATAAAGTACTTTGCAAAAATTGCTTCTCCCTTGCATGCTTAACAAAAGAAAGCTGTACTATTTTGGTGGGGACCAAAGGAAAATGCAGCTTTTGAAGAGCTGAAGCAAAAGTTGTGTTCTGAACCCATTGCATGGGATTTAGCAGTCGGTGTGAATCTGTATGCGGCCAAAGTAGCTCCAACAGGTCACACACTGGCCACTAAACCAAAGTGCCAACAGGCCTGGAGTGGAGACCACTTTCCTAATGCAGCGGGCCTTGAAGGTGATTGAGCCAATCATGCTTGTGGTTGTGCACGATCTTCAACATGTCTGTCTCGGTTTATGTTCCAAGCTCCTCGAAGTTATGTCAAAATACAAGCTTCATCAGCCCCTGTCGTCGCATAGACACAAACTACCCCCAACGAATTCGCAGAACTCCACAACACAGGCTTCCACTCGTAGGAAGGCCTTGCCAACCTCTCCCCTCCCCCATGAGTTGAACCATGGTGAGTTTGAAAATGCATAGTCTACGTTATTATGCACATTAGCAGTTGGAGTTGATACTTTGCTAGGAATTGCCGTGCGATTTGATGGGACAATCAGTTGAAATTCTCATGATTCTAGAGAATATGTTTTTAGCTTCCAATATCGAATGATTGCATTTCAATAGCTCAGACTCTAGCCTCAGAGGTGTTCGATCAGGAGCTCATAGGAGGATGGGTGGTGTGGATTGACTTGAGGATGGGTGCCTCCACAATTAGGATTTGAATGTGTATAAACCCACTTGTTGGCAACAACATGAGACAGCTTATCGAGATCCTCCCAGATGTGGACTTTTGGAATTCTTCGAAAGACCAAAAATGGTCTATGAGACTAAAATACAATGAGCTGATGGGTGGAGCCACTAAGCAGGCATCAACACCAAAGACGAATAAAAAAGATAAAAAACCATAATCTTGCCCATAACGGCGTCGATACATAAAGAGAAAATTCTTTGGTGGAAGCCAACGAGAGTGTCAACCCTCAGAGGGGAACATCGATGTTGTGTGAGGCTGCTGTGGTGGCCAAAAACCTCTGCTAGGGCGTTGGCGGCTGTTAACATGTACAGCCCGTCGTAGTCTCTTGGCTGTAGCCCTGCGGCGAACAAGTGCCACTACCACTCCTGTGGGTCGTGCATCCAATCTAGTGAGCATGGAAGGAAGGTCCCTAGCATGATTTGTGCCTCAGTGCACTAACAAGTCAAGCGTGTCTCTAACTATAGCTCCGATCCTCACAGCCTCCACCTTTGTGAGTCCTCTTGGTCAATGCTATCTAGCTGGATCATGCTCTTAGTGGAGTTTGGTTGTGTGTCATGATCTCCCCTACGTGCCATGAGCAACAAGCACTTCAGATATGGTATTCTCTTCAAGAGCAGGAGAGAGCACTGAGAGAAGATTTGGTCTCCATAGAGAGAAGATTTGGTCTCCATAGAGAGATTCAAGTAGCAAGACCTTTCCTCGTAGTGGCTTGCAGATAAATACACGAATGTGTGGCTTAATCTCTAGGTCATAAAGATTCACATGCAGAGGCTCTAGGCCATTTTCTCTGCTCTTAGGCGTCTTAGCCTCATAGGTGTTGCCACTCAGCCCTAGTACGGCCCCATAGGTATTGCCACTTAGCCCCGGGATGGCCTTGTAGGCTAGTTAGGCCTAGCTAGGACATCTAGTTCACTTGGAACGCTAGTCCTAGTTCGCTTAGGAAATTTAGACCTAAGTTGAGTTTTAGGGCACCATTTGTACTTTCTCGTTATCCATTTGCAATTACACTTCAGTTCCATCACTTTGTTGTCTCCTCCTTGCATTCCCATTGCTCCTCGCATCCAACAGTGGTATCAAAGTAGGATCTCTTGCTCCTACTTGCCTCCCCCCCGTGCTCATTGCTCAGGCCAGATTCATCTCAAGGAAACAAATGCTATGGGTGAAGACGGGAGCCGACCCAATGCATGATGAAGTAAGGGTGGGAGTGGCTTTTGGTTGTATGGTTCAACAATTTGTATGGGGTTGGGAACTTTAGCGATATAGCAGCTCAGTTTACTGCCTCGACTAGCTTTTGGAGCTTCATCTATAGCTCGTTTTGGACCAGCTCCTGCAAGACCAGGTCTCTGTCTTGCGACATGCTGTAGTCTCACCTGCGTCAAATAGAGCTCATTTGCATCAATTTGCAGAGCTTCTCTACCCCACAACATTCTACCATTGCAACTCTGCTCCAAGTGTTTTAGTGTGCTGCCTTAGCTGCTAGAATAATCATGCAGGTCACCGGCAACCTGCTGGAACTTCTAAAATCATTCACACCTCACCCATGACTGTCTTTTGTGCTTTCCAGCTGCCAAAAAGTCTTCAAAACAGGCCACAGATCTGTCCTTACAGGCACATTTTCTCTCTGCTCCATTTTCAACGTACTACATGTAAGAAAATAATACAATGTCTGTGCTCAACAGATAACAGGATCTCACACGCAAGAGAGAAAACAAGATAGTATGGAGAATAAAAAATTTGATTACCGTAGAACTGATACAATAGATGGCGCTGCCTCCCAGCCGTGCGCTCCTGTGAAAGAAGCTTCGATGGCGTGCTAGAAACAATAGAAGACGGAGGCTGAATGCTAAGGAATAAGGGTTGCTATAGCCAGTGATGAAATGGGCTTCACAGGCTTGCTCTTATATAGCCACCACCAGTTGTAGTCCGTTAGGCTCAATTGGGTGGCCGACCCAATCCGCCCAAAACAGTCGACTGGGGGTCGGCCCCGAAATAGGCCACCGACCATACGATAGAACCGGTGCGCAAAACAGAGCAACCATCCTACGGTCACTGTTCGGCCCACAGCCATCCGGGATCATCTCAGGCTCCAAACGGGCCTGAGATGTGCAACTGAAGGTTTCTTACCAGAAAAGGCTTGCAGTGGAGTCATCCCGTTCACAGCCTTCGTGTAGCTACGATTGAGGATGTAAACTGTAGTGTTACATATGTGAACTCTCCACCTCTGTCTGATCTCAGCTTCTTTACCTTCCTCCCCGATTCTTTCTCGACCATTACATGCCATTCCTTGAACCTACTGAAAGCCTCATCTTTTGTCTTCAGGAAGTATATCCATATCCTTCTACTGTAGTCGTCGATGAGCGTCATGAAGTAGAAGGAACCACCCAAAGCTTCCATCTCCATCTTTCCACAGAGGTCCGTGTGAACGAGCTCTAGAGGAGCCTTTGCTCTGCTGGCCTCTTTAGGAAAGGGCTGCCGATGCTGCTTGCCCATCATGCAAGCTTCACATACATCGGGCAGATCTGAAATTTCTCGTAGATCTACAATCATTCCACTTTTATGCATCTCCTTCAAAGAACTAAGGTTAGATGACCAAACCTCTCATGCCACAGCTTAGTGTTCTTCACATCCGCTCGAGCACTGAAAGCTGAGAGTTCGTAAATGTTGTTGTGCCGTGTACCTTTACCAACGACCTTTCCTTGAAGATCCAGAATCTGTGCACCATTCTTATCGAATTGAACTTTGAGGTCCCGATCCGTGATCGCAGAAACGGACAACAAGTTCCTCTTGATATCTGGCATATAAAGAACATCGGACAACTGTTTTACAACTCCATCTGACTTGAGAGCAGTATACCAATCCTTCCGACTGGTCATGTGGCGCGATGCATCACTGTCAATGATCCAAGGTTCATCCGCAGGTACATGAACTGCCTCCGTGCAAATCTCCTCAATTGCTACGAACAGCTCTATTGGTAGTGTCTGCGCACTGTTGCTAGACTCTTTCTTTACTCTGTTCTTCTCATCTGCAATCTTCTTTCGGCACTCATTCTGCTTGTGCCCTGCCTTGTTGCAATAGAAGCACTTGATCTTCTTCTTTCTCTTTTTATCATCAGAAGAAGATGGGTTACCAGAGTCCTTACCCTTACCCTTCTTTGATCCGGTCCAGAAAGCCGAATCTTCTCCAGTCCTCGTCTTTTGACGCATCTCCTTCTCCAAAAGCATCGCGCTGAAATCCTCAAAGTTGAGGGACGGATTTCTATTCTGCGTGTTCAGCGCTGTAACAAGACCGTCGTACTTTGGTGGGAGAATCCGTATGCACCTTCGTGCTAGATTCTCGCTGGTGATGGGGATGCCAATCGCAGTCATCTGATCGTGCAGATTCTTCACCCTGGTGATGAACTTCTCTGCCGCTTCAGACTCAGACAACTTCTTGTTCGCGAGTTGAGTCTCCAGATTCTGAATCCGCGTCTAATTCGTGGTCTCGTACTGATTTTTCAAGACCGTCCATGCCTCCTCCGCTGTGGTGACATGTTGAATTAACGCCATGACGGAATCACTAACATTGCAGACAATAGAACACAGCCCATCTGCATTTCTTCTTGTCCACGCGAGAATCTCATCCGCAGTTGGGACTATCTATTGTCTTACATTGGTTGGATCTGGTCTCAGAACCGGCCTCACGTCCACCCCAGTAACAGTGTCCCAAAGCTCGTATGCGCTTAGGATGGTCTTCATCTTGAACTTCCAGAGAGGATAGTTAGAGCCGTCCAACTTTCTGCTTTCGCCGAACGGTGGGATTCGCAGTCTTGCGGGCTGGGTCGTCTCTCACAATCTGCTCGCACACAGAAACACACTACCAAATCTTCTTGCTAGAGTCCAGGCTCTGAAACCATGTAAGAAAATAATACAACGTCTGTGCTCAATAGATAACAGGATCTCGTACGCAAGAGAGAAAACAAGATAGTATGGAGAATTAAAATTTTGATTACTGTAAAACTGATACAATAGATGGCGCTGCCTCCCAGCCGTGCGCTCCTGTGAAAGAAGCTTCGATGGCGTGCTGGAAACAGTAGAAGACGGAGGCTGAATGCTAAGGAATAAGGGGTTCTGTAGCCAGTGATGAAATGGGCTTCACGGGCTTGCTCTTATATAGCCACCAGTCGTAGTCGGTTAGGCTCAATTGGGTGGCCGACCCAATCTGCACAAAACAGTCGACTGGGGGTCGATCCCGAAATAGGCCACCGACCATCGATAGAACCGGTGCACAAAACAAAGCAACTTACCTACGGTCACCGTTCAGCCCACAGCCATCCGGGATCCTCTGAGGCTCCAAACGGGCCCTGCAACCCGAGAGTGGGCTGCCCCGGGAAATGCTCCGTCTACCGTCAATGCAGTCAGTCAAGGGATGCCTTCCCGCACTTGCATGTAGCCTAGTTGGCGGTGCACCAACTCTATCTGAAGCCGTCCAGCCATCAGGCCACACATGGCCCCCATCTGGTGTCCAAACCAGGACCTACCGGATAACCGAGCTACTCAAATGCCTTCTCCTCATATGGGGGGCTTACAAGTAGAGTTAGCTGGTTCCCGCGTAGTTACACGAGAGTGGAGCATTGATATCTAACACTATACATATATTCGTACAGTCGTACCGTCATTTCGTACTTATGTATCCTCTGAGAGGAAGCTCGTCGTCTAACAAGTTCTACCATCAATCCCATGGTCTGTCTCCCCACATCAAAGAGTGGAGAGAAGATGTATGTGGTCCTTATGTGAGTGTCCACCCGAGGTCAAGTCTGTCAAGTCATGCATTCTAGCTCTCAACTATGTCTAGTCCCTACTGTCCCTAGCTCGGGTCGCTGGAGAGAAAGTCTGTGTTCATGCTCTAGCTGGGCTCTGACGGTCCTGCTCTTATGTGCACTCATATGAGCTGATCTTTGTGTCTCTAGGCCTCAAGGCTAAAAACAGCCATGCCATAGCTGATCAAGGTATGCCAAAAACTCTCTCTGAGTAGGCCAAAACAACTGTTGAAAAGACAATGATGCTACCCATGGATCTCATAGTACACAAGGCATCTGAATGCAAAGTGCTCCTCTGTCTGTGTCTCTCGCATATCACATAAAGTACAAATCCATCTCTCATGTGGGATGCCCTTTGCCCATCCTGTCTTAACCGATAGCATGTGTGAAGATACCAGGAACTGTCCAATCGAGTTCCTCAATGCATGTGGGAGATGAATCTGAATGTAGCCCGATGGTTCGGTAAACACCTCCTCTAAGATCCATAAGCAGTGAACTCTGTAGCAGCTAAACTTTACTAAAAGCTCAGTAGGTGCTAGCCAAGTCCTATAAGTGTGGAGCTGCAATAGATCCTCTCTGATGACCTTGATCACCTCATGGTAGGAAAGCGAAATGGATGGAGCCTCAAGGCTATACTGAAACGGTGGCAGTATGTCCATCTGTAGTCCCAAGCCTACAAACCATCTCTGTGTCTGAGCATACTAGCTCCTCGGATCCCCCTCTACCTCCAAGACCATAGATGAAGCCAAGGCTAGCCAAGACAATGCACCGTTCGGATGTCGTAGTACCAAAGTCCCTAACTCTATAGAGATAAGTGACCACCTACAAGACTGCATCGAGCTGTACAAGGGTAGCCCCAAACTCTGCTAGTACGATCTAATGTAGAACTGATGTCTTGCTGCGAATCATTTGAGCAAGAAGCAAAACCTATAGTCTCTCTATGCGGGACCAATCTGTCTTTGATAGGTCTGCAACCCAAAAGGGATTGTTGTACATCCCAGCTGGATGGACAAGAGAATCAAAGAGGAGACTTGGAGCTGGGGTCCTGGACTACGAGTGCAAGCACTGACGCTCAAGTCTAGCTAAGAATCCTCAGGTATGTATATGATGCAGCAAAAAGAGGTTGTCCGTTCTTTCCTGAGACCATCATAGGCATGGCATGGCACTTCCAACCATAGTCCTAGTCTTTCATCTCTTCAGACTCTCTGATTGGTATTTTACCACAGGATTCTCATTATGTATTTATGCCTTGAGTTCCTTCTCTTGGCTATTTCTTTCATACTTATAGAAGTCTATTTCACAAAAAACAAAAAACTTATGCCCTTGCAATGAAAAGTACCTGTCATGTCTCATTTCTATTGGCCATATCCTACAAGACACTTGCCTTCTTGTCCTTTTGTAGTCATAGTAATCTGTCCTGCAAGTTGCAATTTTTCTCATGAGAGCACAAGTTCCACACCTGGCCGACATGGTTTCTTCACCCCGAGCTTCCTGTGAAGCTCGACTTCTACCGCCGACACTGCCTCCAGATCTCACAGGAGGGCTTCATCACACCTCCGGGTTACACACAGCTTCATCTACCACATGCGCTCCGGATCTCCCTCGGTCAGTTTAGGGTTTCGTCACACCGATTACGAATCGAGAGCGGACGCACAGAGGGTATCCCATGAAAGGGCCGCCTTTGCCCACTTTGCGACTTGCAGGAGATCGAGTCGGAGGAGCACTTTGCTTTCAGATGTCCTATCTATTATGCCATTCGAGGCCGGTACCACTGCCTCTTCCGTGACGGATTCGGCCCCCTCCCACACATGCTGCAGTTCCCGGATCAGCGATGCCTAGCCGCTTTCTTACATGAGATGACTCGCCACCGAGATACCTCTCTCCGAGCACGGCGACACACGCAGCACACAGCGTGAGGACACCCAGCGGCCCATCACTGATTTCTTCCAGTCACAAGAAACCTCTCCTTAGTCCAGCCGACGACGCGGACGTGAGCGAGAGCCAGAGCCACGACAGCTGCGCCAGCGGACAAACTCACACATCCGGGTCCATGACATCTCGTCTCTGCTCTCTGCCCGCCCCACCGGGGTTACCGTTGCCCTCATCCACAGGGCCACTCGCCGCCCCTGACGACCGAGCTCGACTAGGCCGTGTGACGTCAGAGGCCAATCATCTATCGCAGGGTTTTTTCCAGCCTCCCATATGACGGCCCCTCTATGATTGGTCTCGGACGATCGCCACCTGCACATATATATTGTATCTCCCCCTCTGTCCCAATTTTGGTGCCCCCCCCTTCTTTTTTGTATCATCTGGAGGTAGACACATATTTTTTGTATCAGGACTAGACACACCGTCCTTCATAACCTCTTTTTTGTAGAAACGGTTGGCTGGCCCGTTTTGAGACCGCCACCGTTATGCTCATTGTATCAGTTATCTTTAGTCTCATAGACCTTCACGGTCTCCCGAAGACTTTAATAAACTTTCTTTCTTTCTTTCTTTCTCCGTGAAACACCCCCCCCTTCTCTCTCTCTCTCTCTCTCTCTCTCTCTCTCTCTCTCTCTCTCTCTCTCTTTCTTTCTTTCTTTCTTTCTTTCTACAATGGACTAGATCGGTGGCCTGCCTCCTCTGGTTTCACATGTTTCCCACATGGCGGAGGAGCCAGTGTCGTCGACTATATTCTGGGATCTCCTACTTTAGCCCCACAAATCACTGAATTCCGCACTGCACCCTTACCCCCAGGAGCCGATTACACTTACCTTTTCTTTCATATACTTGCGTCCCAAGCCCCTCCCAGTCACACCCCGCACTACACTACTTATCATGATATACACTTCGATCATAACCTCTCACCTGATTACTCAGCCCACCTAGCCTCCCTCCTCAGACACATAGACACCATACCCTCTCTAGATCACCGAGCCACCCTTATCACCCACTCCCTTCACAATGCAGCCCGCCACATCTTTCCTTCCACTACTCGGTCCACCTGCCCTCCACCCGCTGGCTCCACCCCTTGCAACAGATGGTATGATGACGAGTGCAAAGCATTACGCCGCACACTCCGACTCACGACCCAGCAAAACGCTAGGGCCAACCCACGTCTCACCAAGGATTATCGTCGACTAGTCCGTCGCAAGAAGCTAGCCTTCCTGCGACAGAATGAGGATACGCTAAGGAACATTCTGTTTAGTAGCAACTCCAAGGATTTCTGGAGGAAATTCCTAGAACGCCGATCCCCCTCCCCCCTCACGGACACTTCCCTCTGGCACACCTACGCACGCACACTCTATGATATCCCTGATCAGCCTCCTCCCGACCTCTCAGCCACCCCCCGCCCTAATTCTTGTATCCTCTTCACAACCCAGGGAGTCACCCACGCAGCACATAAGCTTCATAACGGTCGAGCTAAGGATCATGAGGGCCTATGCACAGAGTTTGTTGCCTATGGCATCAAAACTCTAGCCCCCATCCTGGCAACGCTATTCAATGAAGCTGTCTGCCACGGGTTTCCCAGAGCCTGGACCCTATCACACCCATCCACAAAGCAGGAGATCCCATGGATCCAGGGAATTACAGGACCATCATGGTTGGACATGTTATGTCCAAGATCTATGCATCAGTGTTAGATGGCGAGGTCAGTGCTCGCGCAGAGGTACAGGGGCTCAGGGCATCCGGACAGGCCGGCTTCAGGACGGATCACTCGACTTACGATCACATTTTTACACTTAGAGGGATCATTGAGGAGGCCAGACACAGGAGACAGAGAGTATATTGTGACTTTGTGGATTTCCGCAAGGCATTCGACACCGTTCCCCGCGCCCGACTCATCAAACGTCTGCAGGAGTTAGGCTACGACTCGGCGATTATCTGGGCAGTAGTAGCTCTCTATCAGCGGGTGACGGGGCAGGTCAGCGATGACCACTACACTGGCAAATAGAAGGAGGTTTATGACAACCATCACATTGGCTCTTGGAGTTATTTGTGTACTAAGGAAAATGCAATTGATGATATGGCCCTTGAGGGGTCCCCTTTAGGGGCAAGGGCCATATCGACATGCCATTTATGTCCAGTGGCACCCTGGATATTGTATTCGGTCATTAGAGCACTCTCTGATACCGTGAAACTCAGGTTGTGCATAATGCGAGACAACGCATCAGCAACCTTATTATCTTTTCCTCTTCAGTACCGAATCGTTAAATTAAACTCCTGCATGAGCTCTGCCCACCAGAGATCACGAGCACTATCGAAGTCAAACAAGGATGTCCCTTGTCACCGACTCTATTTGGCCTCTACATCGACGAGCTCGAGACCACCATCAGGACACTCGGAGGTGCAGGCTGCTCTCTTGCGGAGACTGCCATCCAGATTCTCCTATACGCAGACGATGTAGTACTACTATCCTCTTCTGATACTGGTCTTCAGCGACATTTGGATGGACTTCAGGTCTTCTGTGATACACATGACTTGAAGGTCAGATGATCTTCAACACTTCCAGACCCGCTATGCACCGAGAGCAGTTCCTCTTCGCCGGCGACCCTGTTGAGATAGTTGACTCCTACACATACTTGGGCATTGTCTTCTCAGGCCCGATCTTCACGATGCGCCCGGCCATGCAGGCCAGGATCAGCGGGGGATACGCCGCTCTTGCCAGGCTGGAGCGACAATGCTACCACTCCCACTTCCAAGACCCGCGGACCAAGTCTCTCCTTTTTTATTCTTTGGTCCACCCAGCAGGCATGTATGGTAGCCCTTGGTGGGGAGTCGACGTTTTAGACAGAGTGGGCTCGAGTTGAGCGCCTACAGATACTGATGTTTGCTCGGATGATCCGTAGCAAACCATCGGTACCACACCAGATCATTCTAGCAGAGTTCGGCGCCTCACCCCTACAGCTTGATGCGGCTTTTCAAGCTATCACCTACCTCCACAGAGTCAGGGATTTTGGCTCCTCCGGTGACGGTCGCCTCCGCCTACCTTGGTTAGCCCTATCCTCCTCTATAGCCTTATCCGTTGATGGGGACCAGCGATGCTGGTATAGTCGTCTTTCCAGTTGGTTCATCCGATTGGACCTCGACTTAGACCGGTTGCCACCTTTTCAGTACAGCCTCGACGCTCCACCATCTCCTCTCTCCCCCACTGACCAGGAGGTCAACCGGCTCATTCGGGCGGATCTGCTCCAGCTGCACACCTGGCGGACATGGTTTCTTCACTTCGAGCTTCCTGTGAAGCTCGACTTCTACCGCCGACACTGCCTCCAGATCTCACAGGAGGGCTTCATCACACCTCCGGGTTACACACAACTTCATCTACCACATGCGCTCCGGATCTCCCTCGGTCAGTTTAGGGTCTCGTCACACCGATTACGGATCGAGAGTGGATGCGCAGAGGGTATCTCACGAGAGGACCGCCTTTGCCCACTTTGCGACTTGCAGGAGATCGAGTCGGAGGAGCACTTTGCTTTCAGATGTCCTATCTATTATGCCATTCGAGGCCGATACCACTACCTCTTCCGCAACGGATTCGGCTCCCTCCCACACATGCTGCAATTCCCGGATCAACGATGCCTAGCCGCTTTCTTACATGAGATGACCCGCCACCGAGATACTTCTCTCCGAGCACGGCGACACGAGCAGCACACATAGCGTGAGGACACCCAGCGGCCTATCACTGACTTCTTTCAGTCACAGGATACCTCTTCTCAGTCTAGCCGCCGACACGGACGTGAGCGAGAGCCAGAGCCACGACAGCTGCGTCAGCGGGCAGACTCACACATCCAGGTCCATGACATCTCGTCTCTGCTCTCGGCCTGCCCCACTGGGGTTACCGTTGCCCTCATCCACAGGGCCACCCGCCGCCCCCGACGACCGAGCTCGACTAGGCCACGTGACGTCAGAGGCCAATCATCTATCGTAGGGTTTTTTCCGACTTTCCATTTGACGGCCCCTCTATGATTGGTCTCTGACGATCACCACCTGCACATGTATACTGTATCTCCCCCCTCTGCCCCATTTTTGGTGCCCCCCCCTTCTTCTTCTTTGTATCATCTGGAGGTAGACACATATTTTTTGTATCAGGAATAGACACACAGTCCTTCATAACCTCTTTTTTGTAGAAACGGTTGGTTGGCCCGTTTTGAGACCACCACCGTTATGCTCATTGTATCAGTTATCTTTAGTCTCATAGACTTTCACGGTCTCCCGAAGACTTTAATAAACTTTCTTTCTTTCTTTCTTTCTCTCTCTCTCTCTCTCTCTCTCTCTCTCTCTCTGTGGCAAGAACTGGGGGCAAAAATGCAGTTTTATAAGCAGGAAATCAATCCGATGGACAGCTATGGAATGCAGAAATACCTCAGGGAAGACATATCAATATTTAAAAGACATTTAATCTACAAAATCAGAACCAGCTCACATGATCTCGAGGTGGAGAGGGAAAGATGGGCAAGACCAAGAGAGGAAAGAATATGTAAAATCTGCCCCGCAGGAGAAGTAGAAAACGAGCAGCATGTACTCCTAACATGTCAAGCATATGCGCAAATCAGAGAATGTTATGGGGGCAATAGAAGCAACCTGAAATCCCTACTGGAGTGGCCAGCCAAAGAGCTAGGCAACCACATAAAGGAAATTTTAGAATATCGCAACAAAGTACTTGGTCTAGCACACAGGCTAGCACAAGTACTCACTGCATAGCACATTTATGCTTTTATTTATGCTATTTTCTTTCAATGGATGTAAACAATCACTACTTGTTGATAGTGATCACTGTCCCATAGATCCTGAAGGGTCTCACGAGGACGTTAATAAAATCATATCATCTCTCTCTCTCTCTCTCCCTCTCTCTCTCTCGTATTTTTGCACGACTGCCCAATGCCCGCACATGCATTTTAGACTCTCCCTTTTGAATTCGTGTTTGATCTCCGTGAAAATTACTGATTATGTCAATGTCTCTTCACTCTCACAGACAGACACAGACATAGAATGCTAGGTTGACCTATAGACTTTGGCCGAACCTCTCTAGTTGTACCAATTGAAGCGGGATCCTTGCCCCAAATCGGCAAGAATGTAAAATATGGAAACACGTGTGTTTCAAACCTTGCCTACAAAGTAACTGCAGCTCCAACAGCTGGTTCTTCAGGTTTCGGCAAGTTGGAGCCGCGCGTGAAGGATCTCCACCTACATACGCGGGAGTACAAGACGCAAAACAGTACACAGGCGAACGCGTCTGGTACTCGATGCAACAATAGGTCAAGTCGTACACAGATTAATTTGTTTTCCCCGGAAAATGTTTTTGCCAAATTCGCCTGAAATTTACAATAGTAGCATGCTTTGATGAAATTAAGCGTTGCAACAATGCGGTTAGTTCTCTTGAGCATAACGAACGTCACAGTATTGTTAACATCTTCCGTAAGGACAAGAGCGGCATTCTACGTGAAAGAAGAGGAAATGTGAATGGAAGATAATTCTAGACGATCTACAAAGAATTGGAGGACTAGATGTACATGGTGGGGTGATGTCGGAAGGATACATCGAGGAAAAGCGTGGTGGAGGAGCGGGTGGTGAAGAGGAGACTGCTGCGCCATGGCTGATCGTGAAGCGCAACTCATCGCCATGGCTGCTCAAGCAACGGATGCGGAGCTCCCCCCGCAACGCAAACGCATCAACCAAGCAGTGACGCTTTCACCACAAATTTTGGAAGATAATTCTTCGGAATGGTCGGAGGGAGGAGATTCCCCCTTGTGGATCCTTACGATTCTAGTAGAACCTTTGAGTGGACGCTCACATGGTGACACATCAGCATTCTCTAAAGTCTTTAGAGCAGCTCCCGAGATGGAGAGAGCTCCTCAGTCCAGCATTCCAGCCTCAGCATGAATTCCGTCCACCATGTGTTGGGCCAAACTGTACCCTCAAGGTCATGGGTTGGCCCAGATTTAATCTAGGTTGTTGGATTGAGAGCCTTTAAAACACAGAATCCGCCCCTCCCTCAGTCTGACAGAAGTGCTCGCCACGTGTCAAGCTCCCAACCTCCCCACCTCCCTTGACGATCAGGAAAGGCCACGTGTCGGCCTTTCCCAATCGGAATCCGGCCGAATTTTGGCTCCTGACCGCCGGTCGATTATTGCCAAAATCTTGCTGGCTTCCTCCCTGGAAGGGCCTCCCCATGGTCCTTTCCCTACCCCCTGAAGTTGGCTCCCCCTCCCTCAACCTGCAATTTGGTCCCAACAATCAAATGCTGGGCTGGAATCCGTTTTCTGGGCTAGCATTTGATTGCCCCCGCTGAGCCAACTCTCAAGCTCCATGGGGTTGCAAATAAATCCCACCAGTAGGACTCCCCTAGCGCCACTGGTTGGCGCGGGGAGGCCCTCTTAGTACTCTCAATTGCCATGTTTGGTATTAGTCCTCACAGGACATTCAATTACTTTTCTCTCGATCTTTGGAGTGCAGAGAAGAGGGTGGCAACAAACTAGTTTTCATGAATTATATGTTTTATTATAACACCTCATTGAGTTGGAATAGTTAAGAGGCGGCTCTTTTATGGAGCGATTCGTTGTGTTATTCTTCAATGCAAGTTGCATAGTAATTCAGGGAAGCATAGTACATGCTTGTTGTGTTATTCTTTTACAACAAGATGCAGAGGAGCCTAAGGCATGGTAAGACTGGCAAGGTGGGTGAGTTGGATGCACTCGTGTTAAGTTTGTTATTTACGGGATCGTTATCTAGTGGGTGGTGGTCTGGTTGCTCGTGGAAATTTACTAATGTCCTTCTAGCTCATTTGTCTTGCAAACATAGACACAATGTTGCATTATTGCATTTGTTGATCAAATGTTGCTAACAACCAAAGCACTTGTATAACAACGGTGTAATTTGTAATTTGCATTACTTACAAGTTACGTTGTGAAGGAGATTTAGGTTGTCATTACCCTCTACATGGAGATGCTACACTTTTGAACTTGTTTTGTTATGTTTTCATTGAAATGTTTTTTCATAGAAACCAACATATTTTTGGAGTCTTCATGACCTTGCAACAACAACTAATGTTTCTATGTTGACCATATAAATCCTATCATTGGTACCAGACGTTGTCTCTAGAGCAACTATCTATCGTTTCTTGTACGTTTTGTTCTCAATTTTCATTTATGTTCTTGGTTACCCTAAGGGTCTATAATGTATTCAAGTGAAGCAACTCAAACAAACCTTATTATAAAGTTGTCTTTGCAAAAATGACATGGACCCATGGTATGGCAATTTTCATTTAGTGAACCACAATTTGGTGATTACATATTTAAAAATTTTAAAGCATTAGGATTCATCAAACAAAGTCTATTTTTCCTATCAATATTACAAAGCATTTAAAAAATTAAACTTGTTGTAATATGTCAAGTTTCCTAAAGAAATGTCAAGTGAGCATAGTGCTCGCCTTAGCAAGTTACAATTCTATTTTGTTGAAGTGCACTTTTAATACGGTTTTGATACGATGTTCCCCAATCTTGATTGCTTTTTTGCAATACAAATTTTCTACAGTTTTCTTGAACCATGATTATACACATAAAGTGCAAAAAGAAAAGGACCAAGGAGCAAACTAAATCTTTTCCATTATTTAAAGGTTTTGGCAACTCCATTTAATGATTTTTATTGCAACATTCTCAAGCTCCAAATGACATTGGCCTAGCTAGCTAGATCATTTAGCTTGGCATTGTTGTTTCATGAGGCTCAATAAATGGCACATAAAACTTCACAAAGTATTCAATGCAATTTTCTATAAAGATAATATAAACATCTAGCCATTGTCTATCTCAATCTTGGCTTCATGGTCAAAGGGTACTCACATTTTGTTTCACACTAAGCATTGACATTTGCAAGTTCAATTCTATACATATGTCTTTGTTTACATTACATGCACACATAAGTAAGAGGTGACAAAGTGAGGCTTAATAACTAAGCCCGTAAATACCTCCAATTATATGGATGCTTTCTACATCATGATAATGCATCAAGTTTCCTTTTAAGGGTTTTGACTATGATACCTACATGGTACGTCACAACAATGCACTCCAAGCTCATTGTCCATTGACCAGCACTTATTTCTTGACCACAATACATGGCTTCAATTCTTGGTTAAGGGTTTTGACTATGATAATTACATGGTACCTCACAACAATGCAATCAAGCTCATTGTCCACATTGACCAACACTTCTTTCTTGAGCACGATACATGGCTTCAATTATTGATTCAATATTCCTAAAGCCATTTCACATGTGGGATGCCTTGATCCCAAAGCTAAGGTGTGAAGCCAACTAAAAGCAATGAAAGCTTTCCTACACAATATGTGAGCATCATATCTTATAGGTCTCTTACTATGAAAATTGTTGGAAAGCTAACATTACTACATGTAAAAGTAGTGATGGTTGTAAAAATGAGCGTGTGGCTTGGAAAGCTAGTTCAGGCATGTGGAGAAGAATGGGCTAACAAGGCCTCGAACTCAAGTGGCCTCCAATTTATTTATGGTCCTCACTTGTACCATTATCTATTTCTTGAGTGGTTGCAAGAGTAGACTTCCAGAGTGGGTAAATTTATGTCGCTCTTTCTATTTCATCCACATATCTCTCAAAGACAAATGTTTATGGCTGCTCACTCAGCACACAAGATTATAACTCTCTCGCACACATACACACCTCACCACAAGCCTCTGGTATGCACTCCCTGTTTTCCAACATGGTATCAGAGCCATAATTGGTGTGCTTAATTGCATGGTTCAAAGAGAAGCTCGAAGCATGAAGATGGTGGTTCAACATTCATGAGAAGAAGATTCAAGAGGAGGAATAAGCTCAAGAGCAGCAATAGTGCTTCAACAAACCTCCATTAAAACCAAGCCATCATTGGGTGGAAAAGAAATTAGTCATTTATTATAGCATTGCTCTCAACAAGTGTTTGTTGGTTATGGAATTGCTCGCATAACCCCCTTCTACTATGCTTGAAGATGGTTGAATGTGGAGATGCTTCATTGTACTATGTCCAAATAAGCTACCCTATGCATAAAGAATTAAACTTCATGTACCATACAGAACTATGAGTTTGTTTATTCACTTGGCATGGAACCTAAAATATAGGTTTTTATATTACATTGCTCACGGTAGTTCCCAGAAAGTAATTTCTCCAAGGGGGACACCTTATCTTTGTCAGGAGAATTTGGAGCTTTAAAAAAATGAATTTCTAGCTTCCATTTGTGATAAGATGGAAGCCTATGTTCAATTGCCATTTTCATTCATGGATTAGGGCACCATTTGATCTATTGGTAAGTTGTGTATTGTATGCAATAAAGTGACGAGATGATCCTTGACGTAAGTAGCTCACCTTCTTGTCCATTTAAAACAAGATGGTGTGTAGATGCTGCCTATTTTTTTGTCAAATCTAGGGATATTACTTCTTGTGGTCATCTAGTTATGTCTAAAGACCATGAATCTGCAAGTAGGTTGTCAGAAATGATGCCTTCTTCTCCCACATCTACTATCCTGCTGAGTTCTTTAGCTCAAAATCAACACATGTATGTTCTAAGCATGTGCAGATCATGGTTGTTTTCTTGCCATGATATCTCAACGGCCTATAAAAAGCGATTGGGATCTACATCAATGTGCGAGATACTTCAAAATCTTGCATCTACATTGACGTGCAAGATACTTCAAATTTTTGCATTCTAGGTGTAAAGGAGTCCTTCAACAAAGCCATCAAGCATTCAACCAAAATGAGGTATACTGATGAACACTCTTACATATGGAGCTCTCCATTACCTTTACTTCGGTTGTATGGGACATTGTGAGTTCTATATGATATTTTACCATGCATGAAGCCTTGGATTAATCCACATTAGTGATTAGTGATTAAGTTATGAAAATTACTCTCTAGCACATCCCTATGGTCAATTAATCTATCAAATTCTCTCCATACACCACATAGGCATTAAGGGAAGGTGGTGGAAAACTAACATTACTACACGTAAAAGCAGCGATGGTTGTAAAACTTCGTGTGCTTCTTGGAAAGGGATCCTGTGATTTATTTGTGGTCCTTTCTTGTAGCATTATGTCCTTCTTGAGTAGTTATGAGAGTAGCTTTATAGAGTGATTCATCTATCTCTATTTCATCCACATATCTCTCTTAGACAAATGTCTATGGCTGTTGCAAACACAAGATTAGAGCTCTCTCTCTCTCTCTCGCTCACACACACTATTACTACAAGCTTGGTTTAATTACTCCAAAGAAATAGCTATGTGAGATTTAAGTGATTAGTGTCCAATGACACTAATGCTGCTTGTTTATGCTTGTTGCAAAGATGGCTGTTAATTGAGTCAAGGGTACCCTCAATGATGGTTTACATCTTGCTTAGTATGGTTTTGTACCTCAGAGCCATATTATGATAATGTTACAAAATGCATATGTAGATAGTGTGAATATGCCAAGTATACATAACAAAATGTCCTTCTTGGAGTTGAGGAGTGGTAAGCATTGAGCCCCTCTACATGCCCAACACATAGAGTAAGGGTGGAGCTAAGGTAGGTGAGTCCTTGAAACACATGTGCTTAGACCCTCTCCAATCAGGTCAGGGAACGAGTCACAAAGGTGGAAGTGATGACACCTCGCCAAAGGCCGATGGAACTTCAAAATCCGAGAAAGGAGGTGCCCTTGGATCATCATCAAATGCGAAGATCTTGGCATTCAGATATGAGCTAGCTTCTCCCTATTGGAGACAAAGGAGGCCATCAACCTACTCCATGCAGAGATTTCACGTCGAGCCAAGGAAATGGAGAGGAAGGAATGGTTTGAAACAGGCAAAAGACATCTCGCATGTTGTGAGATTCAGTTGGAAGAGGCATCATGCCAGAGCTAGAGTGGCTATCTCCAAGCAAGGTCTACCTATTCTTCATAGGATGCATCTCAACATTGGACGAATTGTGCCAATTCCTCATGTTTGACTGTGATCTCCCACAAGATTCATAGTCAACAAAACCTCTTGGGAAGGGATTCTATCTCATCAGATGTGTTTCGGAAGTGTTGCGCAACAACATGCTGGGTAAGCTGTTTGTGTTCTCTAGAGCGACGGTACTAGTGATCCCCTAGAGTCCCTCATTCTCTAGCGATAAGTTTCTCTATCATGATTGCCCCATCTATATCGAGTTCTCAACCTCCTGCCTTGGTTGGGGGACTCCCTCGAGATGTTGGCAGTAACTCTTGAAAGAGTGGTGCTCATTTCGGCATCAACCAAGGCTCCCTTTGGCATGAAAAGGGCATGGATCATTTGGGGTCGTGCTCAAGACATGCTTTGTGTGCAAGAAGTCTGGTCATTTTGCAAGATCAGACCGAAAAACATAGCCTTGGTGCATGGGGGAAAGGATTGACCTAGACCCTACATCAAAGGATGATGGTGGAGAAGACTCGACAAATGCCCCAAAGATTCACCAAAAGCCACCTTGCCACATCAAACGGCTCTGAAAGTCTCATTAGAAGAGGTCATTGAAGCTGTGCCATCTGCGAAAGGGTGGAAAACTGTGGGGAAAAGAAGGGAAGAGAGAAAGAAAGAGGAAGAGAGGAAGAGAGAAAAGAGAGAAAGAGAAAGAGAGGAAATGAAAGGAAGAGGGAGAGAGAGAGAGAGAGAGAGAGAGAGAGAGAGAGAGAGATGGAAAGAAGAGAAATAGAAGAAAGAAGAAGAGAGAAAACATCTACCCACTTTCTCTAGAACCAGGGCTTGTGGCATGCTCTATTCAACTAGTCCTTAAGACAGGAAATCATGCCTGCTCTTGAGTGTGAAGATAGTGGGAGAGAGGGAAGGAGTCTCACTTGTGGCTTTCTCACATACACAATGGGGGAATACACACAAAGGTGGAGGCTGAAAACAGTTTTCCTCTTCCTAGTTGTGAAAGCCAAAAAGAACTCTAGTACAAAGAAATAGGAGAACCCTATATGTGGGTTTCAAACCAAACTCAGCTAACTAAGGTGGCATACTAACTGAGCCACGAACTAGAGTACATAAGGATAGCTGTCATCTAGCTATTATTCATGGGCGGTGTACCAACCGCATCTGCAACTAACAAGTCGGTGACATAAATGCACAACGGTCACCCTGGCATATCACGAGTGGAGCTTGATATGTCAACACTCCCCCTCGACCTCAATCCCAATTCTTGCACACCAAGCAGGTCTCTGAACTTGCGCAGCTTCTCTGTGCCCAATGCCTTCGTGAATATGTCAGCTACCTGATCCTCTATGCTAACATAAACTAGATCAATACAACCTAGTAAAACCTTCTCCCACACATAGTAATAATGCATCTCAATGTGCTTTGTTCTAGCATGATAGACTAGGTTATTTGCCAAGTGTATACTGCTCATGTTGTCACAATAAATGACAACTGGCCCATCTGTAGACTAATGCATATCATAAAGTAGCTTATGCAACCAAGCTACCTCACATGCAGCCATTGTTGCACCCCTGTACTCAGCCTCTGTGCTCCACAAGGCAACTATAGGTTGCTTCTTGCTGCTCCAAGTGACTGCAGCACTCCCAAAAGAGAACACATATCCACTAGTACATCGTCTATCTGAAATACTACCAGCCCAATCAGCATCAGTGTTTCCATGCAACTGTATCTGAACCCCAGCCTCATAAAATAGTCCATACTGCAATGTGGACTTCACATACCTGAGTATGCATCTAGCCGCATCCAAATGCGGTTTCCTTGGAGCCCGCATAAACTGACTTAAAATCTAATAGCATAGCTCAAATCTGGCCTGGTAATTGTCATATAAATCAAACTTCCTACTATGCGTTTGTACATAGTAGGGTCTTCTAGAAGCTCACTTGCATCTGCGCTTAGCTTCACATTCTGCTCCAAAGACTAAAATAGGCTTACAACCTGTCATCCCATATTTGGATAGCATGTCCAATCCATACTGCCTCTGCAAGAGCTGCATCCCACTTGGTGATCTAATCACCTCAATGCCCAATAAATAACGTAGCTCTCCCAAATCCTTCATGTCAAACTTCTGCCTCAATAGCATTTTCACATGAAGGATATCTTCATCACTATCACCTGTGATGATCAAATCATCAACATAAATGACAAGCAGCATAATACCTTTCCCTGTTTTTCTCACATAAAGTGAGAAATCTGCCTTGGAAATTTGAAAGCCAATAGTGACAAGATACTGTCCTATCTTGTCAGACCATGCTCTAGGTGCTTGCTTCAAGCCATACAAGGCTTTCTTCAACCTGCAAACAAACTCAGGATGAACAGCATGAACATAACTTAGTGGCTGCTCCATAAAGACCTCTTCTTGCAAATCACCATGCAAGAAAGCATTCTTTACATCCATCTGATGTAAAGACCATCCCTTTGATGCAGCCATAGCAATGACTGCTCTTACGGTTGCCATCCTTGCAATCGGACTGAATGTTTCTTTATAATGAATGCCATATGTCTGTGCATACCCCTTTACAACTAATCTTGCCTTGTATCTATTCACAAAACCATCTGCATTGTGCTTCACCTAATAAACCCACTTACAGCTAATTGCATTCTTGTCTTTAGGCAAAGGCACCAATTCCCATGTAGCATTTGCTTCCAAGGCATCCATTTCTTCATCCACGGCTTTCTCCCATTTTTCTTTTCCCATGGCTTGCTCAATAGAAGTGGGTTCTGGTTTCTGTATCACTTTGACCATACAGGCATAATGAATGGTTGTAAATCCATCATATTTCAGCCTATCCATAGGATATCTAGCTTTGGTGGACCTGCGCAAAATAGGCTCACTTCCAGGTGCTCTCAAAACATCCCTGGTCTTCCTTACTCTAGGTGTAACAATAGAAGAATACCCAACTCATCATCAATGCTCTATTCTGAGCCACTGGATTCACCATCCACATAAGAATGACCTGCATTCACATCAACCATGGGCTGATCTACCTTCTCTTTTCCTTTTCGTGATACCTGCATACCACTATCTGCATTGCTTTGAGGAGATTCTCTTGATCTCAATGTGCCTATCCATGGCGAAGTATGTGAACCACTGCTAGGGGACACTACAGGTCCAGTAATATTTTGTGATTGCTACTATGAATTCTGTGCAGCATTACCATTTTGTGCATCTACATCAATCATCACATTTACTGGTTTATACCAGCTACTCATCTCATCAAAACCAACATCTCTGCTCACTGTAAACTTACGAGTAGAAGGGTTATAGCATCTATACCCTTTCTGCTGCAGAGAATAACCAATAAAGATGCACTTCTCAGCTTTTGGATCCAACTTAGACCTCAACTCATCTGGCACATGAACATAGGCAATGCAACCAAAAATTTCCAAATGAGAAATATTTGGTTTCCTACCAGTATACATCGCCTTTGGCATCCTGCCATGTATTGCTGCAGTGGGAGTCCTGTTCATTATGTAAACTGATGTAGCAACTGCTTCAACCCAATAATAATCTGGTAGGTCTTTTTCATTTAGCATGGCCCGAGATACCTCTCCAATATGCCTTTTTTTCCTTTCTGCAAGTCCATTTTGCTATGGGGTATGACTGCATGAATATTGCTGCTTTATGCCATGCTCCTACAGGAACCTTGCAAACTCATTTGAGAGGTACTCTCCCCCTCTATCTGACCTTAGGCATTTTATTTGTAGGCCTGTTTCTTTTTCAACCATAGCTATAAAAGCGCTTTGAAGTGCCCAAAAACTTCACTTTTCTTTTTCATAAAATACACCCAAACTTTTCTGCTGTAGTCATCAATAAAAGTGACAAAATAATGACAGCCTCCAATAGATACAGCTTTAGTAGTCCACACATCAGAGTGGATTAATTCCAATGGCTACTTACTCTCGTTAACATGCCTAGGAAATGGTTTCCTTGCCTGTTTTCCAAATTGACAAGCTTCACATACCTTATGCATTTCTGCAACCTTGAATTTAGGCAATCCTACAACAATATTTTGGGCCTGCATTGATTTAAGTCGCTGTACATTAACATGACCAATGCGTTTATGCCAGATATTAATATCTACAACTACACTGGTCCCATGTGCAAACATTGCTGCACTCAATTCAGGCATGTCTGCATCCAATGTAAACATCCTGCCCTTCTTCTTTCCTTTTGCTATCAAGCGACCATTATTTTTCATATCCTCAACAAAGCATCCATGAGGATTAAATCTGACCTGCAAGCCCTACTCAACCATTTGACCAACAGAAACCAGGTTCTTGGTGATGTTCGGGACATGAAATACATCAGACAGATATTTCTTTTTCCCATCCTGCATAGACAAAGGAATTTTACTGATTTGCACAATAGGATGTGTAGTATCATCACCAGTCTCCACAAATCTTGGTCTTTCCATTTTCCTTGCATCCTGCATCCATTCTGCATGACCTGTCATGTGGTTTGACGCACCTGAGTCAACATACCACACATCATTGTTTTCTTCTGCACTTGTCACAGAATTGGTCATGTGCTGCACCATAAACAAATGCTCATTTCTGTCATCACCCTGTCTACTAGAAGATGCATAATTCCCTTGCTGCAATTTTCCATCCATGATGTCATTCTGCTTTTTGCAGCAGTCTTTAGCCATATTACCCATTTTACCATTCATGATGTCTTTGGTTTCCCCTGCCTCTAGAGTTACCACGTCCTCCTCCATAGGACTGGTTTTCTTGAGTTCGCTACATATTCTGATTTCTACCATAGCCTCCAGATCAGCCTCCTCTACCTTTGCCTCTACCTCTTCCAGCATTTGAGTAGAAGACAGTTTCTTTTGAAGTTCCTCCTGAAGAAGATGCACCACCATTTCTTTGCTCTTCAGAAATTAGAAGAGCAAACAACTCCTCAAAATCAGGAAATTTTTCATGGGCAGCAATGGATGTCTGGAACTGTGCATAATCCTTTCCTAGACCATTCAAGGTCACAGAAACCAAATCATCATCTTCCACTGGTGACCCAATGGAAGCAAGTGCATCTGCAATTTTCTTCACCTTCATGTGGTAGTCATTGATGCTCATATTTTCTCTCTGCACATTGTGTAACTCCTGCTTGAGCTGCATTTCCCTGGCTTGCGTATTTGTGCTGTACATTTTTGCCAAAGTATCCCATGCCTCCTTTGGCGTACTTGCATCCTGAATATGCACAATCATAGAATCTGAAATACTGATAGACAGCCAATACATAACTTTTCTGGCTCTCTCATGCCATCCTTTAAATGCCTGCATTTCCTATTGATTGGGAACATTAGGAAGAACTGGTTCTTCTTCATTTCCTGTAATGAACTCCCAATAGCCTTTTCCCATAAGGAAATTCATCATTCTAAACTTCCATGCTTGGAAGTTGTTCTTGTCAAGCTTTTCAGTGACAATTTGTGAAAGAGAACGCCATTACAGAACACTGCAAAAATTCTGTCACTGCAAAAAACACAGCTTCTGCCTCAAACAGGCAAATTTGAAAAACTGACGAAAGTGGTATTTGACCACACAGTCACTTCCTAGTGACGATTTTGCATGAACAAACAATAAGGATGATTTTGTAACTCCCAATATCTCTGCACACAGGATACGATGCAATTTCTACGGCAACTTTTCACCAACCTGCAGAGCAGTGGTCGCACAGCAAAAACAAGGCCTTTTTTTGAGTGCTTGCGAAGAACTTCCGCCTTCAAAACAGGCCTCGAAATGGCCTCGAATCAAAAAAATAAAGTCACCGAGGGCCACACCGCAAAGGGCGTCTCAATCTGAAAAAGTGCACTCTTGCACTTCCGGCTGTGCTACCTGCAGAGATTTTCTCCCAAACTTGAAAAAGGAAAGCAACACTGGTTCTCTTACCAGGACACCGAGAACTTGGTTTGCATTCTTGAGCTCCTTACCACGAACCAAGCTCTAATACCATGTGAAGATAGTGGGAGAGAGGGAAGGAGTCTCACTTGCGGCTTTCTCACATACACAATGGGGGAATACACACAAAGGTGGAGGCTGAAAATAGTTTTCCTCTTCTTAGTTGTGAAAGCCAAAAAGAACTCTAGTACAAAGAAATAGGAGAACCCTATATGTGGGTCTCAAACCAAACTCAGCTAACTAAGGTGGCATACTAACTGAGCCACAAACTAGAGTACATAAGGATAGCTATCATCCAGCTATTATACATGGGCGGTGTACCAACCGCATCTGCAGCTAATAAGTCGGTGACATAAATGCACAACGGTCACCCTGGCATATCACGAGTGGAGCTCGATATCTCAACATTGAGTGTCCTCAAATTAATGATGCTCCCTCGATGGTTTGTGATGTTAAAGATAAAGGCATAGAGTTGCCCAATCCGGTTGAGATGTCGGTCAAACCCCCTAACCACAAAGGGCGATGCTTCCTGATCAATCTTTGTAGCCTACTAAAAATGAACAAGAGGAACTCCTGGATGCCAATCATAAGAAGAGGATGTTTGAGGACAAGAAGCAGGAAGAAAAGCAACAAGGGGATCAGAACCAATTTTTGAATGTGGCTGCTGCTCACAATGTCACCAAGAGGATCAAGGATGTGGCTAGGAGCATAGGGGTGGCAAGAGAGAGCATATTTATTTTTCGCCCTGCAAAGGATCTTAGGGTAGTGTGGATTTTAGTGGGTTGGGTTAGTTAAAGTTTGGGTTTGTGAGTTCTTGGTCAAGTTGACGAGGTCAACCGAACTACTCAGGTTAGGCTAGAGTTAGTTGTGTGGTTAGTGCTAGTTTTAGGGTTGGGGGTTAATGGTGGGAACATCAAGGTTAGTGTAGGGTTAATGGGACGGTCAGGGTTTAGGTTTATATTTAAGGTGTTTAGGGTTTGTGAGTTGCATTAGTGGGTGTCTGTGTAGATGTTGTGAGCCTCCACCTTGTGTGCAGAGTGGTCACCTTGTCTGAAGAGCATCTATCTTCACTGTGGAGGTTCTACCTTGTCTGTAGAGTGCTGCAAACGTATAGCGTGAGGCGCTAGCAAAGCGGAGCATTTTTGCAATGGTGTGAGTGAGTCTTTCGAGTCCGACGGAACCAGACATGCAATATCTCCAGATTTTGATGGGAAGTGGTTGCAAAATGGAGATGTCTAATGCTTTCAAACTCCCATCATAATCCGAATGCCTTGGGTTGACAGAAGATTATGATTGTGTGTTACGGTTAGTTTAGGGTTAGTGGGATACCTAGGGTTGAGTTTGCTATTCTGAAACCAGATCATTGTGATCAAGGGCTAACAATGTGTTGGCATTAGAGGTGAAAATCGTGTGTTTGTGTGTCGCTTATCTAGTGAGATCATTGTTTTACTGTCTAGAGCTGAGTTTGTTCTCATAAAACCAGTTGGCTCTGATGGAGCTATGGCAGTGTGTTGGGTGAATGTATTGTGACTGTTTCACTTGATGCACCCTTCACCAACGTAGAGTTCAGGACTGCTCTCTGTGCCCTTCACAAGGGCAAGTGTCCTGGTTCCAGATGGACTTACCCCCTTATTTTTTATTACTTTTTGGGATCAGATTGGGGATCATGTTACCTCAGCCCTACAAGGTGTATGGGACTTGGGTGAGATGTGAGACTCACTTACGAATGGCCTCATTCAATTGATTCCAAAAGGGGGTTGCAGGAATTTAGTGTCTCAGTGGAGACCGATTACCTTACTGGGTACCTTGTACAAAATCCTAGCTAAAGCTATCAGCCTTCGTCTGCAGCCCTTTCTACCAGATCTCATCCATGACATGTAGATGGGTTTTGTGCATGGCAGGAGCATCTTTTATAACATCTTCTCATTTTGGGAGGCTTCAGATTGGGCCATGCATAATGGCCACAAGCTGGCCATTCTCCTCTTGGACTTTGAGAAAGCTTATGACAGGGTAGATTGGGGCTTTCTGGAGGGAATACTTACTCATTTTGGCTTCTCAGGTGCATGGATCAAAGGGGTGTCAACCCTCTACAGATCAGCCCACAGCCAGGTTCTTATCGGTGGAGTCACGGGAGACAGGTTTGAGATTACTAGATCAATCCATCAGGGATGCCCCCCTTTTTATTCGTTTTTGTGGCTGAGGCTATGAGCTATTACATTAGAGCTCAAGCTGGAATTGTAGGGCTCAAGCTTCCTTTGAGGTAGGAGGATGAGCTCTTAGACAGTGAGTTGGCAGATGGCACGGTTGTTTTTTGGGATGCCACTCCATGGACACTGAATTCATTCAGGACAGCATTGGATTTGTTTTGCATTGCGGTAGGTGCACACATTAATTGGAACAAATCCAATGGCTTTTGGATCAGTGATGAGGACACTCCAATTTGGTGGATTGACATAGGGTTCACTTGGATTCAGAGGGGAGTTATACAATACCTTTCTATATGACCTGGGGTTTAGTGGCTTGGTTATCTCTTACTAGCCCACAGATGTTTTTCAAGGGACATGATCCAGATCTAGCTTTCATTGTACGGTGACAATCTTGTTCCCTACAAGATGTTCCCCTCACTCTTTCAAAGCTGCTCATGCCTCAATAAACACGTCTTGGGAGATTTTGGCTAGCATTGTAGCGGCATATTTGGAGAGCTAGGTGTACAGAGGCGATGGAGGGTATCCAGGTTCACCCTTCCCAAACTATGACCAGTATTTGGACTGACACAGTACACACTTCGATGGCCATTTGGGCGAGCATGCAGGGATCGTTCATAGTAGCCACTGCCAAGAGAATTACTTTTTTCAGAGTTTGGAGGGGATCTCCTTTCTTCTCTAAGTTTCCTTCAGGGTTGAGATAGCATTTTTAGCCTCTGCCTTGGTTCTTTATTAGCTCACTTTGAGCTATTTTTTCCTCATGCATTGCATGATGTACTCCCGCATTTGAGCTTGCTCTCGAGGTTTTCATTCATACTTAATGAAGTAATTTTCTTGAAAAAAAGAGAGCAAATTATTGAAGTACAAGTGTTGTATTTAAATTAATTACTTTTGTAATTCCAATCTATTTTTTTTGTCATTATTATAGGAGAAGTCTAGCATGAATATATTTGAACACTGTTATATGTAATTTAATGTTTAAACTTCAATGAAACTTGCAGCCAAAATATGTAAACATGATTATATTAATTAGTTTTGCAATGCCAAAATAGTTTATTTTTTGATTTTTTAAATCAAGTTGTGTTAAATGTTTTTTTAAAATTTTATTACAATAAAATTTATGGTTTCATTTTTTAAATTGGTGATTTTTTTAAATATTTGCAGCAAGTAAGCAATATTGCACATGTTTGTACCCTCTATTTTCACCTCAGCTGTTGCTCGACATACTAAATGTAAATTACTACCTTACATAGTATTAGTCTTAATAACAAGATGTGTGAAATTATCAATTAAAAAATCATAACAAATTCAAGAATTCTCAATTCCGTATAGAATTATATACCCGTAGGTATATCAATAATTATATATATATTTTCACTTTTTAAGAAAGAATCATAGCTACCTTGCAGTACAGGTTTTTTTCATTGAGACAAGAAGTACTATTTGCTAATTAGACTTAAGCTTGATTAGTTTATATGTAACTAAGTATATATTAATTTTTATTTTTAGAAAAAAAATTTCACTCCAATAAAGGCTTTTTTAAACATTGTACTCCAATAGAAAGCTACTCACTCCTATTTTTTGTAAAACAGTTCACTATAGCTACAAATTAATTCTAAAGTTCGATTTATATTTAGTTGTAGAACTTTTTGTAGTGGTTTTTTTTATCCTAAAATAAACTATAAACTAGTACAGACTATGTACTTCTCTAGTGTAGAAAGAATTGAGTAGAAAACACTTCTATTGTAATTTTGGCTTGATTAAAATGATTTTAACATGACATGCAGGAGTTGTATAGAACCTCATTGATACTAATGAATCTTCAAAATCGAAGTTGACTATAGTTATAAAGAAGAAGCTAAAGCATGAAAAAAGAGGAGAGAAGAATGTAATAAAGCCGTGGTACTATGAAAATGTTAGAGCTTTAGGGTTTTTCGAATTTATAAGCACACACATGCATATATATATTCAAGACTAGTCTATACATAGATAAGGCTCTTTCTTTACGTAGTTGTTAAGAAAAATATGGTATGAATGTATCTCTGATAATTTGTATAACTAAATGCTTCTATTTTGTGTCGAACTATTTGTAAAAAATGAAATTTTCAAATGAGGTTTAATCAGATATTGTGAATTTATACTATACAAAGTATATTTTTTAGATTCAAGTAGGCACTACACTAAGGACGATGCAATAGTCCCCGTTGAGTCGGATGGGGAATCATCAAATTTTGTTGTGGTGACCGTCGATAAGAGCTCTGTGAAAAGAATGTACAATAAGGTAGATTGTAGAGAAGATAAGCGAGCCAAGTTAGAATCTCCACAAGAGGAAAGACCTTACCACACTTTAACTATAGAGTGTTCAGATGATTTGAGCATCGAAAGTGAGTATTCACCTAATGAGAGGGCTTTACTCATTCATGAAGGGGACTTGTCTGTTAATAATGGAATATTCAAAGGTAGATTATTGGATAAGTATGGCACCTGGGCCTTACAAAACTTCAATAATAACAAAAAGCCTGCAGCACACAATTAAAAGTTGCATACAAGACAATAGTACTACATATGATAGATTACGAAAAATGGGGAACACATTTTTACACACACAACAAATGAATGCACAGTTGGTATCTTTTATAAGTCTATCTTTACCCTTACATAGAACAACAAAAAGCTTCTACTTTATAAATACAAACAAAGAAGAAAATAGAGCACTCATCCTCAATTAAAAAAGACAACTACAACACCTCCCCAATGAGTCCACCAATATCACATGTACTATCATCAATAAATACACAAAAAGAAAAACATGGATGATAGTTGCCTCGCAACATTTGCAGAGAAGAATATATCTACGACAATGGCAACATTAAGAAAAGGCGCAAACCAAGAATTATAAGATTCGTAAAGTTCAATATTGTCAAGGACCCGAAAAATTACTATCGAGAATAAGTACTGTTATACTATCCTTTTAAAGACAATGAAAACCATGAACTATTAATACATGGTTCCTGGCAACAAGCCTTCAATGCTGGCCATGACATTAAACTACAAAATAAGGCTTTATACACACAAGAAGTTAATGATGGTCAAAAAGCAGGGAAAAACAACATCCCACAAATAAATAACTATGACACTGACAATATTAACAACAATGACTCCGAACAAAATAACTTTCCTACATATGACATTGCATCTGACATGCGAAGTACAGATAAAAAAAAGAAAACCAATAATAAAAAACAAATCCTAATGCACAACGATGAGCATTTCAAAATGACTCGCTCCTTAAATAGCGAACAAAGACAACTATTCGATGATATGATGATACGAAAAAGGATTCATCTAACAAAAATAATACATTTATTTCTCATTGGTGGAGCAAGCACAGGAAATACATACCCTCTTTTACTTATAGTCCAAGGTTTACTCTGGTTTTATAATTGAACCATTTCAAATGTAGATTATGAGCTACTACTTGTATTAATGCTAGCTTACACAGGAAAAGCAACCTACAACATAAATGGCCTCACTATACACTACACATTACATTTACCATTAAAAACAAAAAACTTAACCTCCCTCTCAAGGGAAAAGCTTGACATACTAATTCGTCTTTATGAACAATTACAACTTATTGTCTTTGACAAAATTTCATTAGTAGGAAGACACACTTTGGACTTTGCAGACCTTCATATGAGAACATTCAAAAGAAACCATTCAGAATACTTTGGAAATGTCGATGTCATCTGCTATGGAGATTTATATCAAGCCATTGAGATAGCTGGGTATTCAAATCAGAAGAAGACTCATTACAAATAATGGCAAACACATACTGGCTCACAAAGCCACAATGTTATGAGCGCTAGCACAATACTGAGTTCATACAGACAACTCTTTCAGAAAATGTACACATACAAATGAACAAATACAATACATAATCTGATGTTGCCTTCATGAGCCACCTAGAGACCATACTTTCCCCCACCTTTACTATACCAATCTTGAAACAAATAAACATAACGACAAAGTATTCCATCAAGTAATAGGTAAAGAATACAATATCAAAGCAATCGATACATTCAATAATGATAGCCACATCTCATCTATAATTTTTGAAAACCCTAAGCAATAGATGGACTAAGAACGACTATACAAATCAAAGAAGGAATGCTAGTTAAATTATGTGCAGGAAACATTAACCAACAAGATGGATTAGTTAATGACGTAGATGGAGTTTTTATGAACATTTCTACCTACAACAATAATGACATCATATGGACTTAAACAAGTATTCTTACTCAACAAAAATTCTCGATTCAAGTAGCTACTGCTTGAACAATACACAGAGCACAAGGACTAACAATGGATAACTAGCTTTCTCACTAGCAGAAATCCGTATGCAAGGCCGCCTTGCATACACAATACTTTCACACGTAAAAAACATAGACAACCTTTACTTACTTCAGCCACTCCAACAATAACATCTCCTCGTAGACAAAGATGTTCACTAAGAAATGAAAAGGCTAACAACTCAATCAAAATGGGAAACATTAGACAAAAAAATCCACCAACACACACATACAACTATACTAATACAATCTTTAAACACTAGGTCATTACATAAATATAAAGACAATATACAAGCCACAGAGTCACTTACCAATTTCGACATTATATGTTTACAAGAAACAAGAACCGAACACTATCCACCATATCTAACATCTGACTTCCAATATATAAAAAACCATAATAGTTGTATCCTAATCCGAAACAACGGTCATTAAAAATTTAGAAAAAATTTCACTACGCGAAATTGAAATCACAACAACTAAAATCAAAACAAAACACGAAACATACAAAATTATAAACATATGTAGACCACCATTCGAAAACACAAAAACATTCTAACAACTGCTTCCCAAAAAATTATGGACAACTACTACCACACAAATTTTTTTTCTCAAAGGAGACTTTAACATTGACATGCTTCAACAAACAAAAAAATCATAAACACTACAAACCACTTTCGGCTACAACCTTCAATCCCATCATATCACAACAATATATGGGTGACAATTAGATCATATTTGGACTAACATACTTGAATAAAAAAACGACTGTGGATCTGCGTATGCATATGGTCAGACCATTCTATGGTCTACATACTTGTTGATAACTAACTATCTCAAATAACCTTTAGACAAAAAATAAATAAAACCTCAAAACCACCCATTAATTCGAGAAAAAAAAGTGTGAAAAAATAGGGAAAAAAATTTCATCTAGACACCATAATCCATATAACTTCTGTTGACCTTAAACCAACTCCACCTTTGGGGGGGGGGAAAAAAACAAAATCAAAACCCAACCATTAATTCCAAACCTGAAACAAACAAAACCATATACCTTCCGCTAACCATACAACTTCTACTAACCTTGTACCAACTCCACCCTTCTCAAAGCAAGGCCTCAGTGGACCCTCCACCTTGTTTTAAACGATGTGCATAAATCAACAGGCGAGTGACCGGCGGTTGAGAGGAAAGTGCAAGGGAAGAGTTTTGGTTCTTTCTTGGAACATTCAGGGATGTTACAAGAAGACAAAGCATAGGGGTTTATTGGGGGTAATCAGGAGGAAAAACCATAGGTAGTCCTACTTCGAGAGGTGAAATGTGGAGAGAAGGATGATTTTTGGTGTTCATGTAGCAAGTTGGATTATGATGTGTTTGTGAATTGCCCGAATAGAGGATGGGATGGGAATGATGTTTTCATCCGTAAGTCCCTTAAGGCAAAGGAAGAATTCAGAGATGAGGATGGTTGTATGGTGGCTACTACTACTTCTATTGATAGTTATCCCATCCATTTTACATGTGTTTATGCTCTAAATTCCCAAGTGGATGATTGAATTCTAATTTGGAAGGGGAGCATTGGGGCTGATCGAAGGGGATTGGAACTTCATAGAGGGGTTAGAGGAGTTGATGTTGAGTAAAGGGCTTGTTGACTGCATCGAGTTTGACCAGCAAGGTTTAGATAGTTTCACTTAATCAAACCACAGGTTAGGAGCTGACTTTCGGTCTGGGAGGCTTGATTGCTTCTATGCCTCAAATGAAGGGTGGTGGATGCATGCACCGATGAAGGGTGAATACTTGACCTAGACTAGTATCTCTAACCACATTTTGATAGCATGGAGCTTCTGTGTGCCTTGGTCTAAGTCCAAGTTGGTGGATGTGCCCTTCTCCTTTAACAAAATGCACTTGTTGTCAAAAAAATTTGCAGGTTGACTAGAAACGAATGGCAAAACAAAGGGGGAGGGAAGTAGGACCCCTACACTAGATGGAATGCTATAATTAGAAGATTACACAGTAAAGCCAGAGAGTGGGATCTTGAATTCATGCATGTCAGATGAGAGGCGGCAAGAGATGTGGAACATGCTAGGAAATCCCTTCGTTGCTCTAGCCATCTCCCCAGAGGATGCTTATGCAACCACACTACTAGTAGAAACAGAGATAGCCATCTAGGTTGATGAGATGAAGAAGGTGAGAATACTAGAATATGTAGTTGGCAGCTTTGGTTGATAGTTCATGATTCCAAAGCAAATTATTATTTCAAGCAATTAAGAGGAAGAAGGAGAGAGAATCTATTGATTGGGTTATGGATTCCTAGGGCCACCTAATCTCACAGAGTTTTGGAACATTGTAGACACCTTCTTAAAGGAGTTAAGGGCCTTATGACATGGAAGGGAAATACATAAGAAATAGCTATTTCTATTATGCTGTGCAAATGCATCATGGGAAATAAAAGGGAAATAGTGTGGGACCATGGGAAATAGCACTCCATGCTCTAGACCTCAAGGTGCTATTTCCCACACTCTTGAGAACCATTGATGTGACATTTCCTTTATAGCATGTCTCATTTTCCCTTGGATCATTTTGTCATGCATCATAGGAAAAGCATCCAAATTAAGCTCTTCTAAGGAAAAATCATACAAAATAACCATCATTATTTCCCTCCTTTCCCCCTCCATGACATAATCCCCTAAGTCAGTTAAGAGAAGACAATCCTAGATATGGAGTGGTGAGGAATATTAATGCTCTCCTTGAAGGCATTCTCCTGCTACGAGGTCATGAATACACAGAGGCTTGCTAAGAGGACATTCTCATAGGACACCTTACAAAAAATGCCAAAAATGGTTAATGCCACATACGTTCCTGCCCATTGCTCCATTGGATGCGGTGCCAAAAGCAAGCATTGCAAAGCTCCAATTGAGACAAAAAAGTGAGGTTTCTCTCTAGGCATTTTGGCTCTAGGTCTCAGTCTACGAATGGAATGAATGCTTTACTTTACCTTGCCAGATGTTGTCAGACTTCTGAGCATCTATGTTGGCAATGAAAGAGTTCCCATGAGCAGTAGTGATTCTGTTGGCATGGCATTGAGCTTTGGCATTCATGTTGGCATGGCATCAAGTGAGAATTCCCTCTAAGTAGGCCGTTCATGGCCAAAGAGCTAGGTGAAGCACTAAATGCCGTGGCCAATGATAAGGCTCCAGGCCTAGATGGCCTCACAGCCAAAAATTTTAGAGAATTTGGGGATGTCATGGCTCTGGACTACACAATCTGCTCCTAGATTCTCTCAATCATCCTATGTGGCATCTACCACCACCTAACAGTGCTTATGGGCACCTAACTATGCCTCTAGCACACACACACACACATAGAAACCAAGGTGTGCCTGGGGCATACACCTTGAGATATCCCATCATAACCCCCCTCAAGGGAATGCCTCAGGCTATGTCAAGGATACATCTAGTCTCATAGTTTCTCATGCCATCTCATGGTGGTCAAGGATAAATCTATGGCTAGGTTATCATGCTAGCAAGGGGTTCCCAAGGGTGTGAAGTAAACAAAAGGGATACAAAAGACCTTCCAATGGTTATCTCCCCTGCATGTACATGCACACAATGTCTGCAGGAGGTACCATGGAGCAAAACACATACACATGGCCTACATCATATGGTAACCAGAGGTGTTTACAAAACACAATAGTTTATTTCATTCATTTTGGAGGACTATCCAGGCTGAGTACCTTGACTCAACATAAAAAAGGGAGATCTGGAGCATATATGGAGATGATTCAAAAAGCATAATCTTCATAGGATGCCTCATCTTGTGGAGGCACATCAACTGAAAGTAGATTGGCAGTTTCTGACTTTGTAGTTGCTTCCTTTTTGGCTCTACAAAACTTTTCATGGTGATTGTTTTTGTCATAGTTTTTGCATGGATTGATCTTGAAGCAATCTTTTGAGAGGTGATTAGTCTTCCCACAATGTTTGCAAGGTGAAAACTTGCCCTTCTGGATTTTTATGGCATAGGCTGTGTCATTGCCTCTCCGGAGTTCCATGTGCCTTTCTTCTTCTTGAAGAGCAGAAATAAGACCTTCAAGATTAGGATTAGGAAGATTTTTCAAAGTGGTAACAACATGATCATAATCTTCAGGCATACTCTTGAGCAACACTGCCATTGCATCATCTGTAGTGATTGGAGAGTTGAAAGAAGCAAGTTGAGTCATGATACTCCACATATGATTGACTTGGGCAGCCAAAGGAGTGCCACTAACCATCTTCAATTCAAAGAAAGCAATCTTAAGTGATAATTTTGAGATGTGAGAGCTAGCACCAAAAATAATGTTAAGCTTCTGCCAAGCTTCTGAAAGAGACTCTAAGTCAGAGATGTGATGAATATAGTCATCTCCTAAGGCAAGAGCAATGATGCCATAGGCTTTCTCCTCTCTAGTAGGATCTCTTGCCGAGCGTGTCAGAGCTGAGGATTCTCTAGCATTGGAGGCTGTTGAAGAAGAAGTTGAAGCCGGTTTGACAAGCCCCCAGAGGTTTTCCCTCATCAATGCAAACTTAACCTTCATCTACCATGTGTGAAAGCCTTTACCATTGAACTTATCCATATTCAATATGGTAGCCATGAGAGGGAAAATCTCTGTTAAACTGATCTGATACAGTCAAGCAATAATAAATGCAGCTTTGACAGTCAAATCTTTGAAGAAATGCTGACCTTTGACCATAATTTTTTTAATGCATATGCTTGTAAAATTGTCAAACTGCAGGAAGGTGCTCCAAAAATGCAACTCAAATGTGATCTAGATCACATCCAATGATCAAAAATTCTAAAGAAAAAAGATAACCGATATAATTTCAAAACTTTCTATCATGAAACCTCTGGAGATAGTTGCAAGCAGAAAGAGAATCACAGTGATTCCCAAATTGAGCAATTCGAGGCTAGAGGCCAAAATTGGAGCAATAGAGTGAAGCACTCAAGGGGATTTCTAGAGCAAAAGAAAGCTCTCATTAAGGAGAAGATCTAGCACAGAGGTTGGGTGAAATGGTGTGCTGTTTTGCCCGGGGGAGTTGCTGCAGTCTGAGTCTGTGTTTTGACGTTTTCTCCTTCGTTACTAAACCAAATGGGCTGCAAAGTGACTCAAAATGTTTGTCTTAAGGTCACCCATCTACTTCTAATAGGGCTCGAGCAATGGTGCATTACGCAGGGAGTATTCTATAATAGAAAGATGGTGATAAAATGCGCTATTTGGGGAATGGCGACCAGCAGCGACGTCCTTTCTTCAATTCCTTATAGGTGAGAGTTCACCTATTCGAGGGGTATCTCCATCCAGAAGGGCTTGGAGAATGGTAGAGAAAGGAGGGAGAACAAGCTCTAGCAAGATTTGGGAAGAAAGGGAAGAAATGGTGAAGATGAAGAAGAAGAAGATGGAGAAGAAGAAGATGATGTGGCACAAATGGGCTCAAGGAGGATCAAAGGGCTATGATACCATGTTAGGGAACTAAAGGGAAAGCATGAAGTGAACACAAAATGAGAATGCTTACTTATAGAATGAAGAAAGGTGAGGTCCTTATGTAGGCACCTCTTACATGATCACTGACATCACTGATGACCTCTAAGCTCCACAATCATTCCTCAATCTGCTTCTAGATTCTCTCAATCATCCTATGTGGCATCTACCACCACCTAACAGTGCTTATGGGCACATAACTATGCCTCTAGCACACACACACATAGAAACCAAGGTGTGCCTGGGGCATACAACTTGAGATATCCCATCATAGAGTGCGTGAAGTGTGTATGTTAGTAGTTGATTCAAAGCAATGGGGGTTCATCAAAGGAAGATAGTTTTTTTTAATAATACTCTCAATGTTTCTATGGCGCTGGACTATGCTTGGAAATCCGGCCAAAAAGTCTTGCTTTTCAGCTTTGACCTAGATAAGGCATAGAACAGACAAAGTCAAGTGGGATTTTCTACTTGCAATCTTGAGCAGACTAGGATTTGCCAAAGGGTTTGGAAAGATGGCCATGAATCTATTCGAGAATGTGTCTACAGTTCTCTTTCTAAATGGTAGTGCAGTTAGGTGCTTTGACCTCAAGCAGTCAATTCGCCAAGGTTGCCCCTCAACACCTCTCCTCTTCATGATTGGTATGGTGTATCTAATCCACAGAATTAAGAGAGCAGTGGATGGGGGTTTGATCTAAGGAATTTGACTTTCCTCAAGTAAATAGTTTAGTACCCAGCTCCCCCCCATGCCTGGCTGGAAGATAAGCAATTGTAATAATTCCAAAAGGGTGACATTGTAAGGTACCTTGGTGTCCCAATAGGCCTAGGGCTAACTCTGCAAGACAAAGATTTAATTGGTTTTGGATAAGATTAAAGCCAAACTCAGGTTATGGCATGGATAGGATGGAATGCAAGAACTTGGTCATCCAATGCATACTATCATCAACAACAAATTATGTCACCTCAGTCTGGCACTTCTCGAAATGCTAGTGGATGGAGGTGAAAATACTTTTCAGTGCTTTTATTTCAGTGGAAGAAGGAGAGAAAAGGCTGATGCACTATGTGCTTTGAGAGCCTTTGAAACTCCCTAAGTTTTAAGGGGACCTAGAACTCCCCTATATCCGAAGTTGGAAGTTATTTGGTAAGTGAATGCCATGGCTCTTTTACAGTCACTCCCCTTGTGTGGAAATCACCATATACTTCATTGACACTAGGAAATCCAAAGCGACAGGGACCTAGAAAGGTTTACAGTGGTATGATAGAATGTACTTAGGATTACCAGTGAAGGTAGTGGGGCCACAGACCTTATTTTAGGAATGGTTATGGAATGGAAGAAGTGTTTTGGCTATATGGTTTGAAAAGGTCAAGCGGGGCTATGAGGCAATGCTAGCCTAGTAGAGTTGATATGGTGGAGCATTGCATTCAAGGAAGAGCCATTTGTTGTCCATGACTTGTTTCCCAGAGCTCAGAGTCTATTTAAGAAGAGTGTTAGGATGTGGGAAGACCTGTGGGATTCGGCCAAAGCTGACTAGTGTCCATTGGAGCAACTCTGCATGAACTTTCCCTTAACTAGGGGGAGAAAGATTTGCTATGTCGGCGCTGGCCCACCAACTACATCAAGGACAAAGATGGTTGCTTTCAATCAGTGGACATTAGGTCAGACTAGACTTAGTCAAATTTTTGCAAAATCAATCTATAGGAACCTTAGTCGAGTAGGCTCATTGGTCGGTGACCTTGATAGAAAATGGCAGTGGAGAAGAGGTCTAGTATGGTGGTAGAAAAGATTCAAGGAGACTTGGAAGTCATGTTCGGCCAAGAGGGTGAGTTTCATTCTATGGAAGATCCTAAACCAGTGTTTGTCGGTCAGAGGATAGTTGGCAAAACATATTCCAATCTCATCGATCTACCCATTGTGTGGGAAGGCTGGCGAGGCCGCCTTGAAACATCTCTTTTGGTCCTGTCTAGTCACATGGGAAATTTGGAGGAAGGTGGAATGCACCATTAGGAAGTCAGCCCTGATTGGCTAAATTTTGTGTTAATGCCTATTGGAGGCTAGTTCTATTAGGGGAGGTGACTTGTCTCCCCTCAACCCTAGCCTCGTGCTGGTCCTATGTTTGTATCATCGTTTTCATGTTGATTTGGGAACTAAGGAATCACCTTGTCTTCAAGGTGCAAGTCAGGATGGGCTTCAAAGAGTCAGTCTTGGTAGCTATGGTCAAAGCTCACGTAAGGGATTTTGGGTGGATGCTAGGGGGAAAGGACCCAGTGAGACTAGTCATGGTGTGCTAACTTTTGGCTTCTACATGTAGATTGTTAAGTATCTTTCTACTCTATTAGCATAGGCCATGAGTGCGCCCCTATATGATGGTCGATTTTCTTTTTTAGTGGGCCTGACTAACTCCTTCAATATAAAATATCATTAAAAAAAACAACATGTCCTTCTTTTGCAAGTTGATTTGAAAAAGCTTTTGATTCTATCCATTGGGATTTCATCTCAAATACAAGATGGGTTTTGGAAACAAAATGCAAAATATAATTTGTTGGCTATATAGGGATAGCTCAACTTCCTACATGCTAGGTCATGAACTCATCCTTGACTAGAATCTAGACATCAAGGATGCCCTCCAAGTGCTTTGTTGGATGCTATTGCCACTCATCCTATGCTAAAGTGCTTGGATCACCTCACTACCTAGAATGATTGATATGGGATACATTTATATGATCATAGCCAATTTGTGGCATAGGCTTATGTAGATTTGCCACTCCGAGTATTTTGTGGCTTGGAAATATATTACCTTATACACAATTATTCAAACGTTTGGGTTATCCAATGGGCTAGAATATTTCATTTATAGAAGAGAATGCTTTTGGTGATGGCTACTTTATCTTAGAAACTTGATCACTAGAAACTCTCTACATAGCCATTACATGTTAGACTTTGTTATCGTGGCTTATATTCAGTTCCATTTACCTTTAGTATTGTTCTCTAATAAGGAATTGAAAGCTTACTTTTGTCAATAGCAATGGAATTGCTTTGAAAATTCAAATGTAATAAGAAGGCAGTCAGGCTTCTCCAACGTGAATCTTTGTACACCAAAATGTAGGGAGGTTTGAATATCTTAAACTTACATATACGTAAACTTGCTAGAAAAGGTATGATGTTGGTTGAATTTTTATGGGGTTCATAGCCTTGGTGTGTCATGCATGGAGGCAGGTGTATGATCGTGGTCCTTTATGTGGACGACCTTGTCATAACAGGGAACCCTGAAGAGAGGATCTCACAGACGAAGCATTTGCTAGGAAGAAAGTTTGAAATGACAGACCTCAGACTGTCTGATGCATTTCTATTTGGGGATTGAAGTTTGGCAGGAGCTGAAACAGATCTTCATTTCACAATTGAAGTATGCTGGAGAGATTCTGAAGGCATTTGGCATGGCTGAGTGCAAGATAGTTGGTACCCCTATGGAGGTTGACACGAAGCTCTCAAACGAGGATTCATCACCATTGGTGGATGAAGCGAAGTACAGAAGGCTTGTGGGCAACTTGATTTACCTGTGCAACACACGGCCGGACATCAGTTTTGTGACTGGTGTACTAAACAGGTTTTCCAATAAGCCCCGAGAGAACCATTGGAGGGCAGGGATGTGGGTGCTGAAATACATAAAAGGCACACTTGATTATGGCATCACCTATACCAAGGGCAACATCTTGACCGGATTCCCATAAACAACCCATTACACATGTACTTAAGCCTTGTTAGTGGAAACTATGAGCGGATTTGAAGTGGAAAAGAGTGAAGAAAGAGAGTGATTTTACAGTAGAAAAGCTTACTTTTCAATTTCTACTCATAAAGCCATTTTCATGCATTCAAGCTTGTTTTTTATTGTTTTTTGATGTTTGTTTATACAAGAAGGTAGCTGGAATGATTGCTAAGTTGATTGTAGTGTCAAATCCAACTAAAAACACTTGAAATGAAGTTTGGAGTGGAATTTCAAAGTGGTTTTGGGTGCTTGACAGTCCAACTTATAGAAACCACTCGTTTGTGTGCATAAAGTTATTGTATTGTGACTTTTTTTGTTTGTGGTAGGTAGTTTAGGTCCTTAACAACTCCCCTATGCACACAAACTTGGAACAAAAATTGAAGAACCACTAGGAAGCATTAGAAGAGAGCCGGTGACACTGCATGTTCCTGGACATTTCCTATCCCACCGACCTCTCGCCTGAGTCTGTATCTTGCTAACTGACACATGTCAGTCACCTAACCTGCTGCCTTAATTATGATTGTTTACAAGATAGGTGGCATACATTTTATTTTATTTTATATATACCTTTGTAAGACTAGAATACATCCAATCGTTTGGGATTACTAAAAAAGCATAGTGGGTTCGAGATTTACTATAAAAACCAAGCACAGTGGTTGTAAAACAAGCACGGTGGGGATTTCCTATTCAGGATTTTCAAAAATAAGTGCAACGTTTGTAAAACATGCACAGTGGAATACATTTTCCTTAGTTATCCACTACTCCAAGACACCCCATGATGTGCTTATGCATGTCTAAATCCATTTTGAAGATACTCTTGTCCTTCTTTGATCTAGATATAGCTTGCAATAGGAACTTAATTCCTCTTACTAGATGAAAGTACACAAATGTTTCAGACTCTTATGTAACAATTCATAATTATGGCCTCTCAATTTGGATGTTTTTTTGTACTAGACAACTGTAACTACTACATCCCACTTCTCTAGCTTGCTCCACAAAGATCCTTAAATGCCTACTCAACCTTGTGCTTTGTCTTGGTACACTACAACACAAAGTATGAGTCATCTTCCCCATTCTCCCTAGAGTCAATGGCAACTACAAAGTTATCCCCCTCTTCTAGGCAATTAGTGAGGTCATCAAAACACTCCCCAAACTGTGGTGAGTCATCATTTATCTCTCCATTATTTGTTACTCCATCTTCACATACAGGGAAAACTTGAACTATCTCCCATTTCTTCACAGTTGCAATGTCCTCACAGTTATCATGATCCCTTGTGATGCACACAGTGCAAAAACATGAAAGTTTTCTTGTCTTGAGTATGTGGTTGCTTGAAAAGCCCCATATGCTGCTATGAAAACTATGAGTTCATTTAATGGCCTCACAATCATGTCTATTTCTCCTTTGCATGCAATTCACTTTCAGTTCATGGAACACTCTGCGCATGGTATTATTCCCGAGGCTTTGTTTATTGCATGTTCATTGTGCCCCTGTGGAGAGGTTGGTTGTGAGTCATGTTACAGCATCATGGGCATCATTGATCTTTTCTTGAGGCCATGTTAGTTGGTGTTCAAATAGAGCTCACTTATAATAGCACTGCATCCATCATGTTTCCTCTTACCATGGCTAGACCCAAAGAAACTCCAAGTCATGTTTAGACTGGTCAGGGATTTAAACCTTGAGACAAAGTAGAATCCGCGAGCTGATTCAAACTGAGAGAAAGCACCATCTGACCACACCCAATACCTCATGGTTATAGGAAAGTTGGTATGGGGAGCTCCTCCATAACTAGGGAGGTCCCTATAACTGGGGCCCAAGATAAATTACACAAGGAAAGCATAGCTCTCCCCGGGTCTCCCTTAGAGACCCTTTGGGTTCCCTCCTCGGGCAGGAGACTTTCTCTGGTCCAGGAAAGGGGAATAAAGTGCTTGCTGTTTTCATAGCTCCTGGCCACTTTCCTAAACCCCACCAAGGATGATTATATTATATTTTCTTGTACATGGGGATCATCATCTTTTAGCCATTTCCAATGTAATAGAAAAGCATGCTGCACAAATAAGGTGTCGTGTTCCCTATCATCCAAGATGTAGAAATGGTATGTACATTGCACTGACGTGGACTCGTGAGTCAAAACCAGATTGGCATCAGTCTTACAAGAAACAAGCAAATGACTATACATGATATGTACTAGAATTTGTATCTGCTTGTTGTATCAATGAGCACTTTGTATCTCATCTTGTCTTGAAATGAGTAATTTTTGGCAAAATATATGACCGAGACAATAGTGTCATGGGGAAATTTTAAAAGGCACTTCCTGAACTACTTATTTGGCCAGTTGGCTGTGAAATTGTGAAGCACATATTTCGGGATGGATTGAACTAAGTGCTCTACAAGCTCCCTTAGTTGGGTGCTCTTATATGATAGTAGCCATCCCTTTTTCTCTGATCCTTTGATATCAACATGTTCAAATCTCCTCCATTTTAGAGTTGCAAGGTTTTCTTCCCTCATTTCATTTGGATAGACATCATATTGCCCCTTCTTCATATTACAATCTGTGCATGTGCCACGAATGCATTTAATACGGTGCCACTTAGAGTCTCCCTTTGGATAGACTACTGGCTCCCACAGAAACCTTAATAGGCTACAAAACTTGGTCTCTCTTACAACACATGATGAGGATCTAGGTGGCCTCTAAGCTGCACATTCACTTGCGAGACATGGGCATATATCTCCATGGAGAAGTGCTCCAATATGACCAGATCTCAAGTCATTCAAAGCTTGCTAAGCCAGGTTAGAGTCTACATATGTGTTTTACAACAACACACATTCATGTCTTTGAGTTTCTTGATGTACTAGGGCTTACAATGCTCAAAGATCCTTTCCCCAACAATCAAAAGGTTAGGGTTCTAAGCCATAAACATCAGATACAACTCCATCTACTCACCCAATATGCGGGAAATAAAATTTTGTTAAAAGAAAAATAGTATAATCAAGCTAATTAAACTATTCAAGCTACTAGAAAGCAAAACGATTTCACTACTATAAAACAAAACAATTTCAACCATTGGGCTGGTTTAGGACAGACACATAATTGGTGTTTAACCTATTCCAGCTCAGTGTTTCTACCACTGGGCTGGTTTAGGACAATCACACTACTAATTAAACTAATCAAGGTACTAGAAAACAAAACAATTAAACAACTAAACGACAATCACATAAACCATTTGAATTATATATATGTTGTTCCAAGCATCGGGCTAGTTTTGGACGATCACAGTCTAAGCCAAAATGGTGGTTGTCCATTCCAACCACTGGGATGGTTTTGAACTAGCCCAGAAATAAAACTAAACTAATTTAACTACCAGTAAAATAAACTAATTCATCTACTAGGAAACACAACAATTTCAACCATCATGCTAGTCATCAATTATTCGATCATGAAATATATGTCTTTTTATTTTCTATTCAACCCACACTAGTTTTGGACAATCACATAACTCCTATTTGACCTGAACTATCTAGGTGATATATTGCATGATGTTTCAAGCGACCAAGCTAGTTTAGGACAGTCACATGATTCCAACCTAGCCTAGTTTGGAAATGACTGGCATATGAAATGAACCAACCCAAAAATTAAACTTAAATAATTTAACTACTACGAAACACAACAATTTCAACCAACCACTGAGCTAGTCATCAATTATTTCTATTTGTGTAATATATTCAACCCCATTGGTTTAGAGCAATCACATAACTCTTGTTTGGGTGATATTTCCATGATGTTCTAACCACCAGGATAGTTTAGGACAATCACATTAAATCCAAGCTAGCCCAGTTTAGAAATTAACTCTGGCATATGAAGCAAACCAGCCTAGAAGTCAAAATTAACTAGTATTTAACTACTAGGAAACACAACATTTTCAACCTCTATGCTAGTCATCAAGCAAACAATAACACTATATTGTTGTTTCTTTTTGTTGTGAAATATATTGTTATTCCAATCATCAGCTTGGTTTAGGAAAATCACATTGAGTCGAAGCTAACCCAGTTTAGAAATTAAACAATTCAACTATTCCAAAACTCAAGCATAAACAACCATCGGACTGGTGAAATATATTGATGTTCAACCACATTGGATTAGGACAATCACATAATTGGTGTTTGTTGAACTAAACTAAAATGGTGATATATTGCATGATGTTCCAACCACTGGGCTAGTTTAGGACAATCACATTAAGTCCAAGCCAACCCAGTTTAGAAATTAAACAATTAAATTATTCCAAAGCTCATTCACAAACAACCATGGCACTGGTGAAATATATTGTTGTTCAACCACATTGTTTTAGGACAATCACATAGCTGGTGTTTGACCTGAACCAGCACGGCGATATATTACATGTTGTTCCAACCATCGGGCTGGTTTAGGACAATACATTACAAAGCTCGCCCCGTTTAGAAATTAAATTAAACAATTAAACTATTCCAAAACTTGATCACAGATAACCACCAGGATGGTTTAGGCAACCACTCACCAGCATTGAATCAAGCATGTGTATGATGTGCTCGGCCCACTGCTTGTATCCCATCCTCTCTTTGCAGGTGTCCTTCTTAGTTGGAGAAACTCTCATATACTCGTACCAGAACATTGTCACTCGATCAATAACTTTTGCACTTAGGCTGTCTCTCCTTTTCTTGCATTCTATTAAAGCCCAAAGGCTTCTCAGATTGGGATGATTTTGCATTGCTCCTGCTTTGTGTCCAACTGCTAGAGCCATATTGGTTCTTCTGATTGACAACATCTTCGACATTGTGCACCGAAGCTATTTCAACTTTGTTTTAGAGGATACTAGCATAGCCAATGTCACCCTCTTTGGAGCTAACTGATCTAAGCTATGCACCCCTTTCACTTTTTGTAGGCCATTTATCAGGTTAGAGAGCATTGTCTCTTTGGCATGCATCTCCTGAGGGTCTTGGTATCGTGGTTACTCTATGAATTTTAGGATGCAGGCTAAATCTTGTGAAGACTTGAGACTGGTATTCACATGACTGGCTTGATGTTGTAGCCTCAAATGCTCCCACAAATGTGAGTCCATAGATCATGTTCTTCGCTCTGATGGCAATGATTGAATGTGTGCATTTGCCATCGCTTCCTACTACTACTTTGTAAGGAGTTTGCTTTCTTCTCGTTGTTTCTCCTTCTGCAAGCATTATAAAAGTGCCTTTTGTTGCCATTTCGATGATGTGCCATTTCTTTCCTTGCCCTGCAATCTATTCCTTGTTCCTTGACCAAGTTTTTTAGCTTTCCTATCTTGTAGCCTGTATCTGGTTCTCTTGCAAGCCATGATGAGCTGCATCTTACCATTGATGCCAAGGAAACAATTAGTGAACTACCATCAAACTAGAGACGAGCTAGCTTGTGAGGTAAGCAAAGAATAGAAGATGACTTACCTGAGTAAAGAAGATAATACCAAACCAAAAGAACAAGGTCACATCGAGATGACTCTGCTCGAGACAGGTTGTAGGGTGGCAGGAGGAGAATGAACTTTACAGGGCAACTAGAGGAGTATGCACTTGAACATTCAAAGATTTGTAGGGAGGGAGGCAAAAAATTCAAAGTGCATGGGGATAGCAAAATTTTCATCCACCGTGATATCCCCCTTTGGCGATACATAACAAAATTGGATATACCGATTGCCCTCAAACAAGTGCATTGTGGCCCAAATTGCTTCAAAATACAAATAGGCCAAAGAGCACACTATCAGGTTTGATGTTGTATATTATGAAATGCAGTGACCTTTGACATGCTTATGATCCATATAGCAAGCAAGATCATGGGAAAAGAACCAAAACAAAATTGTGAATTGTTGGATTTATTATAAGATCTTTGCATATGTGCAAATTGCACAATTCGACATTCCTAAATACCAATATTACTAACTATCAATGTTTTAAGATCACCATGCAGTAGTCCCACTAGCTTGGATTCCAAATTTTTAATCCGCTTTGGTTTTCAATAAATCAAGAAAAAGTTATGAAGCATGCCCTAAAATGAGTGGAAAGTTTTAGCACAAAAATGGAGGCTTCTTAAACCATACTTAAGGTCCTCAATTAGGTGTGTCCTTGGGTTGAGGAGAAGCTCACATAGTGTACTTTTGAATGATTACTTGGTCGCATCTATGTCAAGAACAAAATTTCAATGTTTTAAAATTAATTGTTATATCCTATACCCTTTAGGATACATTCTTCACATGCAATCTTCACATGCAATGTAGCACTTATAATGCTTTAACCATCTCATTTCGTATCTTTATTTTATATTTTTTTTGTCTGATGTTCAAGATTGGAACATGTACTACAACTTGAAGACAAAGTTGTCAAATTTCATTGAGCAATGCATAAGTTATGGGTCAAGCAAGATGCCTATATACAAAAAATGCCCTAAAACTCATGAAAAATGGCTATACCCAAGCAAACATTGACCCTACACTAGCCTCTCTTGGCCTTTGTATGCAAATAGTTTTTTAGGCTTTTATGATGCTTTCAAAGAACAATGTATCTTATAAGCTTTTAAAGGGATGCCTCTCTCAGGCTCATAACTATATGTGTGATTTAAACAAAGCCCAACAATACAACACTAAGTAATTTTGCACATTACTTTGCTAGACTTGGTAGATCCATGTATTATTTAACATACACAAAACTTAGCAACTTCAAGCATTATCATATACTATTTTGTCATATAGGTTGCCTTACCATGATATTTAAATTTGCATGCACATATTAGATTTCACTATTTCTATATTATGTAAAGTGGCCGTGTAAGATCAATTGATAATTGGTTTTTAAAGGATGATGCAAGTGACATATACATGGTCTTTACCACAATAGCTAATCACTATAAACATAATACTCACAATTCTTTCATTTATTATTTTTTGCATGATTATATGTAGAGTGCCTTGTAAGAAGAGCCAAAGGTTTAGGGACACTTTTTTATCCGTATTTTAGAGAACCAACAAAGAATATCCATGCTTAAATGGTAGATTGTGCCAACTTAATTGTTGATTATTTAACTCAAGGCAACCACCCTTTCTCTTAGAAAGTATAACAGGCATCATAAACTTTTCTTGCAAAATCATATTCATAAGCCTAATGGTGAAGACATTATATATTTTGTAGCACTTACATGTCGAGCTAATTTATTGACCTAGTTTCAAGTTAACAAAGTAATCAATCATTTGTTTAGTTCTCTAAATTCAAAAAATACCATGTGTGTACTACCATGTGTTGGTATCATGTCTTCATTCAAGTGTCTTTTGGGTTTTCTCACGATGTCATCCTTGTGTCAAAAATTATGCTAGCCATTTCTTGTAGAAGGCATTGATTCCAAAATGAATTGGAGGATGCTACATTGGAAACTACTAATGCCATACCATTCATTAGGAGAAAAGGGAGCTCATTTTGGGGCCTTTTACGGTTTGGAAAAATAAGCTCTCAACCAATCAATAGAGGGCCAACGTAACATTGGAAATTCACGAAAATAAGAGAAAATAGAAAAAGAAAACAATACTTTATGTAGGTACAAGCGTGCTACATGAATGTGGAGATTGGTCTTTTATTCTCACAAGATCTTTGGACAAGAAGATAAAATCTAGTCTAACATTTTATCTGACAAGGGCCTTCTCGCTTCCACCTTCCTTTGAACTTTGAAATGTTGTGCCGCCTTTCCTTCGAAAGGTCTACCACCATTCTACACCACTGCCTCATTGTGCAGCAGCCTCTTCTTTTCCAAAACTGCTCCCTTGATCCTATTTGGCGTAGAGTAAGATGTTTCTTGTCAACTGTCTGTCTGTCCACTTTCTCTTTCTTGAAACTTCAATTTGTTATCTTGTTTACATTACTTTGCTATTGTTACAGATTTAGAAGGTCTCCATGGTGAATAAAAACCATGGCCGTTCTTGTGGAAGACGCTCTGTGGATGATAATCCTATGAAGGTAGAATTATACCACACATCCTTACCCCATCGACCTGCTTCTTCTATTTCTTCGGTAGAGAATTCAAGTACAGTCAAAACAGAAGGAACTTGGGAAAGGTTTAGTGTTTCAAAAGGAGCATGGGTGCTCATGCAACCTAGCAAAAGAAAAAGACCCCAAACAAAAAATATTTTCTTGGCGTCATGGAAGGAAAGAGTACGAGATTTTAAAATCACCAGAGGGAAGATATCGGTGAAAGAAGTTTTGATTCAGCATGTGTACATGCATAAAGAACTTGTCTTGCGAGACTATCCAAATGATCTTCCGTAACACAGGCCTAATTGTATATTTTTCTATTGTGGTTTTTTTCTTTACGAGGTGTATGGATTTTTAAGATGAAGCTTTCTTTCTTTGCTTATTGACATTCTTGTGTTGTTTTATTTCAGATTTATACCCTTCATCGTATGAGACATGGCAAAACATCGATTGTATTCTGGGATTTATAGATGTTCTGCATGGATCGATAGGAGAACAACAATACCAAGGTCGATCTGCAACAGAGCTAGCTCAATTGGGTATATTTTTTACTGATCATTTTTATCAGTTGCTGGACAATGCTAACACACATGGTGTGTTAAGGAAACAAGACCTTCCGGCATGGAATTCAATGGATTGGCCTCACCCACATTCTAGTGTTACAGAGGCATATAGGGCCAAGCTTTTCAAAGAAGTATAGAAAGCTCTGAGGCCCAATATTGCCACAAGGATAATAAAAATTTCTTTATGCATGCCTCTCACAGTTTTTGTGGACTTGTTTAATACTTTTCCAGTGAAGGTTTCAAAAACAATGTTCACAGTTAAAGCAACAAGTTCGGCATGCATGCCACAATTTTTGGATAAAGGTTGGGATAAGAAGACATGTAGTTCAGTGTTTTGTGAGGTTGTCTGACCTTCTATGCAACTGAAGTACATGGTTGCATCATAAAATTTTATTTTTTCTTTTTATTATAAGTGCAGTCGAATGCTAGGCACAAAACTAGTCCCAATAGATCAAGATGAAGATTCTTTTGGTGCAAAAAATAAACTTCTTGATATTGATGTTGTTGATAATGGTGATGTGCTAGTCAATATCTCATTAAGAGAATATTGCTCCCTAGCTCAATTGCGCAATGACATTCTGTTTGAGACAGAAGGTTCTATTTCAAACGACTTTTTATTTATTTACAACAATAAAAATGTACACCATCTGATTTATCCTAGTCTCATTAAGCACTGCTATTAGTTTACTTTAAACTATTGATTCATATTTCTTTTTTGTAGTTGATCAAAAGAAGAGAGAGCTCAATAAAATGCAAAGACATTGAAAATTTGAAAATTGAGATAACACAGACTCCATAAACTAAGGTTTTGTATTCAATCAAGTAAAATTTTATACAGAAGTGTTTAGTTGTACATGTAGAACATATTCCTGACATCCATTTTCTATTTATGTACAGCTTGATCCAGAGGCTGCTCTACATGGTCCAAGCTCTCCCTATCATCATTTTTTGGAGAATCTATTTTCTGCTGCTCCATCCTGTCCTATACAGTATGTTGGTGCTGCTCCATTGTCTCCTCTACTGCCCCAGGAGCATCTGTTTGCTACTGCTCCATCTTCTCCTCAACAACATCAGCAGCAGGTCCTTGCTCCTGTGGCTTCTCCTCATCAGCACCAGGTCCTTGTTCCTGTGGCACCACATCAGCTTCATTTGTGGCATCAAGGTGTATGACACCTTCTTGTACTTTAGAGCTCTCACCCAACTCAACAATAGCTGGTACAATAAGTTTGGGGGAGGCATAGCTCAAAAACCTCCAAATTGTATGAGCTCTGAAATTATATACATAGTTTGGGCTGAAGCTATCTTCTTTCATCTGCAATGGCATATGATGATTTAGAACACTTTGTATCACTATCAATTATCTTCAAGCTAAATGAAAATTATTTTTTCTTACAAGGTCTGGTTGTTCTTTCTCAAAATAGCTTGAAAGTAAATATTTGGCACTGATCAGCACTCTCCATCCGCAGCTACTTGAATCATCTTGTTGTGGTGTCTGTACAGTTGGAAAGATATGTTAGAAGCTGTTAACATCTGAACAAAACAAAATTATTCAATAAGTTCAAAGGCATAGCATGAAATAGACATCAGTAGAGGGAACGACTTTTTACCTCTAGATTTATTGGCTCTATTAAATCCAAAAGAGAGGCATTAGGAGGACAGTGATCCAATGCATCTAGAAGCCTTCTAATACAACTGCAATACATATAATTTAGTTAGTATGATATCAAAATAATGAAGTTTTAAGTTCAAAAAGCACACACAGCACTTACAATTTCAGCTCTGTGTGTGTGTTTTTAAGAGAGTTCAATATAAAGCATTGCTTCTGCTGGATGTTAATAGAAACAAAACTCTAGTGGTCACTGCATAAGGAAAAAAGCATTAGGAAATCAAAGGCTACAAGAGTTCTCAATCTTAAAGAAGAATCTTAAAAGAAGCAGTCACCCACATACCTGTTATGGTATGGAAGTGGCAAAGCATCGATAACTTCAAAATTGCAGTGTCTGAACCAGTTGGAAATACTGATGGGAGTTTCCTTTGCATCTCTTAACTTAGAAGAAATGGTAGGATCAATAATATGGACTGTATGCTGTACAGAGGGGTGAAGCCAGCTTCTCATCATGCTGCATAGGACCAAAAAATAATTAGGGTAGGGTATAAAGGAGGTACAAGGAGGATTGTTTTGCAAAAAATGTAAAATAATAGACACTTACTAGAGCATTGCAAGAATGATAGTATCTGAGCAATACTCATTCTTATGAGCCAATGCTGCCAAGCATGGTTTTGTCAAGTCAAAATCATTCACTGAAAATTCATCCTCAATATGGACAACTATATTAGGGCCCAGCTCCTGCAACCTTCTATGTATCTGCAACTCCCTCTTTCCAGTCTCCACATCTATAATAGATTTTGTTTCTTTTATTTGCTGCTTCAGTGACTCCTCATAAGTAGCCTTCCCTCTGGTGTTCTTTGAGTGGGTTACTTCAACAACCTTAACCTCATCTACCTTCAACTTCCTTGTAGGTGGAATTAATAATATGTCTCTCATCTTTATGTCCTGCCATTCCATAGGATGAACAAGCTTGTCATACCTCCATCTCACTCTCGACAAAGTGTTGAAGTCTTTGGCCATCAAAGTCACCCTATGAGCATGGGCTGCTACCAGCATTGCATCTTCAAAATATTTTTCCAAGTAATCCTCTACCATTTCATGTAAGGAAAGAATGGCAGTCCTGTTCCACCTGAACCCAAGGTGCCAACTATCACATATTTCTCTCACCAGTCTTTGAAAAGGTGCCTTGGGTATTGCAAAGCCTATAGCTTTCTGTTGCTTCCTGATCTCCCTTAGCACACCTGCACCATGATTCAATCTCTTGGCCTTTTGCTTGAGTAGGCTCATTGGCTTACCCTTCCTGCCATGTGCAGCTCTTCCCTTTGGAGGCACACTAAATTTCTTGGTACCTGCCCTAGCTGCTGTTGCTGCAAGCCCTGGTCCTTTGCTAGCTTTCCTTGTAGTTGACTTGGTTCTTGCCATCACTCTGACAAACTGCGTACAAAGCAATGGAAAGAGATTACAGCCATGGAGAACATGGTATGACACAAAAAGGCAATCATAGGGGTGGATGAAGCAACATTGAAAAATTTGTTATAAAACGCGATATGAGGAGTTTGAAATTCCTAACAGGTCTAAATCGTGTTTTCCTACAAATACCTGAAGTGACATGCTGGTGCATTCCTACAGTGATTTCTCTGTCTTTACAACTAAATACAATATGAATGGAGTTTATGCAAGAAGATTAAAGCCATGGATAACCACCAAACCAGAATGACAGGGGTGGATGAAGCAACATTTCAATATTTGCAACAAAATGCGATTTTGGCTGTTTGAAATTCCTAAGGCATTCTCCTCGTGTTTTCCTGCAAATTCATGAGGCAGCATGCTGGAATATGCCTTCAGTCATTTGAAGGTGTTTGCATGTCCATGCAGGATGGATTGAGTCTATGGAAGGCAAGAAGTATGCACAGACTGAAGAAAGAACCCATAAGTACAGTTTTACCGTCACATGCAATTATCACACTTGAAAATCTGCATTCCTACAGTGATTTCTATGTCTTTACAACTAAATAAAATATGAACTGAGTCTATGCATTTCCATGTAGGATGGATTGTTTCTATGGTAGGCAAGAAGATTGCAGAGACTGAGGGAAGAACCCATTAATACTGACCTGAAATCTATCTGTGGGTGTGCTGTGCTGCATGAGTACCCTGTGCTGGGGATGAACCTATGCTACTGGTCAGGATGCTGATGTTGCAGAGGATGGAGGTAGGGAGGCAAGAGAGCTGAGACTGGAGGGCAAGAGGGTTGAGACAGGATACCACAAATAAGTGCAAAATACAAATAAGGCAGCTACTAAATCCCACACGTGTGGAATGTAGTCGTTTTTCACACGTGTGGATGGGACCCAAATCTCTTGGAGTTTGAAACTTGGCACATGTGAAAGGTACACTTTATGCCTTGGAACTTGTGCCATTCATGATTTCATAATCAATTCCACAACCACTCTTCCCTCCCCTGCCTCCCAATCTTTCATCCCTGCCAGGACCCTCGCATCTTCCTTTTCCTTCTCTCTCTGATCCTTTCCTACCCAGCACACTCCATCCAGACTGCAACCTACCTGAAGACTACTACCACTGCCGGATCTCCAGGTTACCTAGAGTGCAGAGTTCAAGCTAGTGAAAGAGCAGGAGATTCACCAGTGCAACTCCAACAGCATGGAAAAGGAAAAAAAAGGTCAGAATTCTAGATTGTTTTCAATGTTTTTTGACATATATTTCTTCCATCCATTGGATTTTTGATGTCCAAATGTCTTCACTCAGCTCCACCCTTCTTGTTACATATTCAATTGATACTGTCCAAGAATGTGATAAATCACCCAGGAATTTGATTGGAGATGGATATGAATAGAACTTAGAAATTTGCAACAAAATGCGAGGAGAGTGGTTTATACATCTCCAGGTAGCCCATATCGCATTTTTCTGCAAATTCCTGTTGTTGACACATTCCTCATGAAAAGCTTCACTCAGCTCCAGCCTTTCTCTTGCATATCAAATCATGCTGTCCAAGAATCAATGAGATGAACCTAGTGTTTGATTTGACATGCATATCAACAGAACTGGAGAATTTGCAACAAAATGCAAGGAGAGTGCTTTATATTTTCCAAATGGTCCCCCATCGCATTTTCCTGCAAATTTCTGTGTCTCTTTTGGTTCTCACTTCTACCTCATTGTTTTGCTATCTTTGGCCCTGTGGAATTCTTCCTTGATGATGAGAAATGTTTTTGCTTTGGAACAGTTGACTCCCAGGCCCCACCTTTCAAGAGGAAGCTGGACTTTTCTGCTGCTATTATTAGACCATAGCAATCACCAGGTGAGTCATGAGGGCTCATGAAGGAATTATCTGGTGATATCCTATGTATTCACTGATTGCATATGTCAGCATATAGAATTCAATGTATATAAATTTTGGAACAGGCAAAAGAAAGAGACTGGAGCAGAATGCTGATTCTTCCATCACAAAACAAAAGGAACCAGAAGAGGACAAGTCTCTAGATTTGCTCCTATTTGAGTTTCTTCACAAATGCAAGGCTCAGAGTAACCTCCACATATACCATAGTATTGTCAACATGGAGTTCACAATGAGCTCTGTACTGGAGCATCACAAAGATTTTCTTTCAGACCATTGGGATACCTTCAAAGAACTGACAGAGGCAGGAAGAATTGTGGAAGGTGAAAAGATTTTTGTGCATATAAATCATATTGTCTCCATTGACAGGCTGAGGTACCATGTGAATAGAAGATTTGACAGCCTGCCTGATCAATATAAATTCAACTGTAACTTGCACACCAGAAAGTGCAAAGTGCTTGAGGAAACCATGGCATTCCTTATGTACATTGTCTTCAGTCAGGAATCTTTGGATGAACAAGGGCAGGAGACTGAAGAAGAAGACACATCTGAAGCAGAGGAAAAAGAGGATGTTTCTTTGGTAATAGAAATGGCAGAGCAAGAAGAAGATATCAACCTTCAGGATGAGGGCCTGCAAGTGGCTGCTCTTGACCTTGTTCAATTGAGGACAAAAACTCTAAAGGGAGCACAACCAGTTGAAGATTTTGATGTTCAGAGCAGCAACTATGCAGTGCCCATGCTTACAGGTGTCTTGATTGGTGGAAAAGATTATGTTTTCCTCCATGATATAGAGCGTATGTTCAAGAGGGAGGACTATGCCATTTCCCTTATTGCCCAGGCTTCAAGGCTTGACAAGGAGGTTGGCATAGAGGATGACCATTCACTACTGGATTTGGAAACAATTTTTGATCCTGCAGAGGCCCTTACTTTTTGTTTCAAAGAGGCTGAAAAGTTCCAAGAGCCAGATGAAGCTTCCTTCCAGCTTACACAGGAAGCTATGAATCTCTCAGCACTATACATGGAAAAGCTTAAAGAAGAGGAATAAATCTTTGGAAAGATGAACTGCTTGTTGCTGATGAAAATGAGAAGGTACGTCAAATAAAATACTTTGTCTTTTGCTTAAATGTTTTGTAGGTTGTGTATTGTCTCACTCCAATCTTTTGATATGTGGCAGCTACAAATTGAGGATGACACATTCCTCCAGAGATCAAGTGGAAGTAGGCTGGTTGGGTTTCGCAAACTGTCAAGCCTAGCTCATTATATTCATGATCTAGGAAGTGCTAAGATCTTGATTTACCATAGGCAGTTGAGCAACAATGGAGAAGCCATTGTTTACTTCTTAAAATGTTTGTCCAGTGTTTTAGGTGGACATGATCTTTCATTGCAAAAGGAAAAGATCATTTTGATAGAGAGGTTGTCTGCCATAGATATATTTGGAGATTATGTGAATAAGCAGGCCTCTAAGGCCGCTTACTTTTTGTCTTACACTTCTTATGCATTAGCATGTGGTGTTAAGGAGCCCAAATGTCTGGAGGGCTATGGAAAACACAAGCTCATAAGCTTTCGAGAGCCACCCATGATTGCAACAGGCCACACAATCCAAGAAGAAGAACATGTGGAGACAGCTGAAGAAAAGGATACCCCTCCCAGACAAGCAACAGAGGCAAGCATTGATAAACAGACAGTCGACATCAAGCCAATAAAGAAGAAAAAGACTCCAATCAAGATCAAAAAGAGAGTTCCGATCGGCAGGCCCTGGGAGAAATAGGATTTAGTCGTCAAATATAGCACAAACATTATATTGAAGTTGAACTGATTTGTACAAAGTCTTTGATGTCTGGTATGATCTTGTATAAATGAACAATAAGTTGAAGATGAAATGATTTGTACATTTAGATAGAGTGGTGTCGTTAAATATTAAACAAACAACATATTGAAATTGTGAACAAATTGTATTACGTTTAGATCATATGTTTCACAAAAGAAATACTGTTGATGGAGTCTCAAATCATATAGGCATAACACCAATCTTGAGTCACTTGTTCCACAAAAAAAAATTCTATTGATTGAGTTTGAAAACATGTGGACATAACACCAATAAGTTACAAATGAGTCCTATTCATGTTTACTTGTCCATTTATGGTTTCTAAATATCTTCGATTCCCTCCATTGTCTATGTCTCTCTGTTGCCATTGAATTGTCTAGAGTTTGTCTTTGTCTTTGCTTTTGGGCTAGAAGAAAAGCAAGCTTGATTTTGGAGCTAGCAACTTTTCTTTTAGCATGCAGCCTCTGTAGTATGCCTCGGTAAAACCATTGGAAGACTTCCTTCAGACTATTTGCCTTTTGACTCCCTCCATAGTGTTGTGTGTGTCTGAAAAATGCATTACGTGCCATGTAGTGAGGCTTCTCCATGCCTTGGGTAGACCAAATTGCTGGGCATCCATACTTTTTGACAAAATAGGGAAGGTGGTTGTAGATGATATGCTGTAAGACATAAGAATGCATAGTAAGTAATAAAAAAAAGAGGATCACACTTAAGTAAAAGAAGAAGACAGAACCTTACCATGTAGTGAGTTATATTGCAAGCTATCCACGCGTCTTTCATTGACTTCCCAAAATGTTTAATTGCCTCCTCAAAGTTCTTGTAATCACTCTTTGCCCATGTTACTTTGTCATAGAACATGAAGAGTTAATCAAGAGACCTCCACACCTCTGCCTTCACATTTCGTGCTTCCCCATCTGCCTCATGATCTTTCACAGCATTATGGACTTGCTTCCACAATCCATAATTAATCTTTGAAACTGTACTACCTTGCCTTACTTGCTTACTATGTTTGGGTCAAGACAAGAATCTTCTTGCCTTAACACCACCAATAGAGGGCTTGATTGGTACCTCCTTGCCATTGGTAGACTTTTTAAAATCCTTTGTGATTTGAACATCTCCTCCATGCAGACCTATATCGGATAACACTTTTTTCAATGCTTGAAGAGCATTCTTTCTATTTTTTTCGGGATGGAGTTTCCAAGCAAATCCAATATATAAAAATACCAATTTCTCAATAATTCGACATAGACCATGCAATGTGCAGATGTGAACATTACATAGTGGAATGTCCAGAATGGCCTTGAAGTCAGGGTCAACTTTATCTCTATTAGGTGCTCTCTTCCACCATTTTGAATCCATTACTTGAGCTGATTCTTTGCAGTAAAGACAAGGAGACTTTGAGTTGCCTCCTTTACTAACGTTATACATGGACTTAAGTGTTTTAAGATCCCCGACCATGTGCCACTCTACTTGAAAATCACCTTTTCCTGCAACATGGAGATTCTCGCCTTGCACTTGTCTTTTGATTATTCTTGGTATTTCCGTGTGGTGAAACACCCAATCTAGTGTTTCATGGTTTTTGTCTTCACCTGCCAGATTATAGAAAACAAAAGTCTTACTATAACAGATTTGAAAACAATGACCAAAATCAAGTACAAAACAAAATGATCATACCTAGAACGAGCCTAACCACCATATGTGTTTCTTCGACTGCACACTAAAATACTTCGAACTCGCTTCAGTCAATGATGTATCAATTACTTCATTCATCAATGTAATAGTAACTCTTTCCATTTTCTTTTCGTTTACAACCTCACACTCATCCAGTTTGATAACAAATTTCAAAATGCCTTTGCACTCCTCAAATGTTATTCCATAAAACTCGACCATTCTTCTTTGAAGTTGTTGTAGATCTACAAATATATTGTTCCAAGGGTCATACACAGTGGTTCCTTTACCACCATGAAATATTTCTTCAATATGGATATATTGCCCAATAAATTCATCTATACTTTCATTCAAATGACCTCTTATCCTCCACACGGTTGCTGGATTTGGCAGTAAAACTCGTTTAATCCTTTGATCTTTCAAAGTTGAGGATATCGCATGGAAAATCGAACTATATCCCTTCGTGCTAACTCCACTAACATCAAGAGCCTCTTGGATTATAGTGCCATCAACTTGATTATTGGATACAAAGTCCTCTACAACATTGCGTTTGACTGTTTTGTATTTTTTTGCCTCAATCAAACCTTTTGCTACACCACAAGAAAGCAATCCTTTCAATTTTTTAACAGGAAGAAGGTTTGGATCCATATTTTCTTTTGCAGGCTCCAATAATTTCCTATAGTAAGAACACAATATGCCTATATCATTCAGCACCTCCATTCTTGTTTTGTGGTAAGGGACGAAATAGATATAGTCATTTGAGAGCCTTTTTGAGTATACAAAATGATAAATTTCAATCTAACCTTGCTTCTTGAATTTGTCGCTTGCATCCACCAGTCCCAGCCTTCAAATTTGCAATGTTTTTAATCTTCCTGCTACGTAGTTTGTCTCCAAGCACGGTTCTCTTCTTTCTTGCTCTTGTCAACTCTTTTTCTCTTTGAATGCTCCTCAATTTCATTCTGCAACTGCTGCTCCAATTTTGCACGAATGGCTATCTTCTGCATCTTGGCCCCCTTTTCTTGTAGGTACATCATTTTATACGTTTCCGCAAATGCAGACTGCGCTGAAATATAACCAAGAAGTCCATTTTGTCCATCGCCGGCAAACCTCAGTAATGTGGTGGGATTGACAAATGAAGGTGTAGAGTTTTTTACTTAACATTTTGGATATATGCTTCCATCGCACCATAAGTCAATATGTTGAAGCCCTTCTCTTCTCATATTTTCCCGCTGTTGAGCATTCAGCACCGTATCCTTTCGTCTTTTTTGTGCTAGAGCATATTGTTCTTCTAAGTCGATGTGAAGATGGTGTAATCGCTTCTTCTGAGATAGTGACTCACTAGTATCGGCCATTTTTTGTGCTTCTGAGGTTGCAAAGTTTGCTTGTTAATCTCATAGTCGTTTTGTAACATGAATCGTGGAAGTGTGGCGGTATCCATGTGAATATTTTGAAAACTTGCAATCACCAAGTTCAGTGATGGATTCTTCATGAAAGGCCTGCACACGTTGGTAAAAGAGATGCGGAATCTTTGGTAAACAAAAAAAAATCTAAGGAGATATTTAATGCAAAATCATGTTAGTCAGACAAAAGATTATCTTATTCCATTCTGAATTGACAGTTCTGTAGTCCTTACTGACAGTTCTGAGCCACGTTTCCGTATTTTACTATTTTTGAGGTCTTTTAGGAGAGAAATAAATCAAAAAATAGTGAATTTCTTACAGGGCTCCAAAATGAGTTCCCTTTTTCCCTAATGATGGTACTCAAGATAAGAGCCATGCTACCTAGAAGTTCTCATGAGCTCAATCATCCCATGACTTCCAAGAAATCTGTCCCGAGCTTGGAATCAATAGATTTCTCTTATGTTAATCCCCAAAGGTCTTAGTCTCATAACATAAAATGAAATAAAAATTCCAAAAAAGGCTCGACTTTAAATGTTAGATACTCATTTTTAATCAACGAAAATAATATTCATGATTCTTTAGGGGGGATCCAAAGTCCAAAAGAACAAAGAACTCCTTTTTATCCATCCTTTCTACTAGTAATTAAGATAGCTTACAAAATAAAATCAAAAGGTCATACCAGTCCAAGGGCCACCATATAGTAGTAAAATTTTTCAAAAGCTAAGCCCTCCCATCGGGTCAAAGTATACGATAATAGCGTGTGCATTCTACTAATGCATCCCCTAGATTAGGAAGCCATAGTCCCTTAGTTTAGGAAAAGAAAAGTTCTTCAGTATAAAGTTCCCAAATGACCATAAATGGGCCCTTGTGAATGAATCTCATTTATAGCCATATCTCATGTCATAAGGTTGTAAAAAATGAAACCTATATCACATATATTTTCTACCATGAGGGCTCTTAATCCTACATTCTAGTCAAACCCAAAGCGTAAAGATTCTAGTCAAACCCAAAGTCAAGTGCGTAAAGATTAAACCCAACAAATATGGAGCAAGGCCTGGGATTTCCTCTTAAAAGGGACTCTTACTAAATACTGCATATATATAGACTTAGTAAAGGTTTACTAATTGCTTAAATGGATGACCAATGCCATACATAGTCATCCAAACTGGGTCGAGGGCATAAAAGGACATATAATGTGTGCAAGTTGCCACACGCCGTCTATGCTTTGTGCCACCCCAGTCCAAAGTATATACTAGTAGCAAACATGTCACTGCCACAATCCTGGCAGTCTTCAGAGCCTCACTGCCACAATCCTGGCAGTCTTCAGAGCCTATCCACAGCGCTATGAAAAACAAACCAATCGAAGCTAGTATTCAAACACTGAAATGCGATTCTATAAGGCCATCCCACTCAGTCCATTTATCTGCATCCAAATCAGAAACCTTCTGATCAGTCTATGTAACTGCCTTAACCACACAGTTACCACGGAATTGTCAAACCAAAAGCTAGAGTCTCAAAACCGAATGGGTATGTTCCATCCTATTGAGGTCGCAGTGGATCAACCTCTATAAACTGATCCAAAACTTGTAAAAATATTTGAGTACCACCATACAGTGAAGCACATGTGGCATAGGGATTGGGAGACCATGCTACATCACAACACACACACAATGCTGCATTACGACACACACACAATGCTGCATTACAACACGCTCCCATGTAGTTCGATCAGAGTAGCATCCAGGGTTGAAGGCATGGCTAGGTCCCTAGTTTGAACGACCAGTCAAAGCAGCCAGAGTGTTCCACATGTACCATCATAAGAAATATCACGGTGCATCTTTAATCGAACACCAGGGGGAGAAAAGTATCACAGACTCTCTGAAATAATCACCGCATTATCCGTGGAGGCCATCGACACTAAACAGTCACGTTCACAAAGCATCCCAGTTTTTTCTTTCGGGATGGGCTCTTGGCCCAGGCTTGCAAATTAGAGTTGGTCAATATACGAAAGAATCGACCTCTCAGACTAGACACAGCATTCACGACTAAATCCCCATTGTGGCAGAGCTGGCTATTCTCAAAGCTGCTCCCATCTATCGAACCCATGCACAGAAGGCCCAACTGTCAGTCTCGCCAAAACCCAGCAGATCATTGCGCTTTCATTTCAGCATATGAAAATCATGAAAATCTTCTATGCACATTCAAAGTAAGCGAATAGATAGTAGTCACAACAAATCCATATATTTTATGTGATACAAAAGCTTGCAGGTCGCTCGGGAGGTTCCATGTCAATATAGAAACTTTAACTGCCTATATTGTCACGTAAATCTCCCCAGATGGGCGACCCAGCACGGTCTACTGCTGATAAAGGAACTACGTACCGGAGAAGGGACCTTGCAGCTAGCAAGAGACAGGTAATCCCAGTAGAGTGTTAAAGGGCATCGTTCCCAGTCACCTAGCGAGCAAGCTTAGACACACGGATATTGACTTCTATACAAATACCAACTCGAGCTTTGTGTGAGCTTGGAACAGCAGGGAAAGTCCAAAATCGTGACCCTCTTGCTCGTCAAGCACTAATTAATGGTAGTTAGCGTAGATCTTAATAACCGTTTGGGGAGCTCCCGACCATTTGCGGGGGGCGTAGAGGACTCAGAGATCTTGAGAAGGCCTTTTCGCATAGTTACTTAGAGGGCGATACGTGATTTTCCATTCCAGGCAAAGGTATTTTATAAGAGCTCAGTGGCCGAGCATGGAGACAAGCAGTAGAGCAGCAAGGAACGGAGACTCAGCAGGCGTTGTAGCAAAAAGACCTACCAGGAGGCGCGGGAGCCAGCAAAGTCGGGAGCTTATAGGTGGAGACCAGCCTGTGAAGAGAACTCCGATGAAGGTGGAGCTGCATGAGTTGTAGAAAGTGTGGTATGGAGCGTAAAAGCAACAGCCCAGAGAACTTCCAATGGAGGGAAAGAAAGGCAACGACGACTTCCGAACCTGTGCGCGCTCCATCAGCCCTGCAAGTTGTAACCGCAGGCTTGAATGACTCGCTATGAAGACCAAGGTATTGCCTAATTGTGTACCACAGTTTTCCAGGAACTTGGAAGTCTGCCCCTCGGGCTTCGTGGAACCAGCTTCTCTCGATTCTCAAATGTACACTTTCTTCGATATGGCACGCTTCCTACAATCACCTCTCCATCCTTGCCTCCTCCTGAATGGTGCGTGCCAGATCTATCTCCATCATCCTCCATTCTTTCCACCTTTCAATGCTCTGGAGTTTGTGGTCCTCACTGTCCATTTACCATAATAAACAAAAAATATTCCAATATATCTTCAGGATATACATATTCAAGAATAGATTCAAACAAGGGCACACCTCAACCATACCGAGATAATAAATGTTCCCCGTGTTCCCATGTATCAAAGTGGAACTTAGTGGACATCTCCTTATTCATGTCCCTCCACATTGGTAAAATTATACCACATGCAAGTCCAATACCAAGATGTACTCCTCTATATAGTAGTATCCCCCATAAAGTACTCGATACTAGCTTAAAGGGCCTAATTCAAAAAACCAATATGAGTTGTATCAAAAAATCCATAGGTCCGATACATGGGGGGGTTAATTAGTGCCCATACCTCCTCCAAGCTATGGGGGTCTACCAGTTATAGGCACACCCAAAGGTTTACCATGATCTCTAGGGGGACGGATGTGTGTGTGCGTGTGGCCTATGTATAGTCCTATGACTACTATTAGCCCATTAGATGGACTTAGTGGTCTTTGCACATCCTGCGATCACAAGGGTCCCCAATGGGAGGGGTGTGTATGTGTGTGTGTGTGTGTGTGTCTGTGTTTGCATGCGCGCGCGGAAGCATGGGCATGAGTGTGTGTTTGTGTGTGTGTGTGTGTGTGAGAGAGAGAGAGAGAGAGAGAGAGAGAGAGAGAGAGAGAGAGAGAATTTTAACCTAGTTTCTTAAGTCAAGCTATCTGCTGGCATTTTGTATTGAATCATCAAGGTTACTCTTTGGTTGAGATAATTTCTTTGAGTCACCCTATAAGAAAACACATGTAGATTTGTTATGATCCATACGTTTACTTTTGATAGAACCTTAAATGCCGAGCATACCCATCTTCAAAGCATTTCCAAGCATGTTGATCGCATCCTTGTGTGTATACCCAATTCTAATCCATTTAATGAAATGAATAATGCCACGTGATGGTTATACTTGTGAGGTGCATTTTGATCACATATACATAAGTGGAAAATTACAACATGACCTCAATAAATTTATTAACCTTTTCATGTTTTTCATCTCATTTCAAATATCTTGCACATATATTTTGTACCATTAGAATAAAATAAAGATTAAGGAAAATTTCCACACTTGTCCTTTAACATGATACTTCAAGAGCTTTTGGATCTCTACCTTTGCTATAAATGTAACCCAATTGTTATATTTTGTTGATCATCTTGCAATCTTGAATTGAAATCAAATAATACAAACGCTAGTATCATTAAAAGGAATTGGAAATCGTAGCAATAATCAAAGCAAACTAATTAAGCATAATAGGAAGACTAAGCAAGGAAAAGCCTTCACCAATAGCAAATGTGAATGAGATTTCTTTAATAGAGACTAGGACATCTAAAGTCCTTATGACAAGGCCTTAAAAAAATATAAAACCAAAGAACTCAATGCACCAAACCAATAACAAAGAGTACAAGTAATAATGATATTTAACTTAATAATAACCATTTCAATTTATGCTATTTTTAATTATATAATTTTGATGTACAATTCGGAATTGAATCATCCATAAAATCATAGCTTACCAATGAAATCTCCTAAGTGATAAAACTAATTTTATCTTATAAAAGATAATTGATACATCAGGAGGGCTAGGATTGGCATTACAATGGAAGATGATTATTTTCATAGGAGCATTGATTTCTAAGAGCAAAGATGAAGTGTGAGTTTTGCAAACAAGTGGATGCCCTATCTCAATCACTGTACCTTTCTCTCAAGATCAAAGGTTTTGAATTCAGATTCAGGAAATCCCCTGCAAGCTCTTAAGTCACTATAAGAGGTTGGGTGGGTAGACAAGGTCTAGAGATAAAAGAAGGAATGGATTGTTATCAACAATAGTTCACTTGTTGGATTGGTGAATTGAGAAATTATACTTAGTATGGCCAGCTTGGGCCTCCAAGCCTAATTCCATGAGAATAAAAAGGCTAAAACTTCCAAAGGATCTTGATTTGGCCAATTAGGATCCATTATCCGAGCAAGATAGGCAAGAGATAGAGAGAAAAAGCAAGCTTGGGAGGTAGGGGAGAAAGAGGCAACAAGAAGGGGTAAGATGAAAGAGTTGGAATCAAAGAGAATGAGAGAGCAAGATGAAGTAGAAAAGAAAGACAGGAGTGCAAGAGAGAGATGCAAGATTCAAATGAGGCTGCCAATGGAAGTTTGGCAATGAAAAGGCATCAATAACCTATAAATATTCAAGTGTCCAATGTTCCTCTAGCCATCACTTAAAATATGGCATTTTAACAAAACTAGTGACTCTATTAGTGATGCAACCTAAAATTTTTAACTACTATTTATAATCCTCTAGAAATCCATTGCATCTAGTCGCTAAGTGCATCGCTCTATAACTTTAGATTTTTCCCTATCTTAGAAACTTTGCTAGTGACATGGCTTGAATCACGTAGCGAAATAGAGAAAATGTGCCCCTCACTTGCTCTATTGGGATTTGAAGGATGAGGACCAATTTAGTTGCTGCATGCTCCCATGCATAGTTTTTACTAAATGAATAGTGATTAACTATTTATTTCCATCATCAGTTGATGAATGATGGATCTAGTGTAATGTATTTTTTGGTTTGGAGCAATGATCATAGCAACCTTGGCTTTTTTTTACAAGGGCATCATTGTGGGCTACTTTTGTAGGAGAAACATGGCAAGCATGTTCCTTAACCTCCTAACCTCTTGCATTAACCTCTTTACCAATTAGCTTAAATTGGTCTCTGATGTCCTTGACTTAGATGAGATGGTCTCACAATGGGTCACCTTCCCTATTACAACTGGCCTTAGACATTGGGCACCCAAGGAGAATCGCACAACTCATAGCTATACTTGAGAATTGTGCGAGCTTTATGTTATGCCTTTTTTTAGCTAGACTTGTAGAAGTTAAGTTATCCTTATCATGATGAGGATGGTTAGTGCTTCAATGTTTCCCTTCCAACTCTTTTACTCTTTTGAATCTACTGTAAAGGTGATGACTTTCCATGTTTTTCTTAACTTGAGTTCACTATTCACCAAACCTTCAAGAGTGGCTAATTTGTCTCATTTACTTTAATCTTATGAAAACAAGTCCACTCTAGTTGTTGAAAATTGCAAGCCATACAACTCTGTGGAGAGGACACTAGAGGAGGCTGGTGCTTACAATTGGGTCTCCTTTATCCTTAGGAGGCATTGCTTCTTTGATGAAATTACAAGGAGTGTACTTTGGGCCTAAGCATGTGGATTTTTATTTTGAAAAATAATAAAAGGAATCCCTACCCTTGTCCTTGTATTCCATTCCAAATTGACCTCTGCTTGCCAAATCGTAAGGCTCAACTAAAGTCTTTTTTGGAGTCACATTAGATCAAATTGGAGAACTCAAAATGATTGATTCTCTTGAAGGTCTTTCAAATGGTGCCTTACTATGGACCCAATTGTTGAACTCCATATGTACAAATATGATGACTTTTTGCTCAAGCATCTTTAAAACTTCCCTTTCTAAAATGATTAACTCTAGGGACAAAAGTAGAGGCCTTAGGTAACATCAAGAATGTTATGAAGGAAAAAAAGTAATGATTTGCAAAAAAAGAATGACTATCTAGAATACTATGATGTAATCATATGAGCATCTAGTCTACTACATGAACATAAGAAATGACAAGGGCATCTAGTCTACTACATGAACATAAGAAATTCCCTTGTCATATACCCTTTGTAAAAGGGGGTTTTGTTTGAGCTTTATGCAATTTATGGATAGGATTCATGTTATCCTCACTAATTGGACAACAAAAACTTTCAGGCTAATTACCAATAGCCCATGCAAAAGCTTTATATATCTCATTTGTGTCATGAAGTCCTATCCAATCACTCGCTCAATGATGCCACCACTCAACTAAGTATCCATATATAGGATATTTTGATCTACTACTTTGTCACTTACCCAACTAGAACATGTATGTCCAATTTGGGTAAGTCTTTCAAGTCCACAATTTCTCACATTCGCTCCTATGCCTAAGAGGGACAAGGGCCAATAAGACAATTCTTTGTATTTCAAGTCTACGATTTCTCACATAGGTGTCTATGCCTAAACTGATAAGGGCCAATAAGATACTTCATTGGCATTGGTATAAGGTTTGCTTCTAATGAAACAAACATAAACATTATCTACCATCTAAGTTATATACATTTCCCTCCATTTTATTCTCTCTCAACACAACCCACTTCTACAATCCTCATCAACAATTAAGGCAAAAACATGCATAGCTCATATCCATGGCCTACCATCTTGTGGTCTAAGTTTTGCCAAAATATAATTTTGGCCACAGTGTCCTCTTATAAAGTCACATATCACACTTATCAACAACTTCTATACACTTTTGGAATCTAGTCATGCATTAGTTGGATAAGAAATGTACATAGCCCAAACAAAAAATAGTAAAATCTTTATGTGGAACTAATTTACATACGCTGGATGATAATCTAATTATTGCCTATCCATCTAACTTATGCATGTAATCAACATTGACTTAAGATCTTTGGAGATGTCCATCAGCATTTATAAACATTGGAACAGCTTTATCAACCCATATTCCACTCAAATGTAAGAAGTAAACAAACAACTTACTCTTGCCGCTCTGATTCCACTTCACTAAAAGAAATGAACCCATAGGTTTTATAGAAAGCATGCATATCGTTTTGCCTTGGTGCATAGGCTACACTCCAAGCTTCACACTTTTTTTGGATCATAAGATGAAGACTTTTCCTAAATCCTAAATATTTAATATTTCTTTAGCATTTGGAGGAGAACCCTCTGCCCAGCACAACGAGGAAACCACGCTTCATCTTCTCATACTTACTGTCCTCCCAACTTTTTTCCTCTCAAATCAAATCTCCTTCGAAGCTTGACAAATAATTACATGCATTGGTTTCTATGGTCTTCCCTCCAAGAACTCTTTTATTCCAAGATGATTTTTGAGGTCTTCTTGTCTTGACATCAACTGACTTTAGGATAACCTTGTTTCCCATGTTGTCGACACCCTTTTCACTAGTTCTTGACTTCAAAAATCATCTTGGAATAAAAGAGTTCGACATTTTCATCATGTCTATAAACAGCCAGAGGGTAACATTATACCTTACAGAACGTTCAGTTACCTTTGATCCAACACATTTTCATATACATGGCTTCATATCGATAAGATACAAACAAGGTCATTTTTACAGCCTATGTGAATCAAACTATAGGACAAAAACCTTTTATGTCCATACCATAACTAGTAAAGAGGTTATGGAACCTATTCCATTGTTACACCATAGTCTGTATGCCTAGTTTGTTCAATGGGGTATGGATAATGCCAATTAAGCGCTGCTCTATAATGTGCTGTGCACCTTCCACAAGTCCCCTGACCACTTCAGCAGCAGGCAGAATATCCTTGATCAATCCAACTCCTTCGCCAGCATAGATAGCCATGCTGTCAATTTCACCTGTCGCTGTGCTGTTTGGAGCAATGCCTGAGAAACGTGGAATCACTTTCTCCTAAAAAAAGATCAGTGCAAGTACCAAAACATTTAGTGTAAGAAAACACTAGTATAAACAAAGTTTGCATCTCTCTCTCTCTCTCTCTCTATGGACGATGGTTTCATTTAAGCCCCACAGTGCTTACAGATTTAGCCCTCACATGCAGTCCGAATCACCATGGGACAGCTCCATATACCTAGATAAATCCAGGAACATTCCCAAACACATCCTCTAAAAACACAACATAGTGCAGTTTCAATCTCATGATAGTCACTCACAAGGTTGAAAACCATAAACTCCATCATGCATAGCAGGGACTAGCTACTATGACATCCCCACTGACGTCATCAGAGCCCAACAGTGGGTGTAGACCATAGTATAAAAATATGCTCTCACACATACAAATCCACACACCCACACATACTTGAGCATCAATTTATACAAAGTCTTCGTAGCTCCATGTCTCATCACGTCAATTCAAACTAGCAGCAGGATGCAAGATTATGGTTGCATGAATACAGCAAGACTTCAGGCTCTGACACTATGTCACATGCAGGAGTTGGAGACAGGAACATGCACTGATGAGATCCAGGGTTGCTACCTTTTCATGTTTGACAGACATCAGTAGCAGATCTTGGATATGTTCCACAGCCACCAGGACTCTCGGAGGGACCCAGTCGGGCCCACGCGGAGCTTAAACTACTCATGACCAACACATGATACATGACACACGGTCATAAGACAACAGGAACTATTCTTGGAGCACAGTTTTTCTTGTTCCTCCTCGTTTTATCAGTAGTTTCATGACACTGATAGACACTTCTAGTTTTCCTATGAACCAAATGTCTCATGTTGATTTCAGTTTCTTGGTCTCATAGACATTTCGGGCCTTTGGGGCAGAAGACAATAAACTGAAATCAAGAACATGAGAATTTGAATTGTTTATGCCAGAAAGATTTATAGCCCTCTGCCATGATAATAATAGAGATTGAGACAAAGTCTCTCAATGTTGATGCCATAGGCTTGCAAGATGGTACTTCTCTGGATGATATGGCCACTAAACTGGCATACTAGTGCATTTGAGGAAGCCTTTAAGCATGGGAACTCTAATCTTGGGAGATTCAGTTTAGATTTACAGAAGTCAGCCCACTGTTTTCAGAAAGAAAACCTCACTGAGTAACTTCCAAATTATTTGTTTTGTTGGCCCTTATTATTTGCATGTGACCTGTACCTATCTACATGGCAATCAATACTATGTTGCCCTCTTTCTCATTGTAGCATCCGTTTCTTATCTTCTCACATTAACAAGCAATACTTCCGACCTGTCCCACTGCTACTCTTTCCCTTTAACTCCTACAGTCTAAGCCTTTCTCCATCCTCAGGTGTTATGACGAGACATATAATACAAGGTAGCTTCCAATATCATGGCATGGTTTGATATGAAGAAAGGCTCTCAGCTCTCAGCTGAGCAGAGATCTGACTGCTGGATCTCCTCTACAGAACTGAAGAAAAATTTCCTCCCTGAAAGGGCACACTAGTATTGGAACAGACAATGCTGGTACTCTCTGTGACCCAGGGCCAATATTGGTCCACTTTATTTAGAGTCTCCAAGATGGGCCGCAATCCAAAGGACACACAAAAAGATGCATTCAGCATTTGAAAGTGGCAAGGTAGGATGGCAAGTGCATATGTGTTTGACATTCTGCCACCATCCCTGCCTATGTTTTTAAAGAACCTATACCTTCAATTTCTCTTCCAATCTCTTTAAAAATTTTTTCTTCAATACAAAAGTCCATGATCTCATGAATGCAAAATCTGGCCAAGCTTTTAAGGTGCTTTTTTAAAACATTTAATCAAAATAAAAGCAGAGTAGGGTCACCAAGCACAAGGACAAAAGCTGGATTTGGAAGAGATCAACCTACTGCTGACCACATTTTCTTGTCAAAGTTCATTTCATGGGCTGCTAGAAAACCCTTGACATTACATCTAGGCATTGACCTGATTCAAAAATTGTGCATGCTTTTTAAAACTTAAGGTCCTTTTCAAAGAGCTGGTTCGAGAAACAAGGTGTTTCATGTGAGCTGCTTGAAATGTTTGCACTCCACCAAAAACATAGGTCAATTTCTTGCATTTGTAGTAGCCCAGCTCCTGTATGGCTACTGCCCACCATGGAAGATTGCAGAAAAAGAAGCATACTTTGGGATCCAATGTGGTGAAACCGTTACAGGCATTTCAACAAGCTTGGGCTATAATTCTGCAAGCACTCATGAGACAAGAAGATGCTTTTTCCTTTCTTCTTTTGCAAAAAAGAAACTTCTGATAAAAATTAAAGGAAAAACCAGGCCAGCCTCTCGAGGGCTGCTTCACAGGGTTCTTGCTCACTGCCTACAAAAACCCTGGAATAGCCACAAGCCGATTAGGGAGTCTTTACAACCATCTGATACCTTGATCTATGAAGATGTAAAAGATGCCTAGAAGCAAAGTTTTACAATAGGGCCATGGGCTGTAGATGCCCATGACAATGATCATAGGGACTATAGCGGATTCTGTCAAACCACACATTCAAAATGTGGATAAGTAAAATGAAGTGTGCCATTCTGAAAGATCATTGTCATGGGCTGTAGATGCCCATGACAATGATCATAGGGACTACAGTGGATTCTGTCAAACCACACATTCAAAAGTCCAATGAGGTGTGCCATTCTGAAAGATCTTTATGAGACAAACGACTCATCAAGGATCCTATATGCCTAGATGAATCCAGGAACATTCCCAAACTCATCCTCTAAAAACACAACATAGTGCAGTTTCAATCTCATGATAGTCACTCACAAGGTTGAAAACCATAAACTCCATCATGCATAGCAGAGACTAGCTACTATGACATCCCCACTGACGTCATCAGCGCCCAACAGTGGGTGTAGACCATAGTATAAAAATATGCTCTCACATACAAATCCACACACCCACACATACTTGAGCATCCATTTATACAAAGTCTTCGTACTGAGTTTCTGTCGGCACTCCGGAGGTGAAGGGCAGACTCAGCCATGATGAAGGCTCCTATCCCTCCAAAATCAAATGTTCATGATAAGAATGGAGGGAGGGGTCCAAATACACAACCACCTTACAAAGGTGACGGTGCCTAGCAATAAGTAGGACTCAAGCCAACTAGCAATGCTGGTTCTTGGGATGCTTCCAAGGAGTTTCAAAGGCTTTGTAATGACTGTCACAACTGGAGAGAGGACCAAGCCTTTTACATTCGAAGAGCTTGGGCCCTTGTTGCTGCATGAGGAAGCCCGGGAGAAACTGTACTAGAACAACAATGACGAGGCCCTTATGACAAAGGAAAAGACGAGCAATCACGGCAAGGTAAAGTTCAAAGAGGATTCCAATGTGATGATGGTGGAGACAAAAAGAAGAAGTCTTTCTACTGTGAAAAGCCTGGACACTTTGCAAGAAGAAGAAAGTAGATCAAAAGAGGAAGAGGGAAGGCAAGCCCAATGAAGAGACGAAGCCTGAATCAGCCAATGTGACAACAGGAGAGTTGTTTATAGTCATTGAGCCTTGTTCCGCACATGCATTGACTAAAAACGAAGAAGGCTGGTATGCTAACAGTGGAGCATCTCGTTAGATGTCAAACAGGAAAAGCTGGCACAAAGCAATGGAACCTGCACATCCGAATTCAAATGTGACTATGGGAGATAATCGCATGTGTCCTGTTAAGGAAATAGGAAGTATTCCTTTCATCATTGACTCAGGAAGAAGGTAATCTCTAACGTACTCTGCGTGTCTGATCTTTGTAAGAACTTTCTTTTCTGTGAGTCAGATGACTAGGAACAACAAGATGAAAGTGGAGTTTCATGATCAGGAGATGTTGGACAAATCAAAGGAGCCTGGAGAGATCTTGCCACGAAGAGTCGAAAAAGATGGTCTATATCAGATCTGCGTATTGATGGTTCATGGAAACACAGACAGCTCCAATCTATGGCATGAGAGATTCAAGCATGTCAACTATGGTACCTTGTCAGAGATAGTAGAAGTGGAAGAGTCTAAGGCCACATCCAGGGCCAAGGCTCCGCTGGAGTTGCTTCATTCCACCATTGTCAACTCAATCATTTGCATCTCATGCTATTCCTTACCTTTCATTGATGTTTTAGCCATATGGTTTGGGGTTTACTACCTGGCTAAGAATTCCAATCTTTGACAAGTTGAAGGAATGAAGGGCCCAGGTAGAAAAGGAGTCGGGACAAGAAGTAAAGATGTTCTGCACCGACAGAGGGGGAGAGTTCACCTCAGAAGCATTTGATGCTTGCTGTAAGAAGAGTGGGATCAACAGATAGCTCACCATAGCTCACACACCCCAGCAAAACGAAAGAAAGGACCATGTGATAGTGGACATGGGGCTAAGTATAGCTGAGGGGAAAGAACCTTCCTATTGGGGTGACACGGTTCATGCAGCAACACACATCCTGAACACGACAAAGACAAGGCAGTTGAGGATAAGACCCCACATGAAGCCTAATATGGTAAGAAGCCTATCATTTCCCATTTTAGCTGCGGGGAGTGTTGGTTGTAGCAAGCAACCTCCACCTCTTTTTTCTAACAAATAACTTTTTCATATTAACTAATGACAAACCTGGCCATAAATCACAGAATGACCGATTGCTGGTTGCTGCAACTCATTTTCATCTTCCCGAAGCTGATCCTTCCACTTCAGATAAAATTTGGTCTTAATCACTCTCTGAGCAGCTCCAGGCCACCTTCCACGCCCAAAAAGGAAAGTGTAATCTGTATCACCAATTGACGCTTCGACTACCATTTGCTTGTATAATGGATGTGCATTCGCTTCCTGTGAAGCAATAAACCTGGAGAAAGACGTCAAGATATCAATTGCTGGAGAAAAATAGTGTGTCACAAAACAAATTTACCAAAATTCAGCAGCAATGGTCACCGTGTTCCAAGACAGACACCCTGTGCCCCAAGGGCTAGTGCAGCAACATAGCCACGTGCATCCGTGATGCCACCAGCAGCTATAACTGGAATTTGTGTACATTTTAAAGCCTCCACAACCATTGGAAGGAGTGTCATAAGTCCCAACTGCCAAGAAAGAGATTCACTCCTCAGTTTTAAATACAGAAGAAAAGGCCACATGGTGGGAGAGCCAGCAGACTCAAGTTCTATCCTTTCTAAAGCAATGTACATCAACGGCGGCCAACGTGGACAAGTCGCCATCTTGAGATAATAACAGTATATATCTAGATGGATTCAAACTGATCCTCTGAAAACAAAACAAATCATGCAATTTGAATCTCATGCAAGCTGAAAACGATAAAGCCTAGCATGCATAGCAGAACTAGCCATTGTTCACTCGCATTTTAAAGTTTGCTCCTTGGGTAAAGCTGTACGTATGGAATAATCTCTTGAGATTAAGGACCCTTAAATAGGAGTATTGCTGACCAAACCACTGGAGGAATATGGTGAGAGCCAATAGGAGATTTAGCAATCGGTTCTTAAAGACAATTTCGTTTAAAAATGCCCTGAACAGCCTCGATACCGCAAAAATATAGTTACAATAAAAGATACTCCTCCAAACAACTATCCTATTACCTGCCCAATAACGTGTCCTCCTGCTTCAACTCCCTGGACTATCACTGCATCGACACCAGCAGCTGCCGCTTTCTCTGCTTCCTTAACGCTACCTACCTGTCATCGAATCACAACCGATGCTTGATGATAAGACGGAACTGCAGTCCTTCATAAGCCGGTCTTTGGTGCTTTAGTAGGAGAGTATTTTAGACTTGCACCTGGTGTACAACTTTTACACCTGCAGCATGCGCTTGATCGACTAGTTCCTTTGGATAATCGCCCCAGGAAACGTGCAACACCGCGACCTTCTCCTCCAAAAGAGCCAAAACGTTTTGCTCGTGAGCAAAAGCTAGAACCACGCCGACTCCAAATGGCTTGCTTGTGAGCTTTCTGGTCTGATGAATCAACTCCTTTACAATGTCTGGGCGATCCTACAGCCGTGCAAAAGGAGACTGAGGTAAGGCATTGAAATGGAATTTCTGTAAGATAAAAACAATCACCCAAAGAAAGCCCAAAGCAATCCAACCTGGTCAGGAGCTCGCAAAAGTCCGAGGCCACCGGCATTAGCAACCGCTGCTACGAGGGGAGGTCCAGAGATGTCTGGCCCGAGGGGAGCCTGCACAACTCCACACTCAAAGCCAAGGACGCTACCCCAGCCCATCGAAAGAAATCTCTACTCTGCTTTTGATGAAGGGTCGCGAACACAAACGCTAGTGCGACACTGTCTATAAATTTGCAAACTTCCAAAGTCATCAACCAAGTGCCAATCACAGAAACACAGTACGTTATTGAAATATTGCACCCAATTCATAGTTTTTATAGTTGAACGCTGCTGAGGACTCACGGTCGGGAGAGTTTCCTACTTTGCTTTGAACTTCTTCCGAGCTGAGAGTTCAACTTAGGCTTGGATTCTCTCACAGCTCTCCACTTCACCTTGCCAATACAGAAAATTCATGTGTTTCTCTCCTCAACAGAACATAGATGTGGATCCATGACTGAGTTACCAATTAAAAAAAACATACATGTGGATCCATAGGATATAAACAATTCATGTGATTGAGTTACCAAAACTTCATGTGCTTCTCTCCTCAACCGAACATAGATGTGGATGCATAGGATATAAACTAGTCATGTGATTGAGTTGCCAACAAATAAATATTTGTATACTCAATCCCACGTTCCACAAGGACGGTCTCTTATAAGTGTGTGGGTTCTTGAGTGGACCCCACTACACACTATGACTACATTGTATGCCCTCTTGATTCTGCAAATTTTCTATGTTGCAAATCAGACTCACACTCCATGATAGCAATCCCAAGTATTTTCATAAAGCTTTTTTCAATCAGGATTTTTGTTAAAATAAGAAACATCAAACATGTGAATTGCGGAAAACAACGATGTCACCTATGATGGCAAGTCCAACACCTACCATGACCTTATCCACTTCCAAAGGTCACTTGTCCCTTGCACACACAAAGGGGTATCACTCTCATACAACCATGCACACTCTTCACTTTTAATTAAGTAGTGGAAAAGGTAGGAGGGGAGGGTGGAAAGGCAAGGGGAGGGTAATCAGGAAGTCCCTCTATCTATGAGAATCGGGGTCCCTTCCCCTCTTATTTATGAGGGTGAGAATTTATACTTTTATATATACAAAATCTTCATGTAGCCTTGTGTCTCTTTGACCTTATCTTAATTAGGATACTCCACCTTTTCACCTAAAAAATCTATTGAATTTCTTAAATGAAAATTAAAAGGCATTTTCTCTTTAAGTTATATGCATGGAATAATTTGTTGATATTAAGTGCCTTTAGAATACATAGATGGGAAGTATTGATGAGCACACTAACAGAGGAATCAGGTGAGAGCCATAAGGGGGGGTTGAACTCATTGATGGATTCTTACCCAAGACCTTACCAATTGTGCTCTTTGTTGAGTATTGAACAATTTGCTTAAGCGATTTGCTAGTGTTGCTTCCAATAGAAGTCTAACACAATCCTATATTTAACCTATAACCCATTTATAATCATGGAATGAATAATGATATTGATGGATTCTTATGGATTTAAATAAAATCTTACTAAAAATCTTATAGTGGTAGCTTCTTTACTTGAAGGAGACGTAAAGTAAAAAATGCAAGTCTTGATGGCAATCACTAACTTCACTAGTTGACATTGACTATCAAACTTTCATTATATCTGATTTCATTTATTGGCTATCAACTTGAATTTTGAAGTGCTCTCATGGCATCTTGGAGATTCTCCCCTTCTTCTTTTTTCCTTTTGAAGTTCTTCCCCCCTTTCTTTGAGAGTAGACAAGGGTGAGACAATCTCTTCTATGATAGAAGAGTGATTTAGTCACTTACCTTGGATCTTGCTTTAGTGTTAATGAGGGCTTTTTCAAGTTCTTAGGTGCAAGAGCTTTTTGAGGAGATTGTGGCTTGAGGTTTTGAGATCTTATTTTTTGAAAGGGAGTGTGCACAAGGGGTGCAGAATGAAGCTTTGAGTCCAAGGAAGAGTGTGAAGCCCCTCATTGCCTTTTCTTTGAAGGCAGTCAACCCTTTTCCCTACTTTCAGGTAGTCACATGGAGGTAAGCATTTCAACACTTTGATAAAGTGTGAGTGAAAGCTGACAAACCAAAGGAGCAAGATTTCAACACTTTAAGAAAGTGAGTGATAGTGACAACAAGGATGTTTTTTTCATGTTAGTTTCATTAATAAGCACAAGTTTTGTATGGCTTGTGAAAGTTTATATGCTCTTATAAAAATAAAAGCTCAGTATACTTGCCACAATTTGAAACTAAAATTAAAAAGAGAGTGTTAAATTACACGGCGTAGCGGAACAGAAACTGAACAAAGAATAGAGAGTACACAGCAAACTGGAGATAAACAAAATTTTCCTTTAATACTGATGTAGTACAGATGATGGCTCCGTCCACCCATGCACTCCCACAGTGGAGCTTAGATGGCGATCTAGACAGATACTAGGTGAAGAGCTACTAGTTGGAAGATCTGATCTAGTACAATGGACTAGGGAGGTCGCCTCTTTATAGCTATGAGGGTGGTAGTCGGATCAACGTAGTGGGTGGAACCAACCTAGTTGGTGAAGCCGACCAGCCAACCTAGTCGGTGGAACTGACTAGTCATCCATGGAATATTCAAGGAATATTTCTTATACCATCGCTTTGGGGGCTCTCGCCCCCGAACGCCCACCAAGGGGGGGCCAGCTGGCCCCCAAGCCCCAGCAAGAATAAGGGGCTCTCACACAATCACCTTTCTACCATCAACGGTCTCATTGATAGACCTCATCTGACATGCAAGTCAGGATCCATCCAGTGTCTCGGGCCCACACATGGCTTCTCCTCATATGGGGGCCTTACAACTTGAGCACCTTGGACCACTAGTGGTTACCAAGAGGGTGGGGCATTGAACATATCTAACACCCCCCCTCAATGTCCACCCGTAGGTGAACTACCTTCTCAGCCCAATGCCGAGTCTTTGAAGATGACCCTGAAGCTTATCCTTCCCGAGTGCCTTGGTGAAGATATCTGCTCCATTTTGCTCTGTTGGACAATAGACCAATTCCACTATCCCGTCCTTGATCAAATCACGCACATAGTGATACTGAATCTCTATATGTTTTGTGTGTGCATGAAACACTGGATTTTTAGCAATGGCCATGCAACTTTGATTGTCGCACCTTAGCACAGTTGCCTCATCCTCTTGCACTCCCATGTGCCATGACATCCTCCTTAGCCACACTGCTTCACAAGTAGCAAAACATGGTGCCTTGTACTCAGCCTCGGTTGAAGACAATTTCCCTTTTGGTTGTTTCTTTTACTGATCCAAGAGAAGATACCTGAACCTAAAGAGAAACAATATCTAGAAACTGATTTCCTGGAATCAACATCTTCAGCCCAATGTGAGTCACAATGACCATCCAAGGAAGTGCCCGTACCATAAGTGATGCCATAATCAAGAGTGCCCTTCACATACCTAAGCACCTGCATCCCTGCATTCCAATGATTCTCCCACGGCTTATTGGAGAACCTGCTCAAAACACCAACAGCAAAACTGATGTCCGGTCTGGTGTTGCACAGATAGATGAGACTACCGACCAACTTCATGTACCTCCCGATGTCTGCTGGTGGTGAGGCATCCTCCACAGAAAGCCTTGCATTTACCTCCATAGTGTAGCTATCTCCTTGCACTCGGACATACCAAATGCCTTTAAGATCTCCCTTGCATATTTCTGTTGAGAGATGAAGATCTTGCTAGGCTCTTGCTAGACTTCAATCCCCAAACAATAGTGCATCAAGCCTAAGTTTGTCATCTTAAACTCTGTGCTCAACGCTTTTCTAGTCTGCTGGATCATGTCTTCATAGTCACTTGTAATAAGGAGATCATCCACATATAGAACAATAATAGCAGATTTTCCACCTTTCCTGTACACATACAAGTTAGCATCTGAGGCACATCTTTTGAAGTTTAATTTATGAAAGAATTTGTCTATTCGTTGGTACCATGCTCTTGGGGCCTGTTACAACCTGTACAGAGCCTTCTTGAGCTTACATACCTTGTTCTCAGAATGGGGGGCCTTAAACCCTAGTGGCTGAGCCACATACACCTCCTCCTTGAGATCACCATTCAAGAATGCTGATTTAACATCCATTTGATAAACTGGCCACTTTTTATGAGCAAGCATCAATAGTACTGTGCGAATAGTGGTCATTCTGGCAGTTAGAGCGAAAGATTCCTAAAAATCAAACCCTTCAACCTGCGAAAATCCTTGTGCAACCAATTTGGCTTTGTACTTTTCCAAAGTCCCATCGGCCTTGTACTTTACCTTCCAAACCCACTTGGTGCCAATAACCCTTCTGTTAGGTGGTCGATCAACCAACTCCCAAGTTTAAATCATCATGATGCTGTCATATTCTACTTGCATAGCATTTTTCCAATCTCGGTCTGCAAGTGCTTCCTCCAAACTCACAGGCTCCTTTACTTCTGTAATAATCTCAGCCATCAAGGCCATATTGACTATGTGAGCAGAAGCCATCCTTTGCTCCTCGATTTTCTGAGACCACCGCCTTGGTCCATCTGCATGCTGCTCAATAGACATAGGCATCTGGTTATCATGGTCATAGAGCTGCCTTACCCATCGCAGCAATGGCTTTTCCAGTTGTGTAACAACAGGTTGGTGACTTATACCTTCATCACCTGATATTTCCTCCTCCTTTATAGCTCCTGGGACAGGTCCATAGTGAATTACCTCTTCGCTTGATGATAAAGTGGAAGAGCTCTTCTTTGCCTCCACTGCATGTGGCTGCTCCCTGAACACCACATCGCGGCTCGCTATGATCTTCTTTGCCTCTCAGTCATACAACTTATAGGCTTTCTTCTCATCACAATAGCCTAAGAAGATACATTTGGTGCTTTTTGGTTGTAGCTTGTTTCTCTCTTTGTCTGGTACATGTGCACAGCATTCACACCCAAACGTTCTGAAGTGGGAGACAGATGGCTTCTTACCGCTGTAAGCCTCATGTGGTGTTTTACCTTTGAGTGCCTTTGTATAGCTACGATTAAGGATGTAAACCACAGTATTGATGACAGCCTCAGCCCAAAAGTGGTTTGGCAGTCCAGCACCTTTCAGCATATGCCTCCCCATCTCCACGGTGGTCCGCATTCAGTGTTCAACAACCGAATTTTGCTGAGGCGTATGTGGTGTCGTTGTTTGTCGCTTGATCCCTTTGCTCTTGCAAAAATCTCCAAACTTTGTAGAAACAAACTCACCACCACCATCTGATTTGATTTTCTTCACTTTTCTCCTTGTTTCATTTTCAACAAGCTGTAGCCATTCTTTTAATTTACCAAAAGCTTGAGCCTTTTTGCGCGAAGAAAGTACACCCACATCTTCCTACTATAGTCGTCGACAATCAATAAAAAATAGGAAGATCCCCCCAAGGCCTGTGTAGGCATCTTACCACACAAGTCAACATGCACCAACTCTAGAGGAGCATTTGCTCTATTCTTGCTTTCTTGTGGGAATGCCTTTCACTATTGCTTGCCCATCATGCAAGCTTCACACGGTTCTTTGATTTCTGCTACTACAGTAGGTAAGTGAGTAACCATGCCTTGCTTCTGCATCTCCTTCAGCACTGCAAATCCGATGTGGCCGAATCTTTCGTGCCAAAGTCTGCTTGTGCCCACTCCAGCGGTGGCTGTAAGAGCACTTAGCTCATACAGGTTGTTCCTCCTTACTCTTGTGCCAATAAGATTGCCAGCACTATCCAAAATTTTTGCTCCCGTCTTGTTGAACCTCACCTCATGGTCAAGGTCAATTATGGAAGCAACTGATAGCAAATTTCTCTTGATTTGTGGAACATACAACACATTAGATAGTTTCTTAACATCTCCATTTACAGAAACAAATGAAACCATACCTGTACCCTCAACAGGCCATTTTGCGTTATTTTCAACTGTCATAGTGATGGGTTCCTGTAGAGGCTGCATGGAACAATATAGACCCTTCTTGCAAGTCATGTGACGGGAGGCACCACTATCCAACACCCATGAATTAGTGGTTGATGATTCTTGAACTGAGGAACACTGTTCCTCAATGGCCAGAAATAGATCCAACTCTGCTTCTGCTGTGTTAGCTGTCTCTTTCCCCTTATATGTCTTCTTCAGGGTACCATTCTTTTCATTTGCTTTCTTGACCCGGCAATCTGCAATCACATGGCCCTTCTTCTTGCAGTAGAAGCATTCTCCCTGAAACTTCTTCTTGCTGCCCTTCTTCTTTTTGTCACCACTAGTAGAGGACTCACCTTTGGTGGAGGAACCACCTTTGCCTTTCGCAATGGCAGAGAACGTAGCATCCCCATTGCCACCTCCATCTCGAGCTTTAAGCCTCAATTCCTCCTCCATAAGTAAAGCACAGAACTCCTCAAATGACAATGGTTGGCATCTCACCTGAGTGTTAAGCGTTGTTACCAGTCCATCAAACCTTGGTGGACATATCCGGAGACACCACCGAGCTAGCTCTTCACTAGTCTTTTGTATCCCAACACCAGCCATCTGGTCACACAAATTTTTGATTTGGGTTATGAACGCCTCCGCTGTCTCTCTTTCATTAAACTTCTCAGTTGTGAGCTGATTCTCCAGGTTTTGGATCCTTGTCTGATTTCGTGTCTCATACTGACTCTTCAATATGTTCCAGGCCACAGTTGCCTTAGATGTATGTTGAATCAAGGTCAAAACACTATCAGTAGTACTTGTAAGCAGGGCACACAGAGCATCTGCATTCCTGCATTTCCAAGCTCGTATAAGGTCAGCATTAGGAGGTATCGTACTCCTCGGATTTGCTGGGTTGGGGGTTCCTTGTGGTTTTGAGTCCAAGTCCCTAGTATTGTCTTTAGAAGCTCATATTAATCCAGAATAGCAGTAATTTTAAACTTCCACAGAGTAGTTCATACCATCTAGCTTGCCTTTAGTGAAGGCTGGTGGGTGAATCCTCAACACTTGGATTGTTGATGCAGCAGTAGCTACTGAACTCGAGCTGCTTTTACTGTTGAGCCGCTTCCTGTTGCCACCATCACTCCGTATGCTGTTGAAGCCCTCGCCTCTCTTTTATTCTTCGATCCTTAGAGCCGCCTAGGCTCTGATACCATGTTAAATTACACGGTGCAGTGGAACAAAAACTGAACAAAGAATAGAGAGTACATAACAAACTAGAGATGGTGGAACAAAATTTTCCTTCAATACTGATGTAGTACAAATGATGGTCCATCCACCCATGCACTCCCACAGTGGAGCTTAGATGGCGATCTAGACAGATACTAGGTGAAGAGATACTAGCTGGAAAATCTGATCTGGTACAATGGACTAGAGAGGTCGCCTCTTTATAGCTATGAGGGCAGTAGTCCGATCAACGTAGTGGGTAGAACCGACCTAGTTGGTGAAGCCGACCAGTCAACCTAGTCGGTGGAACCGACTAGTCGTCCATGGAATATTCAAGGAATATTCCCTATACCGTCACCTTGGGGGCTCTCGCCCCCGAACCCCTACAACAGGGGCCGCTGGCCCCCTTGGGACCCCCCAGGCCCTAGCAAGAATAAGGGGCTCCCACACAATCACCTTTCTACCATCAACGGTCTCATTGATAGACCTCATCTGACATGCAAGTCAGGATCCATCCAGTGTCCTAGTCTCACACATGGCTTCTCCCCATATGGGGGCCTTACAACTTGAGTACCTTGGACCACTGGTGGTCACCAGGAGGGTGGGGCATTGAGCATATCTAACAGAGAGCTAGGTTTAGCCTTTATGATTATAAAATTATAAATAAATTCCATAAAAATTCACCAAAGTTTTATACAATAATATATATATTTGGAAAATTTCGCCAGCATATTAAATATAATTTTTAAAAATTTGGATAGATCTATAAAATTAAGCACCAAAAGAAGATTATGCAATCAAGTACAATCTAGTGTTAACATGTTATGCTTGGTAGAATGATAATAATGTGGAGATAATGTGGAGGTTTTATCTATTCGAACATGGAGCCATTTGATATTGCATCAAATGTAAATACAATGTACTATTGTCGTCAATATATCCAAGATATTACACTTTAGTACTCAATCAACACCTTAACTAGGCCAATGTGTGGCCTTATATCCAACGTATATTTGGCTATCTTATTGTTTCGAGGTTATAGTTTGTTGAGGTTATTGCTTGTTGTAAGAATCATTTCTTTTACATGAGAAATTCATGTTTAGCATAGGTAAATTTTAGTTTATATTGCTTAAATTTTACACGGTGGATGCTCTTGATTTATGCGTCTCAACAGTTAATAACTAACTTCTATTTACTCTTAATTAATGGACTGCAGTTGTCTAAGATTTTTGATTCATCTCATGCTTAACTCTAGGGAGCCTAAAACTTTATATAATTATACATAAATAAACTTATGACTTCAAATGTATAATTTTAAGTGCCATGCCCCATTGTAGTAGGGGATTTAAAAATTAATTTGTATAGTGTGTTTCTAGTGAAGAATGATTGATGGTAGGTACGTTGATTGAAGTTAGCTTGACTGGGGCATCTCTTTAATTAATGAATGATTATGCTTGTGAAATGGATTCAATCTTTTGCATTTTTTATAAAATTTTATTGTCGTGATGGGAGCATTTGTAGAGTTTTGCTAGCTATTGATTATCTGTCTTTAAATCTAATCCCTTTTTAAATATATGGGGTAATTAAAGAATTGATGCTCATATTCTTTCCTAATTCCTCTAGTCCAATGATAATGATCTGCTCATCATTAACACAAGACATTATGAAGCTTTGGGCACTAACCTGTGTTCATAGTATTAGTCAACTTACTCAATGAGCTCCTGATTTTGCATGGCTTCCGCAATGATATGATCGTTCGTTCATCACCCCTGAGTTCACAGTCATCTTCTTCTAGGTAGTTCTTCTTATTGGTTGGTGTGCTTTGTTACGTTTCGGGTGGTTAAACGAGTTCCAACCCTTTCCACTTTTTAGTTCTTACCATTTTGGCCATATATTAAAGAAATTAACCAATTTAAATATAGCTACTTAGTTCATATAAAGGAAAGGATTACTATGCTTCTTGCTAAATGCAACTAACATTACAAAAAATTTGGACTCAAAAATGGCCCTGTAAGGGAGCCCTTGGGCTGGTGACATGGAAGGATAAGGTGAATAAAAGCCAATAGAATATTGGCTGGTGGAGGGAAATAGAATATTGGAAGTGGCCTGACTTCTCTATTTCTTTATTAAATGGCCCAAACAATGAGGTGGAGCACCTACTTGCTGCCTCAACTCTCCCATCACGTTTTTAAACTATAACCAAACTAAGAAACCTAGTTTCTCAACCAAACTTGAACCATTTGACCTGAAACCAAATCCTCCCATCCAACTACCACACTCCTTTCATTCTCTCTCATTCCTCTTGCTTCCCCCTCATTTCTGAGCACCATTTTGAATTTTTCTCTGCTCCAGCCCTCTTTTCAAATTTCCTGCTAGCTCTTGAGCGGGAAGCTTCTTTCTCTATTCTCCCTCTCATGGGATGGACTCTCATGCCAAAATCTCGTCACTTATGGGATAGACTCTCATGCCAAAATCTCATCACTTCTTTTCTCTACATGTATTTCCCTCCCATTTCACTCTCATTCTTTCAAAACGTTCAAGATTTTTGAATGAGATTCAACCTACATTCTTCTTTCTCTATTTTGGGTGCTTCTCCTTCAAATCTCGCCACTTCCTCTCTCATCTAAGATTCTCCCACGATTTGAAATCATTTCATTCAAGAAGACAAGGCAATCAATGTTCTGAGCGAGCCATGAATGATGCAAGGTGTTTGGAGCAAGGAGCTACTGGACAAGATTCTTAGAGAAAGGATCAAAGAAGATTGACTTTCAGGCATTGCAGTTGCTGATGCATGAGAATCAATCTTTCTTTTGCCCATCTCTCAATACTAGTTACTTTCCCTGCTGCAATCTCTAAGGGTGCATGATTTCGCACCATTTGTGAAGGTTTGAGGTCCATCCAGACACCCTATATGGAGGTTCAGGTGAGATAATCTTTGGAACAATGCAACAGAGTGATTCTGATGAGATTTGTTTGTTAATGATGTAACTTTGAAGAGACAGTTAGTTCGTAGTTCATTTTGTGTAGTTGTGTTGTTTTGTTTTATTTTATGGTTTGAGAACGTTGAAAAATTTGTTTGTTTTGTAAGAAATTCCATGAGAAATGAGTCTTTTTCACTCTTACTATCAATGATTTTCTATAGAATATTGCTTGAAATAGATTTCGAGATGTTTGGGAGTATATAATTTGTTTTGAAGAAAGAACCATCAACCTCATCAATCCTGGAACACATTTGGGACCACTGGGAGAGACAAGTTTGATCACATTTTTCTTTCAAAGAATCTTGCTCCAAGAATTAGGTACTGTTCATTCATGTCGTTTTAACATGTTTTTAGTTTTCAACTCAAATCGAGGTCTATCAAAGCAACTTGCATGGAGATTTAGGTGAGAAAACCTTTAGAACAATGCAAGACAATGAAAATAATAACATTTTATGATGCAACTTTGAAGAAGCAGTTAATTTGTAGTTTGTTTTGGTAATTTTGTTGTTTTCTTTTAATACATGATTTATAGCAGAAGAAATATTTTTTTGTTTTAAAAGATACACTCTTACTATTGAGTTTTTTTACAGAAGATGGTTAGAAATAGATTTGGAGTTGTTTGGAAGCATATAATTAGTATTGGAGAAAAATCCATCAATTTCAACATCCTGGATTACAAGAGGGACCGTTGAGGAGGACAAGTTTGATCACGTTTTTTCTTTAAAGATTCATGTGAGGTATTGTTCATTCACATAGTTTAACAGTGTTTGATGATAACTCGATGATAAGTAAATGTTTTTTTGAATTTATAGATTTCAATTGTTAGATTTTGCATGCAATTGGGGTTTTCATTTTTGCTTGGTTTGATACTTTTCTGATACATGTCACATTTGTATATTATTTATTGATGTCAATGTTATCTTATATTAGGTGGAAAGTGCATGAAATCATGCAAACCACTCGGAATAAAAAAAAGGTGGATATCCATTTCAAATAGATGCAGAGAATGCACCATTTTTAAAGAGAAATGAATCCTCCTTAGCAAGTGAAAGTGATTTAGTAGCTCTTCGAAATCAAGGAAAAGAACATATGGATTTGTGGTTAGAAGGGAAAAAATATCCAGTAGATCCACAAACTTGTCAGACTCCTCAATTCCATGGATTGACCAGCTTAATAAAGTTTCTATGTAAGGGTGAGAATGGTTTGTTAGGATATTGTCGAAGGTTGATTGGTCATGGAGCAAGTAGCCTTCACAGCCAATATCAATCTTTGCTTAATGAAAGAGACAAAAGGATCCCAATGTTGGAGGCTTGGAATCAACATTTGGTATCATCTATGCAAGCTACAAGTGTTCAAATGTCTGCATATGATGGCATAGAGAAGAAAAATCAAGAATTATAGGTAAAGGTTCAAACATTAGATACTCAATTGGGAGAGAGCACTATAAATGCAATTCACTTACACAGCTCTGAAGGATGAGATCAAGAAGTTAGAGAAAACATTATTATTCATGAAGGATACTCCAATGGGTCCAAGACTACATATGAGGAAATTGCATCCAATGGATGAAATATCCAAGAAAAGTGGTCACTGGAAGCGTCGAGTGAGAGCTTGTAGGAGTGTTTCAGAACTCATGTCTATCCATGATGAGCACTATGGTGCTATGGGTGAAGTGTTTACAAAAAAAATGTTGGAGTCTATTATACAACATCCAAAATTCAAAAGTCTAAAATCAGAGATAACATCTAAGACAATAAACAAAGTTGTGGAGCATTTTAATGCAACTAGTTTATAGGGAGTTTGTGATACTGCAGGGATAAGTACAAGGGCATATCGGCTCATATTTAAGAGCTTAAAAACATCATGTCTTTCTATGGGAGCAAAAGTTAAAACCCTGCTTCCTAAATCGACTGATGTTGATAAGGCCAGGCATGCACTCAATTTGGGCGTACTTGATTTAGTTGGTGAGCCCCAGCATATATATGGTACACTAACTTTGAAAACAAAGGTTGGAGAGACTAAAGAATTGGAATTGATAGTTAATAATAACTTTGTAATGGATGTTCGAAGAGTTCTTCAAGCCATGATGAAGTTTTATGATATGCCTATGGAAGAATGCAATGGTACTCTGAAGATTGTACTAAATCTTGATGAAAGTGAGGTGATCAAAGGTCAAAAAAGTTAGTTTGACAATGATGAATAGAATACTGGACCTTGAAGTTGAGCTTGATGATGCAAGACAGTTTAGTGTGCAATCAAAACAGGAGATTTGGTGATTGGCTGCCTTTGAGGTATGATGTAAATTTGTATTTAAATGCAATAATGCAAAAAAACTTAGAATATTTTGAAATAACATGTGAGTTTTTTTTGTAGGTGCCGAAAGAGTCACATTCAATTTTGAAGTGGTTTTTTGACCAAACCGATATCCCAAGTGTGATCAAAGGCCATAATAATGGTGAGTTGCTTGAAGTTGAGGGCTATGGATCCTACCATGTAGAATGGCATCTAGCTGCTGACCTCAAGACTATTAAATGTATGTTTAATGTGGCACATGGAGCAAATATAAGCCATCCTTGTCCATTGTGCATGCAAACGAGAGTACCTGCAAAGGGTGGTAAAAAGAATCAAAAGCAATGGGCCTCTGAACTTGCAGAGATAGATCAAACCAAGGCACCAGATAGGGATGCTCTAGGGAAAGATCCATCAAGGAGCCCAATTCTTGAAATTCTTATTGAGCGACTACACATTTGTGCGCTTCATGCTATTGTGAGAATAATTGAAAAGTTAGTGCATCTATACATCATTGATGCATATAACTTGAAGCCCCAACAAGAGAGTGAGAGGATGATTGCAAGAATTGAAAAGGTTCTTTTAGATATGGGACTACACTCTGGGCAAGTAAAGATTACAAAAGATGAGAAAAGATCTAGAAAACAAGCAATGTTCCTTGTAAGCCAAGCTTTGGTGGTGTCAAGGCTTTAGAATTCCTTTCTGCAAAGAAGAAGAATGACAAGCTCAAACGTGCTAATGAGTTTGATGTATGGAGAAAGTTACACAATGCCTATTGTGAACGAGGGGGAAAGGGACAGAAAAGACTAGAAAAGGCACGAGTGTGGTTAGCTCTTGATAGCTTGGTACCTTTACTACAAAAGAAAAGATTCGAAGAAGATGATGCACAGTGTTTCATCAATGCTATGAATGACTTTATCCAGAATATGGAGATAGAGCTTGGGGAAAGAATCATTTCACATAGTACATGGTAATCTCTAACTTAGACATTGAGATGTGCATATTGAATGGTCCTATATTTACTTATTTGTTTTTCTATTTGGCAGCACATATTATATGCTCATGCACCATACATGGCATGGAATTATGGAAGCATCGGAGTGTGGTCTACTCAGGGCATGGAAAGATCGCATTGGCAAGCACGTTGTGCATATAATAGAGCGACCCAACATGGGGATGGTAGAAGTAAGTCAAGCCCAATGGTTCAATTGGTTCAATGGTGGTACAGGCTTATCGAAATAAGAGCAGCTGCAACACTAGCATTCAAAGAGTCCTTGATGTCCCATGCAGTGCAAGATGTTATCGCGGAACGTCGAAGAAGAATATACAACTCATCGAATGTAAGACAGAATCATGCAAGTTGGCATGCAACCCATCATAGACAAGGGCCCATATGGGTGGAGATAGATGAAAATGATGGTGGAGACTCTTCCAATGTGGATGCCCATGCATAAGTTTCAAGATTTATTTGTAATTTTAGTTATGTGATTTGCAGTAAAGCCAATGTATAATGGATGTGAGTTGCAGTATAAATGAGAAATTTTGTGTTATGGATGTAAATTATAAGTATTTAGCTCAAGGTTGCACTAATTTTACTTTAAGGGTTTTTATTGAAACAAGTATTTTTAAAAATTTAGGGTTTTTGTCCCTATATAAGAGAATGACCCACACCACCTCCCACTTGCCCCTAAGATTTCCACCCTATCTCTTGCACCCTCACCCTTTCTCTTGCACACTCTCTCCATCCCCCATGGCCAGGCCCAAGATCAAGGCACCACGGAGACTAGCATAGCTAGACCCACCTCTAGACTCAGAGACAGAGAGTGATAGCCCCCCCCCCCTCCCCTCGATGATCCCCGTCGAAGGGAGAAACTGCCAATCCGAAAGCCAGACAGGGAGCAAGAGGGACTGAAGAGGGCACAAGAGGAGGGACAGAGGAAGGCACAAGAAGATCCTCTGATAGAGATGGATGACTGGGAGAGCACAGAGGAGGAGCATGTGGAAGAGGAGCAATGAAGGACAGAGCAGAGGACCAAGAGAAGAATAGACAATCACGGTCGATGCCAATGAGGGAGAGGTGCCCGAGCTCCAAGTGCAAGTCAAAGAGGCCCTCAACATTCAGGAAGAGGCCCTCCTCCAGTGAGGCGGTACAGATTCAAGCCACGGACAGTGGCACTATGAGAGATCAAAAAGTTTCAAAAGTCGATTGATCTGCTGATCCCGATGGCCAGCTTCGCAAGGGTGGTACGCGAGGTCATGCAAGATCTCAACCTTAGCGCAATGTCCCGGTTTTATAGGCGCGGAGTTGTGGAGGCTCCTTGGTGTATTTTTAGAGATGCGGTTGCTAGGGTCCCAGTGGCCTCCCAAAAAATATTTCTTAAAGATATGATTTTAATTTGTGAAAAAACCATAACCCTATTTACACAAATGGAATGGGAGGGGCAAGTGGCAGGGCAAGTGTGCCAGTGGCAGGATGTCTTGGGTTCAAAATCATAACATTTGGTTGGGTTTTGTAACAAAAACCCTCAATCTTATTTTTCATTCCCTAAATCAAATTTGGGAGGCCTTTGACGCCCTAGAAACCATGTCCATCATTTTTAGGCTCTAGTCGCATGATGTCGGATTTAGGGTTTATAGGGGGTTTTTGGCTTGAAAATGATGGACATGGTTTCTAGGGTGTCAGGGGCCTCCCAAATTTGATTTAGGGAATGAAAAAAAAGATGTGGATGTCTTGGGTTTAAAAGTCATAAAATTTTCTTGGGTTTTCTACTCTAAACCCTATTTTTTATTCCCTACCAGTTGAAGAAAAAGCAATGATTTTTGTTCCTAAAATGGAACCTAGAATTATACTAATGATTTTCAATCACATGATGAAGTTGGCAAAGCTACATACCTTTTCTGCCTCATCGTGGAGTGCGTCAGCTATAGTGTCCAACTGGACTCCCTTTTGTGGTTGATCTTGAACTTCATGTTGGCTTGAGGTGCCAGCTTCTTCATCTCTATCCCTGAACAAACTCCAGCCACCAACAACAAAGGACGTGATTGTACCTCAAGGGACTTTGGGAAAGTTTGGAACAAATAGAACTTTGGAATCAACAGCGGCCAAGTGGTCATGAATTAACTTAGGAGGGTAGGTCATAACCAGCACCCAACTGGTCATGAATTAACTTTGGAATCAACATCAGCCAGCTGATCATGAATTAACATAGAAGGGTAAGTCATAACCACAAAAACATGTCAAGATGGGGCGCTAGATCATGATTGAGGAGATATAGAGCTAGCAATGGCAAAGGTAACATATTAGGGAGCATTCCTGCGTGGGCAGATTCCTAGTCGGGCCACGATAAAGTAGGGGAATTTTTTCCTTTTATGCAACAATTTCACAAAGATCTACAGATTTGAAGGAGCTCCTATTTTCAAGGCTAGCATCAAGGTTTTTGGCTATATTAGCCTTGAAAGTATTAGCTCCACATATAGAGCACATATACATCTTGATCTCTAGTAATGAAAAGCGAGTATTCATCTATGTTTCCCACAAAAGACATCATGAACCTTGAGAGAATGCCGTTTCCCACAAAAGAGGTCATGAACCTTGAGAGGATGCCTAGCAGCACTTTTTCCCACCTCTCTCTTATTTTTTAGCCTAAAAACTCTCCAAGAAACTTGTGAGGAACTCAGGAATGTTCTCTTCTCGCTCTCTTACCCTGGCTGAGAAAGGGAACTCTCACAATGATCCTCATCAAGGGCTGGAGGTAAGCTCGAGCTCTCAATTTAGCATTGGCCTAGCCCAAAAAATATGCTTCCATCCAAAACAATATAGGCAAATGGAGGGATTAGAACCTGATTAGAATAGGATTCTTTTTTGGAAGGGTCATCCTCAGCTTGCTCATCTAAGGGTGTTTACGGACAATCAACAATCTTGCCCACCCATGGTGCATTGAATCCATCTGGGCCATGGGCTAGACATGTCGGTGGGAAATCTTGCATGTCCATGATCCACATGATGGTGTAAGTCTGTAAACACCCTAATGTGTAGACATTGAGGTTCATGCCACCATCATGAAGTGTGATGGAAAACCAAGGTGTCCATAAAAGACCACAATCATAGTCCATTGTTTGTGCTAAAGTTCTTTCTTGTGCTCATGGATCTTTAGTGTTGATGTTTCATGTGGCATGCGAGCTTCTGCAACCAAAATATATGGCTATTGTTGGTCATTTCTACCAATCTTCCTTCTGGCATGCACACAACTGCAATGTTACCATACGGCTCTTACATGTTTGACAATAGCCTTTGCGGTGCTCCACAAAACATCTAGTTGGGTATCAACAGTTGTATCATGGATAGAGAATTCACAAAATGAATTGGAGAGATATCCCTTTTTATGGGCGGCTAACCAGGCCACCTAGAGTCCTGTAGCTCTAAGATTGGGTGGTCCATATACTTGGCTACAAAATTTCATCATCCTAGATAGTGAACTAACTAGCTTAAGTGCACCTTGGTTGCCCTGGGGTTTGCAAAATTGAGACAAATGTGCCATGTGTAAGTTGAGAGGGCCATAGATGAGAATTGCTTGCTTTAATAATTTGTTATCGTATCAAGTGGCTCATTCTGTAGGATGTCCTTGCCTTGTTATTTCAACATCCCCTAGTCCTTGTCTACTACAAGTGAGATCTTAGCATGTCCTTGCCTTGTTATTTCAACATCCCCCAGTCCTTGTCTACTACAAGTGAGATCTTAGCATATTATTCTATAAGAAATAAAGATATTTGCCAATATGTCCCCTTATGTCAACACAAAATTCCAAAGTCCTTCATCAAGACGATTAAATAGTTAGGGGTAGCTTTGAGACGGTTGAAAAGGAAAGGGAGAGGACCAATTAAGCTAAGGGGGGAAGAGGGGGGGAGGAGAGGGGGGTAGGGGGGGAGGAGAGGGGGGGCAGGGGGGCGACAGCTTTCTGTAATGGAGCCACACTAGTGCATCATGCAATCATCCTTTTTTTAATGCTTGGCAATTAAAATTGATGCTCTCTCATCTTGGTTAATTGCCAATACATCATGCACGCACAGTGCGCAACACACACACACACACACATCTAATTTGAGTAGAATGAGACATAAAAATATATGTACTATTGTGGTCCTTCTTAGTCATACATAGCTTATGTAGGCCTTACCAAGGTGAAGCTATGTATGACTAAGAAGGACCACAATATTGCATATATTTTAATGGCTCATATACTAATTTGAGTAGGATGAGGCATTAAAATATATGTAATATTGTGGTCTTGGTCAATTCCTAGTCGTATATTGTTCTACCTTGGTGATCGGTCATACCTACATAGCCATTTTTTGTGTTGTATTAGGGCCATTAAACATCAGGTATGAAACTAGAATCCAATTGCTTTGCAATTTCTTTGTCACTAGGATAGGTGGCATGGGAGCTGAAGTTAGTGTTAGGCCTCCTTGCTTTCTACTTGTGGGCAAAGCCCGGTTTATTTGCCTCCATCATATCCACCATAATACTCTTCAGTCAATGCTAAAGTAAAACATGTATGCAAGTCTCTGATTCTCTAAGACAATATCTGGCCATACATTGTGACAATCTCCTGAATCTCCAAGGGAAAATTAGAGATGTATGTTACCCTGATTCTTCGCTAGGGCCTTCTCTCAAAGATAATGCCTAGTTCTGGATTTGAATCTGCATAGATTGCCAAGCCCTTGGGTCTCACTAACCTTACAAGAAAAGAGAGGTGCTTGGTTTGCCATAAGATTGTGTAATTTTGGCAACTTAAAAGTTTGATGGCTGCATCAAGAATATGCTAAAATATCGCCAGCTTAGTTATGCAACTGAATAATGAAACTGAATTGCTGCCATGAACAGCCACAGTAATCTGAATAGAAACCTTGTACCGCTGAGAAGCTTTAGAAGAGGAAAAAAATTTGCCAAAACATCTACAAATATCTTATAATTCTGATAAGGATTGGGAACATTGTAGACTTCTAACTTTTTCATCTCGACCCTTCCACTGCTGCCTTTGAACTAAGAAAACGGAGAGCTGAAATAAAGACTCGTGTATGACTCAACTATGAAAATGACAATTTAAAGCACATGGACAAATAAGCTGTGCACAACATTCAATCCTGTGACACTCTTCTGCATACCAAAACTTCGTTTTGTTACTCTTTCTTACCTTACAAGGAGGATAGTCATATTTAGATGTACGGTCAGAAAATAGAGTAGGACGGAAGTTTCAAGTAAGAGACATCAATAATTACCACAGTTCAAACCGTGTGATCAATTCTCTCCCTTCTCGGGCTAGTTAAATATTAATATTAAAAAAAAAAAAGATCTAAGCTTCAGTGTACATGCACATGAAATATCTTCACAATTTGCACAGATTGATTCAAGACTTTGGGAGAGGGAGGGAGGTGGTTAACGATCAGAGTGCCTATCTAATACGAACTTCCCAACACAAAGCGATCAGAACTTAATAATAGCTTCCTTATAGAATGCCCAGACCTTTGATACAAACTTTTTTTGGTGAAATCTGTTGATACAATCACAAAACGCGTAAGAGTACTGATCTCAAAATACTGGAAGGGAAAGAGTAGTTCCACCCTCCCCACAGACTAAGAGTATGAATAAGGAACGGGATGAATTGTCTGAAAGGGAGTACCATACCCATTGTTGTACAATTTCGTAAGACCATTGTAACCCTGCATGCCATCTCTTTGGTACTGATACCAAATTTGCTGCTCCTGCACCAGCAGTTGTTGCTTCTGCCTGGTGTCTGCCATTTGGACATATGCAGGTGGGGGAACGTAGAGGGAAGCTGCAAAAGGGTCTTCCCCGACCTGAGCCACTGGTGCAGGCAATGCCAAGAACGAGGATGCTTGACTTCCATGCAATGCAACACTGCTTGCACTACCAGAAGGAATATTTGCAGCCAACTTTTGCCTGTCACAAGCTTGATCATACATACTATCCAGAAGCAAACGATCAAATCCTCCTGCCATTGTGTTATTAGTACGTTTGGAAAATTCGCTAGGGGAAGTCAATAGGGCGAGTTCCCAGCCAGCAGTAGATTTCTCTCCTGCAAATGCTTGCATTCCTCCCCCTTGGCCTCCTCCAGAAGAAAAGCCTTCCGTGCTTTTGTTTGCAGAAGAGTCAGTTCCTGAGAAAAGCGCTAGTGCAAGCCTGTCTCCAAGCTCCTTGGTAGAGACTGTCGCTTGATCCAATTCTAGTAGGTCTGTTGCACTCTGTTCCTTTTGCGAACCTGGATCCTGCTTTACTGGTGGAGCTGGAAGGGGCTTCGTCCCATTTACCTCATAACAAACTTCATCCACTTCTAACTCTCTCGCTGGACTTTTAGGCCTTGGTTCCGCACTCCTCCTGCGGCGACTGAGTGAATTTGTCTCAGAACGATCCTTGAGAAAATCTTTTATGGTCTCCAGAAGATCCTCGGAAACTTTCTGCACCAACGGATACTCTGAAGTTCTGCAAACTCTTAGATTCTTGCAGAAGTTGTAAAAAGAAGCCAGCTCATCTACTTGCTTAGCTCCCCTCGTATATGCTTCAAAAGCTTTCACACAGTCGAGATACTCCATATCGAAGAAGGCATCCAGAATAATGGCCAAGCCATCGCAAATATCAATATAGAGCTGGAAACTTTCCCTCACAACGGCGTACAGGGCAATTTGAACCAAACGATTCATCTTGGCAGCACCGGTTGGTCGGCAAGCGAGTACACGTTCCAACAGACGCTGCATCAGAGGAATCCTTTCAAGCAGTTCCTTAGGTTTCAAATCCTTGACAGCTTTGATTTTCGAGGTTGGCCCAGACACATCCCTTCTTCCATTGTCAAAGTGACGATCGGATCCGTTGAACGATCCGTAGCCGTCATAAATTGAGCTTCGGTGGTTCAAAGATCTATCCTCGGGATGAGGCTTTCCACTCCAGTTATAGTCAAGGCGCTCATCTAGAAACAGCGCATATGTGCGCACAAAAACGGAATAGTCCCATGCGCCATGAGAATGCGAGTCGTCTCTAAAATTGCATAGATTCAACACTCTTACTCCCCTCCGCCCTCCCAATAGAAGCTCTTCCTGAAAGGAGAAGTCGCCCTCGCGAAGGAGACGGTGTATAAGCACGAGAGCCTTGATAGCCACAATCCAATTGTGGGTTTTACAGAGGCGCCTGGCGAGTCCTGCAACACAGGCGTTAACGTAACCCCTTGAATAAGAAGTGAGGTGGAGGATTTCCTGCACGTATTTCTCCTCGACTGGAACCTCGTCATGGCTGGTGGCTTTCACCAAAGCCACCTCTACATCTGGAGCACGAGTGCTGGCGACTTTTGCGAGTCCGATGCTGGTTTGGTCTTTGAGGGAGCCCAGGGCCCTGCGGAGCTTGCGCTGCAAAGGCGACATGGTTTCGGCGGGAGGAATGCTGGAAAGCTAAAGAATTTGGATCCAAAGTTATGGTTTTCGAGCAACGCAGGACGCGCCGGCGCATAAGAGCATCGCACGAAAAAGGAGCTGCCCCCGACAGTGCAAGCTGCTACGAAAGCAAGAGAAGGACCACGATGATGCCGAGCCGGTCCTGGGGGAGATCAAGAGGACGATCAACGGCAATTTCAAATTCCCAGAGGCCCAGTGGACGGAATCTTCCGATCAGATCACCGGCTGTGCGTTGCGTCGTGCGCGTGCAGCAGAAGGCGTAGATTGCATTGATAGAGTGGGAATCAAAACGGCGTCTACAAGAGGAGGAAATCAGCCTGCCAGGTTGATGGAGACGCAGGAAAGAGATCAATGCATCCGTGCACAAGTACTCGCGATCATGTGGCAGCAGCTATAGCCAGGGATGTCGAAGGAATGGAAGAGACCGTCGCGGCCAAAATCAGCTGCAGCAATCTAGGAGAGCGCTGCAAAATGAAAGGAGAAGGTGTGATGAAGATGATAACGATCAACCACAAGAAGGATGCGTTGCTTGCGAGAGAGAAGTGATGATGTGCGAGCAAAATCAAGGCGAAGGTGGAGCGACGGAACGTCGAGATGAAGCAATAAGACGGAAATGTTTCCAATGTATGATGGAAATTCTGTCGAGAAGAAGAAGAAGAAGAGAAACAGCGCAATCTCTTCAACAGAAGTTGAGGAGAGAAGCCAGCTGAATGGTAGTTCCCTTCACAGAACGGTGGTTAGTTGTCTAAACATCCTCTCTTAACCTAACTACTCCTTTTCATTCACCCGAGTTGGCTTGGAGTTCTCCACTCACAATCCCAAGACGAGACATTGTATCATGTCAGAAGCTGGTCACGTTCTGATAAGGTGGAATGCAACCTGCCACCGCATAATTTTTCATTGACATCTGTTGATCCCCAGGCGCATGATTGTGAAACCCCCCTAACATGGATGCAGCATCATTGTCTCTCGCCTTACATGATTCAAAGACAGTCATTGCAAACACGATAACCTACAACACTAGCCATTGAGATTGGATATTCATCAAATAGCATTATGTTACACACGGGAACAAGGTGAGGTTGGGAGTTTTCTGGAGTTCATATCGTTCAAGTCTACATGTTGGAACATGCTTTTCATTTTATGCCATTGAATTCCAGATCTCTTCTAGATCCACATCAAGCAAGCTCGGCTCCTAAATAGTCTACTCTAGGTCCAATGTTTGGGAGGAGATGGCCATGCAAACCCAAAATATTGGTCCATGCTACAAGCAGTGCATGCCCCTACTCCAACTCCCATCGTTCTACAAAGTTCAAAGTAACACAATAAGCTAGTGGAGAAGGTATGAAGTGGCATGGTTCATGTGTACATGGAAGATTTGTCATAGTTACAACAATTTGTTCAATGATGTTTTCATTTACACCAAAATATTGGTCCATGCTACAAGATGTGTATGCACCCACTCTAGCTCCCATCCCATCAATACACGACAATACTCAAACCGCTGACTAGGTAGCCTCTTTACCTCCCTGATGAAATGGTACCTGACCTCAATGTGTTTGGTCTTTGCATCAAAGACCGGATTCGGTACACCTGTATGAATCCCCAAATCTCCCACTAGCCGATCAAGCCATATAGCCTTCTTGCAACCCTCTGTGGCTACAACATACTCAGCCTCTGTGGTAGACAAAGCAATGCACTTCTGTGCGCGAGACATCCACGACACTGCACCACCTGCAAAGGTGAACACATAACCAGAAGTGGATCTCCTACTATCCACATGCCCTGCATAGTCTGAATCTGTGTACCCAAGTAAACGCATGTCTCCTTTACCAAAGCAAATGCACATCTCCTTGGTACCCTTCATGTACCTCATGATGCACTTAACTGCCTCCCAATGCCTCTTTCCTGGATTAGCCATATACCGGCTAACAACTCCCACTGCAAATGCAATGTCTGGTCTAGTAGCTATCATAGCATACATAAGATTCCCAACTGCTGATGCATAAGGAACCTTGGCCATCATGGCCCTCTCCTCATCTGATTTGGGACTATCTGTATGACTCAGTTTCACATATGGAGGCAATGGAGTACTCACTGCCTTCCCCCCCTCCATATTGAAACGCTGCAATACTTTTGTAACATACTCTTTTTGTGAAAGCCAAAGGAGTTTCCTACTCCGATCACGCGTGATGCGCATACCAAGAATATGACCTGCAAGTCCCAAATCCTTCATATCAAAGGCCTCATGCAACTTGGCCTTTAATGCATCTAGCTCATAAGTATTCTTGCTAGCCAATAGCATATCATCCACATATAGTGCCAAGATTATCAGGCTATTATCCTTAGCTCTTTTAGTGTAGAGGCAGTGATCAATTTCACTCCTTCTAAAACCCTGGGACCAAATGAAAGCATCAAACTTCTGATACCATTCTCTAGGTGCTTGCTTAAGACCATAGAGACTCTTCTTTAGCTTGCAAACTAAATGCTCTTTGCCCTTTTCTTCAAAGCCTTCCGGCTGCACCATGTAAATTTCCTCATGCAAATTTCCATGCAAGAAAGCTGTCTTGACATCCATCTGCATAAGCTCCATATCCTCTGATGCCACTAGTCCAAGCATGCATCTAAGTGTGGTCATCTTCACAACCGGAGAGAATATCTCATCAAAGTCCACACCCTTCTCTTGCTTGAACCCTTTAGCAACCAAACGGGCCTTGTACCTAAACAACATCATCACCTGTGACCTTCATTTTGTAGACCCATTTACATGGCAATGCTTTCTTTCCATGTGGCAAAGAAACCAAGTCCCAAGTCTTATTCTTCATAAGTGAAATCATCTCTGATTGCATAGCATACTCCCACTTGCGTTTATCCTCACGCATCATAGCCTCTCTATAGCAAGAAGGCTCCCCGCAATCAGTAAGCATCACATAGTCTACCCCTTGGAACAAACCTATCAGGCGGTCTAGACATTCTAGATGATGTTCTCAAGGGCATTTCAGCTTGCTGTCCCACTTGCATATCAGCCACATTTGGCTCATCATTTCCACCAATAGATGATCCATCATCTACCCTTGATTGTATACCTGTGGGAGTACTTGGTGGTACCATTTCTTGCACATTTGGTGCATGGACAGCTTGCTGTCTATCAACATATGCAGGTGGATTCACATCCTGGAAAGTGATTCTCCTCATTTCCACATCCCTCATGGGTGCCTTATGCATCTTCTTCTCATTGAAGACCACATCATGGCTGCGTATGATCTTCTTTGCTTCTGGATCCCAGAGATGATAGCCCATCTCTCCACTTTCACCATAACCCAGAAAGATGCATTTCCTAGACTTAGGATCTAGCTTCTTTCGAACCTCTTTTGGCACATGTGCATATGCCTCACACCCAAATATACGCAAATGAGAGTAAGAGGGCTTCTTGCCACTCCATGCCTCTTCAGGAATACCACCATCCAAACTCTTACTAGGTGATCTATTGATCACATGCACTGCAGTCTTCATTGCCTCAGCCCAAAAACCACCAGAAAGACTTGCATTGGAAAGCATGCATTGCAACCTTTCTTGAATGGTACGGTTCATCTTTTCTGCAACTGGATTTTGCTCTGGAGTACGAGGGGATGTAAGCTCCCTCTTAATCCCACGAGTATCATAGAAATGCTGAAAGTTATGAGAGAGATACTCTCCACCATTGTCAGTCCGTAGGCATTTAAGCGTTCTACCTGACAGATTCTCAACCAAGGCCAGCCATTTCTAAAATACCTGGAGCACATCACTCTTCCGAGCTATAGCATAAGCCCACACTTTCCTAGTTGCATCATCAATGAATGTCACATAGTATTCAGCCCCGCCTAATAACCGTGTAGGCATGGGACCACATACGTCTGAATGCACCAAATCAAGCATTTCAAACTCTTTCTTTCCCCTTCTTTTATGGGCTGATTTAGTCTGCTTCCCATAGAGACAGTGCTCACAAAATTCAAAATCAGAGAAACTCAAATGCGGTACATAACCCAAACGGCATAAGAGTTCCATTCCATTTTGGCTCATGTGCCCCAACCTGCAATGCCACAAAGAAGTGCTTGGCTGCTCGGTTATTGCAACAACATGATCAAATACCCCTGATACATGTAAGGGATACAAAGTCCCACACTTGGAACCCCTAGCCAAAAGCATAGAGCCCTTTTGAATTTTCCAACTTTGAAAGCCAAAAGTGGTGTGAAAACCAGCATCATCTAGCTGACCCACTGAAATAAGACTCTTGGTCAACTTAGGCACATGTCTCACATGTTTCAAAACAAATGTAGACCCATTTGCAAAAGAAAACTTTATGTCACCTGCTCCCACTATGTCACATGCATAGTCATTTCCAAGATGCACACAACCTGTCTTTCCACTATCATAAGTGGAGAACCATTCCCTATGGGGAGTAACATGGAATGAAGCACCAGAATCCAAAATCCAATCCTGGGAATATGCATCATCTGAAGTGGTAAGCAACTCTGTAGATAAACTAGACATGAAGAGAACGTCATTGTCACTATCATGTGTGACTGCATTGATCTCCTCGATCTTCACTTTTCCTTTGTCCTCCCTTGGACTCTCTTCCTTTTAATTTGCACCCCAATTTGCATTCTTTTTCTTATCCCTTTGCTCTCTTTTTAGCTTGTAGCAATCCTTTTTCATATGGCCCTTCTTGCCACAGTGGTAACACTCAATGTTCCGTGCCCTGGATTTGCTACGTGACTTCCCTCTTTCTTGGGACTTCCCCCTGAACTGTGATCTGCCCCTCTGCACATTTAAGGCTGCATCCTGCTTGTTGCCATCCATAGATTTCCATCTAATCTCCTCGGCCAACAAGCTACCCACAACATCATCAAATTTCAGTACTCCACCAGGTGTAGAGTTACTAACAGCTGTACGGAAGGTATCCCATGAGGATGGCAATGAACATAAGAGAAATATTGCCTTAGTCTCCGCATCAAAATTCATTTTCTGAGCCTGAAGCTGGTTGAAAATAATATTGAATTCATTCAAGTGAGAAACAATGGAGACCCCTTCTTTCATCTGCAGCTCAAACAACCTCTTCATGAGGTAAACTTTATTAGAGGCAATTTCCTTCTCATAAGTGGCACACAGTTTCTTCCACAAATCTTCCGTAGTCTGCTCATTTACTACTGTGAAATAAACTGACTCTGCAAGATGAAGTCTAATAGTAGACTTTGCTAATGCATCCAACTCATTCCAATCATCCTCAGACATATTTGCAGGCTTTAAAGCTTCAATCCCTGCCAAGGGTTTAATCTGCTTCTTTTGAATAAGCACATCCCTTATTTGTTCTTTCCACAAAGAAAAGTTTGTCCCATCAAACTTTTTAATGCTGAAAAACTCCTTTTCAGGCATGGAAGAGGATGCCATGATGCAAATGAAACAAAATCCCAAATGCTAGTCCCTGCAAGAGAGAATCACACCAAATACCAGGCGCACCCAAATGTGTATGCCACAATAGACTGAAATATCACAAAAAAACTCAAAGCTCAAAGCATCAAAAGATGCATCTGACTCATGTGCATATACTATGCAGCCATATGAGCAAATCTGGCCCAAAAGAAAATGCCAATAAGTGCCAAATGACTCAAGCATAAACACTGTCCACTGGCATATGCATCAATAATGTCTCATCCAAGAGAGCATAGCACTATCAGTGCATCACCTGCAATGTTTCAAAGCTATCCCTCAGCTTAAAATAGCATCCATGTGCAAAGCGTCCATAAAAATAGCATCCCACAAGGCAATTTTGGCCTATCAGCGCATCCAATAAGGACCGCAATGCATCCAAATGGCCTATAAATCATCCACTGCAACCCAATACACACCACGAATGAGCGCACACTGCAACCAGAGTGATCTGCATAAGGTATGCTCAAGAAATCATAGTCTCACGTTAATGAGCGCTACTGAAAATAGAACCTGAGATGCCTCAAAACATGGGTGCCATTGCATAATCGGAATCAGCAAGAAAATCTGCAAATATCTCTCTTCTGCCAGAACTCCAAAATCCCAACCGATGAGTGAGAAATGGGAGTCAACACTTATCCACTGCCATGTGGCATAAATCTAAGGTTTCAAAACCTTAGTATGAAAAATGCATAACAGAGAGACGAAATCGAATACACAGAGATTTATAACTCTAAAAATCCTTCACCGAATCGCGCAAGAACTGATAGGTAGGGGTTTTTGGGCATCCGGAACGCAATGGGACAGACGGTTTTGGAAACTGTGGTCTCAATCACTGGGTCCAACACACGGACTGAAAAACGTTTTTGGAAACAGAGCTATCTGTAAACTCCACCGGAGTGCGAATGATGAGCAACATAGAAGTTTTAGGACCTCCTGAGTCCACCATAACTGACAGATCTGTAAATGGTTGCTCTAAACTTGAGTTCCAACACCCGGGCAAAAAACGCAGGAACTGACACAGTGAGTCAGAAATCCAATGAAATGATCCCAGATTCAAGAATGAAGGTGTTTCCAAGCTCCTGAAGTGAAGTGGACACCAAAAGCAAGCAATAGTTGCCTCTACAAGTCAATATGGAGTCTCTGTCATCGAATGGAACAGGGAAAAGCTCAAAAAACGACTTTTTCTTTGAAAGCTCTTAACAGGCTCTCAAAACCACTTCACAAAGCCAAAGTGACTTTCCCAAAGGTTCCTCCAAGGTCTCTGCACACTCGGATGCAAGTAAAGTCACCCACAAAGCTTCCCACAAAGCTCCTCCTTCCTCCCACAGAGCTACTGAGCTTCAAGCATTCACGCACGCTTAGCTAGATCACCCGGGCTCTGATACCAGTTGAGAGTGCTCTCAACGGAAGCAAGAACGGAAGAAGGAGAGAGAGAGACAGAGAGCCACACAAGTTTTGGTGGGTGCAGAACCACCCTAATCTTCTTTTTCATTCATTTATATATGTGTTTGAGTATTGTACATAACTGGGGTGAAGGCACAGTGACTTTTAACCCCCACATGCGCTCACACCTTCACCTATTTGTGGTCATGCATGATGCATGAGACTCAAACCTGGAGTAGCGAGGCTCAGCTTCCGTGAGACACTCAATGGTAACCCTGTCTTGGGATGATATTTGGGGAACAAACTCCCTGAGTTTGAGTTGTACTTCTTTCATGGCTATTTTCATTGGCGTAGTTATTTCCTATGGATGTGGAGCTAAAAACTGCAAGGCGCATGCACCCCTCGTGGCCCAGAAGTGTACATCTCCTTGTTCCTAGTATGCATCTCCTTGTTCCGGGCAGTGGTAGCTGGAACATATAGCCTGTGTGTGGGATCCTTGAATCCTTGGACTTTGGAGTGGACTTTGGGTATATGGGGATCAAACTCCCTGAGTTTGAGCTATACTCCTTCCGTGTGCACATTGCTTGTAATCATTGACCTTGGTGTATTTGGGTATCAAACTCCCTTGAGCTTGTCCTGTTGAAGTAGATCATTCGGCTTGGTCACCTTTACTCATTAATTACCCTGCATTTGGCCGACTGTACTCTGTGGATGTTAACATGCCTCCTTTCATGTTGCTGATCCATCCTCGGGTTAGCCGCACTGGAGGAGATTGGTGGTGAGAGGATGGCATAGTGATCCAGCTGCCTTGACGTGAGGCGAGTGAGATACGAGCGATACTTCCAAAAATGGGTGGCATGCATATCCTCGTAAGTGCGAAGGTAATGCCCATGGAGATTGCAGATGCGGAGGTAGAGGCGGAGGTCCTGAAATTGAGTTGGACCAATGTTGGGGTTGAAGACAATCTGGTTGGTTAGATTGTGAATGCGATCGTCGATGGGGTGGCTGTGGGTGGGAAGATTGCAGAGGAGTAAGAGGATGAGGTAGTTGAAATGGACGGCGACGACGATGGCTGGATCTGGCATTGAGCCATAGGTGTCGTTGAATGACTGGAAGTGGAAGCAAAAACCCTTTTGCGTCATATCTTTTGGAAAGTTGTACCTAGGAAAATTGTAGAACACATTGGGGTCCTGTTGCTGGAGAACTTGAAAGGTGGCCCAAGTCCAATGTCATTCCATGGGCATGTAGAGTGGGTGGATTCGACGATCTATGGGCACGCTGCAGTAGTAGTGCCAAAATTTCTCCAACTTCGAAAATGGGAGCCGCCAATTTGGCTGTAGACCAGCATCTGCATCGATCGTGGGGATGGGGGCATCGAAGGCGAGGTTGTATCCTCCTCTCATGCGCTTAGGATGCGTGCAGCGACAGTCGTCGAGAATGACTACGCTATGAACTGTGTTAGGGGGCACACCTCAACAATTTCATAGAGGTGGAGGTTGGAGCCCTCGAGCTAGCGCTTCCAATGGTGCATTAGTGCACTATGTGGGAGCTCCTAGAAGGGCTGCAAGTCCAGGTGCCAATTAACATCTTCGGGGGGAGAAACTAGCGAGGATGGTGGAGCATCGTCATCTGCAATCGGCATGGGCTTCGTCTTCGTGGGGCCTGCAAGAGTTGTGGCGTCAGTGGTTTGTACAAAATCTGCTGCTTTGAGCAGCGTATTGAAGGCTTCGTCAGGGAGGTCGACTGGAGCATTGGAGGAGATGGACTGGGAGGGTCCTGCTATGCGGTGGTGGAGTTGGAGGCATTAGACGAGTACTCGGGCAATGTTGTCTGAGGGAGAGGAGGTTGGGTAGCTTGTTGGGTGGGTTGGGCAGGATCTAGGGGAGGCGGTAATGGAATATCTGTAGGGGGCGGGTGTATTAAAGAGGGTGACTACATTTTTTCCCTCATCCTCGGTTATTTCCTCTGGGTATGCTACGTGAATTGTCTCAAAATTGCTCACCAAGGACTCAAGTGAGTCTTGGAGAGCTTGTAGCACCCTATTAAAGAGGATTATTATTCCGAGGGGTTGGTAGGTGGTGGACTGGTAGCCGCCGCAAGGTGTCCTTGAGCTTGGACTGCCAAGGATTGGCCATAGCCAATTTATATCTGCATGCAGACTTGTCGGAGTGCAGACCCAAGGTGAGAGGTCCTCGGGCTTTGCGAGTTGCATCACTTCATCGTCCGTAGGATAATTAAGGGACTCAAAGATGACACGGCGCCAGGCATTAAAATTAAGAAGAATGGGATGGGCAGATAGGGTTTGGAGATTGGAGGGATGGAGAAGAGATAGAGAAGTGGGCTGAAGGTCAAGAGAGAAATAGGACATGGCTAAGATGGGGCAGCAATGGTTGGGATTACAGCGGAGAATGGTGGAGTAGTGAGATCGAGGTGGAAGGTAAGGTTTTGTGCACGGAGTGCATCGAAGTGCATTTGCAGGGTTTGGGCGATTGTGCATGGTACAAGTGCGTATGTGGCTAATTGTGCAGACACCTCCCTATACATCTTGAACTCCAATTTACTTTCAGTTGATGTGCCTCCACAAGATGAGGCCTCCTATGAAGATTATGCTTTTTGAACCATCTCCATATATGCTCCAGATCTCTCTTTTTATGTTGAGTCAAGGTACTCTGCCTGGATAGTCCTCCAAAATGAATGGAATAAACTATTGTGTGTTTTGTAAACACCTCTGGTCACCATATGATGTAGGCCATGTATATGTGTTTTGCTCCATGGTACCTCCTGCAGACATTGTGTGCATGTACATGTAGGAGAGATAACCATTGGAAGGTCTTATGTATCCCTTTTGTTTACTTCACATCCTTGGGAACCGTTGCTAGCATGAGATCCTAGCCATAGATTTATCCTTGACCACCATGAGATGGCATGAGAAACTATGAGACTAGATGTATCCTTTACATAGCCTGAGGCATTCCCTTGAGGGGGGGTATGATGGGATATCTCAAGGTGTATGCCCCAAGCACACCTTGGGTTCTATGTGTGTGCTAGAGGCACAGTTAGGTGCCCATAAGCACTGTTAGGTGGTGGTAGATGCCACATAGGATGATTGAGAGATTCTAGGAGCTGATTGAGGAGATGATCGAGGAGATGATTGTGGAGCTTGGTGGCTCATGTAAGAGGTGCCTACATATGGACCTCACCTTTCTTCATTCCATAAGCAAGCAAGCATTCTCATTTTGTGTTCATCTTCATGCATTCCTTTCAGTTCTTCAACAACTCATTGGAGGACAGGTCGTGTGGATTGACTTGAGGATGGGTGCCTCCACGATCAGGATTTGAATGTGTATTAAACCACTTGTCGGCAACAACGTGAGACAGCTTATCGAGATCCTCCTAGATATGGACTCTTGGATTGTTGGAGGAGATTTCAACAACCTAGAATTTGAAGAGAACAAGCACAGAGGAGACTCTTCTTGGCAATGCCATCATCAAAACATGGCACATGGGAGCAGAGTAGCATCAGCTACTCCTTCGGCCAGCAGCAGCAACATGATGGATTACTTGAGAGACTATACAAATTCTCCATGGGGGACTAGACTATGCGCTAAGAGGAAGCCATGGGAATCTTGGTAGGAGGACGATGTGATCGTGCTTCACTTGGAGCTGGACTCCCTTAGAATGGGGTGTGGATTCCCAATGCAATGCTACATAAGGAAGGGGTCCAATGGGCCATAGCAGAGATCTCGCAGCAGGTGGATGGTTCTCCTGAGGATGGTTGGGCCAACTGGATAGTAGATCCCAGCTAGAGGAGCAGCGTTGAGAAAGAAAAAAAGGAAGTCTATTAAAGTCTTCGGAAGACCAAAAACGTCCCTTTTGAATTCGTGTTTGGTCTCCGTGAAAATTACTGATTATGTCAATGTGCCTTTACTCTCACATAGACAGACACAGACATAGAATGCTAAGTTGACCTATAGACTTTCGCCGAACCTCTCTAGTTGAACCAATTGAAGCGGGATCCTTGTCCCAAATCGGCAAGCATGTAAAATATGGAAACACGTGTGTTTCAAACCTTGCCTACAAAGTAGCTGCAGCTCCAACAGCTGGTGCTTCAGGTTTCGGCAAGTTGGAGCCGCGCGTGAAGGATCTCCACCTACATACGCGGGAGTACACAGGCGCAACAATAGGTCAAGTCGTACACAGATTAATTTGTTTTTCCCGGAAAATGTTTTTGCCAAATTCGCCTGAAATTTACAGTAGTAGCATGCTTTGATGAAATTAAGCGTTGCAACAATGCGGTTAGTTCTCTTTAGCATATCGAACTTCACAGTGTTGTTAACATCTTCCGTGAGGACAAGAGCGGCATTCTACGTGAAGGAAGAGGAAGAAGCGCAGAAATGTGAAAGGAAGATAATTCTGGACAAGAACGAATTCGATAAGAAATGGAGGACTGGATGTACATGGTGGGGTGATGTCGGAAGGATGCATCGAGGAAAAGCGTAGTGGAGGAGCGGGTGGTGAAGAGGAGACTGCTGCGCCATGGCTGATCGTGAAGCGCAATTCATCGCCATGGCTGCTCAAGCAACAGATGCGGAGCTCCCCCCGCAACGCAAACGCATCAACCAAGCAGTGATGCTTTCACCACAAATTTTGGAAGATAATTCTTCGGAATGGTCGGAGGGAGGAGATTCCCCCATGACGATTCTTATAGAATCTTTGAGTGGACGCTCACATCGTGACACATAAGCATTCTCTAAAGTCTTTCCGGTGCCCGCCCGTTTGCTGCTGGAGATGGAGGGAGCTGCTCAGTCCAGCATTCCAGCTTCAGCATGAATTCCTTCCACCATGTGTAGAAGGAACTGGGGCCAAAATGTACCGTCAAGGTCGTGGGTTGGCGCAGACATTGGATTGAGAGCCTTTAAAACATAGAATCTGCCCCTCTCAGTCTTGAAAAATCCGACAGAAGTGCTCGCCACATGTCAAGCTCCTAGCCTCCCCACCTCCCTTGACAGTCGGGAAAGGCCACATGTCAGCCTTTCTCGGTCGGAATCCGGTCAGATTTTGGCTCTCGACCACCGCCAATGCAATTTGGTCCCAAAAGTCAAATCCTGGGCTGGAATCCATTCTCTAGGCTGGCATTTGGCTACCCCCGCTGAGCGAGCTCTCAAGCTCCATGGGGTTGCAAATAAATCCGACCAGTAGGACTCCCCCAGCACCACTGGTTGGTGCAGGGAGGCCCTCTCAGTATTTTCAATTGCCATGTTTAGTATTAGTCCTCTTAGAACATTCTATTACTTTTCTCTTGTTCTTTGGAGTGCTGAGAAGAGGGTGGCAAGAAACACTTCCATTTCATTTGGAATAAAATCTAGTTTTCATGAATTATATGTTCTATTTTAACATCTCGTTGAGTTGGAATAGGTAAGACGCGGTTCTTTTATGGAGCAATTCGTTGTGTTATTCTTCAATGCAAGTTGCATAGTACATGCTTGTTGTGTTATTCTTTTACAACAAGATGCAGAGGAGCCTAAGGCATGGTAAGACTTGCAAGGTGGGTGAGTTATATACACTCGTGTTAAGTTTGTTGTTCACGGGATGGCTATTTAGTGGGTGGTAGTTTGGTTGCTCATGGAAATCTACTAATGTCATTTATGATGTTTGTCTAGTTCATTTGTCTTCTTGCAAACATAAATACAATGTTGCATTATCGCATTTGTTGATCAAATGTTGCTAACAACTAAAGCGCTTGTATAACAATGGCGTAATTTGTAATTAGCATTACTTCAAAGTTAAGTTGTGAAGGAGATTTAGGTTGTCATTATCCTCTACATGCAAATGCTACACTTTTGAACTTGTTTTGTTATGTTTTCATTAAAATATTTTGTCATAGAAACCAACATATTTTTAGAGTCTTCATGACGTTGCAACAACCGTATACAATCCTATCGCTGGTATTAGACATTGTCTCTAGAGAAACTACCGACCGTTTCTTGTACGTTTTGTTCATTTATGTTCTTGGTTACCCTAAGGGTCTATAATATTTGTATTCAAGTGAAGCAACTCAAACAAACCTTATTATAAAGTTGTCTTTGCACAAATGACATGGACCCGTGGTATGGCAATTTTTCATTTAGTGAGCCACAATTTGGTCATTACATATTTTAAAAATATAAAGCAATAGGATATATCAAACAAAATCTATTTTTCCTATTAATATTACAAAGCATTTAAAAAATTAAACTTGTTGTAACATGTCAAGTTTCCTAAAGAAACGTCAAGTGAGCATAGTGCTTGCCTTAGCAAGTTACAATTCTATTTTGTTGAAGTGCACTTTTAATACGGTTTTGATACAATGTTCTCCACTCTTGATTGCTTTTTTGCAATACACAGTGTTCCCGAACCATGATTATACATGTAAAGTGCAAAAAGATAAGGACTAAGGAGCAAACTAAATCTTTTCCCTTATTTTAAAGGTTTTGGCAACTCCATTTAAGGACTTTTATCGTAACATTCTCAAGCTCCAAATGGCATTGGCCTAGCTAGCTAGAGCATTTAACTTGGCATTACTGCTTCATGAGGCTCAATAAATGGCACATAAAACTTCACAAAGTATTCAATGCAATTTTCTATAAAGATAATATAAACATCTAGCCATTGACTATCTCAATCTTGGCTTCACGTTCAAAGGGTACTCACATTTTGTTTCATACTAAGCATTGACATTTGCAAGTTCAATTCTATACATATGTCTTTGTTTACATTACATGCACACATAAGTAAAAGGTGACATGCAAGGCTTAACACCTAAGCCCATAAATACCTCCAAGTACATGCACACGTGCAAGGCTTAACACCTAAGCCCATAAATACCTCCAATTATATGGATGCTTTCTATATCATGATAATGCATCAAGGTTCCTTTTAAGGGTTTTGACTATGACAACTACATGGTACCTCACAACAATGCACTCCAAGCTTGTTGTCCAATGACAAACACTTATTTCTTGACCACAATACATGGCTTCAATTCTTGGTTTAATATTCCTAAAAGTCATTAGACATGCCGTACTCCTTGATCCCAGAGCTAAGCTGCGAAGCTAACTAAAGACAATGAAAGCGACCATGTTGTAGCCCAAAGAAATGAGGAGGAGCAGCAAGAGGTAGAAGGTGATAATACCGATGAGAACGAAGAGAAAGAGGATAATGAGGAATACCTTATTGGACTTTGAAGCCAAATTGTTTTTTTTTTTTCGAAGAGACGTTAATTTGGAAATAACACAACATTTGAAGCCAAATTGTTGATGAGCAAGATGATGGTGACTCTAATCCTTTAGTACCCTTGATGGTTAAATTTTGTGAAAGTAGAGTAAATTTTTGAACTCTTTTAAGTTTTGACAAATGAGTTAGATGTTTTGAAAGTTGATTTTTCTTTGTGTGTGCCTATATGCATTGTATTTTCATTGGTTTGATGATAGCATGTATGTATAAATGGTTTTCTCCAATGTTTACATGCTTACTTCATCTGGGTTGCTTCAATGGTTGTCCAATACCATATTGATCATCTATACATAATCACTAGAGCCAAACTTATAACTTGCAAATATTATTTCAAAGAGTCACGTATAGGTCACGTACACACAAATAGAGTTGTTATTTTCAAGTACTAATAGCGGAAGTGAGAGAGGGAGAGAGAGAGGAGTGCACACGATATAGCTACCTGTACACTACGTGTATTGACAATGAACATGAAGATATACATGTGAACCCTTAGGGTTAGGGTTAGGGTTTGCCCCCTTAAATTGCAATTTACACTGTCTTTAACACTCCCTCTTAAATTGCAATGGGTAAGTAGAGGGTGCATGTACAAGACTTGTTTGTGGATTTCGTTTGGTGCATATGATAGCATCCAAAACTAAAAAGAAATCAGAGTAGTATGTGTGTAAGTGAGCACAGTGACTACGTAGCGGAAGCATGTACAATGAGTACAACTTACGATCTTGTACATATCGTGGATTTCCCCCTCTTAATCCTTCGCCTTTGGGAATAAAACCCAGAAGATAGGCCAAAGGGAAGAGGAAGGAAATATGGAAAAAGTAAAGTCCACCTGGATCAAAGACTGGTCGATTGAAAGATGACTGCGTGGAGAACTATGTGTATGGCTGCGTGCTGAACATGTCAAAATCAAACATGTCATAAGTCATCGTGGACTGTGCAGTTGCTTTGAAGAGGCATCCGGATGTGAAGCTAGTTGATCTAGCTGTGAAGATGTGATCAGGTAGGTTGTGACATACGAGGGTGTCACCAACCCAAAAGAACTGACAACAATGTGTGAGGTATGCTACAGTAATGTGATCTCTGTTGAATGATGCGGAGTCAAAGAAGACCGCATAGTCGGTGTGGACAGAGTGATCCAGGGGCACAAAATCTGGGGCCGAAGGTGTAGGTATGATACACTGCTCTGCTGATGAAGAGGCCCGTACAAATAACAAGGTATGGCAACTTGTCAAACCTATATGCTTAACTATCATGAGCTGAAGGTCATCTGCTGTGTGCATGGCTAAACATCCATCGGCATGGGATGTAGTGGCAGTTGTCATAGGCTCGTCGAGAAGGAGCTTGTAGTGTAAAGGGTTAGAAGCCTGAAATACTATTGAAAGTGCATAAGATGTCCCTGAGGCATATAAGGTGCTGAATGCTGATGAAGGGACTGATCTATAGTCGTGGATCCAAGCACTGATGTGCATCAAGTATGGACTGTATACGACAGCCATAAGTGCATGCTGAAAAACTAAGTCTCCCGGCTGTACCTGATGATGTACACTGCACTGAGGCAAGACCACAATGATCCATAGGTATCCTCATGCTAAGGAATGATCTGTTGATCGAAAGTGGTGGTGATAACTGGATCCAAGGGTGCAATGCGGCATGACTGAGCCGATGCTAGAATGTCCTAAAGACTGATCTGTTGATCTATGCTGAAGGGAACTGAGCCCAAAGTATGCTCTGTATCAGAGGTGAAAGCATCAGTGATGGATGCTAGAATGGAATCACTTGAAGAGCTGAATGCATTGTGGCATGTATCTCTGCATGCGGTGAAAGATGTGAGTGCCTTGTACTGAGGACTTACCTGTTGCTGAATAACTCCATGATCACTTGTGAACTCTGTAGCATCTACGGCAAAAGATGGAATCGTATACATCCGTGAATGTGATGGTTGTGCATCACTAGAATCAGACTGTGCTGGTGTGCATGAGACTGCCTCGTGCTGGAGGACTTACTGTCAAATATGCCTCGTGATCAGGGCTTACTGCCGAATGTGCCTCATGTTGAGGGCTTACCGAGGAATGTGCATGATAAAAAACTGGGGGCTGATCCATGCTAACATTTGAAGTATCGGTGTCTGCATCTGATTTGTCAAGGCCAATGAAGCTCGAGTCGGCATCATAGACTGGTACATACCTTGTGGCAATAAATGGTAGAAGAAGGTTCTCTTTCCACTCACGGATCTCATCCAAGCTCATGACTGGTGTATCATCAACTGTGTGATGCGAATAACTCTATGCTGGAGGTGGTCTGCTGGTGCTCTGTGCAAGAGGCTTACCCGTGTACTGACGAGAGTGTCTACCCATGAGAACACTATGTGTAAGCTGCCACTAGGGGGCTTATGCTAAACGGTCAAAATCAAGTCATGTGAGAATGTATGTGTGCCAAGGATCAAGCCTGTAGTAAAATGATAGTGACAACTGTGTATCGGGATAGCCATGAGGCTATACAAGGCTGATGTGTATGTGTACGAAAACCAATGCCAAGAAAATAGTCAACAATCATGATTGTACATGGGTGGCATGTGTGCATGCAAAGGTGCAACAATCCTGAATCCGAGGAGGAGAACTCTACCAAGTGTCACATTGATGTGTTGAAGTGCCAAATGCCAAGAGACTGAGCTAGTGTCGGTGTGTGAATATGTATACCGATCATAGATCCAATGGGACTGGTGCCATTGGGAACTAATCAAGAAATGTGACAATGGCTGACTTGGCTTGGTGGAGTTGGATCTCCTCTATGGCGATGTTAGTCTATAGCTAGACTACACGTCGAAGCATCAAATGCAGCAAATGAATTTTATCTTGATTCATTTTAAGTGATGCATCAAATGTTCCGATGATGAGGAATCAACGATGTTGGTTTGTGGAAATGTCAGATGGTAGATTTGAGGTGATCAACACATAGAGCACAATTTGGCGAGCATTTTTGCTCTTTGGATCACCTCCAAATTCCCCCTGGATCAAAAGTTATGGCTCCCGAAAGGATAGGCCAAAGTTTGATCCAAGGAGGGGGTCCAAAAGGATGAGGTGGATGCAGGGTGATGTGGAACTGTGTTTTCACATGCTGCTTCCAATTGTGCCTATGTGGAGGACTGTCATTGTAAGGTACCTTAGTGTCCCAATAGGCCTAGGGCTAAATCTGCAACAAAGGTTTAATTGGTTTTGGACATGATTAAAGCCAAACTCAGGTTATGGCATGGATTGAGCCTAGGATGGAATGCAAGAACCTTGGTCATCCAACACATACTATCATCAACGAACAACTTATGTCGCCTCAGTCTGGCACTTCTCAAAATGCTAGTGGATGGAGGTGAAAAGACTTTTTTATGCTTTTCTTTGGGTGGAAGAAGGAGAGAAGAGGAACTAGGACTTAGGACTCATACTTTCATCTTTTTCTCTCTTTGCCTTGGGAGCCTTTGAAACTCCCTAAGTTCTAGGGGGACCTAGGTCTCCCTTATATTTGGCACTTTAATAGTCACTCCCCTTGGGTGGAGATCACCATATACTTCATCGAATCTAGGAAATCCAAAGCGATGGGGGCCTGGAAAGGTTTACAGTGGTATGATAGATTGTGCTTAGGATTACTAGTGAAGGTAGTGGGGTTGGACCTTATTTTAGGAATGGTTATGGCATGGAAGGAGTGTTTCGACTATATGGTCTGAAAAGGTGGAGCAGGGCTACGAGGTGATGCTAGCCTAGTAGAGTCAATATGGTGGAGCATTGCATTCAAGAAAGAGCCATTTGCTGTCCATGACTTGCCCAGAGCTCTCCCAGAGCTCAAAGCCTATTCAGGAAGAGTGTTAGGACGTGGGCAGACCTGTGGGATGCGGCAAAGTTGACTGGTGTCCGTTGGAGCAATTCTGCATGAATCTTCCCTTAACGAGGGGGAGACATACTTGCTATGTCTAGTCCTAGATTGGGTCCTTGACCACTAGCCCACCAACTACATCAAGGCCAAAGATGGTCACTTTCAATCAGTGGACATAGGTAAGATTAGCCTTAGTCGAATTTCTACAAAATCAATCTATAGGAACCTTAGTCGGGTAGGCTCGTTGGTTGGTGACCTTAATAGAAAATGGCAGTTGAGAAGAGGCACGGCCGAGTAGCAGAAAAGATTCAAGGAGACTTGGAAGTTATGTTTGGCCAAGAAGGCGAGTTTCATTTTATGGAAGATCCTAAACCAGTGGCTGCCGGTCAGAGGATAGCTAGCAAAACATATTCCAATCTCACCGGTCTGCCCATTGTGTGGGAAGGCTGTCGAGGCCTTGAAACATCTCTTTTGGTCCTGTCTAGTCACATGGGAAATTTGGAGGAAGGTGGAATGCACCATTAGGAAGTCAGGCTTGATGGCTAAATTCTGTGTTAATGCTCATTGGAGGTTGGTTCTATTAGGGAGGCGACTTGTCTCCCTCAACCCTAGCCTGGTGCTGGCTGTAAGAAAACAATACAACGTCTGTGCTCAACAGATAATAGGATCTCGTATGCAAGAGAGAAAAACAGATAGTATGGCGAATAAAAAATTTGATTACTGTAAAACTGATACAATAGATGGTGCTGCCTCCCAACCGTGCGCTCCTGTGTGAGGAGCTTCGATGGCGTGCTGGAAATAGTAGAGGACGGAGGCTGGATGCTAAGGAATCAGGGTTGTTATAGCCAGTGATGAAATGGGCTTCACGGGCTTGCTCTTATATAGCCACCAGTCGTAGTCGGTTAGACCCAATTGGGTGACCGACCCAGTCCGCCCAAAACGATCGACTGGGGGTCGGTCCTGAAATAGGCCACCGACCACACGATAGAACCAGTGCGCAACATAGAGCAACTAACCTATAGTCTCCATTCAGCCCAGAGCCATCCGGGATCATCTGGGGCTCCAAACGGGCCCTGCAACCCGAGAGTGGGCCGTCCAGGGAAATGCTCTGTCTACCCTCTATGCGGTCAGTCATGGAATGCCTTCCCGCACTTGCATGTAGCCTAGTTGGCAGTGTGCCAACTCTGTCCAGCCATCAAGCCACACATGGTCCCCATCTGGTGTCCAAACCAGGACCTATCGGATAACTGAGCTACTCAAATGCCTTCTCCTCATATGGGGGGCTTACAAGTAGAGTTAGCTGGTTCCCGCGTAGTTACATGAGAGCAGAGCATTGATATCTAACACCCCCCCTCAATATCCACATGCAAGTGAACTTACTTTTTCGGGCCAATGCCAAGTCGATGAAGATGCCTCTCCAGCAAGTCTCTTCCAAGAGCCTTCGTGAAGATGTCCGCAACATTCTCTGTAGTCAGACAGTACACCAAGTCGACCTCTCCATCCATGATGAGCTCGCATACAAAGTTGTCTCCAGATTTTGAATCCGTGTCTGATTCGTGGTCTCGTACTGACTTTTCAAGACCGTCCATGCTTCCTCCGCTGTGGTGACATGTTGAATTAACGCCATGATAGAATCACTTACACTGCAGACAATAGAACACAGGGCATCTGCATTTCTTCTTGTCCACGCGAGAATCTCATCCGCAGTTGGTACTATCTGTTGTCTTGCATTGGCTGGGATCCGGTCTCGCAATCGGCTTCACGTCCACCCCAGTAGCAGTATCCCAAAGCTCGTATGCACTTAGGATGGTCTTCATCTTGAACTTCTAGAGTGGATAGTTAGTGCCGTCCAACTTTTCGCTTTTGCCAAGCGGTGGGATTCACACTCTTGTGGGTTGGGCCATCTCTCACAATCTGCTCGCAAACAGAAACACACTAGCAAATCTTCTTGCTAGAATCCAGGCTCTGATACCATGTAAGAAAACAATACAACGTCTGTGCTCAACAAATAACAGGATCTCGTATGCAAGAGAGAAAAATAGATAGTATGGAGAATAAAAAATTTGATTACTGTAAAACTGATACAATAGATGGCGCTGCCTCCCAGCCGTGCGCTCCTGTGTGAGGAGCTTCGATAGCGTGCTGGAAATAGTAGAGGACGGAGGCTGGATGCTAAGGAGTCAGGGCTGCTATAGCCAGTGATGAAATGGGCTTCACGGGCTTGCTCTTATATAGCCACCAGTCGTAGTCGGTTAGACCCAATTGGGTGACTGACCCAATATGCCCAAAACGACCAACTAGGGGTCAGTCTCGAAATAGGCCACCGACCACACGATAGAACCGGTGCGCAAAATAGAGCAACTAACCTATGGTTACCGTTCGGCCCAAAGCCATTCAAGATCATCTGGGGCTCCAAACGGGCCCCGTAACCCAAGAGTGGGCTGCCCCGAGAAATGCTCTGTCTACCCTCTATGCGGTTAGTCATGGGATGCCTTCCCGCACTTGCATGTAGCCTAGTTGGCAGTGTGCCAACTCCGTCCAGCCATCAAGCCACACATGGCCCCCATCTGGTGTCCAAACTAGGACCTACCGGATAACCGAGCTACTCAAATGCCTTCTCCTCATATGGGGGGCTTACAAGTAGAGTTAGCTGGTTCCCGCGTAGTTACACGAGAGTGGAGCATTGATATCTAACACCCCCCCTCAATGTCCACCTGCAAGTGAACTTACTTTTTCGAGCCAATGCCAAGTCGATGAAGATGCCTCTCCAGCGAGTCTCTTCCAAGAGCCTTCGTGAAGATGTCCGCAGCATTCTCTGTAGTCAGACAGTACACCAAGTTGACCTCTCCATCCATGATGAGCTCGCATACAAAGTGATATTGAATCTCAATGTGTTTTGTGCAAGCGTGGAACACACGGTTCTTTGCAATTGCCATGCAACTTTGATTGTCACATGATAACTGCGTTGGCTTGTTCTGCACTGCACCCATGTCCCCTAAAATCCTCCTCAACCATACTGCCTCACAAGAAGCAAAGCATGCTGATTTGTACTCAGCCTCGGTAGAAGAAAGAGCAACTGTGGGTTGCTTCTTGTTGACCCATGACATAGCTCCAGATCCAAGTGAGAAACAGTAACCTGTCACTGATCTCCTGCTGTCCACGTCTCCTGCCCAATCCGAGTCACAGAATCCAGTCAAGATGTTGCCCTTGGTATAGGTGATGGCATAATCAAGTGTGCCTTTGATGTATTTCAGCACCCGCATCCCTATCCTCCAATGGTTCTCCCGGGGCTTATTGGAAAACGTGCTTAGTACACCAGTCGCAAAGCTGATGTCCGGTCACGTGTTGCACAAGTAAATCAAGCTACCCACAAGACTTCTGTACTTCGCTTCGTCCACCAGTGGTGATGAATCCTCGTTTGAGACCTTCACGTCAACCTCCATAGGGGTGCCAACTGTCTTGCACTCAGCCATGCCAAATGCCTTCAGTATCTCCCCAGCATACTTCAGCTGTGAGATGAAGATCTATTTTGGCTCTTGCCAAACTTCAATCCCCAAATAGAAATGCATCAGTCCGAGGTCAGTCATTTCAAACTCTCTTCCTAGCAACTTCTTTGTCTGCAAGATCTTCTCTTCATGGTTCCCTGTTATGACAAGGTCGTCTACATAAAGGACCATGATCATACACCTGCCTCCTTCTCTGTAGATATATAAATTTGCATCAGATGGGCTCCTCCTGAACCCATTTTGTAGAAAGTAGGCATCAATCCGCTGGTACCACACTCGTGGGGCCTGTTTCAGCCCATAAAGTACCTTCTTCAGTTTACAGACTTTACCTTTTGAACCAGGGATCTCAAAACCTGGTGGTTGTTCCACGTATACCTCCTCCTTGAGATCTCCATTCAAAAAGGCGGATTTTACATCCATCTGAAACACGAGCCAACTTCCTTGGGCAGTTAAAGCCAAAACACTGCGAATTGTGGTTAGTTGAGCTATGGGAGCAAAAGTATCCTGATAATCAAAACCATGTACCTGTGCGAATCCTTTTGCCATGAGCCGAGCCTTGTACTTATCCAACGTGCCGTCGGACTTGTACTTGGTCTTGTACACCCACTTGGTGCTGATTACCTTGCGTTTTGGTGGTCGATCCACAAGGTCCCAAGTGTTGTTCTTCATTATGGATCCATACTCTGACTGCATAGCCTCCATCCACCTATCATCACCCTGTGCCTCTTCAAGACACTTGGGTTCATTAGCACGGATCACCTCTGTCATCAAAGCGTAGTTGACCAAGTGTTCCTGCGCCCTTCTTTGCTCCTCTAATCTCTTGGATTGGCGGTGTTCGAATGGTTCCTCCTTAATGGCTGGAGGTTCTCTGCCGTCCAAAAGCTGCTTTACCCACTTCGGGAATGGCCGTTGCCGTTGTGGTTCTGCAGGCTCTTCTTCCTCTTCTTTATCTTGAATCCTCCCAAGCACCATTGGGGGAGTTTGGTCTCCTGTTGGTGGTTGTACTGGATGGATATCCTGGTCTTGGTTGTCTAGGAAGGAAGCATCCTCCTCCAATTGATGCGGTTGTTCTAAGAAGACCACATCGCGACTTACTATTACCTTCTTGGTAACAGAGTTATAGAGACGGTAACCCTTCGCCTCTTCACTGTAGCCCAAGAAAATACACTTCCAGTTCTTCGGTTCCCATTTGGTCCTGTTAGCATCAGGGACATGCACAAAATAGTCACATCCAAAAACTCTGAAATGTGCAGCTGAAGGTTTCTTACCAGAAAACGCTTGCAATGGAGTCATCCCATTCACAACCTTCGTGTAGCTACGATTCAGAATGTAAACTGCCATGTTACATGCTTCAGCCCAGAAAGTATTTGGCAAATCTTTCCCTTTCATCATACTCCTGCCCATTTCACAGATGACGCGCATCTTGCGTTCTGCTACTCCATTTTGCTGTGATGTATGTGGCGGGGGTTTCTGCCTCTTGATCCCGTGACTTTTGCAGTAACTTTCGAATTCACTTAATGTGAACTCTCCACCTCTATCTGATCTCAACTTCTTCACCTTCCTCCCCGATTCTTTCTCGACCATTACATGCCATTCTTTGAACTTACTAAAAGCCTCATCTTTAGTCTTCAGAAAGTATATCCATATCCTTCTACTGTAGTCGTCGATCAACGTCATGAAGTAGTAGGAACCACCCAAAGCTTCTGTCTCCATCTTTCCACAGAGGTCCGTGTGAACGAGCTCTAGAGGAGCCTTTGCCCTGCTGGCCTCTTTAGGAAAGGGCTGCCGATGCTGCTTGCCCATCATGCAAGCTTCACATACATCGGGCTGATCTGTAATTTCTGGTAGGTCTGCAATCATTCCACTTTTATGCATCTCCTTTAAAGAACTAAGGTTAAGATGACCAAACCTCTCATGCCACAGCTTAGTGTTCTTCACATCGGCTCGAGCACTGAAAGCTGAGAGTTCGTAGATGTTGTTGCGCCCTGTACCTTTACCAACGACCTTCCCTTGAAGATCCAAAATCTGTGCGCCATTCTTATTAAAGTGAACTTTGAGGTCCCGATCCGTGATTGTAGAAACGGAGAACAAGTTCCTCTTGATATCTGGCACATAAAGAACATCGGACAACTGTTTTACAACTCCATTTGACTTGAGAGCAATCGTACCTTTTCCTTTTGCTGGACATTTTGCATCATTGCCGACTACTACCAGGATGTCATTCCCTACCGGCTATAGAGAGGTATACCAATCCTTCCGACTGGTCATGTGGCGCGATGCACCGCTGTCAATAATCTAAGGTTCATTTGCAGGTACATGAACTGCCTCCGTGCAAATCTCCTCAATTGCTACGAACAGCTCTACTAGTACTGCCTACGCGTTGTTGCTGGACTCTTTCTTTACTCCGTTCTTCTCATCTGCAATCTTCTTTCGGCACTCATTCTGCTTGTGCCCTGCCTTGTTCCAATAGAAGCACTTGATCTTTTTCTTTCTCTTTTTATCATCAGACGAAGATGGGTTACCAGAGTCCTTACCCTTACCTTTCTTTGATCCAGTGTAGAAAGCTGAATCTTCTCCAATCCTCGTCTTTTGACGCATCTCCTCCTCCAGAAGCATTGTACTGAAATCCTCAAAGTTGAGGGGCGGATTTCTGTTCTGCGTATTCAGCACTGTAACAAGACCGTCGTACTTTGATGGGAGAATTCGTATGCACCTTCGTGCTAGATTCTCGCTGATGATGGTGATGCCAATCGCAGTCATCTGATCGCATAGATTCTTCACCTTGGTGATGAACTTCTCCGTCGCTTCAGACTCAGACAGTTTCTCGTTCGCGAGTTGAGTCTCCAGATTCTGAATCCGCATCTGATTCGTGGTCTCATACTGATTTTTCAAGACCGTCCATGCTTCCTCCGCTGTGGTGACATGTTGAATTAATGCCATGACAGAATCACTTACACTGCAAACAATAGAACACAGGGCATCTGCATTTCTTCTTGTCCACATGAGAATCTCATTTGCAGTTGGTACTATCTGTTATCCTGCATGGATCCGATCTCGCAACCAGCTTCACGTCCACCCCAGGAGCAGTATCCCAAAGCTCGTATGCGCTTAGGATGGTCTTCATCTTAAACTTCCAGAGTGGATAGTTAGTGCCGTCCAACTTTTCGCTTTCGTCAAATGGTGGGATTTGCAGCCTTGCGGGCTAAGCCATCTCTCACAATCTGCTCGCAAACAGAAACACACTACCAAATCTTCTTGCTAGAGTCCAGGCTCTGATACCATGTAAGAAAATAATACAATGTCTGTGCTCAACAGATAACAAGATCTCGTATGCAAGAGAGAAAAACAGATAGTATGGAGAATAAAAAATTTGATTACTATAAAACTGATATAATAGATGGCGCTGCCTCCCAGCCGTGTGCTCCTGTGTGAGGAGCTTCGATGGCGTGCTGGAAACAGTAGAGGACGGAGACTAGATGCTAAGGAATCAGGGTTTTTGTAGCCAGTGATGAAATGGGAGTGATGAAGTGGGCTTCACGGGCTTGCTCTTATATAGCTACCAGTCGTAGTCGGTTAGACCCAATTGGGTGACTGACCCAGTCCGCCCAAAACGGCCGACTGGGGGTCGGTCCCGAAATAGGCCACCGACCACACGATAGGACCGGTGTGCAAAATAGAGCAACTAACTTATGGTTACCGTTCGGACTAGAGCCATCCAGGATCGTCTGGGGCTCCAAACGGGCACCGCAACCCGAGAGTGGGCTGCCCGGGAAATGCTCCGTCTACCCTCTGTGCGGTCAATCATGGGATGCCTTCCCGCACTTGCATATAGCCTAGTTGGTAGTGTGCCAACTCCGTCTAGCCATCAAGCCACACATGGCCCCCATCTGGTGTCTAAACCAGGACCTACCGGATAACCGAGCTACTCAAATGCCTTCTCCTCATATGGGGGGCTTACAAGTAGAGTTAGCTGGTTCCTGCATAGTTACACCACGAGAGTGGAGCATTGATATCTAACACTGGCCCTATGTTTGTGCTATCATTTTCATGTTGATTTGGGAACTAAGGAATCACCTTGTCTTCAAGGTGCAGGTCGGGTTGGGATTCAAAGAGTCAGTCTTGGTAGCTATGGTCAAAGCTCACCTAAGGGATTTTGGGTGTATGCTGGGGGGCAAGGACCCTGTGACTAGTCATGGTGTGCTGACTTTTGGCTTCTCATGTAGGCAGTTAAGTATCTTTCTGCTCTATTAGTGTAGGCTGTGGGCGTGCCCCTATATGATGGCCAACTTTTGTAAATTGTCTCTTTTAGTGGGCGTGACTAGCTCCTTCAATATAAAATATCCTCTTTTGTATTAAATTAAAAAAAACAAGAAAAAGCTTTTGATTCTATCCATTGGGGTTTCACCTCAAATACAAGATGGGTTTTGGAAACAAAATGCAAAATATAATTTGTTGGCTATATAAGGATAGCTCAACTTCCTGCATGCTAGGTCGTGAACTCATCCCTGACTGGACTTTGGTCATCAAGGATGCCCTCTAAGTGCTGTGCTGTAAGCTATTGCCACTCATCTTATGTTGAAGTAATTGGATCACATCCCTACCTCCGATGATTTATATGGGATATAGTTATGTGATCATAGCCAATTTGTGGCATAGGCTTATGTAGGTGATTCCTTTTTTACTCCCAAAAATAATGAGTGGATTTATTAGCTATTATGGAAGCTTTATCCTTATTTGGTTTGGCTGTGGGTTTGCATATTTATTTTAAAAACTTGAAGCTTTTGCCACTCCGATCAAAGCAATGGCATAGTATTTTGTGGCTTGGAAACATTTTACCTACTACACAATTATTCAAACATTTGGGTTATCCAATGGGCTAGAATATTTCATTTACAGATGAGAATGCTTCTGGTGATGGACACTTTATCTTAGAAACTTGATTCCTAGAAACTCGCCACATAGCCATTACATGTGAGACCTAGGATTGTGCAATTTGTTATCGTGGCTTATATTCAATTCCATTTACCTTTACTAATATCATCTTATAAGGAATTGTCTCTAATAAGGAATTGAAAGATTACATGGAACTGATTTGGAAATCCAAATGTAATAAGAAGGCAGTCAGGCTTCTCCAACATGAGTCTTTGTACACCAAAATGTAGGGAGGTTTGAATATCTTAATTCGTAAACTTGCTAGAAAAGGCATGATGTTGGCTGAATTTTTATGGGGTTCATAGCCTTGTTTTGTCATGTGTGGGAGTCTTATGGTGGCTAGTATGCATACTCCTACATTGGGTCACTGGGTGGTTGATTAAGGGGATTGCATTACTAGGTCCTACATAAAGGGTTGTCCTTTTGCTTCTAGATCAATTGCTAATTGGAAAGAGGATTTCCCTCAACTTCAATTGTGTGGAAGACAAGGCTCTAATTGTAATGTTATGAGATTGGAAATCTCATTGGTCAAAATGTTTTGCCAAACTGTTGGCTGTCATACAGCTGTGAAAAGCCTACTTTCATAGTAACTTTTGGCACTAGGAAAGTGCAACATGTGGCTGATGTATGGGACAACATCAAACATCTTTTTGTTGGACTATATTATGGGCTCTCTAGACCATTTGGCTGCATCAGACTCATTTACTTTTTGGGGATGGGACTTCCATAATTTCTCTTATGTTAGGTGCTCATTGCAGCAATCTCTACATGATTGCTCGCAATTGGTTCGATAATGATCAGGCTTCCTTTTATGTGTTTGTGCACTTCGTGATCCCTCACTCTGAGGGTTTCTCTTGCTATGATGTTGGATTTTCTATAATATAAAACATGGGTTTTTTATGGAGGTGTGCATTCGTGTGTGTATGTGTTTCCTATTGAGATACTAACCTAACTACTATAACCATTTCTTTCTTTATCAATCTATAAATATTCACAAATACAACAATAAATGTAACCACGTATCCCAACAATCATCAGCCCTACAACTTTCGTATACAAAGATTTGCTTTACTCTGGTAAAGTTAGTCGTAAGAAAACCCAAATATTCATCAAAATCCCTCCAACAAGATCAAACCATTGTCTTTGGGTTGCACTCGGGCGCACTCGGCCAAGGACCATAGATTTGGAAGTTGTAAGGTTAACAGTCAATTGCAGTAAAGCTCTTTCAAGAATCAGGTTCTCCAGCAAAATAATAAAATTTTCATATGATTGAATCTTTAATTAGCCTGATCTGTCTAAGTATTGCTCATTTATGTCCATTCTTTAGTAGCAACCTCCAAGCACAGATTCCAACTCGATTTATGGTACCTTCTCCTTATTTCTAGTTAAAGAAATTTGTGTCGATTTTGGTGATGACAGATGCCCGGAATGAGTGCCATGTTTTGATGACATGTAACACGTTCTGTGCTGACATGCCAAGTTCCAACCCAAACAAAAGGGTACAAGACTTAGGGAAGCCAACAGTCCTTACACTGTAATAATGCACATCATAAAACTTTGATAGCCTGAGGAATGACTGCAAGAGTGTGTATGATCTTGCACCAAATCTATGATAATACTTCCTTATCCTCAGGCTAATAATCCCTAGTAATATGTCTTTTGTGAGCACACTAGAACCTTAATATGATGATTTGCTCTTATACCTAATGTTCCACAAACCCCTTTGAGTTAAGCATCTGTGTAATCACACTGGAATAGAGAATGCACAAGCAAATTGTGAAACGTCTCTGAGAGAAGAAGAACATTGGTTGTCATCGTAATAAAACAATTCAAATTAATTCAAAACCACAAGATTAAAGGGACTGAAGTGATGATGATAAAATATATAAAGGTGTAAATACAAAGGCCACAAATGTCGAGTGTGCAAAATGCCATAAGAGATACGAATTTGGCAGGATTTTTACAATATTTATTTTATAATAAATAATGACAATCCTGTCCCCAAATCACAGAATGACCGATTGCTGGTTGCTGCAACTCTTTTTCATCTTCTCAAAGCTGATCCTTCCACTCCAGGTAAAATTTGGTCTTAATCACTCTATGAGCAGCTCCAGGCCACCTTGCACGCCCAAAAAGAAAAGCGTAATCTGTATCACCAATTGAAGTTTCAACTATCATTTGCTTGTATAATGGATGTTAATGGATGTGCATTCGACTCCCATGAAGCAAAGAGGGAAACATCAAGATAACAATTGCTGAGCAAAAAAAGAGAGTCAGCAAAATGAAATTTCCAAAAGTCAGCAGCAATGGTCACCGTGTCCCAAGGCAGACACCCTGTGCCCCGAGGGCTAGTGCAGCAACATAGCCACGTGCATCCATGATGCCACCAGCAGCTATAAGCCAGCAGAGTCAAGTTCTATCCTAAAAATGTACATCAAAGACGACCAATTTGGACAAGTCGTCCTCTTGAGATAAAACAGTAAATCTCTAGATGCGCAAATTCATCCTCTTAAAACAGACCAAATCACACAATTTGAACCTCACGCAAGGCTGAAAACCATAAAGCTTATCATGCATAGCAGGGACTCCATGCACGGGATTCTAAACCTGCATTTTAAAGTCTGCATTCTTGCACTGCCCTGTGCAATCCTTTGATCTGCACACACTACAGTCTGCTGCATGCCTTTGAAGATTGTCATCTGCAATCCCTGCCGCATTGAACATACATGTGCATAGGCTTCTTTGAGCAGAAGGCTTGTGGATAAGAAGGCGACACGATGACACAGCCTAAGAAGAAAATATGGACAGTTAAAAAGGTGAAGAAGCTTGTGGATAAGAAAAGCTGTGATTCATCAACAAAGGTTCTAGAGGTAAGTGTTACCATTGGAATAGGGGCTTAGGATGTACATTCATGTACACTTCCAAAGGTTGATGAATTCTTAAGGAGGTAGTGTAGCAGGAGTATATCCAGTTGAGTGAGGAGGGACTCTTCCACCTTCACTTGCAAATGGTTTGTTGAATCGAAGCAAAAACCTTCAAACAATAAACAAGCTAGTAAGAGGTATACTGGCTGGGATAAAAATCAATCTCTAAGAGACATGGCCATGTGAACAGGTTTAAAGCAAAAGGACTACATACCTTCATGGTATGATTAGTTACAGCATGGGATAAAACATTCTCACACAATGTCGCTTCTAAGGACATATCTCTTGGGATAGATCTACACATGCAGTATGGTGTGGATGACATGAAGAATCGTGTTTGCTCAACACAAGGGAATATTATTGAGAGGTCATACATGTTTTAAAATATAATATGGGATGTTGATTAGCGGTGAATTGGTCAACATACATACAAAGAATGCTTAATAGTGGAACGTACTACCCATCAGCATCTAGGGTAATGCCTTACCAAGGTCGGTGCATGGGCGTAGAAAAGGTCTCCACACTATGGTATGCAATATGTGAACCAAGCAGTGACACGTCACATGGTTACCTATTGTTTTCAAATGAGATCTTACATAGCAGCAATAATGCATAAGGTGGAAAGCGCTGAGGGCTTGATGAATACAAGATGAATGATGAAAATCATTCATAAGGCCTGCCCAAGATCCAAAATAGGGAAAAGAAGAATTGGATGCACAACATGGAAAAGAGGGAGGAAAGCTGAGTGTGTGTGTGTGTGTGTGTGAGAGAGAGAGAGAGAGAGAGAGAGAGAGATGGAGGATTTCAAGGGACGAAAATAGCAAGTGGAACTTCGACCAATCATAAAAAGACAAAAAATAAACCTGAAAATTACCGACTTTTCCCTTTGTGAAGGAAACGATCACTTACTAAAGCCTACCCGTGACTACCATACAAATTACTCGGCAGAGAAGCATATGAGGGCTAACGAGAACCATGTAGGCACAGATGCGCTGAACAACTTCATTTATCGAACATGCGTGGTCTGCTTCACATAATAGCACCTGGAACATCATACAAAGGGCTTCTTCTTTAATCTTCTGCTCCGTCATGTACCGTTCGCAACCGAGGTATCCTTAATATCTACGAGCGACAGTGCCCAGTCCTACTTTGATGAATGCCAAATATGTGGCTTCATCAAGACAGGGGATGACCTAGAGATGTGCTGGGTAGAAGGCAGGATACAACAGATCATGAGCATGGTGTTACAAAAGTGCCCATTGCTACGAGCCGACATTATGACATTACCTGAGGTCCAGTGAGCTGAACGACGTAGACCCGTTGCATGACCAAGAACGGCTATTGGGACTGCTTCAGGAGTTCAAACATATGGAACATGCCAACTTGACCCTAGAGGAGCGGCACATATACGACGAGATCATGTTGAAACGCAGAGACTCCACATCATCTGTGGGACGCCAGGCGTAGGCAAAACCTTCTTGATCAAATACATTACCTATCAGCTCGTCAAGCATAATAAATGCATCATACTGATTGCGACAAACGACGCAGCAATAGTGCGCCACAATTGGATCGCTCACTATCAGTATAAGATCACAAACTACTCGCAGTTGTACCCGTCCTTCATTCCCAAGATAGATGAACAGCACCACGCTCTCATGCAATCCGACGTCATCATCATTGATGAAATATCCATGACGACGAGGATGACATTTGATCTCGTGATCCGATAGCTATGTGCCATCACATTGCAATAGCCCATTCGAAAAGAAGCTCATCCTTCACACAGCGCCCGGCAATATGCTAGCACCAGGTGGAATTTTGCCACTCGTGCCACATCAAAAACTCATCACATTGGCAGCACAGCACAATATCCAACATGCACCACTCCGTATGCCACACGCTCGACATTGAGTTCCTAGAGTTTCTAAACATCATATGAACATGGAAGCCAACCACTGACGAGATACAATGCTACCTTGGTGATATCATCATCATTAAAGAGCAGGTAGAGCAGTACTTGGATGAAAACACAAGTCATTTGCTCACACCGCCTCGACGCCAACGAATACAACCAGAAGATGCTTAGTTATTGCACTATGGGCTCAATGTCTCTATTGATTGCCTGATTGCATTGGATCGAAAGACGGATGCTAATATTTCAAATAAATCCATGGACGAGTTTGGATATGGGCACTCGAATGATAAAAGCCCGTTGACAATCGAAAAGGTAACCATATTAGTGGTCCTTGATCTAGCAGATGAGCTATATGGACCGAGGATGGATCCATTCACCAAAAAAAATAAAGGTACATAACCTACTAATGCATAATTGTACCCAAAAGCCTAACTATTTACTTTATTTTTAAAACAACAACCATGACATAAGTGCTTCTCTGTGTTGCCTTGCCAGTCCAGATAGCATTCCCACCCATGATCGAGGACAACAATGTATGCCCGACGAAACGGCTTGTAGTAGTGAAAACAATCATGTGATCTATTGCATATCTTTCAAGCATAACGGAAAAAAACACATCGGCCACACCAATAGTCTAATGACACGAATTCAAACTCACAAACGCCTGTCTTGCCAGCCAAGATGAAATCAGACGTAGAACAATATGTACCTTTTGATGAAAATTTTGATGTAGACATTCTAGCGAAAACTGACAACGTAGACAAGGCAATCAGCAAAAAAATACATAACTAACTTGATACGACCGGAAATACAGAATATAACAATATCAAAGGACACCCTACTTGCAAGAAAAAATATTACTACTTAAAACGCCGACATATTATATAAACCACCCATACAAGTTTTGAAATTTGATTTTCCTTCAATGTTTCTCATGACTATAACTGTTATTCTAATTTTCTTGATGATATTTTGAATCCTAAATTCATAAGGTATTAGATAGCAACAAAGCATGAACACAAAGCACCCCACTTCTCCCACTAGACAAACCAAGATTTATTTATGGGGCTGATTTGGTGATGCATTACTAGTTAAACCCTTGTGAAAGAAGAACAAACTTTTCATGCCTTGTTACATGACTAGCCTAAAGCAAGTTTGAGAAATGTGGAAAGAGAAGAAGCCATGTGTCATGATTTTCCTTCAATGTTTCTCATGACTATAAGCATTGTTCTATTTTTCTTGATGATGTTTACAATTCTAAATGATATTGACTTTTTTTTTGCCAAAAAAAAAAAGATTTTTATTAACTAGTAAAAGAAAAGAAACTAGATGGGAAAGCTGTAATTACATGAACCCCTTGAGGGCTAGTACTGTCGGTTTTAGAACCGGATGTTGGTGACTAAAATAATCTAAATCATCTATACTATTAACCTGAAGTATAAGAAAGAAATCTGATGGGGGCCTGAGAGACAATGAGAGATAGCAGCATTCTGAAACTTCTAGAGATCTCGTAGAACCACCCCGCATAAGATACTCCAAAGAAGATGCCACGTTTCTATAAGGCGCCCTTTGTCCCCTAGAAGGGCCATTTTCCATTTGAGGCACACGTGGATTTATGCCTTAGCAAGCCATCCGCTAATTTTCCCCCATAGTCCCAAAGACCCAATGCATTGCCGAAAGTGCATCTCAAAGAGGTAAGATAATAGAAAGAAAAAGAGGTGAGAAATTCTTCCACTTGCATAATCTATCCTTAGTGGAGAATTTCACAGCAATCACATGCCACATGATAAAATTCAACCGTTGAGAAGGCGAAACTTTCCACACAAATCGAAGACAGTGATCCCAAGCTTGCAACGAGTCATATGGTGTCCAACGAATCCAAGTTTTCTGTGTTGCCAGTGACACATTTTTTTTTCCAAGAAAAAGACTTCTATTAAGTATGAAAAAATCCACGTGAGCAAGCTCAAAGCGGAAATACATCATGCTATGCATGAGGAAACCCCCCTAAAATAGGAAATAGAAAACTCTGAATGAGCTAGAAAGAAACCAAGGTTGAGGTTGAAAGTGCCACCTCAACCCTGCTGTAGTTTCTAAGAAAAAGGGGGAACCCTTCCATTCCCTAAGGAATATAAGTTATAACCCTCCTAGCTGAGGTTGCCTGGGAAGAACCTTGCATGCTTGCCCAACTGGCCATGAGTGTGTGAACGGTGTTAGCCCAAATATTGGCCAAGATGTGCAAGGGATGGACCTGAGATCTGTCTAAGGCCTCTGTGCATCTAGCCCTCCAAATATGCCAAGCAGTGATGCTAGCCAATATCTCCCAAGCTGTATCCCCATCAGCATGTACTGGTCTATAGCGGGAGATAGGCACATCCTTAAGAGAGCAAGTCTCGACTAGGTGACGTCGAATCAATATGGCCCAAGAAGCATCTTGCCACTCATAGAAGATCTGAGGCCCTGATAGGGAGAGCCAAGCCACAGATCCCCATGTCATGAAGAAACGAGAAGGAGCAAAAGTACTAAGGACCCTGGCAATTCCCATCCAAATGGATCTCGCATGCATGCAGTCCCATAAACAATGATGAATCGACTCATTAGTAGACAAGCACCTAGAACAAGTGGGGTTTGCCCCAAATCTAGACTTCCACCTGTTCATTGCAAGCCCTCCATGAATAGAAATCCAAAAAAATAGAGTGACCTTTCTATTTCTTCAGGATCTCCAAAGCCTCCGCTCTACAAGACCCTCTGCAAACTAGCAAAACCCTGATAACTCTCCCAATGAGGGGCATTGGAAGGTCTCCAAACCTCTACAATTGGTCTAGAACCTCCTAGCATTACTGACCGTGTAAGCAAAAAAAGGAACGCTCTTCTCTTGGTTCCCTACAACAATCCATTCCCACTCTCCTGGGTCCCACTGAAGAAATTTTATCGGCACTCCTCCAAAGAACCACAACCTCCAAGAACCCGAAAGATAAAGACGTGGGCTTGGATCAATATGCCATGCAGAGTCCTTCCCTTGATGCAAAAAGCCTATGATTCTGACAAGCTAAAAAGGCAAGCCCAAAAGAATATCCTTTGAAGAAATAACCAGCCTGCCACCTACCTGTACATCAAAAACCAAGGCATCCTCGTGTGCTCCCAAAAAAGCTATAATCTATAGAGGAATGCCTATCCTCAAAAAAGCCCCCATCCACACGGAGCAAACAATGGGCCTATCATCTATATCCACCTAGTCAAGGGGAAGGGTTGCATCAATCTGAAGTATCCTCCCTACATATCCTCTGAGGTGACTAATCGTTTGCTGTTGACAAACTTCTGGAAGCCTCTTGAAGGCTTTTTAGGAACCTACGGAGGTGGCATGGCCTCAGACCACTGCATATAGTGAGACATACCAAGATGCCTACCATGCTCATCAAGTATACTGTCATTTCACATAATTGGCTACTTGTCAATCTCTTTGATTGAGGAGAGAGGAACTCTCCGGAGGGTACTTCTGAAGCTGGCCCAAGCCTTCAGAATCGCAACCATAAGCGGGGAGTATGGAGATATGAGGTGGGCTGAGGTGAAGATCCATCTGGTGTTGTCCATCCAATCTCCCCCTGAGGAGGGGCTGCAAGCCTGAATACCGTGAATGAAGAAGTTTTTCCAAGGCTCATCCCTAGGACTAAGTCCTCTAACCACAAATTTGCAAATCAAGGCCCTGCATTGCAAGTTTGTATCTACAATGTTTAGACCCCCCTCTTGTGTGGGAAGGATCAAGGTGTCCCAAGCTACTCTGGCAACAATAGTGTTTGCAGTGCCATCCAGCCCACTCCATAAAAAATTCCTGATAGGCCTTATGAGCTGAGTGATACAATCTTTGGAACTACACCAATAGAAGCACACATACCAGGCTGTGGCCAGCAAAACTTGGTTCACAACCACCACTCTGGATGCAAGGTCCAGAGGGATGCAAGGTCCACAGTCTACCTAAACTCCAAAAAAGGAGTTTCCTCCTAATGCTCTCCAACACAAGAGCAAACTGTTGCAAAGAAGAGATTCCCAAACCGACCTGGCATCCTAGGTATCTGACTGACACACCCCTCTGAATCCAAGTGAAATCTAAATCAGCCCGCCAATCTGGAGTGTCATCGTCACAAATCCAAAAGCCATTCGACTTGTTCCAATTGATGTGAGCACCTACTACGATAAAAAACAAATCCAAAGCTATCCTGAAGGAAGTGAGAGTCTAAGGAGAGGCCTCCAAGAAGATAACAGTGTCATCTACTAACTCGTAATCCACAAGGTCCTCTTTCTGTCTAAGTAGAAGTCTGAGTCCAAGAATGTCAGCTCGAGACCAGAGAGAGAAAAATGCTCATAGCCTCAGCCACAAAGAGGAAAAGAAAAGGCATCCCTGATGGACTGATTTGGAAATCTGAAACTTGTCTCCCCTAACGTCTCCTATGAGCTCCCTATGAGCACCTGGCTGTGGGCTGACTTGTACAAGATCGAGACCCCTCTGATCCAAGCATATGAAAATCCAAAGTGATGAAAGGTGCCCTCCAAGAATTCCCAATCTCCCTATCATAGGCTTTTTCAAAGTCTAGGAGTAGAATTGCGAGCTTTTGACCGCTCTGCATGGCCCATTGCGAATCTTCCCAAAAGGAGAATATATTATAAAAAATGCTTCTGCCATGAACAAACCCTATCTGTGTATCATGAATAATATTAGGGAGTAATGGATGCAACTGCAGCTAGATTGCTTTCGCCAGGATTTTGTAACAAATTCCCAATAGAGTGATGGGTCTCCATTGCGATACTAATTTTTGCAACCCCCTTTTGGGATTAAATGTATGAGACCCTTCGTAAGTGAGCTAGGCATCTCACAGGAGTCCCAAACGCCCTGCAAGGCTAAGGTGATGTGATCCCCAATCACATCCCAAAAGGTTTAGAAAAAGGAGGGTGTAAACCCATTTGAGTCTGGGCATTTCCCCTTATGAAGGGCAAGAAGAGCAGTCTTGAATTCTAGGTTGGTAAAAGGTGCATCAAGAGAGAGTCTCATATCTGGACTCACCAACCTAGGGATACATTGCCAAATGACCTATCTGGCATCATCTAGAACCACACTATCAGGATCTGCTGAAAGAAGGGAGGCGTAAAAATCTGTAGCTATGCACATGATGGCATCTGGATCTGACTGCAAAACTCCATCTAAGTCAATAAGCTGAGAGACACTCTCTCCGCTATGTCTGGGGCCATGAGTAGAGAAGAGCTGCTTATTGACTCTACCTCCCATTTGTATCTAGAAGGACTCTCATGCATGAAAGGCAAACTTTGCTCTCTGATCCAACAAAATCTACTGATGAGCCCTTGCTACAGCAAGGCGCTCCTAAATCCAAGCATCAAGTGGCCTCTTCTACTTTTCCCTCTGCAAAGCTTCCAACTGTTGCTAGCGCACACCAATCTCTAGCCTGAGAATCTCACGTCTCCTTGTACTAGCAACTAGAGATGATAAAAGTCGCTAATATCAGAGAGGGCTGCTGTCAAAAGTGAAGGGGAGGGCACTCCAACTTGCACATGAGAAACCCAGATCGGCAAAGCTACCTCTGAGAGGTCCTCCTTTGCATAAAGGGTATTAGGATTCCTAATGCTGGCAGAACATCCTCTCAAATGCGGCTCAGAAACCATTAGAACTAATAGAAAGTGATCCGAAGTGGAAACCTCAGGAGCAATGCAAACTAATCCTCCTCTATCCAATCATCAACATAAAATAGATCAATCCATGCATGGATAGGCATGTGGGGCCTCTTGTTCGACCGAGAAAACATGAGTGACTATGGACTAAGTGTGAAAAGCATCATCAAGCCAAACATCTCTGCCACTGAAACTGAAGAGGAAAGCATCCCACACTGCCCTCTCCAAAGAATGGATGCCGCCGACTCTGGCCCCTTTTTTATATGAGGGTAACTCTACCATGTTGAAGTCCCCTCCTATGACCCATGAATCTGCAATGGGACCGCACTGAGGGTAGATGGAGCATTTCCCGGGGTAGCCCACTCTCAGGTTACGAGGCCCGTTTGGAGCCCCAGATGATCCCAGGTGGCTCTGGGCTAAACGGGGACCATAGGTTAGTTGCTCTATTCAACGCCACGGTTCTAACGTGTGGTCGGTGGCCTATTTCGAGACCGACCTCTAGTCGGCCGTTTTGGGTCGACTGGGTCGGTCTCCCAATTGTGTCTAATCGACTACAACTAGTGGCTATATAAGAGTAAGCCCGTGAAGCCCATAATCATCACCGGCTATAGCAACCCTAATTCCTTAGCATCCAGCCTCTGTCCTCTACTGTTTCGAGCACGCCATCGAAGCTTCTCACACAGGAGCGCACGGTTGGGAGGCAGCGCCATCTATTGTATCAGTTTTACAGTAATCAAATTTTTGATTCTCCATACTATCTGCTTTTCTCTCTTGCATGCGAGATCCTGTTATCTATTGAGCACAGACGTTGTATTGTTTTCTTACATATTTGTCATGTGAGGTGATGCACCACCGTCGATGTACCAAGGATCCTGTTCTGCTTGGTCGACTTGATAGCGAAAATCCTCTTTTGGATTGCAATTAGTGTCTAGATACACTATATCAGTCGTTTGCATTTCCTCGTTTGCAAGAAACATATTCCCATGTTCATTTACAAAATGATTGTGACTAGAATGTCCACCACGATGATTTCCTCTTCTGTGGAAATTCCCTCGATTACTGCTGGATTGACTGCCTTGGTCATACTTCTTCTTATGGCAATCTCTTTCATAGTGTCCAAACTTATGACAGTAGTTGCACTGGATGTTTGACACGTTGGTGGATGCATTCCCTTATTCTTGGAATCTTCCTTGATTGGAATGATTTCCTCTTTGCTGATGTTGATGTTGCTGAGGATGAAGCTGATACTGATTTTGACTTTGCTGATGACTTTGTTGGTGATGATGACCACTTTGCTAGAATGATCTATCTGTGCCTCTACTTCTATTTGAAGTTGTGAATGCCTGATCATTAGAATGGCCTTTGCATGCATGAATGGCCTGAGTCCTGAGTTCTTCACCAACTAAAGTTCTTCTAATGTCCGAATTTGTTGTCGGATGGCATTACTCTGGACTAGATTCTTGTATCCCTCTCCTAGTCCATTCAGGTTGACTTGAACCATTTTTGTTGGATTCATAGTCTCTCATGCTGCTACGAGTTGATTGTTGTAGTCTTTGATCCGGAGTACGTAAGCATGATCGGTTTCGCTACTGTTGCGAAAACTCTAGTTAATTTGGTTTCTCAATGTGAGAATCTTGGAAGTGTTCATGGACTCGTAGAGAGCTGCAAACATATCCCATGCTTCTTTTGATGTCTTGACTGTGTTGAGCTATCTTAGCATGACATCTTGCACATTCTGCTTGATCAGATGATATGCATACTTATCTTTCTTATCCCATTCTGCCTGAGCTCAAGCAATGGCAGGAACTGCTATAGGTGTGGAGACTGTTTGCGTAGCTGGAGATCCTACTATAGATCCTGCTGCTGGTGCTATGACAATAGGTGTAGAGCTACTACTAGCTGGATCATCCAATGGTCTAGGTGTAGACCCATGGACATACTCCCATTTGTACTGAAGTACAAGAATGGTCTCCATTCGGTATTTCCATGTGCCATAATTGGAGTTGTCTAGCTTAGTTGATGCCTCTAGATTGAGGTTGCTAGTCATAGAGATGGTGCAAGAAATGTACTCAAAGTGTCATGAAAATCACTATCTAAATCAACTGCAGAACACTGACTATGTCAAGTGAAATCTGAACTATTAGTGAAGGTAGAACTGCAATATATATAAGCCAATCTGAATTACAAGGCTTGTGGCAAATGATGCTGGGAATAGCCAAGAGGCTTTACAAGGTTGAAATGATGTGCACAATGCCGTGAAATAGCCAAATAGGCTTTACAATGATGGCATGTGTGTGTGTAATGTGCTATCTGCCCTCTGAACAATGGGGAATGCCTCTGAACACTCTGAAGTTTGCTCATTGAATTGATGAATGTCAGGTTTCAGGTAATGTGATGATGTGAAACCGTATGTGAGCATAGGGATTGACTCCGAGTAGGAACTAGTTGGAAATTTCGGGAATGGCTTAGATTGGCAACTTGGGGAAATTTAAAGCATCCCCTTTAAGGCGATCTAGTCTACTTCTTAAATATGACATGTTCCCTCTAGCTTAAATTCAATATTGGGGGAAAAAAAAGGGCCCCCACCCCTAATGTATAAGCTTATGCCTCATTTCAAAAAAAACCCCTATTGTACACTCACGTGATATCATAAGTTTCCCCCTGTGAATCCCCCAGGATTGTACATAACTGGGGTTAAGGCACAGTGACCTTTAACCCCCACAACCTCCCACTTAAAGGACAATGTGCCTTTAAGGGAGAACAATTAGTGAGCATACTATCCAATGCCCATCAATACACGACAATACTCAAACTGCTGACTAGGTAGACTCTTCGTCAGCATATCTGCAGGGTTATCATCTGTATGAACCTTGACAAGCTCTATGCGCTTGTCCTCAAGTACCTCCCTGATGAAATGGTACCTGACCTCAATGTGTTTGGTCTTTGCATGAAAGACCGGATTCCGTGCTAGCTGAATAGCACTCATGGAATCACTATGCAATGTCGGTACACCTGTATGAATCCCCAAATCTCCCACTAGCCGATCAAGCCATATAGCCTCCTTGCAACCCTCTGTGGCTGCAACGTACTCAGCCTCTATGGTAGACAAAGCAACGCACTTCTGTGCACGAGACATCCACGACACTGCACCACCTGCAAAGGTGAACACATAACCAGAAGTGGATCTCCTACTATCCACATGCCCTGCATAGTCTGAATCTGTGTACCCAAGTACACGCATGTCTCCTTTACCAAAGCAAATGCACATCTCCTTGGTACACTGCACTTAACTGCCTCCCAATGCCTCTTTCCTGGATTAGCCATATACTGGCTAACAACTCCCATTGCAAATGCAATGTCTAGTCTAATAGCTATCATAGCATACATAAGACTCCCAACAGCTGATGCATAAGGAACCTTGGCCATCATGGCCTTTTCCTCATCTGATTTGGGACTATCTGTATGACTCAGTTTCACATATGGAGGCAATGGAGTACTCACTGCCTTCCCCCCCTCCATATTGAAACGTTGTAATACTTTTGTAACATACTCTTTTGTGAAAGCCAAAGGAGTTTCCTACTCCGATCACGCGTGATGCGCATACCAAGAATATGACCTGTAAGTCCCAAATCCTTCATATCAAAGGCCTCATGCAATTCGGCCTTTAATGCATCTAGCTCATAAGTGTTCTTGCTAGCCAATAGCATATCATCCACATATAGTGCCAAGATTATCAGGCTATTATCCTTAGCCCTTTTAGTGTAGAGGCAGTGATCAATTTCACTCCTTCTAAAACCCTGGGACTGAATGAAAGCATCAAACTTCTGATACCATTCTCTAGGTGCTTGCTTAAGACCATAGAGACTCTTCTTTAGCTTGCAAACTAAATGCTCTTTGCCCTTTTCTTCAAAGCCTTCCGGCTGCACCATGTAAATTTCCTCATGCAAATCCCCAATGCAAGAAAACTGTCTTGACATCCATCTGCATAAGCTCCATATCCTCTAATGCCACTAGTCCAAGCATGCATCTAAGTGTGGTCATCTTCACAACCGGAGAGAATATCTCATCAAAGTCCACACCCTTCTCTTGCTTGAACCCTTTAGCAACCAAACGGGCCTTGTACCTAGGCACATCATCACCTGTGACCTTCATTTTGTAGACCCATTTACATGGCAATGCTTTCTTTCCATGTGGCAAAGAAACCAAGTCCCAAGTCTTATTCTTCATAAGTGAACTCATCTTTGATTGCAATAGCATACTCCCACTTGCATTGATCCTCACGCATCATAGCGTCTTTGTAGCAAGAAGGCTCCCCGCAATCAGTAAGCATCACATAGTCTACCCCTGGAACAAACCTATCAGGTGGTCTAGACACTCTAGATGATCTTCTCAAGGGCATTTCAGCTTGCTGTCCCACCTGCATATTAGCCACATTTGGCTCATCATTTCCACCAATAGATGATCCATCATCTACCCTTGATTGTATACCTGTGGGAGTACTTGGTGGTACCATTTCTTGCATATTTGGTGCATGGACAGCTTGCTGTCTATCAACATAGGCAGGTGGATTCACATCCTGGAAAGTGATTCTCCTCATTTCCACATCCCTCATGGGTGCCTTATGCATCTTCTTATCATTGAAGGCCACATCATGGCTGCGTATGATCTTCTTTGCTTCTGGATCCCAGAGACGATAGCCCATCTCTCCACTTTCACCATAACCTAGAAAGATGCATTTCCTAGACTTAGGATCTAGCTTCTTTCGAAGCTCTTTTGGCACATGTGCATATGCCTCACACCCAAATATATGCAAATGAGAGTAAGAGGGCTTCTTGCCACTCCATGCCTCTTCAGGAATACTACCATCCAAACTCTTACTAGGTGATCTATTGATCACATGCACTGCAGTCTTCATTGCCTCAGCCCAAAAACCACCAGAAAGACTTGCATTGGAAAGCATGCATTGCAACCTTTCTTGAATGGTACGGTTCATCTTTTCTGCAACTGGATTTTGCTCTGGAGTACGAGGGGATGTGAGCTCCCTCTTAATCCCACGTGTATCACAGAAATGCTGAAAGTCATGAGAGAGATACTCTCCACCATTGTCAGTTCGTAGGCATTTAAGCGTTCTACCTGACTGATTCTCAACCAAGGCCTACCATTTCTGAAATACCTGGAACACATCACTCTTCCGAGCTATAGCATAAGCCCACACTTTCCTAGTTGCATCATCAATGAATGTCACATAGTATTCAGCCCCGCCTAATGACCGTGTAGGCATGGGACCACATACATCTGAATGCACCAAATCAAGCATTTCAAACTATTTCTTTCCCCTTCTTTTATGGGCTGATTTAGTCTGCTTCCCATAGAGACAGTGCTCACAAAATTCAAAATCAGAGAAACTCAAATGTGGTACATAACCCAAACGGCATAAGAGTTTCATTCCATTCTAGCTCATGTGCCCCAACCTGCAATGCCACAAAGAAGTGCTTGGCTGCTCGGTTATTGCAACAACATGATCAAATACCCCTGATACATGTAAGGGATACAAAGTCCCACACTTGGCACCCCTAGCCAAAAGCATAGAGCCCTTTTGAATTTTCCAACTTTGAAAGCCAAAAGTGATGTGAAAACCAGCATCATCTAGCTGACCCACTGAAATAAGACTCTTGGTCAACTTAGGCACATGTCTCACATGTTTCAAAACAAATGCAGACCCATTTGCAAAAGAAAACTTTATGTCACCTGCTCCCACTATGTCACATGCATAGTCATTTCCAAGATGCACACAACCTGTCTTTCCACTATCATAAGTGGAGAACCATTCCCTATGGGGAGTAACATGGAATGAAGCACCAGAATCCAAAATCCAATCCTGGGAATATGCATCATCTGAAGTGGTAAGCAACTCTGCAGATAAACTAGACATGAAGAGAACATCATTGTCACTATCATGTGTGACTACATTGATCTCCTCGATCTTCACTTTTCCTTTGTCCTCCCTTGGACTCTCTTCCTTTTGATTTGCACCCCAATTTGCATTCTTTTTCTTATCCTTTTGCTCTCTTTTCAGCTTGTAGCAATCCTTTTTCATATGGCCCTTCTTGCCACAATGGTAACACTCAATGTTCCGTGCCCTGGATTTGCTACGTGACTTCACTCTTTCTTGGGACTTCCCCCTGAACTGTGATCTACCCCTTTGTACATTTAAGGCTGCATCCTGCTTGTTGCCATCCATAGACTTCCGTCTAATCTCCTCGGCCAACAAGCTACCCACAACATCATCAAATTTCAGTACTCCGCCAGGTGCAGGGTTACTGACAGCTGTACGGAAGGTATCCCATGAGGATGGCAATGAACATAAGAGAAATATTGCCTTAGTCTCCGCATCAAAATTCATTTTCTGAGCCTGAAGCTGGCTGAAAATAATATTGAATTCATTCAAGTGAGAAGCAATGGAGACCCCTTCCTTCATTTGTAGCTCAAACAACCTCTTCATGAGGTAAACTTTATTAGAGGCAGTTTCCTTCTCATAAGTGGCACACAGTTTCTTCCACAAATCTTCAGTAGTCTGCTCATTTACTACTGTGAAATAAACTGACTCTGCAAGATGAAGTCTAATAGTAGACTTTGCTAATGCATCCAACTCATTCCAATCATCCTCATACATATTTGCAGGCTTAGCTTCAATCCCTCCCAAGGGTTTAATCTGCTTCTTTTGAATAAGCACATCCCTTATTTGTTCTTTCCACAAAGAAAAGTTTGTCCCATCAAACTTTCTAATGTTGAAAAACTCCTTTTCAGACATGGAAGAGGATGCCATGATGCAAATAAAGCAAAATCCCAAATGCTAGTGCCTCAAGAGAGAATCACACCAAATACCAGGTGCACCCAAATGTGTATGCCACAATAGAGTGAAATATCACCAAAACTCAAAACTCAAAGCATCTGACTCATGTGCATATACTATGCATCCATATGAGCAAATCTGGCCCAAAAGAAAATGCCAATAAGTGCCAAATGACTCAAGCATAAACACTGTCCACTGGCATATGCATCAATAATATCTCATCCAAGAGAGCATAGCACTATCAGTGCATCACCTGCAATGTGTCAAAGCTGTCCCTCAGCATAAAATAGCATCCATGTGCAAAGCGTCCATAAAAAATAGCATCCCACAAGGCAATTTGGGCCTATCAGCGCATCCAACAAGGACCGCAATGCATCCAAATGGCCTATAAATCATCCATTGCAACCCAATGCATACCACGAATGAGCGCACACTGCTCAAACTGCAACCAGAGTGATCTGCATAAGGTATGCTCAAGAAATCATAGTCCCACGGTAATGTGCGCTACTGAAAATAGAACGTGAGATGCTTCAAAACATGGGCGCCATTGCATAATCGGACTCAACAAGAAAATCTGCAAATATCTCTCTTCTGCCAGAACTCCAAAATCCCAACCGATGAGTGAGAAATGGGAGTCAACACTTATCCACTGCCATGTGGCATAAATCTAAGGTTTCAAAACCTTAGTATGAAAAATGCATAACAGAGAGACGAAATCGAATACACAGAGATTTATAACTCTGAAAATCCTCCACCGAATCACGCAAGAACTGATAGGTAGGGGTTTTTGGGCGCCCGGAATGCAATGGGACAGACGGTTTTGGAAACCGTGGTCTCAATCAGTGCTTTTATTCAAGGGAAATCCTCATCAACAAGCTTATTTACTCAAGGTATGAAGTGCATAATTTGTGCACTAGGTGTTTACTTTGTATCAAAATTGTTTGCCACACACACACACATATACACATATCGAGAATTTTCTAATATTATCGCATCTACATTTCTCTGATGGGCACAAAACTTTGTACACACCTCAACCTAGGTCTTATTGACTTGCATACAAAGTGGTGCACCCATCCCATAAGTACTTGTTCAGATAACATACCTCCAAACGTATTTGATGACGATTGTGCATAACACTAGGAACAAAATGGTGTATCATGTGAGATCGACTATGCAAATCATATCCAATGGACACAAGACTTTGCACGTTCCTCAACCTAGGTAGTATTGACTTGTGTGCAAAGTGGTATCCCCATCTGATAAGTACTTGTTTGAAAAATACACCTATGATCGTGTTTTTTGACCGTTGTACATGACACCAAGGCCAAAAACGGTATTTAATACTCAATCTACCATGTAAAGCATATCCGATGGGCACAATACTTTGCACATGCCTCAAAAGTTGTGGTATGGTATTCCATGCAAAGTGAAACGCCCATTCAATAAGTACTTTTTAGAATATCACACCTAGGACCATGCTTTTTATTGGTTGTTGTCCATGACACTAAGGCAAAAACGTTGATTTATGCTTAATCGACAATGCAACGCATATGCAATCATCACACTACTTTGAACACATCTCAACCTTGGTATTATTGGCTTACATGCAAAGTGGCATTCCCATCCCATAAGTACTTAGTCGAATAACACATCTAGGACCGTGTTTTTTGACGATTGTGCATGACACTAAGGCCAAAACACTGTTTAATGCTTGTTCGACAATGCAAAGCATATCCGATGGGCGCAATACTTTGCACACACCTTCAACTAGGTGGAATAGACTTACATGCATAGTGGCATGCCCATCTTATAAGTGCTTGATCGGATAACATACCTAGCAGCGTGTTTTTTTATGGATGTCCATGACACGAGCAAAAATAGTATTTAATGCTCGATCTACCATGCAAAGGATATCCGATGGGAACAAAACTTTTTGTACGCCTCAACCTAGGTGGTATTGAAATTTTCTCAAAGAGGCACACCCATCCGATAAGTACTTGGTCAGATAACACACCTAAGGGCGTGCTTTTTTGCGGATGTGCATATCACTCGGGAAAAAATGGTGTATAATGCGTGATCGACCATGCAAAGCATATCCGATGGTGACAATACTTTGCATGCACCTCAACATAGTTGAAACGGACTTGCGTGCAAAGTGGAGCCCCCATCCGATAAGTACTTGTTTGATTAACACACTTAGGACCGTGTTTTTTAATGGTTGTGCATGACACTAAGGCAAAAATGTTGTTTTATGCTTGATCGACAATGCAAAGCATATCCGATGGGCACAATACTTTGCACACACCTTCAACTAGGTCGAATCGACTTACATGCAAAGTGACATGCCCATACCATTAGTGCTTGATTGGATAACATACCTACCAACGTGTTTTTTTACGGATGTGCATGACACTAGAGAAAAAATAGTATTTAATGCTCGATCGACCATGCAAAGGATATCCGATGGGCACAACACTTTTTGTATGCCTCAACCTAGGTGTTATTGAAATGTTCTCAAAGAGGCATACCCATCCGATAAGTACTTGGTCAGATAACACACCTAAGGGCGTGTTTTTTTGCGGATGTGCATATCACTAGGGAAAAAATGGTAGATAATGCATGACGACCATGCAAAGCATATCCGATGGTGACAATACTTTGCACGCACCTCAGCGTAGTTGAAACTGACTTGTGTGCAATGTGGAGCCCCCATCCGATAAGTACTTATTTGAATAACACACCTACGGCCGTGTTTTTATATGGTTGTGCATGACACTAAGGCAAAAACGGTGTTTTATGCTTGATGAACAATGCAAAGCATATCCGATGGGCACAATACTTTGCACACACCTTCAACTACGTGGAATTGACTTACATGCAAAGTGGCACACCCATACCATAAGTGCTTGATCGGATAACATACCTAGCAGTGTGTTTTTTTACGGATGTGCATGACACTAGAGCAAAAATAGTATTTAATGCTCGATCGACCATGCAAAGGATATCCGATGGGCACAACACTTTTGTTACACCTTAACCTAGGTGGTATTGAAATGTTCTCAAAGAGGCACATCCATCCGATAAATACTTGGTTAGATAACACAGCTAAGGGCGTGTTTTTTTGCGGATGTGCATACCACTGGGGAAAAAACAATGTATAATGCGTGATCGACCATGCAAATCATATCTGATGGTGACAATACTATGCACACACCTCAACGTACTTGAAACGGACTTGAGTGCAAAGTGGAGCCCCATCCGATAAGTACTTGTTTGAATAACACACCTAGGACCGTGTTTTTTTATGGTTGTGCATGACACTAAGGCAAAAACGGTGTTTTATGCTTGATCGACAATGCAAAGCATATCCGATGGGCACAATACTTTTCACACACCTTCAACTAGGTGGAATTGACTTACATGCAAAGTGGCACGCCCATCCCATAAGTGCTTGATCGGATAACATACCTAGCAGCGTGTTTTTTTACGGATGTGCATGACACTAGAGCAAAAATAGTATTTAATGCTCGATCGACCATGCAAAGGATATCTGATGGACACAAAACTTTTTGTACGCCTCAACCTAGGTGGTATTGAAATTTTCTCAAAGAGGCACACCCATCCGATAAGTACTTGGTCAGATAACACACCTAAGGGCATGTTTTTTTGCGAATGTCCATATCACTAGGGAAAAAATGGTGTACAATGCGTGATCGACCATGCAAAGCATATCCGATGGTGGAAATACTTTTTGCGCACCTCAAACTAGATGAAACGGACTTGCGTGCAAAGTGGAGCCCCCATCTGATAAGTACTTGTTTAATTAACACACTTAGGACCATGTTTTTTCAATGTTGTGCATGAAACTAACGCAAAAACGGTATTTTATGCTTGATCGACAATGCAAAGCATATCCGATGGGCACGATAATTTGCACACACCTTCAACTAGGTGGAATTGACTTACATGCAAAGTGGCATTCCCATCGCATAAGTGCTTGATCGGATAACACACCTAGCAACATGTTTTTTTTTGGATGTGTATGACACTAAGGCAAAAATGGTATTTAATGCTCGATCGACCATGCAAAGCATATCTGATGGGCACAATAGTTTTCCTATACCTCAACCTAGGTGGTATTGAAATGTTCTCAAAGAGGCACACCCATCTGATAAGTACTTGGTCAGATAACATACCTAAGGGCATGTTTTTTTGCAGATGTGCATATCACTACGGGAAAAACGTTGTAGAATGCGTAATCGACCATGCAGAGCATATTCGATGGTGACAATACTTTGCACGCATCTCAACCTAGTTGAAACAGACTTGCGTGCAAACTGGAGCTCCGATCTGATAAGTACTTGTTTGATTAATACACTTAGGACCGTGTTTTTTCATGGTTGTGCATGACACTAAGGCAAGAACGGTGTTTTAAGCTTGATCGACAATGCAAAGCATATCCGATGGGCACAATACTTTGCACACACCTTCAACTAGGTGGAATTGAACTACATGCAAAGTGGCACACCCACCCCATAATTGCTTGATCGGATAACATACCTAGCAGCTTGTTTTTTTTACGGATGTGCATGACACTAGAGTAAAAATAGTATTTAATGCTCGATCAACCATGCAAAGGATATCCGATGGGAACAATACTTTTCCTACACCGCAACCTAGGTGGTATTGAAATGTTCTCAAAGAGGCACACCCATCCAATAAGTACTTGGTCAGATAACACACCTAAGGGTGTGTTTTTTTGCAGATGTGCATACCACTAGGGAAAAAATGGTGTATAATGCATGATCGACCATGTAAATCATATGCGATGGTGACAATAATTTGCACACGCCTCAATGTAGTTGAAAACGACTTGCGTGAAAAGTGGAGCCCCCATCCGATAAGTACTTGTTTGAATAACACACCTAGGACCGTGTTTTTTAATGGTTGTGCATGACACTAAGGCAAAAACGGCGTTTTATGCTTGATCGACAATGCAAAGCATATCGGATGGGCACAATACTTTGCACACACCTTCAACTAGGTGGAATTGACTTACATGCAAAGTGGCACACCCATCCCATAAGTGTTTGATCGGATAACATACCTAGCAGCGTGTTTTTTTACGGATGTGCATGACACTAGAGCAAAAATAGTATTTAATGCTCGATCGACCATGCAAAGGATATCTGATGGGCACAACACTTTCGTACACCTCAATCTAGGTGGTATTGAAATGTTCTCAATGAGGCACACCCATCCGATAAGTACTTGGTCAGATAACACACCTAATGGCGCGTTTTTTTGCGGATGTCCATATCACTAGGGAAAAAATGGTGTATAATGCGTGATCGACCATGCAAAGCATATCCGATGGTGACAATACTTTGAACACACCTAAACGTAGTTGAAACGGACTTGCGTGCAAAGTGGAGCCCCCATCCGATTAGTACTTATTTGAATAACACACCTACGGCCGTGTTTTTATATGGTTGTGCATGACACAAAGGCAAAAACGGTGTTTTATGCTTGATCGACAATGCAAAGCATATCCGATGGGCACAATACTTTGCACACACCTTCAAGTAGGTGGAATTGACTTACATGTAGAGTGGCATTCCCATCGCATAAGTACTTGATCGGATAACACACCTAGCAGTGTGTTTTTTTACGGATGTGCATGACACTAAGGTAAAAATGGTATTTAATGTGCAATCGACCATGCAAAGCATATCCGATGGGCACAATACTTTTCTTGCACCTTAACCTAGGTGGTATTGAAATGTTCTCAAAGAGGCACACCCATCCGATAAGTACTTGGTCAGATAACATACCTAAGGGCATGTTTTTTTGCGGATGTGCATATCATTACGGGAAAAACGTTGTAGAATGCATAATCGACCATGCAGAGCATATCCAATGGTGACAATACTTTGCACACATCTCAACGTAGTTGAAACGGACTTGCATGCAAACTGGAGCCCCCATCCGATAAGTACTTGTTTGATTAACACACTTAGGACCGTGTTTTTATATGGTTGTGCATGACACTAAGGCAAGAACGGTGTTTTAAGCTTGATCGACAATGCAAAGCATATCCGATGGGCACAATACTTTGCACACAGCTTCAACCAGGTGGAATTGACTTACATGCAAAGTGGCATTCCCATCACATAAGTACTTGATCGGATAACACACCTAGTAGCGTGTTTTTTTTACGGATGTGCATGACACGAGCAAAAATAGTATTTAATGCTCGATCGACCATGCAAAGCATATCAGATGGGAACAATACTTTTCCTACGCCTTAACCTAGGTGGTATTGAAATTTTGTCAAAGAGGCACACCCATCCGATAAGTAGTACTTTGTTACATAATATACCTAAGGGCGTGTTTTTTTGCAGATGTGCATATCACTACGGGAAGAACGTTGTATAATGCGTAATCGACCATGCAGAGCATATTCGATGGTGACAATACTTTGCATGCATCTCAACCTAGTTGAAATGGACTTGCGTGAAAAGTGAAGCCGCCATCCAATAAGTACTTGTTTGATTAACACACTTAGGACCATGTTTTTTCATGGTTGTGCATGACACTAAGGCAAAAACGGTGTTTTATGATTGATCGACAATGCAAAGCATATCCGATGGGCACAATACTTTGCACACACCTTCAACTAGGTAGAATTGACTTACATGCAAAGTGGCACACGCATCCCATTAGTGCTTGATTGGATAACATACCTAGCAGGCTCGTGTTTTTTTATGGATGTGCATGACACTAGAGCAAAAATAGTATTTAATGCTCGATTGACCATGCAAAGGATAACTTGGCATGTCCATCTGATGAGTACTTGATCGGATAACTTCTCCCACCTATAAATTAAGTACTAATTAAAAATTATAATAAATGAGTAGATTATTAAAAAGGGACTAATATTTATGTAATTATTGCTACTGCAGCTTGCTTGCGAAGGACTCTCACAAAGGAGATGGCTATAGATTTTTTTCCAGGGATGGATGTGATTTTATGTAGCAAAAGAGAAGTAGTTGCATTTGCTACAATCCATGATAGTGATCCCAATTCAGTTTGCCACTTTCGAAGACTTGGCGAAGATAAGGTGGCAGTTACTGTATCAAAGATTGTTAGCGCACATGTTGAGCTAAAGTATAAATGTGGAGATATGGAAACACTTGGAGATGTTATGCCCTACAATACATCCAACAAATCATTTATAGCATGGGACAAAGATGAGACTTATGCAACAGACATTATCAAGAATACAAAGTGCACCACCTTGGATTTTACTATAGGGGACATTTTACAAATGAGATCATTTGCAAATAAGACTGTAGCAGAAGGTGAAGTATTGGGATTTGAACAAGTGGAGCAATGGTCATTTGCATAGATGAGGATTCTAAAAGTCACTGATGATGGTATGGTTGATAACATAACATCCTTATGTGATCCCTACTATGAGGTAGGCAAGAATATGAGATGGAGCATGCAATTTTTAAACATGAGAAAGAGGCACGTGGTTTTCAATGATAAAGACAAGGTATACTACAATATCAAAGGACCTAAAAAGCATGCCCATGTGCCAGGCTCTATCACTTCAAATGTGGATGATTTCAATATACTCAATTATAGAAGTGACATCTTATTTGGAGTGGATGAGTTCATTGGTTCCGAGAAACAAAATGACTTTAGAAGCGAAGCCTTATCTGGGGTGAATGAATTCTTGCACAGTGAGAAGGGCAAAGGTTTCAATAGCAATGTCTTGTCAAGTGTGGATGAGTTCATGCATATTAACAAACCTGGTGTCAATCAAGCTTGTGGATTTTTGAAGGCCATGCAAGATGTCCCAATGAGTGATGTTCTCTCAGGAGTGGAAGAGTTTCAGGGTTCTCAATACTGTCGTAGAATATTGAATTCATTGAATGGTCCTAAGAGTATGTTAAAAATGAGGATGAGATCAACAGAGGATTATAATTCAATATTTAACTTTGATTGTGATATGGACAAGGATGCAACGACCAATCATGGATGCTTGGTTACAAACAAATGTGAGGAGAAGAAGTGCATAAATACAGATAACAATGTGCGGAATGAAAACGGTCATACATATGCATGAAGAGAAAGCGAGATCCACAAAAGCAACCAAAGAGGAAGAGAGTCATGAAGGAGGAGAACATGTTAAATGCATTGGGATATCTATGTTGCAAGCGAAGATGTATGCGCTTCATTGATCTTACAGACATCAGGGAATGTAGAGGACACGTGTGGCAAAGAAGAGGAAGCGAAAGAAATGAATACCTTCTCACAAGTCTCTCTTGCTTTCTTCAGAATGGCAATAAAAGACTAAGTTCAAGACAAAAGGAAAAACCTCTCGTAAATGGAAAAAGGATTTGCAATAAGGCATATCACAATATTACTGGATTATCCCATGGTACATATTGGGATTTAGTCACCAAGGCAAAGGGCGGCAACACATTTAGCATTCACGGTAATAGAGGAAGGTCCAAATCAAGAATCTCAAGTGTCAGGGCAGCAGCAATTTTGCAAGACTTCATACATGAAAATGCTTTACCTCAACCCCATATATCTACCAAACTCCCTAACGGTGACGCGATCACTGAAATGCACCTTCCAATGGGCTTGACAAAGCTCGAAGTATTTGACTCTATTGTAGAAAAGCAAAGGCAAAGAGGGGATGCCGTAGCTTCTTCTCATACTTTGTATACTCTTTGGAAGAAGAACTTTGGATATGTTAAAATCCCAAGGTGGAAAAAAATGTCAAAGTGCAATGTCTATGATGATTTAAAGCGAGCAATTGAGAGTGCAACATGTCTAAATCAAAGGGAATTATACAAAAAAAACCGAAAATCTCATCATGACCTTATTCGACATTCCAGACAAAAATATGCATTTTGGAAGGAGCAAGCTATTTCGCATCCCGATGACTACATGTGCCTTATTGTAGATGGCATGGATCAGAATACAACAACATTGCCTCGTTTTGTTGCCACTCCACCTAAATTACAAGGAAAGCACTTTCTAAAGACACATCTATGTGGAGTGTTAGTGCATGGAATTAAGTTCTTTGCAGATATATGGATTGATTCCTTGCATCTACATGATAGCAATCAAGTTGTAACATCTATTATGAAGGCAATTCGCAATGTACATGCAGAAAAAGGTCGCCTACCACTGACTTTGAGAATACAAGCTGATAATTGCTGGCGAGAAAATAAGAATGTACTCATGTTTGCATTCTGCTCCATGCTAGTTGCTCATCGAATCTTCAATGAGGTCGAATGTGGATTTTTGTATGTTGGGCATACACACGAGGATATCGATCAGGTTTTTAGCACAGTCTCAAGGGAGCTTAAATGCAAGGATGTGGAGACAATAGATGACTTGGTAAGAAGATGTGGCAGGCAAGTTGGTGGTCGTAAGGAAAGTACAGTATGTGAGAGGCTCAAAAGAATATCTGATTGGAAGAGCTTCATTCTACCTTTCATACAAATGGGTGGTGATGCATTGACAGGTCATACCAATCCACACTACTTTTGTTTTTTTTAAAAAGATGAAAAACCCGTAATGCAATGGCAACAGTATTCTCATGATACAAAATGGGAACCTGAAGAACCTTACAATCTCTTAACTTTAATTCCCAGCAAGGAAAGGTATCCAACATGGGCTCCTATACAAGAATTCAATGAGAGGTCTAATTGTGAAATAGAAGGATTAAAAGCATTTATTACATAGAAAGAGGAAATGCTCCGGAGATATCCTGATTCAAAGCCTACTTGGAGAGAACACACTACCACTGTAATTAACAAGACATGAAATTTAATAAAGGACCTTCAGAGAATGCGAGGCTCAAAGGATGTCAAGGAAGAATGCAATATGTTTTGGCCAAATGTTCATAACGATTTGCACCCAGCTCCAGTCTTTGAAAATGAATTTGTATCATTACTCCCACATCCATATTGTGGACCGAAGAAGAGAGAGTTTATGCCACAAGTAGATATAGAGGTCGATTATTTTGTTGTGGTTCGGCCATCGGATGATGAATATGAGAATGTGAAGTTTTGGGTTGCAAAAGTAGTTGATGTGCAAAGAGATGACCAAGGTAGAGCTACAACATTTACAGCGGTATGGTATGAGCCAAAGGGCAGGAAGGAGAATATGGATAACAACACATTGTATACTAATTGTATAATGAAGGAGTGGGTCCCAAATGATGAAGCGGTCTCTCAAGTTTCGACAGAGACAATCATAGTGTCTTGGCATTCAAGGGCAAAGAAATCAAAGAAGCGCATGGGATATGAGGTAGAAGGAAAAATAAAAATACCACAGCAAACTATTTTGCATATACACAAATTTTTAAGGATGCTCACCATGGAGGAAGTAGAAGGAGACAATGCAAATGAAGAATGTCCATGATTAAAGCTTTGTATTGAAGTCCATTAAAGGATTTTATTTGGGTACTAGGCAAGGAGCCAATCCAAGACAATTATAATCAGAGTCATCACCTCCTATGTTAAATGAGAGTCAAAATATGCACTGGATGTCACCCAAGGGTCAAGGCTTGCCAAGACAATAGGGAGTTAATGCAGATGGCACCTGGCAAGGGACTATCACATTGAGCAATAAGACAATGGGGAGTTAATCCACCCAAGGGGCAAGGCTTGGCAAGATAATTTATGGGAGTTAATGCAGATGGCACCTATATTTGCACAGGTGGATGTCACCCAAGGGTCAAGGCTTGGCAAGACAATAGGGAGTTAATGCAGATGGCACCTGGCAAGGGACTATCGCATTGAGCAATAAGACAATGGGGAGTCAATGCACCCAAGGGGCAAGGCTTGGCAAGACAAGTGGGAGTCAAATTATGCAGATGGCACCTGGCAAGGGACTGTCGTGACATTGAGCAATAAGACAATGGGGAGTCAAATTATGCAGATGGCACGAATTGAGGCTCTTTAAGAGCAACAATTTAAATTGTAAACGTATGTTCAATCTATATCATTTTGGATATAAAGACTCTAGTTGAGAGCAACGTCTCTCAATGTAATCATATAATAATAGCTATAATTGCTATTATATCTCTTTGGTTCAATACAAAACTTGGGTCTTATGGCATCATGTCTTTTTTCTATTTATTAAAAGTTTTAAAAATTTTGTGCATATTGCGAGTGACAATGTTATTTTCATGAAATATTTAAGTCTCCTTTCATGGATTTATAAATTTATCACGTCAACGAAAAACGTCAAGGAAAAATATTAAAAGTAATTAAATTAACAAATAACTTAGATATAGCTAGAATTTCTAATATAGGAATATTTCAAATTCTTGCATGTTGGTGCAAAAGTATAGATTGAAAAAATAATATTTTTATGTGAATCTGATAGTGCCACAAAGTGAACTTTTGATTTGGGAAGGAAAAATATTAAAAATAATTAAATTAACAAATAACTTAGATATAGCTAGAATTTCTAATATAGGATTATTTCAAATTCTTGCATGTTGGTGCAAAAGTATAGATTGAAAAAATAATATTTTTATGTGAATATGATAGTGCCACAAAGTGAACTTTTGATTTGGGAAGAATATTTTCAGAAAGTAAAATTTTGATTTGGGAAGGATATTTTCACAAAGTAAAGTTTTCATTTGGGAAGGATTTTTGGGCTTCGTCCAAAAACAACACAAAAAGTCCAAAATTAATGAAATAGGTGTTTTGTGCAATGATAGCAATGAGTATACTGGCCAATGTAATATCTACTAAAGGGATGGGAAGTTATACCATAAGGGATTTAATCCCTTATCTTATATTTGTCCACACCTATTGGAAAAGTTTCTATCCACCTTTCATGGAGGACCTATCTACTAACAAAGGTAGGTTCCTTGATGCAAATAGGAAAGTCCACAAAATCCATAGACTGAGGCTTGGCTCTTCTTTAATGTCATGGACTTCATAGACAAGTTCGCAAACTCAATTGAATCTATGTTAAAATACAATAGGCTTGATACAATGATTGTCACCCACCTTTGATATTACCTTCTAAGTCTTACCTTGATCTCAAAGTAATCACCTTTCACATGTTATAGCTAAAATTTGGTCTTATAGCAATGCTAGTTTGATGCACAAAGAAATAAGAATGGAGGATTTGGTAAATCCATTTAGGAATTTAATAAAATAAGGACATTTAATCATATAAATTCTCAAACATAGTATAGGAACCACAAGATGAGAATAATCATTATATTGATGAAATAGGAGAGATGAATGCCATCCCAATAGGTGACTTGGTTAAAGAGGCATGTGGTTACTTGGAAGATGATGATGCTCCTATTGCCTATTCCATTGATGTTGATGATGTTGATGAAGGCCTCATTATGGATACAAATGGGAATGCCGTGCTTTCATGAATGCACCCACTATTTGGTTTGGAGTTTGAAGTAGTCATGATGGAATTCAAATCAAAACCAAAGGAAAAGAAGAATAATATCCTCCAACAATTGCATGAACAATTTTGATTTGTAAGCATCCCAACTTTGCCTCGGGGTGGATGCTAAATATAAGTGGTAGATTGCTTGAAACATCAAAATGAAGTGATTTAAAAGGCTATAAGAGAGTCACATCTAGAGAAGCCTACTCATTACCCTAGGAATGATTAGAAAAATGCTAAGGATGAACTGAAGAAAAACACTGGCAAGCACAAAAAAAAAGATAAAGCTACAAAAGCTTACATAAAAAGGGGCAATCCCACTTTAAATCAGGTGGTAAAGCTAGATTTTTGGCTACTTTGTAAGTGTATCTTTTCTTATTTTTGCTTACATATCCGAATTTCCCTATTTTGTTTTTATTATATACCTACATCATGTGTCTTACTTAGTATCTAATGTTTCATGTGTATAGAACCAAGTGGTAGGCCACATCTGCACCCCTAAAGGACATAGATAAGCTTATGACAATGGTACCATTGCTCTCCTCTAAAGGTTAGAGAATAGAGATGAATATTTTAAAAATATATTCTTTATATAATAAATTATTGGACCTTAAGAGGACCTTAAAATCAAAACTTAACGTCCCCTTTGAAGGTAGGGAAGTGGATAAGGTGGGGCAACCAAGAAGTAGGACCTATATCAAGCATTGATGATCTTGCAACTAAAACCTCCCAAACTAGTAATTGCAGTCGATTCTTATGGTTCTTGTTTAACATTGCACCTATCTTGAGTTGATACTTTGGTCATTCCTTTCGTTAAGGGTCTAAGTGGATACACTAAACCACATTATTAGTCGTGGATACACTAATTTGTAGCAAGTGTCTATGCTTTTGGTGTTAACATTTCTAGTGATCTTGCTAGGAAGTATATATCATGTGTTGGAGAAACTAATTGAGTGCAAGTGGTTCAAGTGTAGCATAGAACGGAGCCTCCAAACAAAAGATCAAGAAGACAATTAAGATAATTACAATGGAGAGAATGACTATTTATGGGACTCAACAACAAGAAAAAAGAAGAGGAGAAATTGCTTGAGAAGGAGATGAATCCTTGATGGAGGGATGTGGGAAGGCCACCCGACCGGTCCACCATCACAAACAAAGAATGCTAAGAAGCTGAAGGGAGTGATTCAAAGGAGTCAAATAATCCCAACTCTACTGATTTTGGGTGAGTTTTGGCAAGGAAAAAGAAGCGGATCCTCATTAGTTTTGCAAAGAAGATTGGAGTAGGCAACCGAGGCAAAAAATTGAGAGAGACAAAGATGAAAGAAGACTACGGATGGGGTTTGTATGCATTTAACCATTTAACGAAGCACTAGACATGCTAGGTGTTGATGGTGTATTTAGCACATGGTTGTACCTAGGTGTTAAGGGGTCAAGTAATCAACCCAACTTTAGCATTGAAATAGTTAAGAGTCTTGACAATTAGAAGTTATAACTAACAATACAACTACCAAGTCGGATATAGCAAGAGTTTGTGAGACAATGGGGGAGAGAATACACAATGTGCATTCTTGTAACACCTGTTTTGATGATGAATGAAAGATTGAAGCTTTGATTGTCATCTATTTTGTACATTGTGTTTCTATTTCCATTTTCTGATGCAATGTCTCATACTTTCCTTTTTAAGATGCAATGAGAGACAGTAAAGTGTATTTTACCCCGTAGTAGGAAGATCTCAAACGTTATGCAAATCTTAGCTTTTCCTTTCAACAATGCATTTGTAGTTTCAGTCACTCTCCCACACAAAGACAATAGAGTCTTGTATTTTGTTAATACTAGCAATCCTTTGGGTTTAATACCCAACAAGCTATCTCACAATTGAAGATCTAGATCGGTTGATTGTGCACCATGGAGCATTTCGCACTATTGGGATGACAATGTGGTCGTCTGTATACTATATCCGGGTGGGTGGAGTAGAAAGCTCAGTCCAATAGATGAGATCATCTCAATCCAATGCTTTTGAAAGATGGCGAGCTCTAGTAGTCCCAAACAACTTCGGACTCAGATATAATGCAAATTTATTTGAATTCAGTATGCTAACGTTCTTGGCATGGCGATGTGTATATAGAAGAATGAATGTCTGCAAATAGCCAAGAAGACAACCCCATATCTCTGTGCACACGCTTGCAACTCCAACTTCGGGAGTAGCAAGAGCAACAAAACCCAGATGAGGAAGTCAAGCTAGTGCTGAAATGGCACCAACACATTTATTAAGCTAGCAAGGCGTAATCCAAACAGAGACACGAGAATAAATTGATGTCAAAGGCCCAGAGGATGAATCAAGGGAAAATCCCACAATTTAAAGCATTCTTGGAGTGAACTAGTGAATCCAACAAGATAACACCAGATCTCTGAAAACTTAAAGAGCTTGGGGACAAGGTAGCAGTAGATTTTGAACAAGCAATAGTTGCCAACAACAACAAAGAAAAAAATCTAGATGAAGATTCCAAAGAGAAGAAGAATACTTAGACGAAGAATCCGAAGTAAGAGAACAAGATTCGGACAAAAGATCGGAAGAAAAAGAAACAGTTTTGAACAAAAGATCCGAAGAAAAAGAAATAAATTCAGACGAAAGATTCGAGGAATAGAACAAATTAAATCCGAATGTAGAATCCAACCAAGACGAAGAGAATTAAGTGTTTCACCCATAACAAACAGTCCAAGGAGCAAGAATATAAATTCACCACTAGCATCACCAATAAGCTCACAGGTGAACAAGTCAATAAATGTAATTCCACCACTTCACCCAATAGCACATCTGCAAGTAGCGAGCCTGAAATGCAAATTTTTTGAGTTCCATGGTAAGGACAAAGAAGGTCCAGATAGCCATGTTTCTCAATTTAAAACCTGATGGTGGTGAGCCAATAGTTTCGACACCTTGTTTGGGGATCCAAAATAATTACAATAGTTTGTCGGCACACTTGTTGAAAAGGCAATGAGGTACAGAGTGGGAAACTTCACCACCTATGATGATCTAAAGTCATAGTATTTGGAGAGGTTTTCAGAAGGAGAAAACCCCTAGTGATGTTAGGAGAAAGATAAAGCAATTGGAGCAAAGGAAAATGTTTGTAGAAGACTATGCCCAGCAGTTCTTGAACTTGAACGCACGACTGAATGCATTAGAAAGACTGACCACCACTGAAACAATAGCAAAATACTTCTGCAAGGGACTAAAACCAGAAATTCAAAGTTTGGTTGGTGGCCTAGTATTGCTAGCAGGTGCAAAAATGGGTTCAATACTCTAGTTGATGTAGCCAAAAGAGCCAAAAGACATATAGGAACAATCAAGAAGAAAAATAAAAAATATGAGGCAGAATCTGAAGATGATTCCAAAGAATATTTTGATGCTTCAAACAGTGAATTTGAATTTGAAGTTGACTCAAGCAGTAACAAGTCCTACAGTGATTCAGACACTGACTCAAAGAAGAAAAGGAAGAAGAAGAAAAATAAAGCAACAAAGAAAAGCAAAAAGGAAGAAAAGAAGACGAAGAAAGAGAAGGCGAAGTCAAAAAAGATTTCTACATCCTCTGATTTGGAGAAACTTGTGGATCAAAAGCTACATACTTTTGGGGTGAATCCGAATCAACCATAATTGCAGTGCAAAATTTGTGGCAAAAGTCACCCATCACCCAATCCTAACATGTCCAAGGATGGATCTTGGGCAACTGAGTGCGCAACTAGTGTTGGGCATTCTGCTCCATGGCTTTCACTAGTCATTTCTTGTGGAGAAAACCCTAGAGATGCTAGACATTTAGGTAGAATACGGGGTAACGCTCCCCAAGGCAACACCGCTGCATGCCATAGTCGCTTGCCTCCTCACCTCTTCCTAGATATAGCTTGATTAATCTTCTCTAGGCTGTTGTTCTAGTGCACATCTTTCACTACTGCTATTACTAGTGCTAGTACATCCACTGGTTAGGACGATGACGATGACTACTACTACTACATGTACTACTTAGTAGTAGTCCAACTACTACACCTACTGCTTTCTCTTTCCTTCATTTGCATCTACATCCTCAACTACCATCTCTCTTGATACAAAGGAGATACAAAGCCTGAGAGGGAGTAGTTTCCATAGATTAGCTCATATGAATATGATAGATAAGTTATAGCTCCACTTGAAGCTATTTCCTTTGTGGCTAATGGAGGTATGATTTACGCACTTATAAAAGCTATCTATGCTCTTGAAAAATGAAATCGTTTGTTTTGTACCTAATGGAGGTAAATTTTAAGCTTCCTATTCCTTTTGTGGCTAATGGAGGTAGATATGAGTAGTTAAAACTACTTATGAACTTGCCCAAATTACAATTCTTGCTCCCAAATTGACACTAACTAAAGGATCCCTTACCCAAAGATGGATCTACCTTAGCAACTCAAGTGAATTTGTTTCTCTCTGTAAAAGGGTTACTTGAATTCTTATCTAGCAGAGATCATGGACTTCCTTGAAATATTTGAAGTTGAAGCTCAAGACATATTTTAGATGTGAAACCAAGAAATTAGAGTTCTTTATGTGGTCAAACACCTCATCTACAGATACACCTATGCCTATCACAAGCTCCTCCAATGAAGGATCTCTAGTTTTTCTTTTTCGTTAGTCATTTTTTCAAGTATGTCTTGTAATGGAGTTAAATCAAAGAAATTCATCTCATTAATTACCAGATGTCAAATCTGATAAGATGACACCCTCTTATAGCTCCTTGTCCTGTGTAATTCTTTAGATCCAAATGCTACAAAGCTTCTACTTCAAGTGGGGTTTGTTTGGGTCATAGGTAAGTTTGTGCAACAAATAGAAACATTACATCAATCAATTTTTTAGACTGAAGCTTGAAGGGTCAATCAATGTCATGCAGAATCTACAAACCACACATATTGGAAAGGTGATGCAAACCAACCTGATTAATGAAGAAAATTCAAAGGCCTCAACAAGGTTTGGGCCGCTTGTACCCACAAGTAATTGCATGTGAATTCGATGATTGTTGCATGGCCATCATCATTGTGTACCACAGCTCTGCCCATGTATACTCATATATATATATGAAAGAGGAATAAGCTGGAGTAGCTTTTGCTCCACTACTTTTGGTGTCTCCTTATTCCTTTGTGTGTGCTCTCCTCTCCCACAACTGGTATCAGAGCAGGTCGTGGTGTTCGATCTGCGGGGAGCTTCGCGAGGGCTTGTGGTATGTGCGAATCGAGCATTGAAGGAGCTTTGGATCGATGTCTCTCGTGGAGAAGACGGGGCAGCCATAGCTATGCTTATCTGCTGATCTGAGCTCCGGGAGCTCGAGGAGAAGAGCCTGAGGAAAGAGTTCAATGGAGCCATCGAGGGAGCCCAGGCTGTTGAGGCACCCATGAGCGTGTGTTGCAGGACATTGTTGTAGAGCCGTGAGTAGAAGTGGTTGGAGAAGACATCATTTGGGAGCTTCGTAGATGGAGGCATTGCTTCGTAGATACTTGCTGGAGATCGTTGACATTGGTGTTTCTCAACTCACGAGTGGATATCCTTGGAAGCTGTCGTATGAGTCTTAGAGGCAGCTTGTGTCTTGGAGCTCGGTCGTAAAAGCACCGTTTAGGCTTGCTGCTGCTAAGGCTGGATCTTTGAGCGATGCACTCTTGAGGCTGAGCCTTCATTGGAGAGCGTTGTTTGGAGAGGGCTGTAGGAAAGTTCTTTGTAGATGTAGCTACTGCAGATGGCTCGTGAGCCACTGCGAGCTCTTAGATGGAGTAGATAGGAGTCTCTTTCTCTTGTTTTTAGTTTGGAAATCTGACAGTATTTCAGATAGTAAAAGTGAGCAGAATGCCATTTTCGACAGCAAGTATTTGCAAATCCATAAGGATTTAGGCTCGATGCCCAACAGAGGAGTCGGAGAACTTTGGAAGGGCTACATTTTCTCTGTTGACAGCTCGGTCATCTGAGTTTACAGTACAGAGTTATTTACTATCCAAAATAGGGACAGTTCGTGATCAGTGTGCAGACAGCCATTTTGCAGACTGTATATTGGCAAATGCATACATGTTGATACACTTTGGCAAGTTGATGCATTTTGGCAAAATGATGCAGTAAATGTCACTTGGTATATGCCATTGGTGATGCATTTTGGATGCATAAGTGAGTGGCAAATGCATACAATTTGATGTTCACTTGAATGCCAATATAATGAGGCCATATACATGCAGTAAATGCATTTTGGGGACTCTTGAAAGGCATTTTTTATTCTCTGGTATGCAATTTCCAAAAAGCGGTTTATGCATTGGATGCCACAGTATATGCAAGTATTTTGCTCAGAAATTGGATGTTCAATATCTGGTTATGCTTTGAAGCCCGCGAGAAAATGATTGATATTCTTGACTGACAGGTCATTGAATAGTTGCTGCTGTTTTTTTAAAAAATGACAGAACAGTCATATTCAGGACTGAATATCTCTTTCCTGGTGCGGAATTGCACTTTGTGCCGTACTGGAAAGTTGTAGTTCATAGAAAATACTACAACTTTGCTTTTGGAAGCAAGTTGATCTGGTATAAGCTGCAGGAGTTACAGCCTCTGCAAAACCACAAAAAGTTGCAGTCTACTGTCTATTTGTGACCAATGTGCAGGAAGCTGTTTTTTTTTAAAATGACAGAACAGTCATTTTCAGGACTGAATATCTCTTTCCTGGTGCGGAATTGCACTTTGTGCCGAACTGGAAAGTTGTAGTTCATAGAAAATACTACAACTTTGCTTTTGGAAGCAAGTTGATCTGGTATAAGCTGCAGGAGTTACAGCCTCTGCAAAACCACAAAAAGTTGCAGTCTACTGTCTATTTGTGACCAATGTGCAGGAAGCTGTTTTTCAGGTGAGAATATCTGAGAATCCACAAGGATTTTGCTCTTGAGGTCAACTGACAAGTTGTAGATCTTTCTACCAGCTACAACTTTGCTGTTTATAGCTTTGGCATCCGGTCTTTCAGTGAAAAGATATCGCTGTTCAAAAACAGGGACAGCGTGTTATTTTGCCCAAAGTGGCTGTGAGGTATTGTTGTAGGAATTTCTCTTGCACAACAGTGAATTGGGAACTCACAGTAAATTACAGAAAGTGATTGGAATCTCACTTCAGTCCAAGGGCATTATTGGCATTTTGGCAAGTCACTTTGGCACATTTGGCAAGTGGTGAATGCTTGATTTTGTTGCCAAAGGATTGCGCGCTTGAGGTGATGCATTGGTGATGCAGTAAATGCCATTTCGATGCATTATGGATTTGCATTGGTGGATGCCACACTGATGTTTATGGATAGTTGAGCTGGGCTCCTATTGCCATTGGTTGAGCAGGCATTGCTCATTTGGTTCAGTGCATTTCTTACTTGGATTGCCAGGCATTAGCAGGTTACTGGGCTGCATATATTCTTGTTTATGCCTCTTTATGGCTGAGTGCTTTTGAGCATTGGATCAGTCAATTTATTTGGAGACCTGATTGGTCTGGACAACACTATATTTTTTGGTCATTTGGATTGCCTATTGCACTATACTGCTCTTTGGTTGTGACCTATTGTGCCACAGATATGGCATCTACAGCTGGTAGTGCCCTCTTTGATATTGAGAGGTTGGATGGATCAAACTTTCAGTATTGGAAAGAGCAGATTTATGATGTGTTAGTGCAGAAGAGGCAGCATAAGCCCATTCAATGCAAAGGTATCAAGCCTAATAGCATTAAACAGAGTGATTGGGATGACATGGATGAGCAAGCATGCTCTATCATTCAGGCATCACTCTCGAAGTCAGTCTACTTGCAGGTACAGGATGGTGTACAGGGTGTACACTACCATGCATATGAGTTTTATACTCGTATATGCCGGATGTATGACCATGATAGTGTTATGTTACAGCATGATGGGCTGAAATGTCCTGATGGGCTGAAATACAGCCTTGATATGCACTCCAAAGGTCGATCAATTGGTAGAAACAGGTCATGTTCAAGGGGGAATTCCAGGAGCAAGTCTAGCTCTCGGACTTGTGTTAGATGTTTCTATTGTGGAAAGTATGGCCACATGAGAAATTATTGCTGGAAATGGCTGAGAAAATACAAGAAGAAGAGCAAGGTTAAGAATGACAGGAAGAAGGAGAAGAAGCATGTTGAGCTTCAAGGCGTGGATGCCAGGGTTTCCACTGATAGTAGCAGTGATGAAGGCATTCTTTTGTCTATGTCTGACACCTCCTTCTTGGCCACTGATGTACCCATTCTTGGTGATTGGATGTTAGATCCATGTGCTTCATGTCATATGACCCCTCATAGGTCATGGTTCAGTGCATATCAGGAATGCATTGTGGAGAGTGGTTTGATGGGCATTGATCATTCTATGGATGTCTATGGTTATGGGGATATCCACCTTATTATGCCTAGTGGCTCTATTCTTGTTCTACAGAGGGTTAGACATATACCAGGACTTGCTACGAGCAAGATCAGTACTGGACAGTTGGTTGAGGCAGGTTATCATGTCTCTTTGGGTGATCATGCATGGAAGATTGCTAAAGGCAATCTGGTTATGGCTAGGGGATCATGGGTTGGATTCTCTTATGCATTGCATGTATCAGGTGTCCAGGATAAGATGCTTATGATTAGTAAGCAGCCATCAGCTAGTTTATGGTATGCCAGACTTGGACATATGTCTACTGTAGGTATGGAAGCCCTTACAACATTGAGATACATTCCTCTTATGGATGTCTCTCAAATTTTATGTCATGATTGTGATGATGGTCAGTAGTCAGGATCCTCCTTTGTGAAGAAGACAGTTAGTGAGAGGTATCTTGAGCCATTGCAGTTGGTTCATAGTGCAGTTTGTGGGCCTATGCCTACCGTTTCACTGGGTGGCGCCTCTTACTTTGTGACATTTATTGATGCTGCTACAAAGTACATATGGGTATATCCGATTCGGCAGAAGCATGATGTATATGATACATTTCAACGCTTCTTGGGTAATGCTGAAAATCAATCAGGAAAGAAGCTATTGAGCTTGATGGCTGATGGTGATGCAGAGTTTACCTCTTCTAGATTTCAGCATCTATGTGATACACTTGGTATTAGGAGGGTGTTGACCACTCCTTCTCTTTCTGCTCATGATGCCTTGGCAGAAGGCATAAATCGGATTCTATTGGACAGGATTGGTAGCATGCTATGATATGTAGGTCTTATCGAATGCTATTGGGCTGAGGCATGTAAGACAGCTGCATACTTGCTTAACAGGTCACCCAGGAGATCTTTGAATGGTAGAGTGCCATTTGACTTCTTGACAGGTAGGGCACCATGTTATGAGCATTTACGTGTGTTTGGCTGCGAGGCTTATGCTCATGGTTCCCGATCGAGGAGGTGTATCTTCCTTGGATATAGTGAGTCCAGTAAGGACTACAGGTTATGGGATTCTTCAACTAGAGAATTGATACGCAGCCATAATGTCTATTTCAGAGAGGATGCTATGTTTGGACAGCCCAGGACTATGGATAGCAAGAGAGTGGTGTTCCACGAGGGTGTAAGTGCACTGATACCTCCGAATTCTATGCAGGGACAGCCCATATCCCTTGGAGTGGGAGGTTTTTCCCACAGTGAGCACGTTATAAAGTTGGGACAGCCACGATTACTTCTTGATTTTGGTCAGAGACGGTCAGATGTCTCTAGTATTCCACAGGTTTATACTCCTATGGAGATTGTTGATGCATCTTCTATGGACAGTTACAGTTTACTCCTAGGATGCGGAGTGCCTCTTGCAGATGAGGATGAGGCTATGCATGGTGAGGAGGATACCTTGGCTAATGATGCCCGGTATGATCCATTGGCTGGTTATGCCAAGACAGATGTGGTTTCTGCAGTTATTGACTCGGGTCATATTGTGCATGGGCAGGAATCATTGATATGTTTGCTTCGTAAGTGCCTCCATGGCTAGAAGCAATCCCCTCGAGCTTGGCTTCATAGGTTTGATACCATTATGAGAGCTTAGGATGTGATGCGTAGTGAGACAGGTTATGGTCTCAGTATTCAGGAGGTTGCTATCCTTCTGAGGTTACTTGCCATATGGTTCCTTATGGACAGGGATGCTTTGCAGTGGGAGCTGCATGGTCTTGATGATGTTTGTCAGATACTTGGTTGTTTCAGTATGGAGAGGGGGAAGTTACTGAGTACTCCATTGCCTGTATTGGCTTCATACTTGAAACACAGTAGGTTTGACGATCACAGATTAGTTGAGCAGCAAGTTATGGTTGATATGGTAGCCATAGTACTTCATGCATCCATGACTGTGTTGAGACTTGGTTCTCACATGTTTGCCATTGGGGCTACACTTCCTATTCTTGCTTCCGTTGCAGTGGGAGTTGGTAGCATGATTATGGTAGATTTTGGCAGTAGGGAAGCGGTTGTGGACATCAGGTCCTTATGCTTCCAAGAGCAGCATGCAGGTGATGCAGGTTGGGTAGACCAGCAGAGGTCTATTGTAGGGCATGTGCTTATGGTCACAGGTGGTACGGAGACATTTTCTTTACACAGTGACAGTTCGGGTGCTATGGACTTAGCACAGGAGCACGTGGTGGTGAGAGTTCACTCTCCCAGTGAGATCTAACATGAGATCTTGGTTGACAGGCATCTACAACTTGTCATTTTCTATCTTGCAAACCTGATGTCTGCTAGCAGCTTATCCTCTATGCACTTTGCACATTGTAAAGTGCCGATGGGCATAGGATGACGGTCTGGTCATCTTGTTTTTCAGCCTATGGCTGATTGTATTATATGTGTACTATACTCGCTTAAAGGCACAATGCCTTTAAGTGGGAGGTTGTTGGGATAAAGGGCAGTGTGCCCACCCACTTGTACAGTGCCCATGTATACTCATATATATATATGAAAGAGGAATAAGCTGGAGTAGCTTTTGCTCCACCACTTTTGGTGTCTCCTTATTCCTTTGTGTGTGCTCTCCTCTCCCACAAAGGGTCAATCAGAGTCATGCAAAATCAATAAACCACAACTACTGAAATGATGATGCAAAAACCCACTTGATTGATAAAGAAAATTTGAGGGCATCCACAAGTTTTGGACTTGTATACCCACAAGTCATTGCATGGAAATTTTGATGATTGCATGCAAATTTTGATGATTGTTGCATGGCCATCATCATTTTCTATGACCTCTAGGGTCATGTTTTGTGACCAAAAGAAATTTGGATGGTGATTTCCCACATAAATTGGACCTAGTTGGCCAAAGTATTGTAATCAAAGGCTACCACTAGTATGGAAAAGTATTCATATAAATCTCATGACTATCATTTGGAAAACCAATCATTCTAGAATATGGCCTCGCTAGTTTCCCAAAGTATGTGGACATGATATGATGGAAACTATGCACATTCATAGCACTACTCCTAGGTAATTCTACATATAAAGTATTACATGCCAAGCACCTATATAGTTCTAGATACAAGACAAAAAGATCCCAATAGGTTAGTGAGTAGTAATCACGCACCAATGCTCACCTTTGCAAGCTCCAAAATGCAGGTGCCAATTGGAGAACCAATGGTGCTCCAAATGAGCATAAAAGGTCATGCAACTCTCCAAAACGAGCCACCAGCTATGCATTAGTGGAGGCGTGTGCACTAGACCTTATATACTTCCCATAAACTTGTACATGACTTTACAGCCCTTAAGAACATTTTGGTCCTCTGCCAATACACGTACATGACTTTGTACAACCCTTAAGAACATTTTGGTACTCGGCCAAAACATGTGTTTTCTTATAGAGTGATCACCTAGAAAGTATGCTCATATGGGAGCTAACCACTTCTATTAGCACTATACTTGAGTTCCTACAACAATACTAATTGAGCTCTAGATCTCCCGATCACATAGAGGCATGCCTTCTGCTTCACCCTATTGCACCACCCTCACACGTTCCAAGAGAGTATCTAAACGTTGGCTCGATCCCTTACCCTCTTGCTATGCATGTCATTGCACAAGTGCTTTATAGGCATCCTTGAAGAAGTTGAAGTGCTTCTCCCTTCCTAAACCGGCTCCCGTAGCCACCTCTTTAATTCTCTTGGACAAGGATCGAGAAATTGGTGCACCATGGTGCATGGGGTTTTCAAGCTTGCCCTCCCTTTTGTTACCATCGTGAACCCATTTTTCTGATAGACTTCACGAATATCTTCTTCTTGCATTTCCACACTATTCTCTGCTGCACCAAAGTTATTCTTGACCTCCTTCTCAATGGGCTTCTCCTGTCCTTTGCATTCTTGATGTGGGGCTCAAGTTGTGTCTCCTGTACCAATGAATCTGACTAGTGCCACCTTCAGCATGCACCATCAAAGATCTTCCTTTTTTACCAACAACCACCGGCTAGGGTGACTCCGAGTGACAAGACGGACCCTCCTGACTGGATTCTTGTACTTGATTACTCTTTGCATTATTGGAAGGAGAGGCCATGGCATGCTCTCCACTCATAGGACTAGAGAACTCACTCGAGGTTCCTTTTGATTCTTCCACCTGCTCTGTGGTCTTGTCCCCTTGAGCCAGGCCACTGTTTGTTGATATTTATAGACATTTTCTTGCAAAGTGTCCTGTCTTCTTGCAGATGTAACACACATCGGGGGAAGTGGACTTGCTGTGCCATCAATAAACCATCTGGGAACCTAACTTCAATATAATTGGGGATATCTTGGGCACGATCCCACAGAATCCATGCACTTTTCCTACCACAAGGAAAACTATTAGCATGCGGAACATGCAAAAATTTCCCCGAGGAGGTCACCAGCTTGCCCACCGACTCAGCCAACCATGGAGGAAGTTCCAAGAACTCAACCCAGACGCGACAATCATGATACAAGAATTCATCCACACTAAAAGAAGGACTCCATGGGATAGCCAAGATGGAAGCACTAGAGAATATAAATGACCTACCCAATAGATCATTTTGCAGCTCTTTGAAAACACATTTAACCAAGAAAAACCCCTTACCAATATATCGTGCAACTACCCACTCGAAAAAAAATCACACTCATATGAGAGAAATTGTTCTAGCTCCATGAAAGAGGGAATACGACTGGTGAAAAACAGATAGATACCTCCCCTTGCCAATCTCTCCAGCTCCGGTTTAATGTCAACCATCTCGAGCTCGCGCGCTTCTTACCACTCTCAAACTAGCTCCTCCAACCAGCTTCCCTTTGCAACGAGATACCTCATGGAGGATCACTTTGGCATCCGACTCCTCTACTAGGAAAAATCCTACCCGTAATTCCTTCGCAAGCACCTCAAAATAAGAGGGAGAATCATGGCCTTCACCACCCTCATCCTCTGGCAACTCCCATTGGATTCTCCCCATCGCTCGATACACCATCTCCATCACCACTAGCTCCACTCATATCCACCGGGACGTGGGTCTCCTCAAGGCCTCTCTGTCTATTCAAGGTCCCCTCCCCCCTCCTAGCCCATCTTGTTGGGGTGTGTCACACATGCACCCTCATTCCAGTTCTACCAAAATAGTTTACAGTTTAGTCTTAAAAGCTAGTAAAACCTCATGTTTCTCATGACAATCATTGCAAGTAGGTAGACTTAAGAAACTAGGTTAAGACTCTCTCTCTCTCTCTCTCTCTCTCTCTCTCCCCCCCCTCTCCCTCTCTCTCTTTCTCTCCCTCCCTCCCTCTCTCTCTGTCTGTCTGTCTGTCTCTCTCTCTCTCTCTCCCTCTCTCTCTCTCTCTCTCTCTTCCCCCCTCTCTCTCTCTCCCCCTCTCCCCCTCTCCCTCCCTCTCTTTGAGCTCCCTCTCTCTCCCTCTCCCTCTCTCTCCCTCTCTCTCTCTCTCTCTCTCTCTCTCTCTCTCTCTCTCTCTCTCTCTTGCTCTCCCTCTCCCTCCCTCCCTGCCTGCCCGCCTCCCTCCCTCCCTCCCTCCCTCCCTCCCTCCCTCCCTCTCTCTCTATCTCTCTCTCTCTCCCTCTCCCTCTCTCTCTCTCTCTCTCTCTCTCTCTCTCTCTCTCTCTCATGCCTATATGCACATGCACACACCCATGCCCATGCCCATGCACACAGACACACACACACACATTCAGATAACACACAAATAGACAGCATGTGTACGTGCATGTGCACACATGCATGCACACCACACACATGCATGCGTGCGAGAACAATGCATTTCATGCATGCACAACCATAATGATTATCCAAGGCATGCATTTGTAGGAATGGTTCCTAAAGTCTTATTGAAAATTAAATCTATTAATTGTGTGAATGACATAGGGAAGATAAGGTTGCCTCGTACATAATGATAATTATCGTGTCGCTGGGCTTACAACAATCAATATTATGTCAAAACCATTGGTGAAGAAGTTTTTATACAACTTTTGTAATGTTTATAGATGCATCTCTTATGATTCATCATGTAGGTATGTTTCCAATGTAGCATCCTCCAAATCATTTTGGAAATCAATGCATTCTACAAGAAATGGCTAGCATAATGTCTGACACAATAATGACATCATGAAAAGAACCAAAACACAACATGCTAGTACATACATGGTATTTTTCAAATTTAGAGAACTACACAAATGATTGATTACTTTGTTAACTTGCAAGTAGGTCAATAAAATAGCTGGACATGTAAGTGCTACAAAATATATAATGTCTTCACCATTGATTGGGCTTATAACTATTTCTTTGCAAGAAAAGTTTAGGATGCATGAGAAGGTTATATTGTTATACTTTCTAAGAAAAAGGTGGTTGCCCATGGTTAAGTAATCAATATAGATCCTACAAGAACTTGGAGGAATCAACCAATTAAGCATGGTAATGTGCAAACTTATTTAGTGTTGTATTAATGGGCTTTGTTTAAGTCACACATATACTTATGAGCCTGAGATTTTGTTGGCATACCTTTAAAAGTTTACAAGTTAAAGTGTTCTTTAAAAGTATCATAAAGGCCTAAAACACCATTCGAGAGGCTATTGTACACTAGTGCCATTACCTCCTCTGATTTAAATAATGCACAAATAGAACATAATGTTATGTACTTAGAGCATTCCCTTGAGAAACCTCACTCAACCAAGATGAATTCACAAGATTCAACTGAGTCATAAATCTTGAAAAGACTTGTCAAGCTCAATAAGTTCTAAGAGCTTCACCAAACATTGTATGATCTAGTACAGTAAGACATCTAATGGACAAGACTAATATAATATATTTGAAAATTACTAGAGAAAATTAATATAATATAATATATTTGAAAATTACTAGAGAAAATCACCAAGTCACTATAATCTCAACACGTTATATATCTGCATGGGCAAAACGTCTATATTTGTTGTATGAACTTTGGAATTCCAAGGGAATTCATTCCCATGACTAGTTTTGAGATGCCTACACACACATTTCACCTATAAAGTCCCACACACAGCCTAATACCTAATAAGTTCTCTCACCCATGCATGAATGGTACATTAATTCATACATGATTGGCACCATTAACATTTATTAAACAAATAAAAACCTCAACCTATTTAACTAAATCTTGATAATATCCTAAAGTAATACATTTCAAAGACATGAATACCATATAAATTATCTCTAAATTATTAAGAAAGAATATATACTATCCATTGTTTAAAAAAATATACTATCTATATTCAGTCAAAGCATGGATAACAGATGGCATCTATCTTGAAAATATTATTTTTATTACCAATGGTCATCTAAAGACTAGTGTTGTCATCTCCAATGGTCTCCTCACCAAATTTTCATTCAATGTAATGAATTAATACAAATGAAAATTTGAGATCATGAATAATTATTTTCAAACTCGGGGGGGTCACTATGTACAAACCCTCTATATCACGTGCGTTCAAGACCTTTTTCTAAAATCCCTTATCTGTAAAATTTTCATTAATAAAATGTACCCTTTTTCTATACAAATCTGTAAATTTTTCCCAAAATTGTTTTAAATACTCCCTTATGTAAATTAACTTTTGTAAAATTTAGATTTAAAAAATGGCCTTTTGTTGAACTCACGTGATAGGGTTACATATGATGAGTGACCCCCTCGAGTTTTCAAATGTGATTTAAATTTCAACTCTTTATACTTCAATACATCAAATGTTACCATAGGCATACATATTTCAATGATCTCTAAAAAAGTCAAAATAGAGTAAATATACCATTTGTTTCTTTTTTTATAATAATTTGAGTCTACTTCAGAAAAGTTTACATATATCTAAAGACAATCCTAAACAATTGGTCAAATGGATCAACTTGTCCATCACAAATTTAAGAACCACAAATTCAAAATTGCTACCATGGTATTGAGCATTGATGTTGTTTCAAGTTTCCTACTTACTTCCTTTCCATTAAATGCAAAGAAAAAGTCTAAGTCTTCAAAGGTGACAACAACATATTCTTGAATGTGATTCGAGCTCCAACTATCTATAATCTCAAGCCATTGAATTTCATCATTTGGCATATGTATTTTTATCTTCATTGTGTCTAGTACATCACAATCCATAGACCATTGATTAGTCTATAAGCATATCTCATATGAAAAATTTCATGTACACCTTGATACCTTGTTGTTAAACTTTCCTTAATAACTACGTATACACATCTATAATGGTCTCCCTTCTCAAATTTCTCTCTAACATCCCAAGTTGGGTATATCAAGGAATTCCTCTACCAAGTCTTTGCATACCTAATGGTCTTTCTTTTGTGAGTGAAGGCTAATTTGAAGCAATGGATAAATACAATAGAGGACATGAACCAAATTTGATGTTCCTATCAGACTCTCCAAAGGTAGTTTTCTACTATAATGGAATGAAATGTGTCTACATAATAACCAAGGAATGATAAGCAAGATGCTCTCTCTCTCTATATATTTATATGTGTGTGTGTGTGTGTGTGTGTGCACGTGTATGGATGCATGCATGCATGCATATATATATATATATGCATTGCATATATACATACATGTGTGTGTGTGTATCCCATCAAAAATTACATTAAAGTAGTTTTATTTTTAAAGCTTAAAACATTAGTACAGCTGATGGTATAATCGACAAAAATGGACTTGATGGTATAAGCGATAGTATTTGTTGACTGAATTTCCATTGCCTACTCTGTGCTATTGAAGAATAGGGCTTTGTTGGCCCACCATTCTACCCCAATAATGCTTCAGCCAATAACATTTATTCCCACAATATAATCCCATTTTTCTCTTCACACCCATCACACTCATAGACGATAGATTTTAGACCTAATGCAACACCTGCTATAAAGCACATTACACATGTTCACACAAATACTACATCAATTAACTTGTTCCCTTAACATAAATCATCAAACATTGAAGTAATTGCAAATTGCAAAAAAATATTACAACCTAGACATCTAATAAAAGTAGATAGACATGAAAATTATCAAAAAATATATTACAACCTAGGCATGAATCAAATTAAGCTTCTGCAAACAAGAATTTAAATATTGTATCGCAAAAATTTCTGTAAACAAGATGGATGAAGGGGCAATAATTCTGTGAAATATGTTGGATGAATCCTATATCGTATATGCAATGAAAACAAATCCTAATAAGATACAAGATGGATGCCTAATAAGCCCATGTTGTTTTACAAGGAAGCCTACTAGCTATAGTGTGGCAAAAAAATCCTTGCTAGAACCATTGCCTTTGCTATCCCCATCACCCTCTTCATCACCATTGCCAATGTCATTGTCATCCCATCTCGTCATCACCATGCCATCACCATCTACATGCTGCATGTAAGACAATAAGGTTAGTGTAAATAACATAACTTTTGAAGACTTTTATAACACAAATTAAAATATTGGGTGCTCCTAAGATGTCGACCTCTAATCAGAAGCGTCTGTCATGCAGGTCCTACATTTCTCTACTACTTGAATTTATCTAGAGTGTTTCAGAGCCCATCTTTTGCAAATATCCAGCCAACTTTAGGGATTTGCGATGGACATGATCTCCCTATCCTCACTGCATCATGAATCTCCACTTTTTGGTGACTCATCACCCCCTTCATGCATTCCATCATCCATGCATGGGTGAACTCCTATCCCTCTAGTTCCAGAAACTCATCATACAATCTATCTATTATTTTTATCTTTGATTCATTATCTAGCTAATGCCATGGACTGGACAATTTCTTGGCAAATTTTAGGGACATAAGCTGATACATATGTGCCATGACAAATGCCTCTTAGGATTGTCAAGAAGACACCCATTTCCATCCACTCAGTAAGGCTGATGGGCATGGGGTAGCTACAGGGGTACTATCTAGAATGGAATCTATGTCCATATATAGCAAGCTCTAGCCACTACAATATTGTCCCCCACCATAGAAAACTATGGGTGTGACATATCTCGAGGCCATAGGTGTGAAATTGGTAGTGAAGATAGGGGTGGGCCAAGGGGTGTGTGATGTGTGGTCATTAATGTTGTGGGGTCCACCTTTGACATGACAACTTTCTCAACTCACCCCTTGGTAGATCTAGCCAAGAGGCCTATGGGACTAAACAATGGAGCTTTGGACTAAAGCACTCAACAGAATGTGCCTGAGTACCACCACCAACTACTCCCTCCTCTACTGGGTCTTCTGACTTCATAAATTCACATCTACCTGACAACACATCTATCAGCACCCAAACCAATTGCGAATGACTCCTAATTTCTTGCACAAAATTCCTATCCATTAAACTTCCCGCCCTACCTATGCTCCACCTGTCCTATCTCATCTCTCTCCTATTTAATTACTTTATTCGCCCTAGTACCTAATTAACCTAATCTAATCTCTCCCAATTGTCTAATTCACCTAAGTTAATCTCCCCCTTCCCTCACCTCTCCCTCCTTCCCTACGGGTCTCGTGCCCCTCCCACCCTACATGCCTCGCTCGCCTTCGGCTCCCTGCGTGCCTTCCTCCCTCACCTCTCCCTTCCTTACGCTTCCTCACCTCTGCCTCCCTTCTCCCTCCCTGCATCTCTCATTCCCTCCATCCCTGACCTCTCCCTTCCTTACGCTCCCTCACCTCTGCCTCCCTTCTCCCTCCATGCATCTCTCGCTCCCTCCGTCCCTGCCCTCCTTCCTTCCCTATGCCTCTTGCTCAGCCGTCCTCCCAGTTGCTAATGAATTCGGTATTCATGCGGACTACTCAACGTCTATGCTGCACAGTAATAATCTCTCGTCTCCTCCCCGTCTCTGCTCTATATACTTGCGGTCAGAAGGTTCTCGAATCAGAAAAGCTGGAACATTCGATTAAAATCACTTACACTTAGGCTAATCATGAATCGTAATTAATATATGCCCACTCGCTTATGTTAATCCTGCCCACTCGCCCCTCATGTAATTAATCCCCCAAATAAAACTCATGGGGGGCAATTACTCCCTCCTCTATGAGTTTCACTTGAAAGGGCTAGGCTTTTACCAGGTGGTTCTGAGTATTTGCCTTCAACACTCCTGGAGCCGACACCCTGCTCTTTCTATCCAATGAACTAGCGCACTGCGCCACCTACAAGTTTACAGCACCTTGCAATTCTCCCGGCAGATTGTCAGACGGTCCAATGAGCTCAAAGAGATCATTACATTTTGGTTCATGCGATTTGGAGCCTAGATGTCACACCAGCCTCATAGAGTCGCTTCTACTCTGAATTTGAAAAAGGTGCTGTAAAATTTCTGTTGAGTCCATCCCGACCTCTATATAATTTGCATGGATGAATCCTCACAGTAACGTCATATACAAGTACATCACTTGAGTCGACTGACTCGTGGAACAAGGTGCCGTAAAATTTTCGTCCAGTCCATCCACACCGTGACCGGTCCACCTCTATATAATTCCGTGAATACGAGTCAACGACGGGTACGACTGCCTAAAGGCTCAGACTCGGCAGAGGGTTGTGCTTTGAATTTGAAAAGTTGCCGTAAAAGTTTCGTCCAGTTCCACCAGACCTCTATATAATTTGCATGGATGAATCCTCACAATAACGTCATATACAAGTAGCGCACTTGAGTCGACTGACTCGTGGAACAAGGTGGCCTAAAATTTCCGTCAACTCCATCCACACGGTGACCGGTCCACCTCTATATAATTTCCATGGCCTAATATTCAACACGTCAACCACGCGTACGACTGCCTAAAGGCTCAGACTCCTCAGAGGGTTGAGCTTTCATCGAGTGCTCGTGCTTTGAATTTGAAAAGTTGCCGTAAAGGTTCCGTCGAGTTCCACCACACCTCTATATAATTTCCATGGATTAATCCTCACAGGAGCGCAGAGCCTCGTATCCGGATTCCGTTCTACTGACTGCATTCCCACACGAACCATGTATATTTTGGTTCTCACCCTCCTCCTCCTCCTGCTCACGTACAGCTTCTGGCTTTCTGCTTTCCTTCTTCTCCAACAGCGTAATAAGAAACGGCCTCCTGGGCCACCTTATCCATGGCCAATCGTCGGCCATCTTCCCTTGCTCGAGGACAATCCACACATTTGTTTTTGGAAATTGTCAAAAATTTACGGACCTCTTCTTTCATTGCGGCTTGGTTCTATGCCTTATGTCATAGTCTCTTCCCCCAGCGTGGCAAAAGAGATACTTAGGACCAACGACCATCTTTTCGCTTCTAGACCCGCCACGGCGGCGGGACAGTACCTCAGCAACAATTGGTCCGGGATCATTTGGACTCCCTACGGGCCATACTGGCGTTTCCTCCGAAAGTTGTGCGTAACGGAGCTACTCTGCAGTAGACGCATCGAATTTTTCAGGGCGATTCGAACAGAAGAGGTGAACTACCTGATGAAATCCGTGCTTGAGGATAGTAAGCTGGGGATGGAGAGCAACATGATCGAGAAACTGAAGTGCATGATGACCAACATGATCTGCACCATGGCCGTGGGCAGGAGGTATTCTGAGTGGGCCTCCGGGTCTGACGACAAAACGAGAAATATCTTGGACCGTATGAGAGAGTCCTTCTACCTGGCGGGCAAGGTGAACATCGGAGACTTCTTGCCATACTTGAAATGGATGGATATACAGGGTCTTGAACGCCGTCTCAAAAGCATGGGTCGGAGTTACTCGAGGGCGTTTCAAGATCTCATAGACGAGCGGCGTCAAGAAAGACAAGGTGGCGGATCATCGGACAAGGATCTATTGGACGTGCTCCTATCTGTCCGGGAAGACGAGAAGCATGCGATCAAGATCAGTGACGAAGGCATCAAGGCAGTGTTCTTGGTAAGACGCCATAAAACTGAAACGTCGATATTCATCCGTGACCATACTTAACTTAACTGATGCTGTATGGTTTTATGCTGATCATGGACGTCCTGCAGGATATGTTCGGGGCAGGAACCGACACGGCTGCAGTGACGAGCGAATGGGGATTGGCGGAGTTGCTGAAGCATCCCGAGGTGATGAGCAAAGTGCAGGAAGAGCTAGACGAGGTGGTGGGTCGTGAGCGAGTCTTGGAAGAAGCAGATCTGGTCCGCTTACCATATCTACAAGCGGTGGTGAAGGAGACGCTGAGGCTACATCCCCCGGTGCCGTTGTTGCTACACGAGTCCACAGAAGCGTGCAGGGTGGCAGGATACGATGTGGCTGCGAGGACGAGGGTGCTGGTGAACGTATGGGCGATAGGGAGGGACGCAGGGTCGTGGACGAGGGCGACGGAGTTCTGGCCCGAGAGATTCATGCAGGGCAAGGAGGACGATACGTTCAATTATCTACCGTTTGGAGCAGGGAGGAGGGGGTGTCCAGGGATGGATCTTGGGCTATTGAGTGTGCAAGTAGCGCTGGGCAATCTGCTCCATGGCTTCGACTGGTCACTTCCTGCGGATCAAACTCCAGAGAAGCTGGACATGCAGGAAGAATACGGGGTAACGCTCCCCAAGGCGAAGCCCCTCCGCGCCATAGCCACTCCTCGCTTGCCTCCCCACCTCTTCCCAGACATAGCTTGATTAATCTTCTCCATGCTGTTGTTCCAGTGCCCATCTTTCTTCCACTGCTTACTACTAGTGCTACTAGTGCTACGACGTCACTACGTGTATTGCTTAGTAGTAGTCCTACTACTGCGTCTACGGCTTTCTCTTTTGCATCTACACCATCGACTACCGTCTCTCGTCTGAGAAGGAGTTTTTTCCATACTTCCTTGATATTATACTCCAATGGCTCATCATCTAAGTTACGCTCCACTTGAAGCTATTATTAAAATAAATAATGCTATCATCAAATAAATTAAGTAAAAAGAAAACTAATGTGAATCAATAAGGCCTGGTCATAAGACGAGACCAATGGAATCCACGAACTATGTAACAACAAACATTCATTCAATACATTTACATTTCGTGTAGAACTCAATTTGCGTATACATCCTTTAGTCTGATTTCTACATGGTATCTGTGTTCCACAGCAGCCAAACCCACGCCTAGGAGAAGTCGCAAAGCTGCTTTCATCAACCGACTGATCCCACAACAAGACAAAGCACCCATAGACGCGCACACAGACGCGTTTACTGAACTAAATAAAAAACTTACGGGCGCGTCTATTTGTGCGTCTATTTTTGCGTCTGAAGACTCGCGTCTACCAGTGCGTCTATATATTAGACATATGCACGTATAGACGTGCTCTTAGACACTTAAATAGACGCGCTTATAAACGCATTTATAGATGCAAAAATAGTCGCTGGTCGAACAGACAGACGCGTTTATAAACGCGTTTATAGACGCACTGATATACGCGCTTTATTTTTTTTTTAAATTTATAGAATGCTATGTATGTTGTGTATGCTGTATAGTTACAAGAATCCCATATTTACATTGTGTAATTGAATTCTTACAGCCAACCGCATTTTAATTACAATTCCAAATAAAACATTACAACTCCAAAACGTAATAAAATTGAAAGCTCAAAAAGTGCTTGTATATACATATAGCACGAAGCTAAGCCACGTCATGTGGCTTCAAGTACAAAAAATAAGGAAGCTAAGCCACGTCATGTGGCTTCAAGTACAAAAAATAAGAGGAGTATATATACAAGAGGCACGAAGCCAAGCCAGTGGCTTTAAGTACAAAAAAGAGTAGCTAGCACTACTTCTATGACTAATCTATGTTCTCTAGGTCCTCGCTCCCTTCCACGCTCCCTTCTGCGCTCCCTTCTGTGCCTCCTTCCTTGTCTTCCTCATCGTCTTGTGCACGGGCCTATAAACAAGGGACAACATATATCAATGTATGAAAAATCAAATCTTTACTTATAATTTTGGCATTATTTAATTACTTTCAAATACCTCAGGGGCCGCTCTAGTAGCCCGGGTATACTGCTCCTCAGTAATCAACCCATCATCATAGAAGTGCCTCCATGTATCTCCTCTGCGATGGTGGCAGTCGTAGGCTGTCTCCACAGGAGTAGGGTATTTGCCCATGATCTCAAGCTGCAAGACGACACACTTTGCGGAGGGATTAGCACAAAGAAACAACCTCCTAATAAACTACATAAGCAATATAATTTGAGATCGATAATTACAAATTGGGCCTCCCATGATTCAACACCCCCTGCTCCAAAATGTGCGCTTCCATATTCCTCCATCTGGATCCTCCGTGCCTCCACGTGCTGCAGACTAGGGTCCTCCCTTGCTGACTTCATTGCTTTCTTTCACTCACGCTTGTGAGTGGTGTGGGGCGGGCCCCTTGGTGGTTGACCTCCCTCAAGCTTGGCAAGCTCCGCTAATGCCTGCCTCTTAAGCAAAGATCTTTTATTGCAAAGTATCGTAACAATTTTTGACTTGGCCCATTTATCTGTGAACTGGCGATTGGGGGGGTTAGGATACCTAGAGTGAACAACAGCGAGGGTCTCATTAGCCAACATCCTCTTTGGCTGGTCTTTGAAGTGGATAAAGCAATCTCTATAATTGTTAGCAATTACAGAGTGCATGAAGGCCATGATATCCTTCCCCCCGCGCATCCATCAAGATGCCTCCTATCTGAGTGATATCATAGAATATCGTACCATCACCCTGAGGCACGTCTAAATCATCTGAATCATCATCGTCCCCACTGCCACCCCTCCCAAAGCACTGTGCCATGCATCCCCCACCGCTCTCCCTGCTACTACACCTGCTACCGTGTCGTGTCAAGCTCGTACGCTGGCCACTCGTAGCTAGAGACTACACGGGACTACGTTGACCACTCGTAGCTGGAGAACCGAGTCTCGATGGCACAGGAGTACGTCGACGGCTCTGCGAGACAGAAGAACCTCCTGACGGCATGGGGGAAGGGGCATAAGACAGGATGGCAGAAGGGACATGAGACGGCATGGGGGAAGGGGCATAAGACGATATGGGGGAAGGGGCATAAGAAGGGGCATAAGACGGCTGTGCTGACTCAGCTGGGGTGATCTCAGGCAGTGTGGGGTGGTTTGGACTCTATAGTGCTGACTCCTGGGGAGTGTTTAGAGTACCCGTCATATACCCGTATAACTCCACAGGACTAGGAGGGTGCCCTAAAAGGTTATATAAGTCCTTCCAAATAGAATCCCGGGGATCAGGTGAGCTGGAAGCGCTTCCTGGCCACATGTTGAACTGGAAAAAAGAAAAAAAATCTATTACTAATGAGCTGAGAAGAAAGGGGAAGGAAAAAGAGGCTTACTGTCGGAGCGCGTCTATAGACGCGTCTGATTAGCACGTCTATAATCGCGTCTAACAGTGCGTCTATAGACGCGTCTGTCTGTGTTTGCAAACAGGCTAGACGCGCCTTTAGACGCACCTATAGATGTGCCTTTAGACGCGCCTATAGACGTGCTCGGACAGACGGAATTTCTAAAAAGTAGAAAAGGACATTGCGCCCGACACACAAACGTGACACTGATACTCAGATCATGTGTTTCTTGGATAGGAGAAAGTACAAATCTAAAGAGAGCAAACTTCCAAACAAGATCAACTGCAAAAGGACTTACCTTGGATAGAGGTATGGAAGGTTCTTCTTCTTTTTCAAAGTTGCTTCTCCTCCTTGTTCGTCCTCCTCTCCTTTAAGCTTGGAAGTAAGTGTGGGTGCCTTCCTCTTAAGTGTAAGCTTGGAAGTAAGTATGGGAGCCTTCCTCTTAAGCGTCGAAACTGTGGATGTGCTAATAAGGAAGGAAGCAAGCTGTGCGAAGTATAAGTAATGTGAAGAAAAGCAAAGCGAGCGCGCTAAAAGCAGGTTGAAAAGCCGCGTCTATACTTGCGTCTAATGGTGCATCTATAGGCGCGTCTAAATACACAGAGTAGATGCGCCTTTAGATGCGACTCTAGATGCGCTTTTAGATGCATCTTTAGACGCACCACAGAGTTTAAAATTAAACATTTGAAGAAGAGCAAATTTGGTGGGTTGTTTGTTTGTAGGATGTCTTCATCTTCAACAAGTAGCTCTAGTGAGGATGAATCCCTCCGTATCCACCATCGCAAAATGTAGTTGGAGCAAAAAATCAAATGTCTGTGTGATCGATGTCGAGAAAACATGTATCGTGCACGCAAGATTACACTCAATCATATCTCAAAGTATGGAGAATGGGATGTGACCATAAACAGGGTAAGGGTTTGTAAGTTAAGGTTGATTGAGATACCTATGGGTGTTCATATGTTTGAGTTATGATCCCGTTTTAATTTGATACAGATGTAGTGCCACACCCGCATATGTTGCCCTATGCTCGTCATGAGGAGGCAAAGCGTCGGCGATATGAGGTGGGATCTTCAGGAGGGACTGTTACGGATGCATGGAGTGATGGTGATAGTAGCCCTCCACCATTACCTCATGAAGCCATGGAGGAGGAGGTGTTTGATGATATGGTGCGGGATTTATATGTCCATCAAGGGAGGGATGACAGCATGGAGCAGGATGATCTTTTTACTACAGCATCGACTCCACTGTTTGAGGGGTGCACATTCTCTGTTCTACGTGCCTCCCTTGAGTTACTAAACTTGCAAACCATCTATGGATGGAGCAATGCAAGTTTGAATGCATTACTCAAGTAAGCTTTAAAGTCTATTTTGCAAACATGGTGAATTACACTAGTGGGTCAATTACTTGAATGCTTTTCCTCATTTATGGTCTTCACGTGCAGGCCATTGTGTAAAATGCTTCCAAGGGAGAATAAACTACCGACCTCAAGAGATATGGCAAGGCAACATGTGACCTCTCTTGGAGGATTAGATTACAAGCGCATCCATGCATGTGTCAACGATTGAGTTTTGTTTTGTGAACTACATAAGGATGCAAGAGAGTGTCCTACTTGTGGAGAGGCAAGATATAGAGCAGATCTCAAAACCTTGGACGTGCCTCGTAAGGTTCTGCGACATTTTCCCATAATCCCTCGCATCCAACATATGTTCAAGTGCAAATCTATTGCAGAGCTCATGTCATGGCATTCCTCCCATCGATCAACCGATGGCAAGTGGAGAACTCCCGCGGACTGTCTTGCATGGAAGCATATTGAAGACACATGGCCAAGCTTCAAGGAAGAACCTAGGAGCTTGAGACTTGGATTGGGTATGGACGGTGTGAACCCATTTGGTCTCAAAAGAACGTCTTACAGTGTATGGCCAGTGATATTGGTGAATTACAATCTTCCATCCTCTATGGCTATTAAGAAAGGACATGTTATGCTGTCCCTTCTAATTCCAAGGAAACATAAAGTCAAAAACCCTGATGTTTATTTGGAGCCTTTGATTGACGAGCTAGAGATACTTTGGAGAGGTATCGAGGTGCATGATGTGAGTAGGCCTTCCTCGTCATGAGACTTCAACTACAAAGCAGTCTTGATGTGGACGATGCATGACTTCCTAGGCTATGGCGAGTGTTCAGGTAAGCATTGCACTTCTAATTATGAATAGCCAAAGGATGTGGCACCCTAAACCCACCTTCAACTCTTAATTGCATCTATTGTTCAGGTCTCACTACATTGGGTTACCATGCATGTTCTATTTGTGGTCCTTCGCTAGTTGCCTCACGGGCAGACGTATTGAATAAGGTCATCTATGAGAATCACCATCGATTTCTCCCACCTGATCATCCTAGATATGTTGCCCCTTGGAATGAAGTCCTCCCACAATCACTCACTGCGGGAGATCGGATGAGAATTTGGCACGGTTCCACGACTCCTCCACCACTTGGCATGAGCCGGTAAGGGTTTGTAACTATTGGCTGGAAGTAAAGATTGGCTATATTGGCTGGAAGTAAAGATTGCCCAATAACACTTTATTTTGTTTAGATACTCCATCTTTTATCGTTTACCATATTGGTCCCAACTCAAGATCAATCACCTGCTTGATCCCATGCATATCTTCAAGAATGTGGCATCTACCATTTGGGAGCATTTGAATGGGACACGAGATTCCACAGGCATAAGGGAGGATCTACGTACCACACGGAGGATGCATGAAGCTTGGCCTCAAGAGAGCTCAAATGGGCGTGTTTTTTTACCTCGTGCACCATGGATGTTATCAAAGCTAGAGATGGCGATGGTGAAGCGTGCTATTACTACAATTCGTACTCCCATTGGATGCATGAGGTGTTTGAAGGGAGCCTTTACAAAGAGCAAGAAAAGAGGTGTAGAGCAATTATTTGGCTTGAAATCTCATGATTCGCACAAGATGCTCCAAGTAAGTATTTTATGTGCATAATATCTTTTTCCTTTCAAATTTGTGAGTGAATAGTTATAAGCAACTAATCAACCACCTCCTCGTGGGTTCAGTTCATACTACCTACTAGCATTTCACGTAGTGCATCGAAGGACGTGAAAGATTGTATATACAAGATGGGCGAGCTTGTGAGGTACTTTACATGATACAAAATATGATGTGTATCAATGCTCCATGCAAGTTTGAATGCATATTGCTAATATGCTGTACTTTTTCATTTCTAGGTATGTGAGCTCAAAGGAAATAGATTCCACCACGCTTGAGAATGCTCGAATTATGTCAGTGGAGGCAGTTTGTTTAGTGGAGGAGACATTTCCATGTTCTATTCTCACAAGCCAACTACATCTCATAGTGCATTTGGTGGATGAGATTGCTATATGCGGTACTATACATGCACGATGGTTGTTCTTCCTTGAGCGCTTCATGAAGACCTTGAAGGGCTTCGTGAGGCAAAATGCAAGACCCGAAGGTAGCATGGCCGAGGGTTGGTTGGTACAAGAGTCACTTGTATATATTTCTGAGTTTCTTGTTGATGTGGATAGCTCTCTCCCACGACTATGGAGAGATGATGAAGACCTAAGGATGACCTCTATTGTGTCTCAAGGAAAAGGACGCAACAAAGTAATAGACACGGAGTTGCATAATAGTATCAACCTCTTTTGTGTGCTTAATAGTGATGTGATGAAAAGATGGGTGACAAGATACGAGGATGCAAAGGCAAGAAGACAAGAAGAAAGGGCCCTCTTTTGTACACACCACGGATCTCGTGTGCCATACCCTCAGTATTTAAGAGCACTTCCAAAGGATATTCATGTGGATTGGCTACTTGATGAAATGGAGAAAGCAGAGAAAGACGAGGGGATGCATATCACAATGGAAGAATGGGAGTATGCTAGGGGATGCATGAGCAAGGTCGGTATATAGAATCTTATGCATAAGTTAGGAGCTTTCAATAATTTAGATTGCTTATTTAATTGATTTTTTCTTGGTGTAGTGCACTATGTTCAATGCTATATGGTGTGAGGGCAAGCATTTTCGAACACAACGGATTGATGATAAGAGAAACACACAAGACTGCGGCATCATTGCTAGCTTTGAGGGAGCCAATGGAGCCATGGATGATTATTGTGGCATAATCTAAGATATTATTATGCTTGACTTTCGACGCTTCTTTGTGTATGTTTTGGATGTAAAGTGGTTTAAGGAAATGGTGGAAAGAGGCCCTAATGCAACAATCAAATGCCATGCAAGTGGATTTGTAACTATTGACTCCACAAAGTTTTGGCAAAGTAGGAAGGACACTCTAGTACTACTGCAACAATGTGAATAGGTACTGTGCACACATATAAAAATACTCTCTTTTAAATATTTGATGCAAGAAAAATAACATGATTGTATTTGTGTTTGAATTAGGTTGTCTATCAACCAATGGTGGATAATAATAGATGGTGGCATGTCATACCTATTATGCCATGTTCCAAAGTGATGTATAGTACATTTACTAATATAGAGCGTATGGAGGATGATCATGGCCATGGACGTGATGATGACCGTGATACGAGAGAGGAGGATGATCATGACATAGGAGATACAGATATTGAGGCCATTACCCATGAGGACGAGCCTACCATTCGAGATGCTGATTTCGATGAGCACATGAGTGGCACAAGTAGTAGGGGATTGAATGTATTTGTAGATCTAAACACTTGTTTGGATTTTGAAGTAGATAGTTTGGCAAGGGTTGATCTCATTGAGGATGAGATTGAACCGTAGCTCCATAATTGATATTGGCAAAATATATTACATATTGTCTCATTCTCCTCATCTCACTTAATTCTTATATATGTGGGCTTGCAAAAAATTATGTGCTTTGGTAATCATGGGCAATGTTTGGAAAGCAAAGATGTACACCAAAATCTCACTTTCTGTATTCTCTGGTTTGCGTCTATCTACGCGTCTAAATGCGCGTCTGATTCTCAGTGTATATGCGCAAATAAACGCGCTAATACACGCGCAAATAGATGCACCTATAGATGCACCTATAGACGCGCCCGTATTTTCTCAGTTTAGACATGCAATTAGACGTATTAATACATGCGCAAATAGACGAGTTGTTAGATGCGCCTGTAATTTCTCTACTAAAGCAATGCCTATAGACGCGCCCGCTATTTTGCGCGTCTACCAAGCGCGTCTATAGTTGCTTTGTGTTGTTGTGTCCGGAGAGTCAAAACCAATGGCCCAGACTTCGCGCACCTACAAAGTAGACAAACTCAATGATAAAAACTTCCAACCTTGGAAGATGACGATGGAGTTATTGCTGCAGAAACTTGACCTGCTCACCATCGTTGACAGAACATTGGTCATGCCTGATCCATCCGTCACTGCAAACGCCGCCAATGTGATTGCCTGGAAAAACAGGGATTTAAATGCACGGTTGGAGCTCTTCCTCTACATGGAAGACGAACAAAAACAGATGGTGAGAACTCTGACCACAGCACATCAGATTTGGACACAATTAATCCAAACATATGAGCACATAGATGTCTCATCTCAAATCTCGAATTTGAAAAAACGTATGAAAGTAAACATGAATGAATCGGATGATCTACCAAAGTTCGTCCAAACTTAGTGCACTACCATGGACGACTTAACCTTATCAGGTCTCATCCTTGATCAAAAGGTCCAAGCGATCTGCCTTCTGACAGCATTGCCCCCTTCCTCGCAACCGTTCATTAGTACTCAAATAACTGTAGAAAACCTCACAATTCCAATCGTCATCCCTGCAACAATTCAAGAACATGCCATGCACGGCTCTCTATCTGTACAATCCAGTTCGTCTACCCCACAATTGGCAATGTGCTCAAATCAACAACCACGCTTTAGAAATAAATCATGCCCTAACAACTCAAATACCCGAACCATCAGCCGACAATCCTAATATCAGACTAAACGTCCCTCTAGCACTACTACACACGGATCCTATTGCGATGTTTATGTACCGACGTTTAGCGCCCGTATAGCGTTAATCGTCGGTATGAAAAGCGGGTTCCATAAAGCATCGCTATATAGAGACGCTTGCCAAAAGTCGCTATCTCGGGGGGGGTCACTATGTATAAACCCTCTATACCACGTGCGTTCAAGGCATATTTCTAAAATCCCTTATCTGTGTAAATTTTTCATTAATAAAATGTACCCCTTTTCTATACAAATCTGTAAATTTTTTCCAAAACTATTTTAAATAGTCCCTTATGTATATTTATTTCTGTAAATTTTAGAAATAAAAAATATCCTTTTGTTGAACTCACGTGATAGGGTTACATATGATGAGTGACCCCCTCGAGGTCGCTATATAGCGACTTTTAAGTGTCGCTATATAGCAACAGTGATATACTATTTTATAGCGACGTTTTACAGAGAGGTTTTTTTTTCCATATAGGCCTTAAAAGTTAGTTTTTTCCAATGACAAATTTTTTTAAATTTTCATACATGTTTGATCTCATAGAGAATAAAAAAATGAGAGCATGTACATCAAGCCTTTGAAGCTCATATATTCGTGTCCAAGTTTGAGATGAGAAAAATCAATTAAGAGCATTTACATCAACTGTTTCATCTTGAGCCAAGTCTAAGGCACTAAACAAGTCTATCTCCAACTCTATACCGAGTTGATCTCATATATCATCATCGTGCTCTGGCATCATACATTCATCTAAAAGTATTTGATCATCTTCTTCAATAAAGTGTGGTGATTCTTGATGATCGTTGTCTTCTTCCTCAATATTGTGATCTCCATCTTCCTCTCGTGCGATGTGCATCTTCCTCTTGGCTCATATGGTGATCTACATCTTCTTTGCTAGATTCATCAATTGGATCCGGCATTGGTAGTGGCATCTCCATATCCACATCTCTATCTTCAAAAATTTGCTTACTTCATGGTGCAACTTGGATCATGTACCACCATCTTGGATCAGAACGATCCGGATGAAAAACCACCTATATTGAAGATGGGTGCCAAATGTCGTCAATTATATATATGAAATTATGCTCAAGTACATGTATCAATGGATCTTTTAAAACGAAAGCTTCGATTAATTAAATCATTGGTATGCACTTGCTCACAGTGCTCGGGAAGAACAAAAGTATCACTTTCATCGGTCCAATGTTTGGTGGAGTCTATTGTAAAGAGATCACTACTATCTTTTCTCACTGTCACATGGGGACCATTGTAAATAGTTCTAAACCATTTTACATCAAGAATGAAAATACTAAATCGTCTAAAATCAACTTCATAGATGTTGCGTATGGTTCCACAATAATCTAACTCTGAGGAGAGAAGATTGGTATCCGAAGCACTTACTCGGCTATCTTGTGTGAAGTTAGCCATGACTTTACAATCATATGTGACTCTCTTTGAATCGATGCGTTCCACGCGAAAATATCGTCCATATGACCATAATGCACTGTACTTTTTGTACTGTAAAAGAGCATCATTAAAACAATGAAGATGCATCTATTTTATAGCATATATTGCCACAAATAATTACTTAATTACATCAAGAGGTAAGAAACTTACATGCACCATACATCCAGATGATAACTCTCGCTCGTGCTCGTTTATTGTCTCTCCATCACGTTCGGCTTTACGTAGAGCCCCAGTTGTAGCCAATCAAGTGACATGTGAGTAGGGAGAAGAGCCAGATCCCGTGGATATGGTTGTGATTTCCTGTACATTACTCTGAATCTTGTCCTTGCATTTATTCTTTCTGCTTTGGCCACTTCATATCTCTCAATCCAAATCTGCATCTCAAGGCTATTGAGGATACAAAACTTATTGAATTTCTCCATTTGCTCTTCCCTCATCTTTCTTTCAATCCCTTTTTCTTGGGGAACCTCGCCAATGATGCGATCATCATCCTTGTTATGCCAAGCTTGCGGCATATCGGGATCCGTGGATGCAAGAAACTCTGTGATATATACTAATGACTCTTGCACAAGCCATCCCTTTGCCATGCTTGCTCCTGGTCTTGCTCTTTGTCTTACAAATCCCTTTAAAGTTTTCATAAACTGCTCGAGAAAAAACATCCATCGACTATGAACGGTACCTGCTATAGCCACCTCATCAACTATGTGCACAAGCAAGTGGACTTGAGTTGTCATAATGCTCGAGGGAAAGTGCTTCTCAAGCAAGCATACGGCTTCGATGGATTCTACCTAGCCTTCTCGATGCTCAATATGGAGATCTCTTTTTGAGATATCCACCTATTTCACATGTCCATGTAAGATATTTTCATAATCAGTCTACGGATTAATCAGCTTAAATTGAAGAAAATACATTCAATGCAATTTGATAGTAAGCATACCTCACAATACCACAAATCTTGAATATAGCATTTCTAACATCTTCTTGTAAGCACCCTTTTATTGTAATTGGGAGGATGAACTATCAAAGCAACAAAGAAGTCATGTCAACAATATAACATAATAATAATTACGCTAACGCATCACGATTATCGGTATACTAATTCTACTTAGAATACATGTAAGACCTTGTGCCAATCATGGGACTTGAGCCCACTAAGCTTATTGTCCTTTGAAAATGCTCCTTTCAAGCAACGCATGTGCCCTGTCAGTGTTTGAAAAGAGGCAATGTGTGCCTTGACCGCTGCCTCCTCCCTCATAGAGAGGATCCACGTTGCTTTCGGGAGGATAACTTTTCCCGAAGCATGCACTTGGGGCCACAAATGAGACATCCTATTCATAGCACGCAAGTCTTCTCACACTCCTCTCGAGTCTTTGGAACCAACCAAGTGTGCCCAAATAGTAGCCCCCACATTCTTGAAGATATGCATGGGATCCAAGAGATAATTGATTTGTAACTGACCCCAATAAGGAAGCTCGTGAAAGATCGATAGCCTCTTCATACCAGGAGGAGGTTCCTCTCCATTCACCCTCCAAGCTTGAATCCAGTCACTTGCCTTCTAATATGATGGTGATGGATCAAGCTAACCTCCACGTGCGAGATGGTCGAGTGGAAGGTATCAAGCATGACCTTCATAATAATTTTTCCTCATATGTTTGGAGTAGCATGCAAGCGATTTCAAAGCCGGTCCACAAACAGGACAAGCATGGTACCCACTTATAACAAGTCCTGCACGCGTGCATGAATGTGTTAGTACAAGACATGCGTGCGAAAGAGAGTCATAAAAGCATAATCCCTCATTGTACATGTAAAGATACAACCACGTACTTGCGCACTCTCCATATCCTGGGTAGTCATGCATGGTCCACATCAAGATACCCCTAAACAGAATATCATTGGTATGTCTAGGAGCTCTAGAAATATCAAAGACCTGCACTCCTCTCCATAATATCTGTAACTCCTCTATCAAAGGTGCCATGTACACATCCATATTGCCTTGTACTTTCCTGGCACAAGTAGTGCAAGCATGAGGTGTCCCTTTTTTATTGTTAGCCATGGTGGGATATTGTAATTCACCACGACTATGGGCCATGTCGACCAAGATGTCGAGCGTAACCCGAAAGGATTCATGCCGTCCATGGCTAGCCCAAGATGTAAGTTGCGTGGTTCTCTCGCAAAGTCCGGCCACTGATTATCTATGTGCTTCCAAGCTGCACAATCTACGGGAATCCTCAATGTGTCATCAGTGGACCGATGAGATGCATGCCATGTCATCAACTCCGCTATGGATTTGCATCAGAACATGTGTTGTATTCTTGCAATCATGGGAAAGTGTCTCAAGACCTTTACCAGTATCCGCTCACCCCCTGCAAGTCATCTCTATATCGTTGTTCCCCACACTTTGGACAACTAGCCAAATCTCCATGCTCACGACGAAAGAGAATAAAATCAATACGGCAAGCATGGATGGTATCATAATCCATACCCACCATTGTTAGCATCTTCTTCGCTTCATCTCTTGATGCGGGCATGGTATTTGGTGTAGGCAACATCTTCTGGAGCAACCTATGACAATTCAAAACATACATAGGCTTCGAACAATGATGATTCGGTATACACTATCCAAATGATGATTCTCAACAAAAAATATCCAAATAATGAGTCAAATTAATGCAAGAGCTAACCTCATTAAGGCCGAGACACTTGTATCCGACCACCCATACTTGTAGATTCAAGATTGAGAGACAAGCACATAGTTTAGACATCCTAGCACCCTCATACAATTGTGTTGATTGCAACTCTCGCATTTTGACCTCAGACTCTGACATCACATGTACATGGGATGTAGTGTCCCTAAAAATGGAATCCATCATGTTGACCATACACTCGTCATCATCCGGGAGACTATAGTCTTGCTTAAGTGAGAAGGTATATGCGTACCCTTGTCACCCTCCTCATCCTGTTTTAAGATTTCGTGTAAATATAAGATTTTGTATTTCTTGGTATATAATAAGACTGCAAACTTAAATAGCTTTGACTTACTGATGGTCCATCAACACGTGCAACACCAACAATGGGTACTGGTTCTTCGGGCTCCTCCCCATACATCCGCAAGTGGTGCATGATAATACGACATTGATGTCGTACTTCTCGCTTGCAATGAGTGCAATGATAGTATAACCTCTCCATAAGCCACTTCATGCTCTCGGACGTTGGTGCATCATCGGACGAGCTTCCACTCGTCCCTTCCATCTACACTTATAAAATCACAACATAAGTGCAAGAAGAGATATTAACAGTTATAAAATAACATCTATGAGCTTCCCTTCATGCTACAACAAAAAGTGACTTAAAGCGTTGCTATATAGCGACTTTTTCCTCTGTTCCGTCGCTATATAGCGACATTTTTAATTAGCGACGAAAAAGTGTTGCTATATAGCGATGCCGTGGGTTAAAACCCGAGACTCCCATCACGCGGCGCTTTCTTTATCCCCTTCTCTAATCTCTCAAGTAAGCAAGGCAATCTCTCCTCCCACCTATTTTCGATGACCTCCCACCTATTTCCGATAACCTCCCACTCTATTCTCCACTCCTCACCCTTCTCCTAGCTCTTGTACTCCCTCTCTACCCTTTTCCCTCTTTGGTTTCTTGAAAGGAAGTCCTTCAAGAGGTGAGTTTGTTTCAATAATGTAGGTTATTTGTTTGTTAGCTTTAGTTTTGTGAGTGCTTCTCCTTGTATTGCTAAACCTATAAACTAGTTTTCATGCTTGTTTTCAAAGGATTGAAACAAAAAACGAGATTTCAAGAAAGAAAGAAGACTCACCTCTTTTCTATATTTCTCTTCCTTCTCTTTCTCCTTGTCTTCTCAATCTCCTCCTTTCAAGAAGTTACTTTTGTAATCTCCTCCTTCCTCTAACATCTTATTTGAAAAATGGTATGTTTCCTCTCTTTTGTAGGGCCAGTCCACAACACCGAGCGGGACATATTGTTTCAGATAAGTGCTTCCTCTTTTTTCTATTTATTATTTTTGTTATTTCCATTGGCCTGCAGCTAGTGCCTTAAGTGCTAGCTGCAGTGATGGGCGTAGGAACCCTCTCTTCCCCTCAATCTCTTTCCTTCTTCCCTCCTTCAATCTATTTCCTCCTCTTTTTCCCTCTTTCCTTTTTCTCTTCTTCTCTCTTTCTTTCCCTCTTTTTCCCTCTTTCCTTTCCCTCTTCTTCTCTCTTTCCCCCTTCTCTTATGCTCATGCATAAACATAAGCATGAGCATAAGAGAAGGAGACATATGCTCATGCTTATGCTTATGCATGAGCATAAGAGAAGTAGACATATGCTCATGCATAAGCATGAGCATATGTCTCTTTTTCCCTCTTTTCTCTTTCCCCCTTCTTCTCTCTTTCTCTCCCTCTTTCCTCTTTTCCAATCTCTCCTTCCTTTCCCTCTTCTTCTCTCTTTCTTTCCCTCTTTTTCCCTCTTTCCTTTCCCTCTTCTTCTCTCTTTCTTTCCCTCTTTTTCCCTCTTTCCTTTCCCTCTTCTTCTCTCTTTCTCCCTTCTCTTATGCTCATGCATAAACATAAGCATGAGCATAAGAATGCTTATGCTTATGCATGAGCATAAGAGAAGTAGACATATGCTCATGCATAAGCATGAGCATATGTCTCTTTTTTCCTCTTTTCTCTTTCCCTCTTCTTCTCTCTTTCCTTTCCCTCTTTCCTTTCCCTCTTATTCTCTCTTTCCCCCTTCTCTTATGCTTATGCATAAACATAAGCATGAGCATAAGAATGCTTATGCTTATGCATGAGCATAAGAGAAGTAGACATATGCTCATGCATAAGCATGAGCATATGTCTCTTTTTTCCTCTTTTCTCTTTCCCTCTTCTTCTCTCTTTCCTTTCCCTCTAATTCTCTCGTTCCCCCTTCTCTTATGCTTATGCTTAAGCATAAGCATGAGCATAAGAAAAGGAGACATATGCTCATGCTTATGCTTATGCATGAGCATAAGAGAAGTAGACATATGCTCATGCATAAGCATGAGCATATGTCTCTTTTTTCCCCCTTCTTTTATTCTCTCTTTCCCCCTTCTCTCTTTCTCTCCCTCTTTTCTCTTTTCCAATCTCTCCTTCCTTTCCCTCTTCTTCTCTCTTTCTTTCCCTCTTTTTCCCTCTTTCCTTTCCCTCTTCTTCTCTCTTTCCCCCTTCTCTTATGCTCATGCATAAACATAAGCATGAGCATAAGAATGCTTATGCTTATCTATGAGCATAAGAGAAGTAGACATATGCTCATGCATAAGCATGAGCATATGTCTCTTTTTTCCTCTTTTCTCTTTCCCTCTTCTTCTCTCTTTCCTTTCCCTCTTTCCTTTCCCTCTTATTCTCTCTTTCCCCCTTCTCTTATGCTCATGCATAAGCATAAGCATGAGCATATGCTTATGCTTATGCTTAAGCATAAGCATGAGCATAAGAGAAGGAGACATATGCTCATGCTTTTGCTTATGCATGAGCATAAGAGAAGTAGACATATGCTCATGCATAAGCATGAGCATGTCTCTTTTTTCCTCTTTTCTCTTTCCCTCTTCTTCTCTCTTTCTCTCCCTCTTTCCTCTTTTCCAATCTCTCCTTCCTTTCTCTCTTCTTCTCTCTTTCTTTCCCTCTTTTTCCCTCTTTCCTTTCCCTCTTCTTCTCTCTTTCCCCCTTCTCTTATGCTCATGCATAAACACAAGCATGAGCATAAGAATGCTTATGCTTATGCATGAGCATAAGAGATTCCTCTTTCTTATGCTCTTCTCTCATTTCTCTCTTCTCTTCCTCTTCTTCAGATTCCTCTTCCTCTTCTTCCTCCTTCTCTCCCTCTTCTTCCTCTTCCTTTCCCTCTTTCCTTTCCCTTCTCTTTCCCCCTTCTCTTATTCTCTCTTTCCCCCTTCTCTTATTCCCTCTTCTTCTCTCTTTCCCCCTTCTCTTATGCTCATGCATAAACATAAGAATGAGCATAAGAATGCTTATGCTTATGCATGAGCATAAAAGAAGTAGACATATGCTCATGCATAAGCATGAGCATATATCTCTTTTTTCCTCTTTTCTCTTGCCCTCTTCTTCTCTCTTTCTCTCCCTCTTTTCTCTTTTCCAATCTCTCCTTCCTTTCCCTCTTCTTCTCTCTTTCTTTCCCTCTTTTTCCCTCTTTCCTTTCCCTCTTCTTCTCTTTTTCCCCCTTCTCTTATGCTCATGCATAAACATAAGCATGAGGATAAGAATGCTTATGCTTATGCATGAGCATAAGAGATTCCTCTTCTCTTATGCTCTTCTCTCCCTCTTCTTCCTCTTCCTTTCCCTCTTTCCTTTCCCTTCTCTTTCCCCCTTCTCTTATTCTCTCTTTCCCCCTTCTCTTATTCTCTCTTCTTTCTCTCTTCTTCCTCTTCTCTCCCTCTTCTTCCTCTTCTTCTCGCTTCTCCTCTTTTCCCCTCTCCTTTCCCTCTTCTTTCTCTCTTCTTCCTCTTCTCTCCCTCTTCTTCCTCTTTCCTTCCCCTCTTTCCTTTCCCTCTTCTTTCTCTTCTCGTCCACTTCCTCTTTTTCCTCTTCTTCCTCTTCTTTCCCTCTTTTGTTTCCCTTCTCTTTCCCCCTTCTCTTATTCTCTCTTTCCCCCTTCTCTTATTTTCTCTTCTTTCTCTCTTCTTCCTCTTCTTCTCTCTTCTTCTCTCTTCCCCTCTCCTTTTCCTCTTCTTTCTCTCTTCTTTCTCTCTTCTTCCTCTTCTTCCTCTTCCTTTCCCTCTTCTTCCTCTTCTTTCCCTCTTTCCTTTCCCTCTTCTTCCTCTTCTCCTCCCCCTTCTCTTTTCCCTCTTCTCTCCCTCTTCTTCAGATTCCTCTTCCTCTTCTTTCTCTTCCTCTTCCTCTTCTTCCTCTTCTCTCCCTCTTTGCCTATGCCTTTGCTTATGCCTATGCTTATGTTTGTTTTTTTGCTTTTTGTTTTCGTCTTTGTGTCAATGTTAGACATGGGATCATGTCGGTCATCCGACAAGTATGGACAGCCACGCAGGAGGAGAGCTCACGATCTATATGCTCCAGAGGACTTTGATTCCTCTTAGGAGACTATCCCGAGGACTACCCCTGGTCCGACTCCTCTCGAACCTAGCACTACGACTGCCCCTGGTCTGACTCCTCTTCCATGTAGCACTGCAACTACCCCTCAGGGAACTCCTTTGCTAGCCACACAGAGGCCACACAGGGCTTTGTCAGGAGTCCCGACGAGTTTGTAGTGCAGATGAGCAATGAGGAGGCAGTGAGATTCTTCTCTCTTCTATCTCAGAGGACCTCAGCAATTCCCTCCCCTACACCGATGGCTGGACGTACTGCCCAACCGTCCCCTCATGCCCCTTCAACCGAGGGGTCATCACCTGCGCATGCCTCTCATAAGGGAAGGAAGAGTAGGAAGGGCAGCTTATGTTGTGCTGACTCAGGAGATGTAGATGAGTCAGCACACTCACGTTCCTATAGGTCTCCACTTGGTCCGGAGACACAATATCAGTGAGGTCCCTTGCCCTCTCCTACTCACACTGCTACTCCTCGCTCCAGAAGTGCTCGCACAGCTTCCACTCCTTCTGACTCTACTACCATCAGTCCTCCTTACTCATCAGGGGATCTCTCGTATCAAATCATAGCTGCCGGAGAGATAATAGACTTCAGATAGAAAGGGCAAAGAAGTGATGGCCACCATGAGGCGGTTGATGAGCCATCACTTTAAGAGCGGCATTGCTACCGATTAGCGGTATCAAGATGACCAAAAGAAGCAGGCGGTCATCGATGAATGAAAACAAAAATACCCTAACCCGTCAAATTGGGAGTTTAATGAGAATTATATGTGAGAGTGCATGGGTTTGGTCTTGAAGCATCGTAGATCAACCTTGCGGACTTCCATCAGAAAGGGGTTGGCTAAACCCAGCTGGGCAGACAAAGTTAATTGGAAGTTCTTCAAGAAGCAGAATAGGGACCATCCCGAATTGTTCGAGGGTCACAAGAGGGCTGCGAAGAGACGGCTGGACGTTGTAGGTACTTCGCACTTTGGTGCAGGCGGATGGTTGGCATTCGAGGCAACTGTGGTAAGTCTACTTCTTCTCATTTAATGTATTGTTCTATTTGTTTTACTACATATTACATGCACTATAGCTAACTCTAACTCTCGTAAATTGGATCCATAGCAAGCTCTGATGGGTCGTCTTCCTAAAGATGCAGAGACGCGATGCACATTTCGGATAGGAACAAAGCCGTGGTTTATTGAGCAAGAGGCAATGGGAGCGACGGTCGATTGGGTTGAGATGGCTGCTCGCACGGTATAAGTTTACTCCTACTTTTAATCTCACTTTTTAAATTGTTTTATTCTTTAAGTTCCAATCTAATTTTCGATTTATATGGTTCACTCTTAGGGTCAAAGCTCAAGCGTCCCATCATCGGAGGCGAGCGAGCACCAGGGCCAGGGATCAGATGCACGTGACAATGATCAAGGAGAAGGCGCAGCTCACGAGGACCAAGGAACAGGCCAACAAGACGAGGACGATTCGGATTCGGATGAGTAGTAGCAGTAGTACTGGTAGTAGCATTTTCTTCGCCCTATATGTCATTTTTTATATCCGCTCATTTGAGCAATTTTGTATTGCCCTTTCGAAAGGGTAATTTTGTAACAAACAATGTTGTATATGTTCGACATATAGGCTTTTGTTGCTCGATCATTTCATTTGAGCGATTTTGTATCACCCTTTTTGCAAGGGAAATTTTGTTATAAAAAAACTTTGTTTTGTAATTACAAAAAAAAAAAAGGATTAGTGGGGCTAAACAGGGCCATAGCAAGCCCTGTTTAGCCCCACTAATCCTTTTTTTTAAGTTCTATTAATCGTCGCTATATAGTGACATTTACCAGTGTCGCTATATAGCGACGATTAATAGTGTCGCTATATAGTGACATTTAGCATCGTTGCTATATAGCAACAGTTCTTTTCCAATGCTTTTAGCAACGTTTGCGCCCGTGAAAAAAAAATTTTAATGTAAAAAGCGTCGGTATTTTCATTGGAAAATGGCCTATGCCTTGTAGTATAGCAACGATCAACAAAATTTTCAACTAATCAAACCTCAATGTCAAAACTATAAAAAGAATCATCTCACATGCGATTGTTGGTTTAATAAGACCAACAAAGGAAAAATGAAATCCCGCAATGGCACAACCAACTGTGCGTATGACTCTGACAGTTCTCATAATTCAGACTATGAGGACGATATCATCTCCCTGGCCTCTGGTGCCTCTTCTTCAGAAGACGTCAACTTTGCCTTCGCTGCCTCACTTCGAACAGAACCGATCAACTCCACTTGGATTTTAGATACTGGAGCAACATGTCATTTAACGTCCCATCTAGATTGGCTACACTCATATAGTGAATTACCCGACCCAGTTGCAGCATATCGGGACTTGAGCAACATCAGAGAGAGAGCGTCTAAGATAAGTTATAGGTCGCCATTCATTTTGGTGATCTTGCTAGAGTAGAACTGTGCCAAGTCCTTAGTCCAAGGTATCTATTCAGATGAGAAACGGTTTGATCATATCCAGATGGCGAAGGGGTACGTCTTCTTGCAGAATTTCCCTGATTTGATCAAAAGCATTTTGACATTCTTTATTGCATAGAAAATATGCTTTTTTCAGCAACAACTTCTACAAAGGTGATGCAATAGTAAACAGATGCATGAATCGGGTGCTGAATCCTGTCAATCCCAAAAAACATTGAATATCTTTGGCATTCTGTGGCACTGGATCTCTTTGATCGCTTGGATTTTGAGTGGATCAGGTCGAACACCTTCGGTCGAGATAATGAATCCCAAATATTTGATTGAAGATTGAGCCCACTGTTGAGATATCAAGCTCTACCCCCGATATATCTCCTGGATGACTATCATTTATGTCACCGCCTGTGTTAGTTGTACTCGTGGTGTAGTTAGACTACCACGTATGTTTTTGGTTTGGGTTCACATATGAACCACGTATTCTAGGGTTTGACATATAGGGTATTTCCCTCTTCTATTGTATTGTTGTTGTGTGCAAAAGTGAAGAAAGGCTTCACCCTCCAACCTTGTGTCCTCTCTCTTTTGTGTGTTGTGAAGAAAGCTGCACTTGAGTCTCCTATCTCTCTCCCTTATTCTTTACATGGTATCAGAGCCTTGTTCATGGTAAGGAGCTCAAGAAAGCAAGCCAAGTTTGTGGTGTCCTGGTAAGAGGACCAGTGTTGCTTTCCTATTTCGAGTTTGGGAGCAAATCTCTGCAGGTAGCACAGCCAGAAGTGCAGGAGTGCACTGTTTCAGATTGAGAGGCCCTTCGCGGTGTGGCGAGAGCGTAGTATATGCTGCGGGCAGGGGCAAAGCCCTCGGTGACTTTATTTTTTTGATTTGAGGCCGTTCGGGGCCCGTTTTGAAGGCGGAAGTTCTTCGCAGGCACTCAGAAAAAGGCCCTGTTTTTCGCTGGCGCGGCTAGTCGGTGGAAAGGTGCCACAGAAATTGCATCGTATGCCTGTGTGCAGAGATATTGGGAGTTGTAGATTCATGCCTGTTGCCTGTTGATGCAAAATCGTCACTAAGAAGTGACTGTGTGGTGAAATACCACTTTCGTCAGTGTTGCAGATCTGCCCCTGTGAGGCTTTTTGCAGAAGTTTTGCTATTTGCCCTTGTGAGGCATTTGCTGTGTTTACAGGTTGCTGTTGCAATTCGTGATTTGTAAAATGTCTGAGAATCTATCTACCATTGTCAGTGAGAAGCTTGACAAGAACAACTTCCAAGCATGGAAGTTCAAGATGACAAACTTCCTTATGGGAAAGGGAGTTTGGTAGTACATCAGTGGTGAAACTGCAGAACCAGTTTTGGGTGCTGCTCCCACTCCTGCTGAATTGAAGGCCTTTAAAGAATGGCATGAAAAAGCTAGAAAATGCCTGTATTGGCTGTCTGTTAGCATTTCAGATTCTATGATTGTGCATATACAGGATGTAGAGATGCCTAAGGAGGCATGGGATACATTGGTGAAGCTGTATAGCACAAATACCAAAGCACGAAAGATGCAGCTAAAGCAGGAGTTGCACAATGTGCAAAGGAAAAATCTGAATATAAATGAGTATTCCTTGAAGGTGAAAGGCCTTGCAGATTCTCTTGCCTCCATTGGAGCACCTGTTGATGATGAGGACTTAGTGTCCGTGACCTTGAATGGTCTTGGGAAAGATAATGCACAGTTTCGGACATCCATTGGAGTCCGTGAAACATTTCCTGATTTTCAAGAACTTATTGCTCTCTTGCTGAGTGAAGAGCAAAGGAATGGTGGTTCAGCCACCTCAACTTCTCAAGAGACTGCTTTCTACTCGAATACAAGTAGAGGCAGGGGTAGAGGAAGAGGCCGGTTTGGTGGCCGTGCAGGAAATCAGAACCAACAGCAACAACAGGAAAACCAGTCCTATGGAGGAGGACGTGGTAGTTCTAGAGGCAGGGGGAGCCAAAGAGGCCGTGGTTCATGGCAAAGGAACCAGCAAGTAAATAGCAGCACAGAATGCTATTATTGTGGAAAGCCTAGACACAAGGAGAATACATGCTATAAAAAGCAGAATGACATCAAAAGTGGGAAGTTGCAGCAAAGCAACTATGCATCATCAAGTGGGCATGGTGACGTTAGAAATGAGCACCTTTTTGTGATGCAGCATATGGTTAACTCCATGTCAGGAGATGCTGCAGCTTGCAATGATGTTTGGTATGTTGATTCAGGTGCCTCTAACCACATGACCAGTCATGGTGAGTGGTTTCATGATGTTAGAAATTTGGATAAGCCAAGTTATGTTGAAACAGGTGATGATACTGCGCACCCAATTACGCAGGTTGGTAAAGTGCCATTGGCTATGCAGGATGGCAAAACAAAGTACTTGGCAGATGTACTTCATGTTCCAAAAATCACTAAGAACCTGGTTTCAGTTGGCCAGATGGTTGAGCAAGGTCTGCAGGTTAGATTTAATCCTGATGGATGATTTGTTGAGGACTTGAAAAATAAGTGCCGCTTGGTTGCAAAAGGCAACAAAAATGGCAGAATGTTCACCTTGGATGTTGATATGCCTGAGGTGAAAGCTGCTATGTTTGCGCATGGGAGAGGTGTCATTGCAGATATTGAGATATGGTACAAGCGCATTGGGCACGTGAATATACAAAGGCTGAAATCTATGCAAACGAAAAACATTGTTGCAGGTTTGCCTAAATTCAGAGTTGAGGGAATGCAAAAGGTATGTGAAGCATGCCAAATGGGTAAGCAGGCTAGACATGCATTTCCCAAAAATGCTAAGGTGAGTAGAAGACCTTTGGAAGTGATCCATTCAGATGTTTGGATAACCAAAGCTGCTTCTATTGGTGGATGCCATTATTATGTGACGTTTATTGATGACTACACTAGGAAGGTGTGGATTTATTTTATGAAGCACAAAAGTGAAGTGTTCGGCCATTTCAAGGCTTTTAAGGCCATGGTTGAAAAAGAGAAAGGTGTGCATATTATAAAGTGCTAAGATCTGATGGAGGGGGAGAGTACTTTTCAGAAGAATTTTGTGAATATCTGAAAGAACAGGGAATTCAAAGGAAGTACTCATGCAGGTCTACCCCTCAGCAGAATGGGGTTGCAGAAAGGAAGAATAGGCATATTGCAGAAGTAGGACGGGCGATCCTAAATGAGAAAAACATGCCTGATTATTTTTGGGCTGAAGCAGTAGCAACTGCTGTTTATATGATGAACAGAACCCCCACTGCAGCTGTCCATGGCATGACGCCTGAAGAAATGTATACTGGCCAAAAACCAGATATTTCTCACTTGAAGGTATTTGGTTGCATAGCTTATGTTCATGTTCTTGATGAGAAGAGAACAAAGCTGGATCCAAAGGCAGAAAAATGCATCTTTATTGGATATGCTCTGCACCAGAAAGGGTATCGCTGTTATAACCCTTCCACCCGCAAAATGCAAGTGAGCAGAGATGTTGTTTTTGATGAAATGAGCAGCTGGTATGCACCAACTGTTATGGTAGGAGATGCAGATGCAGGAAATGGGAATGCTGCAATAACTGCAGAGCAGCAATCTCAAGCCTTGAGTGGACCCAGAGAGTCCTCTACTAGTGGATCTAATGCATGGACAGGGAGATTGAGATCTAGTGAATCGTCACATGGCAGCCCTGATAGTGTTGTGCAGGTATCACATAAGGGAAAAAAAAAAGTAGACCATGCTCCAGTGTTTGATGTGTCTGCTGGTAGCTCTCATGTTGATGGAGAGTCAAGCGGCTCTGAAATGAGCCTTGATGAGGAACTTGGGATTCCTTCTGTTGTTACACCTGGTGCAAGGAAAAGCAGGCATGATTTAAAGACTCCTGCAACTGATCCAGCTGTACGGAGGTCCACTCGTATTAAGTATCCAGTTGACAGATATGATGGGTATACAGCACATCACTATGCTTATATGGTCAAGGTTCTAGAGGAGCCAGAGCCCACATGTTTTGAGGATGCAGCAGAGCATAAAAATTGGGAAGCAGCTATGGATGAAGAGATGGCTGCCTTGGATGCAAACCACACTTGGGATTTGATGCCTTTGCCTCATGATAAGAAGGCTATTGGCTGCAAGTGGGTTTACAAAGTAAAGCACAATGCTGATGGGTCTGTTAGCAGGTACAAGGCAAGATTGGTTGCCAAAGGTTTTGCGCAGACATATGGAATTGACTATGAGGAAACTTTCAGCCCAGTTGCAAGGATGGCAACCGTGAGAGCAGTAATTGCTATGGCTGCTGCAAAGGGATGGTCTTTGCATCAGATGGATGTGAAAAATGCCTTCTTGCATGGTGATTTGCAGGAAGAGGTTTATATGATGCAGCCAGAAGGTTATGAGGATAATTCACACCCCGATTTTGTATGCAGGTTGCGCAAAGCCTTGTATGGCTTAAAACAGGCACCGAGGGCATGGTCAGACAAGATAGGGCAATATCTTGTCACTATTGGATTTCAGATTTCCAATTCAGATTTTTCACTTTATGTGAGAAGGACAAACAGAGGGATTGTGCTTGTAGTCATCTATGTTGATGACTTGATTATTACAGGTGATAGTGATGCAGACATTAATGAAGTGAAGCTGCTGTTGAAGCAGAAATTTGAGATGAAGGATTTGGGAGAGCTGCGTTACTTCTTGGGCATTGAGGTTATTAGATCCCCGAGTGGGATATGGCTGTTGCAAAGGCAATACGGTTTGGACATGCTGTCCAAATATGGGATGACAGGCTGTAAGCCTATCTCTGTTCCATTGGAGCAGAATGTGAAGCTCAATGCAGAGACAGGTGAGCTTCTTGAAGATATTACTATGTACAGGCGCATAGTAGGTAGCTTGATTTACATGACTATAACCAGACCAGATTTGAGCTATGCTGTGGGGCTGGTGAGTCAGTTTATGCAGGCACCGAGGAAGCCACATTTGGATGCGGCTAGGCGCATACTGCGGTATGTGAAGTCCACATTGCATTATGGACTGTTTTATGAAGCTGGGTGTGCATTACAGGTACATGGATACACAAATGCTGACTGGGCTGGTAGTGTCTCAGACAGGAGATCTACTAGTGGTTTTATGTTTTCCCTTGGGAGTGGTGCCATCAGTTGGAGCAGCAAGAAGCAGCCAACAGTTGCCTTGTCGAGCAAAGAGGCTGAGTACAGGGGTGCAGCAATGGCTGCATGTGAGGTAGCTTGGTTACAGAAGCTACTTGCAGATATGGGACAGTCAATTCATGCAGCAGTTGTCATTCATTGTGACAACATTAGTAGCATCATGCTTGCTAATAACCCAGTTTATCATGCTAGAACGAAGCACATTGAGGTGCATTATCACTTTGTGAGAGAGAAGGTTCTAGCTGGTGAGATTGATCTTGTCTATGTCAGCACTGAGGAGCAGGTGGCTGATATTTTTACGAAGGCATTGGGTACCGAGAAGCTTCGCAGATTTAGGAGCTTGCTTGGTGTACGTGAGATGGATTTGAGCTTGAGGGGGAGTGTTGAGATATCAAGCTCTACCCCCGATATATCTCCTGGATGACTATCATTTATGTCACCGCCTATGTTAGTTGTACTCGTGGTGTAGTTAGACTACCACGTATGTTTTTGGTTTGGGTTCACATATGAACCACGTATTCTAGGGTTTGACATATAGGGTATTTCCCTCTTCTATTGTATTGTTGTTGTGTGCAAAAGTGAAGAAATGCTTCACCCTCCAACCTTGTGTCCTCTCTCTTTTGTGTGTTGTGAAGAAAGCTGCACTTGAGTCTCCTATCTCTCTCCCTTATTCTTTACACCCACTTGCATTTAGTTGGATTGAGCCTCAGATTGTACTGATGCAATAGCCATAATACTTGTTGCAAAATCTGTTTATGCTCTTCCCAAGTTTCAGTATGGATTAGAACATCATCCAAATACACTAGAACTTTTTTCTGAATGATCAAATCGTGTAAAGCGAAGTTCATTACCCTTTGAAAAGTACCAGGCACATTATTCAGACCTATTGAATTGATACAAACTGAAAGGTGTTCAAAACGCTGTCTTTGGGCGATCTTGTGGGTGCACAGGGATCTGCCAATAACTAGATTTGAGATCTAGTGTAGTAAAGTATTTGGAGTATGCCAACGAATCCAAAATATCATCTAGTCTTGGCAACAGATACCGATCTCGGACAGTAACTTGATTCAAATGTCAGAAATTAATGCAGAATTGATACGTATCATCTTGCTTCTTGACCAGGTGGGGTTCATAGGCCCAAGGACTTCTCGAATGAGATATGATGTTGTCTCGAAGCATATCTGTTACATGTTGCCTAAGAATTGCGGTTGCTGGAACAGCGTCTTTGGTGCAGATTGGCATGGATTCTTCGGTAGGGATTTCATGAAAAATATTTGCTGATGTCGTAGTAAATTTTGATCCTGCAAATGCAACAGGGAAAGCACGTAATAATGCTTTGATATGAATTTGTCACCACATTTCTTCTTGATCTATTAGAGACGCCATAGTTGAGTGAGAGAACTTTGAAAACAACTAGGGTATTGGTTTGGTATTAAGAAGACGAGTAGCATGACCCATCTACGACGGGCCCCGCTCTGTTGGGTCTCAAGTGGGATCTAAATTTTAAGAAAATAAAATTTCAAGTTTTAAAACCCCTCTATCTCTTCAATTTGTCAGTTGCGAGAGTTGTGTGACTGTGCCATAAATTTAGTATCAATCTCATTGTGGTGCTAGCAACTTAGGAAATAGAGGAAGCAAAAATTTTCAATAGTTATAGCGATCTTTATTCCTCTCAAATGCTTGGAATATTATTTGTTGTGAATCATGGTTTAGTAGACTTTTGAATGCCCCAAGTGGAAACCATGGGTTTCATGCAAGAAATTCATCATGTCTAGGGCAAAGCCATCATCCAATGGGAGCAAGAACAAAAAATCGATAGGGAAGGGTGATAAGCACTCCAAAATGGAAAATGTATTTAGCATGTGTATGTGTTGATTATTTTGACATATGTGAGTGAGTGCATCCATGTACATGTGCAGCTAGTGTGGCTATACATGTGTCTCCATGCACTATGTTTATGTATGTGCGTGTGCATGCATGTGCACAATTGTGCTTCTGTTTACATGCATGGGCAACTCTTGTTTCTATCGTTTTACAAAAACTTTGGCAAACTTCTTGAGTTCCAGATTTTGCATCCTCCATCCTACTTGTGCAATTGATTACACTTTGATCGTGGAGGAGAGACCTACCCTCAGGTGAGCAACATCATGCAGGCCACGTTGTACTTTGGACCAATCAAGAGCTCCTCACCTAGATGCTTGCCAAGTTCACCAAAACATGGCAACCTAGCCTCTCTATTGCATCCAATGCAGATTGAGATACAAATCCTTTGTCCCTCATGACAATTTGTCTGGGTGCTTGTGGCTAAAGTTTCTTTTCGATTGAGTGCTTCTACGTATGAGATCATGTTAATCACTATTGCGATGTCCAATCCCATTGTGACCACTGTATTTGACTATAGCAAGAAAGTTGTCTTTCTCATGAAATTCATTAAGATCACCCACCAAAATTAAAATTCAAACTCAGCTCTTAAAGACCGCTATAGCATGTTGCATCATGAGGGAGAAGAGAAAATCTAGGATGCATTGTTAGAGCAATGCAATTTTAAGCAACTTCAAAGAACATTATTTTGTGGCAAAGATCTCCAAAAGATCACATTTGCAAAGTTTGCATGCTTCATTGAAAACGCATAAAGTCCTCACACCATAGATACATTCACACACAATGGTTGTCCTAAAAAATTGGTTATATAGCCACTCTTCTTCAAAAAGATGTAACTATCCATGTAGCAAAATGATAGATCAATACAATCTTCTTTGTCTATATCTCTATCGTGTCCATATCACAGAGTTAGAACTTTCTTCAATTTCTTTGCTTGCCTTCCAATATCTGTCCCAAATCTAACATGGTATCATTGCAACCTATTGATCCATCCCATGATGGTCCTCAACACTTTATTACACATGCCTAGATGTTCATCTTCGTGACTTTATGGCCTAAGCCCTAGCTACCCCTATCTCATTTATAGATGTCCATTCTCGCTCATTGATTTTTGCAAAAGGAATAAACAAACTCTTTTCAAGGCAACCCATACTTGAACTTGCCATAGTTTCTAGTTTTACATAGGGTAGATAGGCTAGTGAAGGGATGATCATGAGTAGGGAGGCAAGTACCCCCTAGTATTATCCACCTCAAGATTGAATATTGGTCATAGAGAAATGATGAAAGTGTTGCCATGTCAAGCTCTCCTTTCCAGAGAAATGATGCCTTTATAAGACTCTCAATTACCCAAGTACTCGCTCTCATGCCTTTAACATGTTTCTATCTCCATTTTACTGGGCGATACCCTCAGATATGGATTCTATGGGCGATACCCTCAGATATGGATTCTAACTTCATTAAGGCCATTTCCTCTAGCTAATAGTGGTTAAAAGTGTGGTTAGGGTGCCATAGTAATCTTGAACCTAAGATAGCCCAAATGGCCACAGTGGCGATGAAAATTTTGATGGCATTTCCATCAATGCCCATTGCTAATTATTCTTCTTCCCCATCAATGGCCTCTTCCAATATTTGATGTCATCTCAAGCCTTATTTAAGGTGACCTGCAAATATGTTAGGGCATGTTCCAATCTGCACTTTATGGGCATTTGCTATATGAACAACAGCAAAGTCAAAATCTTCTTGATGGATATGTGCTCACAATGTCTCTCGGATGACCTCCATCATGCATATGTGCTCAGTTCTCTACTACGATGCAAGACTCATGAAATGGCATCTCCCTAATAACCTGTAGTGCCTCCCATCAACAAAGATTCCTCAAACCCTAGTCAAGGCTACCTTTATATATATATATATATATATATACATATTTATATCCTCCCCCCCCTCCTCTCTCTCTCTCTATATATATATATATATATATATATATATATAAATATAAATTTATTTATATAAATTATATAATGTATACTCCCTCTCCCCTTACCACGTTGCAATCTCCCCCCCCCCCTCTCTCTCTCTCTCCTGGTCACCCTGTAGGCTGTACCCTTTGCCACTCCCCTCGCGTTGCTCCTACGTCGCGTGCCCTTTGCTCTTGCACCGTGCGCTCTGGCCTCTGCGCTGTGCCATTTTCCTCGAGTTCTTGCAGTGCCACATGTCCCCTTGCAGGGCTCCAGACAATCATTTCGCGTGTCTACATTGCGTCTGCGTCTGCTCTAGACTGCAATCGTTTTGCGCATTTGCTTTTGAACTTTGCACTGTTCTGTAGTCTGCACTACGTCTTCTCTGCCCTTGCCCACGCGCATGGCTGCACATCTAGCCCAGCTGACTCATCAGGCTCGCTACGTGCCATGTCATCAAGTTTGAACGACCGTTGTCTTCGCTCATTGATTGTCTGCCAGTTCACTGAAGTGCATGTTTTCGTGCTCATTGGTTGCCACGTGCCAGCTCTGACGCGCGCCGTCTGCTTGCAGGTCTGCAAGTGCTCTTCTATTGGCAACTTGGCGCCACATGTAGAATCTGCGGATTGATCCTCGCACGCCTACCATGTGTCGTACTGTGCTCTGACGGGACCAGACTGCTACTCCACCCGTGCCAGATTGTAGGTTTGATGTCTTAGACATCCACGGGGACATGTGGCGTGACAACGCGCCTCCTCCGAGCCTGACTACAGTTTGAGGTCTCAGACCTGCACAGGGACAGGTGGCACGATAGTGCGCATCCTCTTTTCATGGCACTCCTCCGAACCTCGACGTATGCTCGAACCTCCTGTAAAGCTGCCTTATGCACGTCTCGAACCTCCATAAATCCTCCACGTGGATCCTCTCCTTAAAGAATAGTATAGATGTAGACAGTGAGTTTTGAAATCAATGATGGCTCAAGTGTTGGTAAGCTAACCAGTCACACCCCAAGGTAAGAGGAAAAATGTGGCCGGGTAAGATTGTAGTTGGGACGAGAGAAGATTTATTGGTGAGACTTATTTCCACATCGGCACCTAGGGAAGAGCTTACAGAAGAGACATTATCCCGAAAGGTAACCTGTCAATTGGGTAGAGTACACAACGGGATGTTTTGAGCTTGAATAAAGGGAAGAAATGAGAAAGTTAGAGAGCTGTCAGAATCGACCAAGACAAGAAAAGGAAGTTGACAAATTTGGGTTTCTATAACCAAGGCAATAGCTTTAGGAGGACGGAACGAAACTGAAGGTGCTTCGTCCATTACATCCCCAGTAGGTCGTTTCCCGAACTAGCACAGTCGGTAGTTGGTGTGGCTTGAGCATTTTGGACTGGTTGAAAAGCACAAGAGTATTTTTTAATATGGCCATATCTATTACACTTGAAACAACGAGGACGCCCCTGCACATCTCTATTCAATAGTTGACCGGGAGCATCACAGTTATGTACACGGGGCTCTGACAAAAATTTCGATTAAAATCTTGTGCATTCTAAACATAGGCTATTTCCATTGGTGTCGGCAAACTATTGAATGTAGGAACTGGCAATAGAGGAGGTAAGGGTGGAAGTTTAGCAGCCTGTTTTCCTGCATTGAACTCGATGCGTTGCGCGATGAGTAACGCTTCATTCAAGGTTTTAGGGCCTTGATCCTACGTACGCTGAGAGACATCCGGACGGAGTCTTGGCCAAAGGAAGAATAACTTGGATCCAATTTGACACCAAACTGTGACACTTTCATTGGCGGAATATGTTGTAATTCTTGAAGAATTGCCAAAGGCGGTCGTCAGGGCTGCGAACAAATGTTGCCAAGAACTCTTTATTCTGTCATCTAATTGACGATACCAGGCCGCAGCCAAACCCTGAAATGAAGGTTTGATTTCATTGACTTTTTGTTCGTAAGACCATCTGTGATAGTCCACCAATTTAAAGACGTGATCAAGCCGCATAAAAACATCTTCGTCTGCAGTACTTGTGAATGGTTTGGGGCGAACCTTGGAGTCATGCCCCAAACTTGAAAATTGACGAGATGAAAGATGTGTAGTCAAATTTGCAACATGCATATCTGATTGTACCCATTCGGATAACAATGTTGCAAGCATTTCGGTGGAAATCTATCACGGGGGTGATGAAAGTTGAGAACCTTTAGACGGGTCCATGGCGTCTCCACCAATACGTAATGTGTCTCTAAGAACGACAAAGGGGAGAGAGAGATCTTGATCAAGAAGCGACTCTCGGCATGCCCAAAACACAGTTCAATCTGACCATTCAATTAGCTCTCAGATTCTTATACACCGGATCAGTCTTAACGGTCCGATCAATGGCAAGAAAGGACTAACTCCTGTCGCAACCATCAGGCTGAATCGACACCCTCTTGATCCTAGTTGGCAGCCGAGTCATCCTCCATGTCAGTGACCTCGGCACGTTATTTTGTACCTTAATGATTTGAGGATAAGGAAATGAATATTAATTGGGATCCCTTACCCAAAGATGGATGAGTGATCTGCGTTAGCAACTCAAGTGAATTTGTTTCTCCGTGCAAAGGGTTACTTGAATTCGTATCTAGCAGAGATCATGGATTTCATTAAAATATTTGAAGTTGAATCTCAACTTCAAAAGCAATTTAAGCACATGAACGATGAGGTGAAAGACATCATTTAGACTTGAACCCAAGAAATTAGAATTCTTTATGAGGTCGAACACCTCATCTGCAAGTATATAGATGCGACCTACCTGCTACCTATGCCTATCATGGGCTCCTCCAATGAAGGATCTCTTTTTTCATTAGTCATTTTTTAAAGTATGTCTTGTAATGGACTTAAATAAAAGAAAGTTATCTCATACAATTACCAGATGTCGATCATTCCTGTCTTTTTCTACACCTCTTCAGATATTGTAATCCTATATTGTCACCCAAAACCCGCCTTGCATACTCCACACCTTTATCTGGAGACCTAGATCATTGTTATACACATCGTAATCATTAATATGATCAGATAACACTCCTATCCTGTGTAAATTCTTAGATCTAAATTCTATATCGTGTGGACTCCTCTCTCTCTCTCTCTCTCTCTCTCTCTCTCTCCCTCTCCCTCTCTCTCTCTTAGATCTAAATTCTATATCGTGTGCACTCGTCTCTCTCTCTCTCTCTCTCTCTCTCTCTCTCTCTCCCCACTTTATCAATGAGTGCATGATCCGATGGCCCAAGTGTGGCCACACTTTGCATGTGTTTTGCTTTGGGGTGTTTATGGATGCAAACTCACTTTGCAGAGGACCTGCTTGTGGTTTGCTATTGCCCACGTCATGGAAACATGAATTGTGCCTATCTGCTGCATCTATCTGTAGCAAGAGATGAGATCTCATAGTAGAAGTTGCCAAGGGGGTCTACTAGGAAAAAACAAAGGGACTTGAATGGAAGAACCGGCTCCTTAAAAGATGGGAGCTTGAAGCAAAGTAGTCCAAGCTCGAGCATCGAGAAGAAGGGTTGATCCCCCAAGAAGAAAAATTGAAGGGATGAAGTCTAAGCTTGAGCCTTGGGAAGAAGGGCCAATCCCTCGAAGAAGGGAACCCAAAATGAAGAAGTCCAATCTTGAGCCTCGAGAAGAAGGAACGATCTTCCCTCAGGGAGTAAATGAAGCCCAAAGGGCCCAAAGCAACCTGGTTAAGGGAGGTCAAAGTAGAAAGTAAAATGTGGATCCAACCCCCTGAAGGAAAGGAGCGAGATGGGCCCATCCTCCAAGTGAGTAGATGTACCTAAAAGACCTCCAAGTGATAAGATGTAGTTGAAAGACCTCAATGTATGAGATGTATTTGTTCAATATTAATGAAACCACTCTTTCATAATTTAGGATTGCAAAAAGGTGGTAGTACAGGAGAAGTGGTCACTAGCATGGTGATTGGTTGCATATAATATATGGGCCCTTAAGGGGTCCCCTTTAGGGATAAGGGCCATATCAACATGCCCTAGATATGTCCAGTGGCATGTCAATATGGCCCTTGCCCATAAAGGGGACCCCTCGAGGGCCATATCAATAATTACATTTATATAAGTTGTTTTAGGATAGCAACCAATGCGATGGTTAATTGCATACAATACGGCATCTAGGATTAACTGCCACCAGCACATGGTGGTTGGTTTCCTTCAAAATTATTACAAGATAAAGCTCGGTGGTTTTACAAGATAGGTGGCATACATTTTATTCTATTTTATATATACCTTTGTAAGACTAGAATACATCCAATCATTTGGGGTTACTAAAAAAGCACAATGGGTTTGGGATTTACTATAAAAACCAAGCTCATTGGTTGTAAAACAAGTGTAGTGGGGATTTACTATTCAGGATACTGTGGGCTTGGGATTCATCCATTTTTCCAGGATAAATGGAATGCATTTCCTTAGAATGCATTTTCTTGTACTGTGTCATCCACTACTCCAAGACATCCCATGATGTGTTCATGCATGTCTAAATCCAGTTTGAAGATACTCTTGTCCTTCTTTCATCTAGGCATAGCTTGGAACAAGAACTTGAATGCTCTTACGAGATGAAGGTACACAAATGTTTGTAGACTCTTATGTAACACTTCATAATTGTGGTCTCTCAAGTTGGATGTTTTTTTGTATTAGATAGCTATAACTACTACATCCCACTTCTCTATCTTGTTTCCCAATGATCCTTAAATGCTTCCACAACCTTGTGCTTGGGCTTCAAGTTGGTACATGACAACACAAAGTATGGGTCATCTTCTTCATTCTCCCCAGAGTCAATGACAACTACAAAGTTATCCCCCTCTTCTAGACAGTAAGTGAGGTCATCAAAACACTCCCAAACTGTGGTGAGTCATCGTTTGTCTCTCCATTGTTTGTCACTCCATCTTCACATAGAGGGAAAACTTGAATTGTCTCCCATCTCTTCATAGTTACAATGTCCTCACAATTGTCATGATCCCCTGTGATGCATGCACTGCAGAAATAAGAAAGTTTTCTTGTCTTGAGCACATGGTTGTTTGAAAAGCCCCTTATGTTATGAAAACTATGAGTTCCTTTAATGGCCTCATGATTGTGTCTATTTCTCCCCTTTGCACTTCATTCACTTTCAGTACATGGAACACTCTGGACATGGCATTACTCTTGAGGCTTTGTTTACTGCATTGTGCCCTGTGGAGAGGTTGTTGTGAGTCTCTTACAGTATCATGGGCATCATTGAGCTTTTCTTGAGGCCATGTTAGTTGGTGTTCAAATAGAGCTCACTTAATAACATTACCACATCTATCATGTTTCCTCTTGCCATGGCTAGACCCAAAGAAACTCCACATCATGTTTAGACAAGTCAGGGATTTAAACCTTGAGACAAAATAAAATTCGTGGGCTAATTTAAATTGAGAAAAAGCACCATCTGACCACACCCAATATCTCGTGGTTATAGGAAAGTTGGTATGGGGAGCTCCTCCATAACTAGGGAGGTCCTTGTACCTAGGGCTCATGATAAATTACACAAGGAAAGAGTAGCTTTCCCCAGATGTCCCTTCAAGACCCTTTGGGTTCCCTCCTCGGGCAGGAGACTTTCTCACGTCTGGGAGAGGGGCATAAATTGCTTGCTACTTCCATAGCTCCTAGCCACTTCCCTAAACCCCACGAGGGACTATTGTTTTATATTTTCTTGTGCATGGAGATCATCATCTCTTAGCCATTCCCAATGTAATAGAAAAGCATGCTACACAAATAAGGTGTCATGTTTCCTATAATCCAAAATGTAGAAATGGTATGTGCATTGCACTGACCTGGACTCTGAGTTAGAAGAAGATTGGCATCAGTCATACAAGAAACAAGCAAATGACTATACGTGATATATGCACTAGAATTGCTATCTGCTTCTTGTACTAGTGAGCATTTTGTATCTCATCTTGTTCTTGAAATGAGTAATTTTGGCAAAATCTATGACAGAGACATCAGTGTCATGGGGAAATTTTGCAAGGCACTTCCTGAACTACTTATGTTGCCAGCTAGTTGTGAAATTGTGGAGCACATATTTCGAGATGGATTGAACACAGTGCTCTACAAGCTCCCTTAGCCAGGTGCTCTTATATGATAGTAGCCATCTCTTTTTCTCTAATCCTTTGATATTAACATGTTCAAATATCCTCCATTTTAGAGTAGCAAAGTTTTCTTCACTCATTTCATTTGGATATACATCATATTGCCTCACCATCCGTGCATGTGCCACAAATGCATTCAATGCGGTGCCACTTAGAGTCTCCCTTTGGATAGACTATTGGCTCCCATAGAGACGTTAATAGCCTACAAAACTTGGTCTCCCTTGCAACACATGATGAGGATCCAGGTGGCCTATAAACTGCACATTCATTTGCGAGACTTGGGCATATATCTCCATGGAAAAGTGCTTCGACATGACCAGATCTCAAGTCATTCAAAGCTTGCTGAGCCACGTTAGAGTCTATGTGTGTTTTACAACAACACACATTCCTGTCTTTGAGCTTCTTGATGTACTAGGGCTTACAATGCTCAAAGATCCTTTTCCCAACAATCGAAAGGTCAAGGTTCTAAGCCATAAACTTCAGCTACAACTCCCTCGTCTCAGCCAACATGCGGGAAATAAAATTTTATTGAAAGAAAAAATAGTATAATCAAGCTAATCAAACTATTCAAGCTACTAGAAAGCAAAATAATTTCACTACTATAAAACCAAACAATTTTAACCATTGGGCTGGTTTAGGATAGACACATAATTGGTGTCTAAGCTATTCCATCTTGGTGTTCCGACCATTGGGCTAGTTTAGGACAATCACACTACTAATTAAACTAATCAAGCTACTAGAAAACAAAACCATTAAACAACTAAACGACAATCACATAAACCAGCTGAATTATATATTGTTGTTCCAAGCACTGGGCTAGTTTTGGTGGATGATCACAGTCCAAGCCAGAATGGTGGTTGTCTGTTCCAACCGCCGGGCTGGTTTTGAACTAGCCCAGAAATTAACTAAACTAATTTTTAACTACTAGTAAAATACACTAATTTATCTACTAAGAAACACAACAATTTCAACCACTGAGCTAGTCATCAATTATTTTGGTTGTGAAATATATTTCTTTTTATTTTTTGTTCAACCACACTAGTTCTAGACAATCACATAACTCATGTTTGACTTGAACCAGCTCGGTGATATATTCCATGATGTTTCAATGACCAAGCTAGTTTAGGATAGTCACATAAGTCCTAGTTTGGAAATTTACTGGTATATGACCTGAACCAGCCCAAAAATTAAACTTAAATAATTTAACTACTACCAAACACAGCAATTTCAACCAACCATTGGGATGGTCACCAATTATTTCTATTTGTGTAATATATTTCTATTTCAACCACGTTGGTTTAGGACAATCATATTACTCTTGTTTGACCTGAGCTAGCCGATGATATTTCCATAATGTTCTGACCATCGGGATAGTTTAGGACAATCACATTAAGTCCAAGCCAGCAGCTCGGTTTAAAAATTAACTGGTATATGACCCAAACTAGCTTGGAACTCAAAATTCACTAATATTTAACTACTAGGAAACACAACATTTTCAACCACCATGCTCGTCATCAGGCAAACAATAACACTATATTGTTGTTTCTTTCTGTTGTGAAATGTATTGTTGTTCCAATCACCGGCCTCGTTTTCACCGAATCAACCGATCCCAACATAACTGCGCTCAAAGCACAATAATCAAGCACAACACCAATAACACTAGCGACATCATTATTAACATAGAATCACCCACAATACCGACCATCTAGCATGGCAAAACACAAGCTAGTCAGGCGTCCCCAACTAACCACACAAAATATCCACTAGGACCCCTGCCGCGTCCGGTGCGCTCCTATGGAGTACTTTGCCATAGTCACACTCGACTAAAAATAATAATGTCCAAAGCAAGATATATCAGAAATACTAGCATAAATATAATTTCCGTAACATCCCTCTTGCCTGGATTGCAACTGACCTCAGTTGCATGTTTGATTATAGGAACTAAGGAGGTCTCAAAAAGTTTGAAAGAACCACTCAGGCATCCACTGAGCATCGTCTCTTGGATGGTTCTTAAATTTGAGCAAGTATTTAGTATAGACATTTCCTTTTCGGGTCGAGGTTTGTTGATGATCAACAATGCATTCAGGTTCTAGAATTTCTTCTTCATCAACAATCAATGGGGCCTCTTCATAGATAGGATGAATAGGTAAAGGTCCTTTGAAGGGCTTTAAGAGGTTGATATGGAAAGCATTATGTATTTTCCAATTATCAGGTAATTCAAGCCTATAACCTAGATAATTGATTTTCTGTATCACCTTGAATGGTCCATAAAAATGTGGTGACATCTTGATTACTGGCCATTTCTCAACACTCTTCAATCTTGTTTTCTCAATCCAAAGAAGTACATAATCGCCTTCTTTAAAAAGCATGTGTTTTCGTTTCTTATTAGTTTTGTGTACTTCTCTTGAGCGATTGTAATGGCTTCTCGAATCTCTTTGAGAATATTTTGATAGTCATGGTAAATGCATCTGCTACCTCCACTCTATGGGTCAATCGTGTGATAGGAATAGGTAAAACCTTCCCATAGATAATCTCAAAGGGTGCTCTTCTAGTTGTAGAATGAGGAGTATTATTATAAGCAAACTGTAAGAGATGAATGTATTTGTCCCAACTCTTTGGTTGACTTCCCGCATAAGCTTTTATCATATTCAGAATAGTACTATTTGTAACCTCAGTTTGTTTATTCGATTCTGGATGAAAAGCAGATGAGAAGTCTAACTTACTGCCTAGATTATGAAATAATGCAGTCCAGAAACTACTGCAAAACTTCGAATCTCAATCAAACACTATAATCTTTGGCAAGCCATGATGAACAAAGATATGCTTGATGAATAAATGTGCAGCTTGCTGAGCTGTTAAATTCTTCTTACATGGGATGAAATAAGCTTGCTTACTAAATCGATCTACTATCGTCCAGATCATATCATTTTGATTCGCTGTAGTAGGAAAAACTGTTATGAAATCCATAGATATGTGTTCCCAAGGTTGCGTAGGAATAGGCAAAGGCATAAGCAATCCTATGATCTTGCCTTTGTAACTCTTGATCTTCTGACAAGTGATGCATTTGGCTACAAATTTAGCCACATCTTTTCTTATAGTAGGCCAATGGAATTCTCTTGCTATCACTTGTAAAGTGGTAGTCACTTCCCTATGTCCCATATATGGTGGTTGGTGCATTTCCTCCATTACAATTTGTCTAAAGGGGCGAGTGATGCATAATTTCTTTTGATAAAAGAGGTATCCATCAGTGCATGAATAGTCCAACATAGGATCAATTGTGATTCTCTAATTTGTTCCATATATTAGAAAATTTTGGATCACCTTGATAAGAATTCTTCATACCTTCAAAAGGCTGGGTCTCTACAGTAGTGATGTGATTAATACTTGGCTTTCTGCTAAGAGCATCAGCAACTACATTTTCCTTTCCAAGTTGATACTGAATCATGGGCTGAAAACTCTATATAAATGATGCCCACTTGATGTGTCTATTGGATATTAGTGGTTGAGTCAAAAAATGCTTGATACTTTGCTGATCGATTTTGATAAGAAACTCAGACCCCATCAAATAATGTTTCCACATTCGTAAGGCATGCACAACAACGGTTAATTCCTTATCATATGTACTATAATTGCATTTCGCTGGTTTTAATTTTTGGCTCTTAGATGCTATTGGATGTCCATCTTGCATAAGTATGGCTCCAATTCCATATCCACTAGCATCGGTTACAACTACAAAAATGGTCTAGAGAAATCAGGTAATTGCAACACAGGAGCTTGTGTGAGAGCTTACTGTATCTTGACGCTCAATCCATAAGAAATGCTTAGCTTTTCTAAGAAGGTTTGTCAATCGATGTGCAATGTATGCGAAATTCTTAACAAACTTTTTGTAAAATCTACAAAATCCCAAGAATGATCTGAATAAAATTTTGCAGAGCATTGGGAATGTTGTACTTTAAGTGAGTGGAGCATTGGGAATTGATACTTTGCCATGAAATATATTACAAATATTACATCATCACATATTCATATCAAAATTCTCATCACAGAAGGTTATATTTCCTAATAATCACATCATCACACATTCATATCATAAAATTGTGTGCATGAAATAAATATATAAATATCATGACTAAATGCCACTTAAGTAGTAAGTCAGAAATTGGTGTATAATCAACAAAAACTACATCATGATTCATATAATTCATGTATATCTCAGGGTTTAGGCCACGTGACTATGCACTCAATCTTCTTTCGATCTACTCGGATACAATGTGACCCAAATACTCTTTCTTATCTTGAAAGAAACTGCTTTTTTCAAGATTTATGTACAATTGCTTTTCTTTCAAGAGTGAAAAGACTAGCTTCAGATGTTCTTTATGCTCCTCAACATCTTTGCTAAACACCAGAATATCATCGAAAAATACTACCACACAATCTTGGTGTTTAAGAAAGATTGAGTTCATCATTCTACTAAAAGTAGCTGGAGCATTAGTTAGCCCAAAATGCATAACTAGAAACTCATAATGTCCCATTTGACTTCTAAAGGCAGTCTTGTATATATCCTCTTCTACCATACGAACTTGATGGTAGCCGGATTTGAGATCTATCTTACTGAAGACCTTGGCCCCTTTCAATTTGTCCAAAAGATCATCAATCCTAGGGATTGGATATTTGTTCTTCACTGTGATTTTGTTTAGTGCACGATACTCTATGCACATTCGGTAGGTGCCATTTTTCTTTTTGACTAATAAGACAGGTGCTCCATAAGGAGAACTGCTGGGTCTTATCAATCCTCTCTCTATCAGTTCCTCCACTTGCATTTGAATTTCCTTTTGTTCTAGTTGATTGACTCTATAAGGAGCTTTGCAAGGTGGAGTATTGCCCGGTAGGATTTCTATCCTATGATCTTCAGGTCGAGAACATGGTAGTCCAGGCAGTAAATCCTCTAAGAAACAATCAAAAATTTGAGAAAGAAATTTTTGGTGCATAGGCTTAGTGTTTGGCTGAATAGCCGTTACCATATTCACCAAAATCAGATATGTCTTCTCACGTTTTCTAATTGCTCTTATGGCTTGTGTGTGGTTGAGTAAAGGACTGACCTCAGATTTCATTGAGCTTTTTAGACATATTTCTTGTCTGTCCTTCTCAATCCACATCTGATGTGAATCGTAATCTATCTTAGGATTGTATTGATGCCTCCATGGCATTCCTAAGATGATGTCCACTCCCTGTAGGGGTGCCACTTGAAAGTCTCGTGTATCCTTGTAAGGTTTGATTGAGATTTCAAGATTCTTGACCTCTATAGTACAATTGTACTTTGTTTTGGTAAAAGTAGCTTTGACCTTATAGTTAGATGAGAAAGACTCTACGTTTAGCTTTGCTAAGGTTCTTTCCGAAATGAAATCATGTGTAATAGCATCATCATGTAGAATAACAACCTCTTTGCCATTAATGAAACCTTTCATCTTTAGAAGAGCATGACAATTGTACTTACCTCCCTCTTGCTTGGCTGCTTCGTCGTTAATCATGTGCACTTTTGCCGTCGGGGTCTTCTTTCTCTTGGGACACTCAATGGCTATGTGCCCCATCTTGTTGCATTTGAAACACCTTATTTCTTTCTTTGGAAAATTCCCACCGTTTGACTTGAAAAAAGAATCTATCTTCTGTGGTACAAAACCATTTTTAGATTTAAAGAAGGGCTTTTTATCAAATTTCTTTCTCTTATGGAAGGGTACATGCAGTTTTGAATCTTTTCCTTCCATTCTTCCTTTCACAATTCATTGCAAGGGAAATTGCAGTGAGAGTGCTCTCGACGAAAGCAAGAATGGAAGAGGGAGAGAGAGAAACAGAGAGCCACACAAGTTTTGGTGGGTGCAAAACCACCCTAATCTTCTTTTTCATTCATTTATATATGTGTTTGAGTATTGTACATAACTGGGGTAAAGGCACAGTTACCTTTAACCCCCACAACCTCCCACTTTAAGGACAATGTGCCTTTAAGGGAGAACAACCAGTGAGCATACTATCCAATGCCCATTAATACACGACAATACTCAAACCGCTGACTAGGTAGACTCTTCGTCAGCATATCTGCAGGGTTATCATCTGTATGAACCTTGACAAGCTCTATGCGCTTGTCCTCAAGTACCTCCCTGATGAAATGGTACCTGACCTCAATGTGTATGGTCTTTGGATGAAAGACCGGATTCCGTGCTAATTGAATAGCACTCATGGAATCACTATGCAATGTCGGTACACCTGTATGAATCCCCAAATCTCCCACTAGCCGATCAAGCCATATAGCCTCCTTGCAACCCTCTGTGGCTGCAACATACTCAGCCTCTATGGTAGACAAAGCAACACACTTCTGTGCGCGAGACATCCACGACACTGCACCACCTGCAAAGGTGAACACATAACCAGAAGTAGATCTCCTACTATCCACATGCCCTGCATAGTCTGAATCTGTGTACCCAAGTACACGCATGTCTCCTCTACCAAAGCAAATGCACATCTCCTTGGTACCCTTCATGTACCTCATGATGCACTTAACTGCCTCCCAATGCCTCTTTCTTGGATTAGCCATATACCGGCTAACAACTCCCACTACAAATGCAATGTCTGGTCTAGTAGCTATCATAGCATACATAAGACTCCCAACCGCTGATGCATAAGGAACCTTGGCCATCATGGCCCTCTCCTCATCTGATTTGGGACTATCTGTATGACTCAGTTTCACATATGGATGCAATGGAGTACTCACTGCCTTCCCCCCCTCCATATTGAAACGCTGCAATACTTTTGTAACATACTCTTTTTGTGAAAGCCAGAGTTTCCTACTCCGATCATGCGTGATGCGCATACCAAGAATATGACCTGCAAATCCCAAATCCTTCATATCAAAGGCCTCATGCAACTTGGCCTTTAATGCATCTAGCTCATAAGTATTCTTGCTAGCCAATAGCATATCATCCACATATAGTGCCAAGATTATCAGGCTATTATCCTTAGCCCTTTTAGTGTAGAGGCAGTGATCAATTTCACTCCTTCTAAAACCCTGGGACCGAATGAAAGCATCAAACTTCTGATACCATTCTCTAGGTGCTTGCTTAAGACCATAGAGACTCTTTTTCAGCTTGCAAACTAAATGCTCTTTGCCCTTTTCTTCAAAGCCTTCCGGCTGCACCATGTAAATTTCCTCATGCAAATCCCCATGCAAGAAAGCTGTCTTGACATCCATTTGCATAAGCTCCATATCCTCTACTGCCACTAGTCCAAGCATGCATCTAAGTGTGGTCATCTTCACAACCAGAGAGAATATCTCATCAAAGTCCACACCCTTCTCTTGTGTGAACCCTTTAGCAACCAATCGAGCCTTGTACCTAGGCACATCATCACCTGTGACCTTCATTTCGTAGACCCATTTACATGGCAATGCTTTCTTTCCATGTGGCAAAGAAACTAAGTCCCAAGTCTTATTCTTCATAAGTGAACTCATCTCTGATTGCATAGCATACTCCCACTTGCATTGATCCTCACGCATCATAGCCTCTTTGTAGCAAGAAGGCTCCCCGCAATCAGTAAGCATCACATAGTCTACCCCTCGAACAGACCTATCAGGCGGTCTAGACACTCTAGATGATCTTCTCAAGGGCATTTCAGCTTGCTGACCCACTTGCATATCAGCCACATTTGGCTCATCATTTCCACCAATAGATGATCCATCATCTACCCTTGATTGTATACCTATGGGAGTACTTGGTTGTACCATTTCTTGCACATTTGGTGCATGGACAGCTTGCTGACTATCAACATATGCAGGTGGATTCACATCCTGGAAAGTGATTCTCCTCATTTCCACATCCCTCATGGGTGCCTTATGCATCTTCTTCTCATTGAAGACCACATCATGGCTGCGTATGATCTTCTTTGCTTCTGGATCCCAGAGACGATAGCCCATCTCTCCACTTTCACCATAACCCAGAAAGATGCATTTCCTAGACTTGGGATCTAGCTTCTTTCGAAGCTCTTTTGGCACATGTGCATATGCCTCACACCTGAATATACACAAATGAGAGTAAGAGGGCTTCTTTCCACTCCATGCCTCTTCAGGAATACCACCATCCAAACTCTTACTAGGTGATCTATTGACATGCACTGCAGTCTTCATTGCCTCAGCCCAAAAACCACCAGAAAGACTTGCATTGGAAAGCATGCATTGCAACCTTTCTTGAATGGTACGGTTCATCTTTTCTGCAACTGGATTTTGCTCTGGAGTACGAGGGGATGTGAGCTCCCTCTTAATCCCACGTGTATCACAGAAATGCTGAAAGTCATGAGAGAGATACTCTCCACCATTGTCAGTCCATAGGCATTTAAGCATTCTACCTGACTGATTCTCAACCAAGGCCAGCCATTTCTAAAATACCTGGAACACATCACTCTTCTGAGCTATAGCATAAGCCCACACTTTCCTAGTTGCATCATCAATGAATGTCACATAGTATTCAGCCCCACCTAATGACCATGTAGGCATGGTACCATATACGTCTGAATGCACCAAATCAAGCATTTCAAACTCTTTCTTTCCCCTTCTTTTATGGGCTGATTTATTTTGCTTCCCATAGAGACAATTCTCACAAAATTCAAAATCAGAGAAACTCAAATGCGGTACATAACCCAGATGGCATAAGAGTTTCATTCCATTCTGGCTCATGTGCCCCAACCTGCAATGCCACAAAGAAGTGCTTGGCTGCTCGGTTATTGCAACAACATGATCAAATACCCCTGATACATGTAAGGGATATAAAGTCCCACACTTGGCACCCTTAGCCAAAAGCATAGAGTCCTTTTGAATTTTCCAACTCTGAAAGCCAAAAGTGGTGTGAAAACCAGCATCATCTAGTTGACCCACTGAAATAAGACTCTTGGTCAATTAGGCACATGTCTCACATGTTTAAAAATAAATGCAGACCCATTTGTAAAAGAAAACTTTATGTCACCTGCTCCCACTATGTCACATGCATAGTCATTTCCAAGATGCACACAACCTGTCTTTCCACTGTCATAAGTGGAGAACCATTCCCTATGGGGAGTAAAATGGAATGAAGCACCAGAATCCAAAATCCAATCCTGGGAATATGCATCATCTGAAGTGGTAAGCAACTCTGTAGATAAGCTAGACATGAAGAGAACGTCATTGTCACTATCATGTGTGACTGCATTGATCTCCTCGATCTTCACTTTTCCTTTGTCCTCCCTTGGACTCTCTTCCTTTTAATTTGCACCCCAATTTGCATTCTTTTTCTTATCCTTTTGCTCTCTTTTCAGCTTGTAGCAATCCTTTTTCATATGGCCCTTCTTGCCACAATGGTAACACTCAATGTTCCGTGCCCTAGATTTGCTACGAGACTTCCCTCTTTCTTGGGACTTCCCCCTGAACTGTGATCTGCCCCTTTGCACATTTAAGGCTGCATCCTGCTTGTTGCCATCCATAGACTTCCGTCTAATCTCCTCGGCCAATAAGCTACCCACAACATCATCAAATTTCAGTACTCCACCAGGTGCAGAGTTACTGACAGCTGTACGGAAGGTATCCCATGAGGATGGCAATGAACATAAGAGAAATATTGCCTTAGTCTCTGCATCAAAATTCATTTTCTGAGCCTGAAGTTGGCTGAATAATATTGAATTCATTCAAATGAGAAGCAATGGAGACCCCTTCCTTCATCTGCAGCTCAAACAACCTCTTCATGAGGTAAACTTTATTAGAGGCAGTTTCCTTCTCATAAGTGGCACACAGTTTCTTCCACAAATCTTCAGCAGTCTACTCATTTACCACTGTGAAATAAATTGACTCTGCAAGATGAAGTCTAATAGTAGACTTTGCTAATGCATCCAACTCATTCCAATCATCCTCAGACATATCCGCAAGCTTAGCTTCAATACCTGCCAAGGGTTTAATCTACTTCTTTTGAATAAGCACATCCCTTATTTGTTCTTTCCACAAAGAAAAGTTTGTCCCATCAAACTTTTTAATGCTGAAAAACTCCTTTTCAGGCATGGAAGAGGATGCCATGATGCAAATGAAACAAAATCCCAAATGCTAGTCCCTGCAAGAGAGAATCACACCAAATACCAGGTGCACCCAAATGTGTATGCCACAATAGACTGAAATATCACAAAAAACTCAAAGCTCAAAGCATCAAAAGATGCATCTGACTCATGTGCATATACTATGCATCCATATGAGCAAATCTGGCCCAAAAGAAAATGCCAATAAGTGCCAAATGACTCAAGCATAAACACCGTCCACTGGCATATGCATCAATAATATCTCATCCAAGAGAGCATAGCACTATCAGTGCATCATCTACAATGTGTCAAAGCTGTCCCTCAGCATAAAATAGCATCCATGTGCAAAGCGTCCATAAAAAAATAGCATCCCACAAGGCAATTTGGGCCTATCAGCACATCCAACAAGGACCGCAATGCATCCAAATGGCCTATAAATCATCCACTGCAACCCAATGCATACCACGAATGAGCGTACACTGCTCAAACTGCAACCAGAGTGATCTGCATAAGGTATGCTCAAGAAATCATAGTCCCACGGTAATGAGCGCTATTGAAAATAGAACCTGAGATGCCTCAAAACATGGGCGCCATTGCATAATCGGACTCAGCAAGAAAATCTGCAAATATCTCTCTTTTGCCAGAACTCCAAAATCCCAACCGATGAGTGAGAAATGGGAGTCAACACTTATCCACTGCCATGTGGCATAAATCTAAGGTTTCAAAACCTTAGAATGAAAAATGCATAACAGAGAGACGAAATCGAATACACAGAGATCTATAACTCTGAAAATCCTCCACCGAATTGCACAAGAACTGACAGGTAGGGGTTTTTGGGTGTCCGAAACGCAATGGGACAGATGGTTTTGGAAACTGTGGTCTCAATCACTGGGTCCAACACACGGACTGAAAAACGTTTTTGGAAACAGAGCTATCTGTAAACTCCACCGGAGTGTGAATGATGAGCAACATAGAAGTTTTAGGACCTCCTGAGTCCACCGGAACTGATAGATCTGCAAATGGTTGCTCCAAACTTGAGTTCCAACACTCGGGCAAAAAACGCAGGAACTGACACAGTGAGTCAGAAATCCATTGAAATGATCCCAGATTCAAGAATGAAGGTGTTTCCAAGCTCCTGAAGTAATGTGGACACCAAAAGCAAGCAATAGTTGCCTCTACAAGTCAATACGGAGTCTCTGTCATCGAACGGAACAGGAAAAAGCTCAAAAAACGACTTTTTCTTTCAAACCACTTAACAGGCTCTCAAAACCACTTCGTAAAGCCAAAGTGACTTTTCCAAAGGTTCCTCCAAGGTCTCTGAACACTTGGATGCAAGTAAAGTCACTCACAAAGCTTCCCATAAAGCTTCTCCTTCCTCCCACAAAGCTGCTCGGCTTCCAAGCATTCACGCACGCTCAGCTAGATCACCCGAGCTCTGATACCAGTTGAGAGTGCTCTCAACAGAAGCAAGAATGGAAGAGGGAGAGAGAGAAACAGAGAGCCACACAAGTTTTGGTGGGTGCAGAACCACCCTAGTCTTCTTTTTCATTCATTTATATATGTGTTTGAGTATTGTACATAACTGGGGTAAAGGCACACTGAACTTTAACCCCCACATGCACAGCTCAGTGAGCGAGGATGAAACATGTTAATCTCGACTCTCAGCTTAGATTTTAGACCTGCCACATACTTCCTATGTTGATCGCACTCATTAATTTTCTCTAAAGACTGTAATTGGATCAACGTTTGCCAAAATCTATCTGTATATGTGGAGATCGTTTCCTTATAGAACTGCATGAAAGTATCCCACTGTTGTCTAGCTTTTGCTTTGAAATGTGAGGGAAGAAAATCTCTCTTGATGAGCTCTTGAAAAGACTTCCAAGATTTTGGTCACCTTTTACTGTGCTTAGTGATGTTCCACCAAAGTGCATCACTCTCTACTAAATGATTTGTAGCACATTTAATCTTGTCTTTTTTAGAGAATTTCTCCCCTGAAAAATAATCATCTAGCTGATTGATCCAAGACAAGACAGTGCGTGCTTCTTTCTTTCCATCAAAATTTTGAAATGAGAAAGCTTTTCTACTTATCTTACTCTTCTTCCTCAAATTTTGTGCTCTCAATGTGGCTTTGACTGTCCTGATAATAGTATCATCATCGGAATCATCGTTGGATGACTCATCGTCATATGAATGTCTCTTCCTTTTCTTACCATTGATTTTCTTTTCCAATCTCTCCCTATGCTCATGCTCATCAGCCAACTGTGCCTAAAGTGCGTCTAACTGCTCTTGGAGCATGGGTGGTTGTGGCTGATGCGCCATGACAATGCGATAAATACAAATAAAGCAGAACGGAGGGAAAATAATGATATTAAGTGTATGAGAATTAAACGGATGAAATAAAAATGTGATTCAAGTGTATGGTAAGACAACGAATGGCAGAAGATACTAAGTGTATGAAATATAAAGCAAAGAAATCACTTATCTCGTTCTTTGATTCGGAGGTAGAAAAGACTAGAGTGGGAGATATGTGATTGATGATGTCACTCGTAGTCGTCTTGCGCTCGATTGATCTCCAATTGATTGCTCGGTGATTCGTGGTCCCAATCGCCTTCTTGATTTGAGCTTCTTCAGATTTTGCCTGGCTTTCTTTTCTTTTTTTAAAAAAAAAAACACGCCTTTGCTGGCCGGTGGAGTAAGCTCGCACCTTGCTTTTTTTTGAAAAATAAAATAAGCAAAATTATTTGACTAAGAGACCGTGCCTTAATCTTCAAAGTCCGTGAGCATGTGTAGATCTTTAGAAATGATGGCGACGATGGCTCTACAGAGACTATTTCCCCACCATAGTCTACGTGTGGAGTCAGAAGTCCAAAATGACTCGCTAGCCGAGATGCTACAGGTGACTCTAGGTTTGCAGATGGGCCATCACGGGGCATGCAAAGGAGAAACTATGAAGCATAGAGGCGGCTGGGGTGATTGCACTCAATGCAAGGAAACGAAGGTGATGCAGGCTGGCACGGATTCATGAAGGGCTGAAGGTGATCGGTTGATCTTTTCAACACTTGAGGTAGGGAGGTAATTAAATCATGTCCTTGTGCAGTCCAGAGGGGATTAAGGCATGCGCAGAGATGAAACTCCCAAATTCCAAGGCTCCCCAAGGAGACTGGTAGGCAGGCTTTAAAGGTGATGGTGGTACTGTGCGCGCAGGTCCTATTGTTGCAGCGGTGGAGGAATAGAGAATGGGCTCTACAAGGCTCCTCTGTCGAGATCAATTATGGCTTGTTTTAATGCAAAGCTTTGGCACGTTTCACGGTGGACGAGAGTTTGCAGACGGGCTTCTTTTTTCCAAGTAGACCACTCACACAAATCTCTTATCGCACAATTTTTTTTTTCTTTTATGAAGGCAATTGTTTTGATGGTACAAAGTACCACTAAATAATCCATATAGCTTGTGGGCATTAAGCTCTTCAAGTGAACCTTGAGCCTCGTTCAAATTTTGATGCAGAGCTTCCCCTTCTCAGAGACCACACTTTCTTTTGGAGCTTCCTTCTCCCAAGCTTTGGAGCGTTCCGGAGCTCTGATACCACTGAAACCAAAAGGTTATTCCTTTCACACAAATTCACCACTTAATCAATTGGAGAAGAAGAACACAATCACACTATGAGAGCGACAGCTAACTGGGTACAATATCCCCCCCCTAGATGAGTGGCTCACACTTCCTCATCTAGAGTATTTATGATATTCCATAAAAGCACCAAGGAGCCAAAATTATCCCTGTCATCCAAAAAATGAGGGATTTGCTTTACATAGCCATCTTAGGGCCCAAAAATGAATTATGTCCATAAAATATACTGCTCAAACTTGCAATAATTAAAAAAATACAAAATTGGCCCATGGCCATTTATAATGCACTATGTGACACCTCAATCGGTACCCTCGCACTAACTCCAATCCTCGCTATGAGTTCCATCACCTGTACTCAAGCCGCCAATTACATTAGTTATTAACAATCGATTGAACGAATCACCAAATCAACCGATCCCAACATAACCATGCTCAAAGCACAATAATCAAGCACAACACTAATAACACTAGTGACATCAGTATTAACATGGAATCACCCACAATACCGACCATCTAGCATGGCAACACACAAGCTAGTCAGGCGTCCCCAACTAACCACACAAAGTATCCACTAGGACCCCCGTCACGTCTGGTGCGCTCCTATGGAGTACTTTGCCATAGTCACACTCGACTAAAAATAATAATGTCCAAAGCAAGATATATTAGAAATATAATTTCCGTAACACTCGAGGTGGATGGAATTTGAGAAGTAGAATGGGGTTCAGGAGGTCTTTGGAGCACTTCCAGGGCCACAACCTAGCTTCCCGCTTCTCAGCTTCTTTATCAATGGGCTCTTCATTGTAGATTTTAGGCTCATTTACAAAAATAAGAGGATCGGAAAGGGCAAGGGTAGGGTTAGGGCTTGAGGTCGAGACCTCCCTAAGCCCTAGGGGTGTGATCTGGGCTCGAAAGAGATCTAAACACTTCATGAATCTGGGTTCTTGATTGAACAAGTACTTCAAATAATCAATTGGGACCCATCTTTTTGTAGACTCATCAAGTTGATATGCAAAACTCGTGATGTGGTCTTGCATGTACTTGATGAGGTCTTCAAAATCGTCTTGGGCTCCCAAGTAGGTGCCTAGGACATCTATGCTCTTATCAAAGACTGAAAATAACTCCTCCTCTCTATCAACTAATGGAGCATGGGAGATGAAATCATGGAAGGCAGACCTAGCAAAATCCATGGTAGTTTGGTAGCTAGGAGAACTATGGCTATGATAGTGAAACTTTGAAACTAAATTAACTTTATAACCCATATATACTTGAATGTTCTAAATATAAATAATAAAATGAATTATATTTTTTTGGGGAAAAACTTGACATTGACATCAAACAAAACCATTCAAAACATCAAAATTGATTGCACCACTATGAATTGGAAAATGTCAAAATCCACAATTGTTCCACCCCACATTGTTTACCATCTTCAATATTATAGGAGGGATAAAAGTGGCACTATGCATGTGCTTCTCTACATGCTTTCCTACCTTTTCACCATTTAACATAAAGTGAAAGGACTCAGACATGCCATCCTCCATGCCCAATAGGTGTTCCTACATGTCCCTGACAGTCCATTGTGACGTGACGGTCACATTCTTGACGTCTCCTAAATGAGAATCAATACATAAACTTACCCCTGTATTATCATAATTATTAGAGTCAAGGGGGAGCCAATTGCCATCTATTTTCTTCCAGTGTCTATATTGGAAAGAAAAATATAACATTCGGTAGGAGATCTGGTACTTGACAACCACATTGTCCCTACATACATGGCATTGAAACAGATCACCCTTTTGTTCACCTGACCTGCTTACCCAATTCACCCCAAGCGATTCCTCAAGGGCATTCTCATGTAGGCACTTGCATGACCACATGGTTTTTGTTCTGTGCATCTGGATGTTATGAAAACAAGAACCAAAAATGTGTAGAGGCATAAACCAAGACAACCTTACCCATTTAGAGCCAAATGTAATCTTCATGGCCATGCCCACATCCTTTGCAATATTTTCCTTGTATGATTGCATTGTTCTTGTGTCATGCTGTAATCGATGTCTTCAGTTATGGTATTGCAATACATTGAAGATGGCCATAGCCTGATGCCGTCCTTGGAGTAATGTACTTGGCAATATATATTTCTCTGTTTCAAAGCAAAGGACTTCTCTCCAACATGCATTTGTACTTACCTAAGAAACACTTGACTGGTTCCCACTCCTCAAAGTCTGAAGGAAATACATCTACTATGCACAAGTGCTGATCAAAATACAATTTCAAACTGACCCATTACACTTAGAAATCTTACACAAAATGTAGTAGATGTGTTCCACCTTTGCAAGCCATACTTTATTTCCAAGCTTGAACTTCATGATGTGGCCCTTCCATTCATGCAGAAGATCACCTCTCTTGCTCTTGGGAAGCTTATGTGGACTCTTGGTAGATCCTCTCATGACTATCCAATCATTCAAGCTGTAGGTGCAAGGCACCCATTCACCCAGTGCATTTTTGCTCCTGTGGGACACAGAGGACATGTATGGTCTCCTCACCATGCGTGTACAAAGGTCACAACAGCAAGAGTGGACGTGAAAGTGCAGATTGGAGGGAGAAAGCAGCTCCAATAAAGGGAGAAAGAGGGAGAGGGGGGGAAGATATAGAGGGTGCAATTGAAGGTGGAGATAAGCTCCAAGAGGTGTTGTAGCTAGGAATGGAGAGAGAAAGCGGAGGGGGATGAGCAGCTGCTCTAGGAGGTGATGTAGCTAGGAATGGAGGGAGAAACAGAAGAGGGGGATGAGCAACCACTACAAGAGGTACTGTAGCTAGGAATGGAGGGAGAAAGAGAAGAGGGGGAGGAGTAGCTGTTGTTGTAGGAGATGCTATAGCTAGAAATGGAGAGAGAATGAGGTTGTTGCTACAGGAGGTGCTAGAGAGGGAGAAAGATAGTGGACCAGAGAAGGAGGGGGAAGAGAAGTTGCCAAATGAGTTCCCACATTTGAAAAATGGAGAGCTAGACAAGACAAGAGGAGGGGGCAGGCCTGCAATAGCTGAGAGGAGGAGAAAATTTGCCCAAAAGGGCCCACTGCCTCTAAAATGACTTGTAGGATTGTTTGGGGGAGGTGCATATGGAAAGAGGGTCAAGCATGGGTTCAGGGGGGGGATGGTTAGAGTGGTCCCTGGTGTAAGAGGAGTAGCCAATAGGAACTGTTTGCAGGTCTGCCCACCCTCCACCTCAACATGGCATTGCCTCACAAAAAGGAGCACTCCCATTGGTACACCTCAAATACCTCACTAATCCCTTGAAATTAGGAAACACTTATTGGGGGGCCTTTGGAGACCCCTATTCTCCCCTAATATTTGCTATCCCCATGTACTTTGAATTTTTTGCCTCCCTCTGTACAGGTCAAAGTGCATCTTCCTCCTGCTGCCCTAGAACCTCGGGCAGAGTCATTTAGATGTGACCTCGTTCTTTTGGTTTGGTATTATCTTCTTTACTTAGGTAAGTCATCTTCTATTCTTTGCTCATCTCACAAGATAGCTGGTCTCTAGTTTGATGGCAGTTCACTGATTGTTTTCATGGCATTAATGTGGTAAGATGCAGCTCATCATGGCTTGCAAGAGAACCAAATAGAGGCTGCGAGATAGGAAAGCTAAAAAACATGGTCAAGGAACAAGGAATAGATTACGAGGCAAGGAAAGAAATGGCATGTCATCAAAATGGCAACGGAAGGAACTTTTACAACATTTGCGAAGGGAGAAACAATGAGAACAATGAAAAATCCTTGTAGAGTAGCAGTAGGAAGTGGTGGTAGATGCACACATTGGTGATCAATCATCATTGCCTTCAGAGCAAAGAACAGGATCTATGGACTCACATTTGGTGGGAGCATTCAAGGCAAGAACATCAGGCAATTCATGGGAACACTAGTTTCGAGTATCCACAAGCTTTAGCCTGCATCCTAAAATTTAGAGAGTGACCACCCTACCATCACCCTTTGGAGATGCATGCCCAAGAGAGATGCTCTCTAACCTGAGAAATGGCCTATAGAAAGTGAAAGGGTTGCACAACTTAGATCTGCTAGTTGCAAAGAGGGTGACATTGGCTATGTTAGTATCCTCTAAAACAAAGTTGAAACGGCTTGGGCGCACAATGTCAAAGATGGTGTCAATGAGAAGAACCAATATGACTCGATCAATTGGATGTAGAGTGGTGGGAGCAATACAAAATCATCCCAATCCGAGAAGCCTTTGGGCTTCAACAGAATGCAAGAAAAGAAGAGAAAGCCTAAGTGTAAATGATATTGGTCGAGTGAAAATGTTCTGGTACGAGAATATGAGAGTTTCTCCAAATAAGGACATCTACAAAAAGATGATGGGATGCAAGCAGTGGGACGAGCACATCATACACATGCTTGATTACAATGTAGGTTAGTGGTTGCCTAAACCAGCCCAATGGTTATCTGTGAGTGAGTTTTGAAATATTTTAATTGTCTAATTAAATTTCTAAATTGGGCTGGCTTGGACTTAATATGATTGCCCTAAACAAGCCCGATGGTTGGAACATCATGCAATATATCACTGTGCTAGTTAAGGTCAAACACCAGTTATGTGATTATACTTAACCAGTGTGGTTGAACAGCAATATATTTCATCAGGCCCATGGTTGTATGTGAATGATTTTTGGAATAGTTTATTTGTTTAATATCTAAACTTGCCTAGCTTGGATTTAATGTGATTGTCCTAAACCAACATGGTGGTTGGAACATCATGCAATATATCACCATTTTGGTTTAATTCAAAGACCAATTATGTGATTGTCCTAAACCAACGTGGTTGAACAGCAATATATTTCACCAGTCCAATGGTTGTTTGTGATTTGGAATAGTTTAATTGTTTAATTTCTAAATGGAGTTGGATTCGACTCAATGTGATTTTCCTCGTTCAATTGATTGCGTTCAATTGATTGTTAATAACTGTAAAGAATAAGGGAGAGAGATAGGAGACTCAAGTTCACCTTTCTTCACAACACACAAGCGAGAGAGGACACAAGGTTGGAGGGTGAAGCCTTTCTTCACTTTTGCACACAACAATAATACAATAGAAGAGGGAAATACCCTATATGTCAAAACCTAGAATACGTGGTTCATATGTGAACCCAAAACCAAAACATACGTGGTAGTCTAACTACACCACAAGTACAACTAACATAGGCGGTGACATAAATGATAGTCATCCAGGAGATACGTCGGGGATAGAGCTTGATATCTCAACACTCCCCCTCAAGCTCAAATCCATCTCACGTACACCAAGCAAGCTCCTAAATCTGCGAAGCTTCTCGGTACCCAATGCCTTCGTAAAAATATCAGCCACCTGCTCCTCAGTGCTGACATAGACAAGATCAATCTCACCAGCTAGAACCTTCTCTCTCACAAAGTGATAATGCACCTCAATGTGCTTCGTTCTAGCATGATAAACTGGGTTATTAGCAAGCATGATGCTGCTAATGTTGTCACAATGAATGACAACTGCTGCATGAACTGACTGTCCCATATCTGCAAGTAGCTTCCGTAACCAAGCTACCTCACATGCAGCCATTGCTGCACCCCTGTACTCTGCCTCTGTGCTCGACAAGGCAACTGTTGGCTGCTTCTTGCTGCTCCAACTGATGGCACCACTCCCAAGGGAAAACATAAAGCCACTAGTAGATCTCCTGTCTGAGACACTACCAGCCCAGTCAGCATCTGTGTATCCATGTACCTGTAATGCACACCCAGCTTCATAAAACAGTCCATAATGCAATGTGGACTTCACATACCGCAGTATGCGCCTAGCCGCATCCAAATGTGGCTTCCTCGGTGCCTGCATAAACTGACTCACCAGCCCCACAGCATAGCTCAAATCTGGTCTGGTTATAGTCATGTAAATCAAGCTACCTACTATGCGCCTGTACATAGTAATATCTTCAAGAAGCTCACCTGTCTCTGCATTGAGCTTCACATTCTGCTCCAATGGAACAGAAATAGGCTTACAGCCTGTCATCCCATATTTGGACAGCATGTCCAAACCGTATTGCCTTTGCAACAGCCATATCCCACTCGGGGATCTAATAACCTCAATGCCCAAGAAGTAACGCAGCTCTCCCAAATCCTTCATCTCAAATTTCTGCTTCAACAGCAGCTTCACTTCATTAATGTCTGCATCACTATCACCTGTAATAATCAAGTCATCAACATAGATGACTATAAGCACAATCCCTCTGTTTGTCCTTTTCACATAAAGTGAAAAATCTGAATTGGAAATCTGAAATCCAATAGTGACAAGATATTGTCCTATCTTGTCTGACCATGCCCTCGGCGCCTGTTTTAAGCCATACAAGGCTTTGCGCAACCTGCATACAAAATCGGGGTGTGACTTATCCTCATAACCTTCTGGCTACATCATATAAACCTCTTCCTGCAAATCACCATGCAAGAAGGCATTTTTCACATCCATCTGATGCAAAGACCATCCCTTTGCAGCAGCCATAGCAATTACTGCTCTCACGGTTGCCATCCTTGCAACTGGGCTGAAAGTTTCCTCATAGTCAATTCCATATGTCTGTGCAAAACCTTTGGCAACCAATCTTGCCTTGTACCTGCTAACAGACCCATCAGCATTGTGCTTTACTTTGTAAACCCACTTGCAGCCAATAGCCTTCTTATCATGAGGCAAAGGCATCAAATCCCAAGTGTGGTTTGCATCCAAGGCAGCCATCTCTTCATCCATAGCTGCTTCCCAATTTTTATGCCCTGCTGCATCCTCAAAACATGTGGGCTCTAGCTCCTCTAGAACCTTGACCATATAAGCATAGTGATGTGCTGTATACCCATCATATCTCAGCCTGTCAACTGGATACTTAATACGAGTGGACCTCCGTACAACTGGATCAGTTGCAGGAGTCTTTAAATCATGCCTGCTTTTCCTTGCACCAGGTGTAACAACAGAAGGAATCCCAAGTTCCTCATCAAGGCTCATTTCAGAGCCGCTTGACTCTCCATCAACATGAGAGCTACCAGCAGACACATCAAACACTGAAGTATGGTCCACTTTTTCTTTTCCCTTATGTGATACCTGCACAACACTATCAGGACTGCCATGTGACGATTCACTAGATCTCAATCTCCCTGTCCATGCATTAGATCCACTAGTAGAGGACTCTCTAGGTCCACTCAAGGCTTGAGATTGCTGCTCTGCATTTATTGCAGCATTCCCATTTCCTGCATCTGCATCTCCTACCATAACAGTTGGTGCATACCAGCTGCTCATTTCATAAAAAACAACATCTCTGCACACTTGCATTTTGCGAGTGGAAGGGTTATAACAGCGATACCCTTTCTGGTGCTGAGCATATCCAATAAAGATGCATTTTTCTGCCTTTGGATCCAGCTTGGTTCTCTTCTCATCAGGAACATGAACATACGCTATGCAACCAAATACCTTCAAGTGAGAAATATCTGGTTTTTGGCCTGTATACATTTCTTCAAGCGTCATGCCATGGACAGCTGCAGTGGGAGTTCTGTTCATAATATAAACAGCAGTTGCTACTGCTTCAGCCCAAAATAATCAGGCATGTTTTTCTCATTTAGGATCGCCCGTCCTACTTCTGCAATATGCCTGTTCTTCCTTTCTGCAACCCCATTCTGCTGAGGGGTAGACCTGCATGAGTACTTCCTTTGAATTCCTTGTTCTTTCAGATATTCACAAAATTCTTCTGAAAAGTACTCTCCCCCTCCATCAGATCTTAGCACTTTAATATGCACACCTTTCTCTTTTTCAACCATGGCCTTAAAAGCCTTGAAATGGCTGAACACTTCACTTTTGTGCTTCATAAAATAAATCCACACCTTCCTAGTGTAGTCATCAATAAACGTCACATAATAATGGCATCCACCAATAGAAGCAGCTTTGGTTGTCCAAACATCTGAATGGATCACTTCCAAAGGTCTTCTGCTCACCTTAGCATTTTTGGGAAATGCATGTCTGGCCTGCTTACCCATTTGGCATGCTTCACATACCTTTTGCATTCCCTCAACTCTGAATTTAGGCAAACCTGCAACAATGTTTTTCGTTTGCATAGATTTCAGCCTTTGTATATTCACGTGCCCAATGCGCTTGTGCCATATCTCAATATCTGCAATGACACCTCTCCCATGCGCAAACATAGCAGCTTTCACCTCAGGCATATCAACATCCAAGGTGAACATTCTGCCATTTTTGTTGCCTTTCGCAACCAAGCGGCACTTATTTTTCAAGTCCTCAACGAAGCATCCATCAGGGTTAAATCTAACCTGCAGACCTTGCTCAACCATCTGGCCAACTGAAACTAGGTTCTTAGTGATTTTTGGAACATGAAGTACATCTGCCAAGTACTTTGTTTTGCCATCCTGCATAGCCAATGGCACTTTACCAGCCTGCATAATTGGGTGCGCAGTATCATCACCTGTTTCAACATAACCTGGCTTATCCAAATTTCTGACATCATGAAACCACTCACCATGACTGGTCATGTGGTTAGAGGCACCTGAATCAACATACCAAACATCATTGCAAGCTGCAGCATCTCCTGACATGGAGTTAACCATATGCTGCATCACAAAAAGGTGCTCATTTCTGTCGTCACCATGCCCACTTGATGATGCATAGTTGCTTTGCTGCAACTTTCCACTTTTGATGTCATTCTGCTTTTTATAGCATGTATTCTCCTTGTGTCCAGGCTTTCCACAATAATAGCATTCTGTGCTACTATTTACTTGCTGGTTCCTTTGCCATGAACCACGGCCTCTTTGGCTCCCCCTGCCTCTAGAACTACCACGTCCTCCTCCATAGGACTGGTTTTCCTGTTGTTGCTGTTGGTTCTGATTTCCTGCACGGCCACCAGAACGGCCTCTTCCTCTACCCCTGCCTCTACCTGTATTCGAGTAGAAAGCAGTCTCTTGAGAAGTTGAGGTGGCTGAACCACCATTCCTTTGCTCTTCACTCAGCAAGAGAGCAATAAGTTCCTGAAAATCAGGAAATGTTTCACGGACTCCAATGGATGTCCGAAATTGTGCATAATCTTTCCCAAGACCATTCAAGGTCACGGACACTAAGTCCTCATCATCAACAGGTGCTCCAATGGAGGCAAGAGAATCTGCAAGGCCTTTCACCTTCAAGGAATACTCATTTATATTCAGATTTTTCCTTTGCACATTGTGCAACTCCTGCTTTAGCTGCATCTTTCGTGCTTTGGTATTTGTGCTATACAGCTTCACCAATGTATCCCATGCCTCCTTAGGTGTCTCTAGATCCTGTATATGCACAATCATAGAATCTGAAATGCTAATGGACAGCCAATACAGTCATTTTCTGGCTTTTTCATGCCATTCTTTAAAGGCCTTCAATTCAGCAGGAGTGGGAGCAGCACCCAAAACTGGTTCTGCAGTTTCACCACTGATGTAATCCCAAACTCCCTTTCCCATAAAGAAGTTTGTCATCCTGAACTTCCATGCTTGGAAGTTGTTCTTGTCAAGCTTCTCACTGACAATGGTAGACAGATTCTCAGACATTTTACAAATCACGAATTGCAACAGCAACCTGTAAACACAGCAAATGCCTCAGAAGGGCAAATAGCAAAACTTCTGCAAAGAGCCTCACAGGGGTAGATCTGCAACACTGACGAAAGTGGTATTTCACCACACAGTCACTTCCTAGCGACGATTTTGCATCAACAGGCAACAGGCATGAATCTGCAACTCCCAATATCTCTGCACACAGGCATACGATGCAATTTCTGTGGCACCTTTCCACCGACTGGCCGCGCGCAGTGGTCGCACAGCAAAAACAGGGCCTTTTTCTGAGTGCCTGCGAAGGACTTCCGCCTTCAAAACGGGCCCTGAAACGGCCTCAAATCAAAAAAATAAAGTCACCGAGGGCTCTCGCCACACCGCGAAGGGCCTCTCAATCTGAAGCAGTGCACTCCTGCACTTCTGGCTGTGCTACCTGCAAAGATTTGCTCCCAAACTCGAAGTAGGAAAGCAACACTGGTCCTCTTACCAGGACACCACAAACTTGGCTTTCTTTCTTGAGCTCCTTACCACAAACAAGGCTCTGATACCATGTAAAGAATAAGGGAGAGAGATAGGAGACTCAAGTTCACCTTTCTTCACAACACACAAGCGAGAGAGGACACAAGGTTGGAGGGTGAAGCCTTTCTTCACTTTTGCACACAACAACAATACAATAGAAGAGGGAAATACCCTATATGTCAAAACCTAGAATACGTGGTTCATATGTGAACCCAAAACCAAAACATACGTGGTAGTCTAACTACACCACAAGTACAACTAACATAGGCGGTGACATAAATGATAGTCATCCAGGAGATATGTCGGGGATAGAGCTTGATATCTCAACAATAACTAATGTAATTGGCAGCTTGAGTACAGGTGATGGAACTCATAGTGAGGATTGGAGTTAGTGCGAGGGCACCGATCGAGGTGTTGCACAGTGCATTACAAATGGCTGGCATGGGCCAAATTTGTATTTGTTTTATTATTGCAAGTTTGAGTAGTATATTTTGTGAAGGACATAATTCATTTTTGGGCCCTAAGATGGCTATGTAAAGCAAATTCCTCATCTTTTGGATGAGAGGTATAATTTTGGCTCCTTGGTGCTTTTATGGAATATCATAAATACTCTAGATGAGGAAGCATGAGCCACTCATCTAGGGGGGGGAGATTGTACCCAGTCAGCTATCACTCTCATAGTGTGATTGTGTTCTTCTTCTCCAATTGATTAAGTGGTGAATTTGTGTGAAAGGAATTACCTTTTGGTTTCATCGAGCACCACCTCTATTGCCCCACAATAGTGATCTGGTTTCTTGCTCCCCTTCTTGTCGATGGAGAACAATACCTCTTTCTCCACGACATCGAGGTTATGTTTGGTCTCTGGGAGGATGAAGCTCTTAGTGTCCTATGTGTATACGAGGTGGACACGACTATACAAGAACCTGGGTTTCCAGGAGGAGCAAATATTTTAATAGAAGAGGTTCTTACTTTAACACTGGCCAAAATCAAAGATGCAGGCAAATCGATCTACTCTGACCTACCTAATGTTCCAGAAGAAGCCTCCACATCTCACTCCAGATAGCGGAAGGCCTCTGGGTCCATCCTCATTGACAAAGAGGAAGGGATTGAGCATGATGATTCCATAGTGGATAAGAAACTATGAGCTTTGAATTTCTTTTCTCTTGGTATAATTTTGCTTTATCGGCATTCTATTGTAATGTTGGACTATTGTAGGAGTCATCTGAGGTCAACCTCTTCTCATCTCGGCAACGCCTTGTTTGAAGTAGCTTCGGCCGAGATCACTCACTTGCACATTACCTTGGCCAAGCAAAAGGGCGCTTTATGGTTATCCACAAAAAGTTTTTGCCACAAGGCATTGATGACCTCTTGAAGTCCAAGGCCTTGTCATGAGTGATTGGTCATGTTGACAAGGTCATTTTGGTGAACCGCATGGCTGCCCTCAATGCTTTTGGAACCAATTTGCAAGGTATGGCATTGACGCGATAGCAGCCATGTCCTTGGCCAACACAACGACAATAGTGTTGATGCTCTATCGACTAGGTTTAGAGCTAGGACACTATTTGGGAATTCAAAGCTCGATATTATCAATGTTTTAGAGAAGAGAGAAAGGTTGTTAAACCTGATTGTACATAACTTTTATTTTATATGAATACAGATATACTTTTTATACAGTGTCCCATTTTGTGTTCTTTTACAAAATTTATTCTATATTGTCATTGTATTTTGTAACTTTAGTTGTTGTTGGCATTATTATTTTCATTCACTATTCTGTTCAAAAGCATGCTATCAGATAACTTTTGTGCTATAATGATCATTTCTGAGCCATCCAACAAGAATCTCACCCTGGCGTGTAGAAGGGAAAAGTGTTAGCATCGCACGGGGAGCCCAGAAAGGTCAAAACCCTCTATGGTGCATATGGAGCATGTTGGATCAAAATAGTGTTGACTTTATTCATTAAACATTTTACATTTAGGGTTTGCTTAGGACCCAACGCTTCCCCTGTCTGACTCTACGTTGCAACCAAAGCGCAACCCCTTGACTCCTTGTTGAGGACTTGCATCACATCTCCTTGTCTTCTTGACATGTTGAACCACTTCTACGAGACTTGAGACCTCTACCTTGTTGCACTTGAGAATCCTGGCCTTTAGACATCTATAAAACCAGTTGAACATTTCGTGTAGTGCATTGCTTCGTGCAATACCACCCTCATGCCTTGTATTCTTGAAGTAGTTTGCCTTGGCTCTGTAGTGCAATTTCTCCATTCCTTGAGTATTCCAAATGGACAGAGGGCCCCATTGCTCCACAAACCACAGTGCATGTGCATAAAGAATATGCTATAAAGAAAAACATCGTATTAGAAACATAAACTAACTCAAGTTTAAAGCACAAAATTTCAACCTAAGAAGGATTACCATGCAATGTGTAATATGTGACTCCCCTCATGCTTCTACCATCAAAGATATGAATTCTCTATTAAATTACACGGCGCAGCGGAACATCAATTGAACAAAGAATAGAGAGTACACAACAAACTAGAGATGAACAAAATTTTCCTTCAATACTGATGTAGTACAGATGATGGCTCTATCCACCCGTGCACTCCCACAGTGGACCTTCTAGATGGTGATCTAGACAGATACTAAGTGAAGAGCTACTAGCTGGAAGATCTCTACTGGAAGATGTGATCTGGTGCAATGGATTGGGAAGGTCACCTCTTTACAGCTATGAGGGTGGTAGTCAGATTAACGTAGTCGGTGGAACCGACCTAGTCTGTGAAGCCGACCAGTCAACTTAGTCAGTGGAACCGACTAGTCGTCCATGGAATATTCAAGGAATATTCCCTATATTGTTGCCTCGGGGGCTCTCGCCCCCGAACCCCCACCAAGGGGGCCGCTGGCCCCCTTGCAAACTCCCAGTTGGCCCCCAAGCCCCAGCAAGAATAAGGGGCTCCCACACAATCACATTTCTACCATCAACAGTCTCTAGGAGGGTGGGGCATTGAGTACATCTAACACCCCCTCAATGTCCACCCGTAGGTGAACTACCTTCTCGGCCCAATGCCGAGTCTCTGAAGATGACCGCGGCTCGCTATGATCTTCTTTGTCTCTCGGTCATACAACTTATAGGCTTTCTTCTCATCACAATAGCCTAAGAAGATACATTTGGTGCTTTTTGGTTGTAGCTCGTTCTCTCTTCGTCTAGTACATGCGCATAGCATTCACATCCAAACTTTCTGAAGTGGGAGATAGATGGCTTCTTATCGCTGTAAGCCTCATGTGTTGTTTTGCCTTTGAAGTATTGATAGCCTCAGCCCAAAAGTGGTTTGGCAGTCCAGCACCTTTTAACATACACCTCCCCATCTCCACGGTGGTCTGCATTCGGCATTCAACAATCGAATTTTACTGAGGTGTATGTGGTGTCATCATTTGTCGCTTGATCCCTTTGCTCTTGCAAAAATCTCCAAACTCTATAGAAACAAACTCACCACCACCATCGGAACTGATTTTCTTCACTTTTCTCCCTGTTTCATTTTCAACAAATTGTAGTCATTCTTTCAATTTACCAAAAGCTTAAGCCTTTTCGTGAAGAAAGTACACCCACATCTTCCTACTATAGTCGTCGACAATCAATAAAAAATAGGAAGATCCCCCCAAGGCCTATGTAGGCATCTTACAGCACAAGTCAACATGCACCAACTCTAGAGGAGCGTTTGCTCTATTCTTGCTTTCTTGTGGGAATGCCTTTCTTTGTTGCTTGCCCGTCATGCAAACTTCACATGGTTCTTTGATTTCTGCTACTGCAAGTAAGTGAGCAACCATACATTGCTTTTGCATCTCCTTCAACACTGCAAATCCGATGTGGCCAAATCTTTTGTGCCAAAGTCTGCTTGTGCCCACTCCAACGGTGGCTGTAAGAGCACTTAGCTCATACAGGCTGTTCCTCCTTACTCCTGTGCCAACAATATTGCCAGCACTATCCAAAATTTTTGCTCCTGTCTTGTTGAACCTCACCTCATGGTCAAGGTTAGTTATGGAAGCAACTGATAGCAAATTTCTCTTGATTTGTGGAACACATAGCACATTAGATAGTTTCTTAACATCTCCATTTACAGAAACAAATGAAACCGTACCTGTACCCTCAACAGGGCATTTTGTGTTATTTCCAACTGCCATAGTGATGGGTTCCTATAGAGGCTGCATGGAACAATATAGACCCTTCTTGCAGGTCATGTGAGGGGAGGCACCACTATCCAACACCCATGAATCAATGGTTGACGCTTCTTGAATTGAGGAACACTCTTCCTCAATGGCCAGAAATAGATCCAACTTTGCTTCCACTGTGTTAGCTATCTCTTTCCCCTTATTTGTCTTCTTCAAGGTACCATTCTTTTCATCTGCTTTCTTGACCCGGCAATTTGCAATCACATTGCCTTCTTCTTGTAGTAGAAGCATTCTCCCTGAAACTTCTTCTTGCCGCCCTCCTTCTTTTAGTCACCACTAGTAGAGGACTCACCTTTGGTGGAGGAACCACCTTTGCCTTTCATAGTGGCAGAGAACGCGGCATCCCCATTGCCGCCTCCATCTCGAGCTTTAAGCCTCAATTCCTCCTCCATAAGTAAAGCATAGAACTCCTCAAATGACAATGCTTGGGGTCTCACCTGAGTGGTAAGCAATGTTACCAGTCCATCAAACCTTGGTGGACATATCTGGAGACACTGCCGACCGAGCTAGCTCTTCGCTAGTCTTTTGTATCCCAGCACCAGCCATCTGGTCACGCAGATTTTTGATTCGGGTTATGAATGCCTTCGATGTCTCTCCTTCATTAAACTTTTCAGCTACGAGCTGATTCTCCAGGTTCTGGATCCTTGTTTGATTCTGTGTCTCATACTGACTCTTCAATATGTTCCAGGCCATAGTTGCCTTAGATGTATGCTAAATCAAGGTCAAAACACTATCAGTAGTACTTGTAACTAGGGCACACACAGCATCTACATTCCTGCATTTCCAAGCTCATAGAAGGTCGGTTCAAAAGCTCATACGAATCTAGAATAGTAGTAATTTTAACTTCCACAGAGTGTAGTTCGTACCATCTAGCTTGCCTTCAGTGAAGGCTGGTGGGCGAATCCTCAACGCTTGGATTGTTGGTGCAGCAGTAGCTACTGAACTCGAGCTGCTTCCTGTTGAGCCGCTTCCTGTTGCCATCACTCCGTATGCTACTGAAGCCCTCGCCTCTCTTCTATTCTTCGATCCTTAGAGCTACCTGGGCTCTCATACCATGTTAAATTACACAGCGCAGTGGAACAGAAACTGAACAAAGAATAGAGAGTACATAGCAAATTGGAGATGAATAAAATTTTCCTTCAATACTAATGTAGTACAGATGATGGCTCCGTCCACCCATGCACTTCCATAGTAAAGCTTAGATGGCGATCTAGATAGATACTAGGTGAAGAGCTACTAGCTGGAAGATCTCTACTGGAAAATCTGATCTAGTGCAATGGATTGGGGAGGTCGCCTATTTATAGCTATGAGGGCAGTAGTTGGATCAACATAGTTGGTGGAACCAACCTAGTCGGTGAAGCCGACCAATCAACCTAGTCGGTGGAACCGACTAGTCATCCATGGAATATTCAAGAAATATTTCCTATATTGTCACCTCGGGGGCTCTCGCCCCTGAACCCCCACCAGGGGGCTGGAAGCCCCCCGAGGATAGCTAGAGCCCCCAGGCCCTAGCAAGAATAAGGGGTTCCCACACAATTACCTTTCTACCATCAATGGTCTCATTGATAGACCTCATCTAACATGCAATTCAGGATCCATCTAGTGTCAGGGTGGGGAATTGAGCATATCTAACATTCTCCCAATGCTATCTTGAATCTCTCATAATAAAGCTCATCTATTTGACCTTGTCTAAGAAACTTTATAAATGCATCAAGCTTTGTCCACAGTTTTGCTCTCAAAATAGCAATTTGCAAATGTGAAGCTTAATTCATAGTGCACTCACGCAAAGCTTTCTAGTACTCCCAACCTAGAGTGCTTTGAGCCAATGTATGTTTTTCTTTATCATCCTCGGGGGGGTCACTCATTATATGTAACCCTATCACGTGAGTTCAACAGAAGGATATTTTTTATTCCTAAAATTTACAGAAATAAATATACATAAGGGACTATTTAAAATAGTTTTGGAAAAAATTTACAGATTTGTATAGAAAAGGGGTACATTTTATTAATGAAAAAATTTACAGATAAGGGATTTTAAATATAGGCCTTGAACGCACGTGATATAGAGGGTTTATACATAGTGACCCCCCCGAGTTATCATCATTGTGGTTGGACAAGAACCTCCTTGCCTTTCCTCCACCCATGGATACTTTAGCATGAAGATTTTGTGCTCATTTTGTGTCTTTATTAATTGTTTCTTGTCCTCCTTAAGTTTCACATTGCCTCGATGAAGTCCCATTTGTGAGAGTAGTTCTTTAGCTTTTGCAATGCAAAGACTTGCTATGGCCTCAAATTCCAAGCATGAACTAGATGGAGATATAGTAACTTATCAAGTATACGTAGCTCAGCATCATGCAAAGTACACACGTGTACCTACTCCAATGGAATCAGTAGAATGGGGTGCCACTTAGGATCCTTTTTGTGACGATCAGGGGCTGCACTTTGGTTGCAAGAAAGGATGCCATTTTCCCATTGTAGGCTTCCCTTTTGCATCTTCTGAGAGTGGGTGCAATACAAGCATGTCCATTTTGCATCTGCACCTATATCACAACCATACAAGCACTTGAGGGTCTTCAAATCACTAGCTAGATGTCATTCAACTTGAAAAGTTCCATGCCCATCCACTATTAATGTTTGCCCTGCCTCTTGTCTTTGAATAATCGATGAGATGCTAGTTCTCTCCAAAACCCACTTCAATGTCTCGTGGCACTCCTTTGGGGTCTCAAAGGCTACAAGCCACCATATGTCCTTCTCAGATTGGAGTGAGAAGCCCTGCTCAACCTCCTCATCCCCTTGAAAAAAACACATGGTGTCGTTCATAATACAAATGCTCACCCTCTCTAGCTTGTGCTCTTTTACCACAATTGAGATTCATCCATTTTTATAACAAATACTATCTTGCCATCTATACAATGAAAGAGAAATACAGTAAGGATATAGAAATGAGAAGAAGTAAAGTTGAATGCAAAGAGGTAATTTCTCTTACCTTCTTCTCTCATCCCATAGAATTTGACCATGGCTCTCTGCAAATTCTCTACATCCATGTAAACATTATTGAAAGAATTCATCTCAAAAGCTTAGATGCCAGATTTCTTTTTACTCTTCCAAGTCATTGTGCCACTTACACAGTGGTATCCTCCAAGCTTTTCTCTAGCACATTGGTTTGTTTCTTAACGTGTAAGCCTTACAGACCGTGGTGTTGGCAATGGCATTGTAGATATCTTATACTTTTCCTCTATAGCAACCTTGAAAATTTTAAAAACATAGTTGTAAGCTTCACGACTTATACCAATAGCATCACAAGCTCCAAGCACCTCCTTTGCTTGCACCAGGCCCTTGAAGTCCTTCATTACCTCTATAGCAACTTGTTCATGTAGCCCTTTTTGTCTAGGGTCCTTCAACACTTCAATGACATCACTTGGCCTTATTAAACTTCTTAGAACATATGAAGGATCACTATTATTCATTTCCATTGTTCCCATCACATCCTCCATGAAATTCCTACAGTAGAATACAACTGAGTCTTAGTGGAAACAATGCAACACCACGGATATTTTGGAGTAAGAAATTTCATTGAAAATTTGGGGAACTAACCTTGCAGCACGTACTCTCCCCTTTCAGGTGCCACTATTGGTTGACAATGCATCCATAGATTGCAATTGTCTTTTCAATCCTCTCCTTCAATCCCAAAGGTGTTCCCTTCAACTTTTGTACTCATTCTATTGACTTCTCTCATTCCTTTTCCATAGCACGCTGAACTTGGCCATAGATAGACCTTTCCAAATCTTGTTTTCTTTCAGCGAGCTTATGGATTGATTCTTCCAATTCATGTCGCTCCAAGTCCAATGCACGTGCTTTGTCACTAAGTTCCTTGTTTTGCAATTGGAGATCCTACATACTATTATGCATTGCCACAATAGTAATATTTCCCAAATGTGCTAGTTCTTCTTCTTGGGCTCTCTGCACCTCGCTTGCTTGCATAGCTAATGTTTGAGAATGGTTCAATCGATTGCAATAACTAAGCAATCCAGCATGTTTATTGCCAACAAACCGAACAACATCATGCACTACATGAAAAGGACTCTTTTGGGTGGCAGGGTCTAAAGGATACAAGTTTCCATCGACCCAAAGGTCAAGATGCTTCTTCCCTTGCAATCGAAAACTATGGAGCACACTTTGAGGAGTTCCACTAAATCCCAAATGGCATGTGCTTGCATATTCAGCCTCCAATTGTAAGTTCACATGGTACTTGTTGGATATGTCCTCGAATGGTGCCATGAGTACTCAAGGAGAGGTATGAGTGATACAGGCTGAAATGTAGGGGAGAGCTAGCAAAGATGGATCAGGGATAGGGAGAGAGTATCAATGAAGAGGGAGGAGGAGAAGTAGGTCAGGGCAAGAGGAAGAGGAGGAAGAGGGGCGACTGGTGTAGAACTGAGAGAAGGAGCTGTTGCAAAAGGGAGGAGGAGGAGAGAGATGCTACAGGAGGGAGGAGGAGGGGAGAGCTGCTGCAGGAGGGAGGATCAAACAAGATGGAGTAGGGCAATTGGAGAAGGAGGGGAGAGGAAGGAGGGAGGAGGATCCTGAAGGAGGAGGACGGGAGAGGGAGGAGGGAGGAGGAGGAGCAAGATGGAGGAGGGGAGAGGAGGAGGGAGAAGGAGAGGGAGAGGGAGAGGGAGAGGGAGAGGGAGAGGGAGACTTCTCTCTTGCCTTCATGTGCATGGAAGAGTTCTACTTTTAGTATTCTTGCCAAAATTCACTCAATTCCCTTTGAGAGGTAGAGGCTTGAGTCTTTTGGTCTTCCTCCACTCCTTCCTCTCTGTGATCTTTGTCATTGTTTCTAGTCTTGAACTACTCTGTTTGCCCAGTTCCCTGTTTTGAGTCGCCTCTTCATTCAGCATCTAGAGGATGCTAACTTGAGCATTCAATCTTGCTATCCATTCTTCTCTCTTCCATTGTTATCTTTGACATCAACAAGATCTTGAATCCCCTCGTCATGACTTTCATTGCAATTAGTTTGTACTACTTCCCAATATTACTTCATTGGCTTTTCCAGCACAAACCATTCCACTCCCTAGTAGGCTTGCCAATCATGTTAACCATGAATCAATTCATTCATATAGTTGTGTATTTAGTATTTATCTTCATTATTGTCTCTACAAGGTAGAGCATTGTCTTTAGACTACCAAATGAAGTGATTGGGAAGTGCATTCTAAATGAATGATTGCTGATTCAAACTTTGAAATTCAAATTTCAAAAAGTGGCCCCCTCCCCCCCTCATTGATGGGGGGAGAGGTGGGCTCAAATGTGGGCTTAACCCACCTAGGTTGGGCTAGTTGGGCCACTTTGGGACCCTCTAAGGCCCTTGCATTAGCCCACTAAGTATTCCCTAATCCATTCCTTATGAGACCCTTTTGAGACCTCAATTCTCCCCTATTGATTTTCAACCGCTGTGATTTCCTCCCTCCGACGATACATGTCAACAAAATTGGATATACCGGTTGCCCTCAAACAAGTGCATTGTGGCCCAAATTGCTTCAAAATACAAAGAGGGCAAAGGGCACACTATCAAGTGTGATTTTGTATATTATGAAATGCAGTGACCTTTGACATGCTTATGAGCCATATAGAAAGCAAGATCATGGAAAAAGAACCAATGAAGTGGTGGATTTACTAGAAGATCTTTGCACATGCACAAATTGCATAGTTTCACATTCTTCCATTATAGGGTGAATCTAGATACCAATATCACTAACTATCAATGTTTGAAGATCACCACGCATTAGTCCAACTAGCCTGGATTCCAAATTTTTAATCCGTTTTGGATTTCAATAAATCAAGAAAAAGTTATGGAGCATGCCCTCAAATGAGTGTGGAAAACTTTAGCACAAAAATGGAGGCCTCTTAAACCATCCCTAAGGTTATCAGTTAGGTCTGTCCTTGGGTTGAGGAGAAGCTCAGATAGTGTACTTTTGAATGATTACTTGGTTGCATGTATGTGCATAACAAAATTTTAATGTTTTAAAATTAATCAAGGGGGGCCAAAGGCTCTCTACCCATTTTAGTAATTCCGAATTGTTCTTGGATATGTTGAAATTCTTCTTTTGTGGGAACACTTGCCTCAGCTTCTTTCGCTTTCTCAAAACACATCTCCAAGGCCTTAGGAGCTTCAACAATATTCTCCGTTGATTCTGTGTCTAGAACTAAAATCTCTTCTTTGTGCTCATTCTCTACATCCAAAAAATCCTTTGAAGAGATGCAAGTGTCTACTATAATTGCTAAACAATAATCTTCTCTTAGATTACAAAGAATCTGTATGTGAGGTAGTAGAATATACTTCTTGCCATTGATAAAAAAGGTAGGCAAAGTAGGGATGACAAAATCTGATAATATTTTTTTTGTCCACCGATGGTGGATGAGGAGCCCTCATCAATAATCGTCAGTGCTTTGAATTCTACAATATCTAGGTTCTCCGTGAGTCTTTCTTCCTCTTTGATTGAGATTGGTTCCTGGACTTCCTCCTTTGCATCATCAATATTAATTATTAGAGCAATACTTTTTCTAGCTTTAGAATGATCTATAGTCAGGTCCCTCTTATCTACATGAATAAGAAGAAAATCCATGAACCCAACATATAACTCCAGCAAACGACAGTCCATACAATGAAGAGGACAATTCTTAAGAGTGGTCTTGACCTTTTCATTATCAAGAAAGATATCCCACCTTTTAGCCATACTAAACTTCTCAGATGCAATTGTAACAAAACTTGCAATGTGCACAAAATATGAGGTACCATGAACAAGGATCTCCTGTTCTATAAGCTCATCAAGAGGAAGGATGATGCTGGTCTAAAAATTGAAGTCACAAATCTATGTCAAAAATTCAAGAGATTGGTAAAAAAGGGAAAGCCTATTATTGAAGATGAAGGGGAGACTACCAAATGGTTGTAGCTCGAGAAGGAGAATGATGAGAGGGTGTTCAAGGTACTTGGACAGCTTATCTACAACGTTTTCACTACAAAAGAAGCAAATTTCTTGTCTATCTCTCCTGAAGACATCCCGATGCTAGTTTGAAAGGACATTAAGGAAATTAGTGACAATGTCGTGTACATGTGTATAAGGTATTAATTTATCAGGTCTCTTTACTAATCAGATTAATAATAGCAAAGAATTGTCTAAATACTTTTCTTGTATCTTTATGCAGGGTACTTTTAAAAAATTGTCGCTAGAGTAGACATATGAGATTATATCCTTATCACTGGTCAATCTTTCAATCAAGACATCACAGCTTGAACACTTCTTTATAAGAATGAGCAGCAACTGTTGCTTTGTTATTTTGCCCTATGTGGAGAAGTAACTGCTTTGCAAAGTTTAATTTATTGTTCATTTTGTTGATCTGGTCTTTTTTAAAATTTCCTCTCTCATTTGTAAATATTTATCTTTTTCTTAAAAAAATTTACAAAGGACATTGGAGTGCTATCGCTATCAACATTCTCAAAAGGAGTGTTATTTTCATGAATAGCATAACAAGAATGCACGGGCAAGTCAAGTTGTAAGTTTTTTTTCTCAAATTGTGCCTTTTTTTTGCCCTCTTTTTTGTTTTGTAATATAATAGAGTTTGTTATTTTTACAGAGCATCAAAAAGATCTATTGCTACTATTGAAGACATCCATCCCCATTTGAGAATATTCTTTTGTTAACTGTCCAGTACCATTGCAATCAAAGTCCAGTACCATTGCAATCAAATGCAAGCTCTTGTGGTTGGCATGTGATTGCAAACATCTAGAAGTTTCTTCTATCAAAGTACATTGAGCTGGATAGAAATGTATGTTTTCTTTTTGTGATCTCTCTTTAATATCATTAACGAATTTTTTTTGATCGTCCAGCCACTTGGAACCCCTAAATCTTGGGTTGTGAAGTACACATGCAAAAGCCATACAAATTATTTTGGACTGTGCTATTACTCCCCATGATCCAGATAGTTCAATTCATCCATCAAGACAAGCTCAAAGTGAAGCTTCACCTTCCAAGAAAAAGAAAAGACCTTTACATTCTCCACTAAAGCTTTTTTGCATAAAAGACCACCAAGGATAAAGAAATAAAATGAAAAAAAGAACTCAAGTTTGATCCCAGCAAGGAGAAGAAGCCAACTGAGACAAAATTTAAAGGACATCAAGGAACAGAGATAGCTGGAGACTAGGAACAAGTTGAGATGCAAAACCATCCCTCAAAAGGGGAGGATCCATATACCAAAGAACCCAAAGTGAAAACTATAGATACAGACTTGAGAAGATGGGGGCCAAAGCCCTCACAAGAGAATGGTTGATTTTTGAAATATATCACTTGTAAATATTGGGGAAGTCCATCCCCATGCTTTGTTCCTCTAAAGAAATATATAAATCTTGTTTCAACTCCAAGTCCCCCCTTTTTCCCCACTTTATTTGATGTGTAGGATTTTATGTTTTATGACTTTGATAAGTCTGTATGTATATTTTTGGGACTTGCATATATAAAACCTTTCAACAAGGATTAGAAAAAAGCCTCGTCAATAATGCATTGCAAGACACATTGTGATCGAAATAGTTCTGCATTTAAATTTACAAAAGAGTTGGATTGAGATTACCAAACAATGATTTCTAATCATCCAAGAAATGATTACAAACTGCTCCAAGAACAAAGGGCTAACAAGTCTGCAAGGCTAATTTTTAAAAGCACTACACATACCATCAATTTCCCAATTTGTCTCTACGAGGATCTTGGACTCCATTCACATTCGAATCTTTCTATTTTTCACCTTGAATTGTGCCTCACTAATATCCTCACCTCCTATGACATTAAGATGCTCCCTAATATTGAAGAGGCTCCAATGCGTACTTGTAGTTACAATCTCCATTGCACCACTGGGAAATGTTACGCATATCTAGAAAGGCAAAATAGCTTCTTCATCTGCTTGCAACATAATCCAACAATTGTTCTTTCTCATCCATCGCTCGTAAGAGAAACATATATACAATGTGGCACGAGGATTTACATACTTGAACGACACAGTGGACTCCTTTATATTGCACTTGAAAATATATTTCTTGTGCTCCCCCTCTACAACATCCCACTTTTCTCCAAGTAGGGTATCCATGTCCACTTTTGTTACTTTTATGTAGACGAGCATGGCAGGTGCTTGTGAGACAGTGAATCGTTTGAACATTGAAGCAAATAAATAAATTGAGCACACCCAATTGAGACCCACAGATTGAGATGGCTTTGCAAATTTCAAAGATTTGTGTAAGTCACAACGAATCTTTGATTTCATGACAAAAGGCTCTTTGAAACGTGGACAATCCTATGGGCTAGTCTTTCTAAATAATGTTTTCAATGGATGGTTACTACCTTAAAAATTGTATTTAGATGGATTCAAACTTAGAACTTGCCATTGTTCACTCGCATTTTAAAGTTTGCTGCTTCGGTAAAGCTGTACGTCTGGAATAATCTCTTGAGATTAATGGCCCTTAAATAGGAGTATTGCTGACCAAACACCTCGAGGAATATGGTGAGAACCAATAGGAGATTTAGCAATCGGTTCTTAAAGACAATTTCTTTTAAAAACGCCCTGAGCAGCCTCAATACCGCAAAAATATAGTTACAATAAAAGATACTCCTCCAAACGCAGCTGCCGCTTTCTCTGCTTCCTTAACGCTACCTACCTGTAATCGAATCACACCGATGCTTGATGATAAGACGGAACTGCATTCCTTCATAAGCCGATCTTTGGTGCTTTAGTAGGAGAGTATTTTAGACTTGCACCTGGTGTACAACTTTTACACCTGCAGCATGCGCTTGATCGACTAGTTCCTTCGGATAATCGCCCCAGGAAACGTGGAACACCGCGACCTTCTCCTCCAAAATAGCCAAAACGTTTAGTTCGTGAGGGAAAGCTAGAACCACACCGACTCCAAACGGCTTGCTTGTGAGCTTTCTAGTCTGATGAATCAACTCCTTTACAATATCTGGGCGATCCTACAGCCATGAAAAAGGAGACTGAGGTAAGCATTGAAATGGAATTCTGTAAGGTAAAACCAATCACCCAAAGAAAGTCCAACCTGGTCAGGAGCTCGCAAAAGTCCGCAATAGCAACTGCTGCTACGAGGGGCGGTCCAGAGATGTCTGGCCCGAGAGGAGCCTGCACAACTCCACACTCAAAGCCAAGGACGCTACTACTTTGTTCTTGATGAAGGGTCGCGAAATCAAATCGCTAGTGCGATAAATTTGCAAACTTCAAAAGTCATCAACCGAGTGCCAATCACAGAAACACAGAGAAGCACATTAATTTTTAATTGGTAACTCAATCACAATATCCTATGCATCCACATCTATGTTCTGTTGAGGAGAGAAGCACATGAATTTTTTGTATTGGCAAGGTGAAGTGGAGAGCTGTGAGAGAATCCAAGCCTAAGTTGAACTCTGCTGAAGTGGTACCCAGCTCGGAAAAAGTTTAAAGCAAAGTAGGAAACTCTCCCGACCGTGAGTCCTCAAGCGTTCAACTATAAAAACTATGAATTGGGTGCAATATTTCAAGTACGTACCACAACATAGATGTGATGCATAGGATATAAACAATTCATGTGATTGAGTTAGCAATTGAAAAATTCATGTGCTTCTCTCCTCAATAGAACATAGATGTGGATGCATAGGATATAAACTAGTCATGTGATTGAGTTGCCAATAAATAACTAGATTTGTGACAGGGAGTCTTTCCATCGTGGAGCAAGTAACTACTTACTCGAAATTCAAGCTGAATCCTTCTATTTTATCAATTGTTTAAGGAAAAAAGAGACTGAGTAAAATAGTGGACATGAGAAGCGACACAGGGTCCGTTAGGACCTAATCCTCCCTACAAATGTTAGGGGTATTGATTTATTATTGATTTTGTGATGTCCATATTTTGGAAGCCGAAGTCCAACAAATGCATGAATAAGGCGATATAATAAGTGATCCTCATTGCAGTTTTTACAATATTGTCACATGGACTACAACCATATGAATAACAGTGTAGTCATCCTTCAATCTTGCATCCCTCTTCGATTTCCTTGCTCCCTCGCATCGATAACAAGCATTAAATGAGAGAAATGTTGTAAATTCAGATTAAAAACAAGAAATTATGAATGGACCAATAATTCAAAATATTTATATTTTAATTATTGTAACCACACATAGTGTGGACGGGGAGGCGGCGTGCTTCCTTTCCCAAAGAGTTATAATCCGAGGGAACGGGCCCTTCCCTGGGTGCCGAGATAATGATGAGAATATTAGCGCCGAGGGTAAGTCTCGCGAATGGGTAAGAAACTGGCATATTACCTGAATGCCAATAGTCATAATCGAAGTCGAACGCCGAGAGACAATATCTGAAAAACTTACCAATGTGAACTTAAGAGGATCTACGTGTGTCCTTGAGCGAGATGATTCCAACATTCTCAAATCGTTCAGTAGACTCTATACAACACAAAAAGATAACTATAATTAGAGGAAGTCCGAAGTAGAGCACATAATATTCTCACTCTCCACTTAGCCAGCATTATATGCCTCTCCAACCTCGAGAAAATGGGAGTTGATCACTATAGTAAGTTGAGCTTTTAGGCTTGTGAGAGTAGAGCATAAAGTCTTCTCGAGGCTCTCCAAAGCTTCACATGTCAATAAGCCCAAACTTGCAAATCAAGTAGACCATCATTTTCTCTTCAAATAGAATAGGTTTGAAACGTTTATATAGTCTTGTTATTGTGAAAAGCAGCTATATGCTTTAAGTGCTTTAAAGTCAAAAGCTTAGCTTTTTTATCAACCGAAATCAAGGGCATAAGATGAAACTAGATCAAGGGTTTAGATTCATGACACGTGGCTCAAGGGGGTGTGAGAAATCCCAAACATCTCCCTAGGCTGCCTACCATAAATATATGTATATGCAATCCCATGTTCCACAAGGACTATCTTATGTGAAGATAGTGGGAGAGAAGGAAGGAGTCTCACTTACGGCTTTCTCACATACACAATGGGGGAATACACACAAAGGTGGAGGCTGAAAATATTTTTCCTCTTCTTAGTTGTGAAAGCCAAAAGAACTCTAGTACAAAGAAATAGAAGAACCCTATATGTGGGTCTCAAACCAAACTCAGCTAACTAGGTGGCTGTTGAGATATCAAGCTCTACCCCCGATATATCTCCTGGATGACTATCATTTATGTCACCGCCTATGTTAGTTGTACTCGTGGTGTAGTTAGACTACCATGTATGTTTTTGGTTTGGGTTCACATATGAACCACGTATTCTAGGTTTTGACATATAGGGTATTTCCCTCTTCTATTGTATTGTTGTTGTGTGCAAAAGTGAAGAAAGGCTTCACCCTCCAACCTTGTGTCCTCTCTCGCTTGTGTGTTGTGAAGAAAGCTGAACTTGAGTCTCCTATCTCTCTCCCTCTTTCTTTACATGGTATCAGAGCCTTGTTCGTGGTAAGGAGCTCAAGAAAGCTAGCCAAGTTTGTGGTGTCCTGGTAAGAGGACCAGTGTAGCTTTCCTATTTCGAGTTTGGGAGCAAATCTCTGCAGGTAGCACAGCCAGAAGTGCAGGAGTGCACTGCTTCAGATTGAGAGGCCCTTCGCGGTGCGGCGACTTTATTTTTCTGATTTGAGGCCGTTTCGAGGCCCGTTTTGAAGGCGGAAGTTCTTCGCAGGCACTCAGAAAAAGGCCCTATTTTTGCTGTGCGACCACCGCGCGGCTAGTCGATGGAAAGGTGCCATAGAAATTGCATCGTATGCCTATGTGCAGAGATATTGGGAGTTGCAGATTCATGCCTGTTGCCTGTTGATGCAAAATCGTCACGAGGAAGTGACTGTGTGGTGAAATACCACTTTCGTCAGTGTTGCAGATCTGCCCCTGTGAGGCTCTTTGCAGAAGTTTTGCTATTTGCCCTTCTGAGGCATTTGCTGTGTTTACAGGTTGCTGTTGCAATTCGTGATTTGTAAAATGTCTGAGAATCTGTCTACCATTGTCAGTGAGAAGCTTGACAAGAACAACTTCCAAGCATGGAAGTTCAGGATGACAAACTTCTTTATGGGAAAGGGAGTTTGGGATTACATCAGTGGTGAAACTGCAGAACCAGTTTTGGGTGCTGCTCCCACTCCTGCTGAATTGAAGGCCTTTAAAGAATGGCATGAAAAAGCCAGAAAATGCCTGTATTGGCTGTCCGTTAGCATTTCAGATTCTATGATTGTGCATATACAGGATCTAGAGACGCCTAAGGAGGCATGGGATACATTGGTGAAGCTGTATAGCACAAATACCAAAGCACGAAAGATGCAGCTAAAGCAGGAGTTGCACAATGTGCAAAGGAAAAATCTGAATATAAATGAGTATTCCTTGAAGGTGAAAGGCCTTGCAGATTCTCTTGCCTCCATTGGAGCACCTGTTGATGATGAGGACTTAGTGTCCGTGACCTTGAATGGTCTTGGGAAAGATTATGCACAATTTCGGACATCCATTGGAGTCCGTGAAACATTTCCTGATTTTCAGGAACTTATTGCTCTCTTGCTGAGTGAAGAGCAAAGGAATGGTGGTTCAGCCACCTCAACTTCTCAAGAGACTGCTTTCTACTCGAATACAGGTAGAGGCAGGGGTAGAGGAAGAGGCCGTTCTGGTGGCCGTGCAGGAAATCAGAACCAACAGCAACAACAGGAAAACCAGTCCTATGGAGGAGGACGTGGTAGTTCTAGAGGCAGGGGGAGCCAAAGAGGCCGTGGTTCATGGCAAAGGAACCATCAAGTAAATAGCAGCATAGAATGCTATTATTGTGGAAAGCCTGGACACAAGGAGAATACATGCTATAAAAAGCAGAATGACATCAAAAGTGGAAAGTTGCAGCAAAGCAACTATGCATCATCAAGTGGGCATGGTGACGACAGAAATGAGCACCTTTTTGTGATGCAGCATATGGTTAACTCCATGTCAGGAGATGCTGCAGCTTGCAATGATGTTTGGTATGTTGATTCAGGTGCCTCTAACCACATGACCAGTCATGGTGAGTGGTTTCATGATGTCAGAAATTTGGATAAGCCAGGTTATGTTGAAACAGGTGATGATACTGCGCACCCAATTACGCAGGTTGGTAAAGTGCCATTGGCTATGCAGGATGACAAAATGAAGTACTTGCCAGATGTACTTCATGTTCCAAAAATCACTAAGAACCTAGTTTCAGTTGGCCAGATGGTTGAGCAAGGTCTGCAGGTTAGATTTAATCCTGATGGATGCTTTGTTGAGGACCTGAAAAATAAGTGCCGCTTGGTTGCAAAAGGCAACAAAAATGGTAGAATGTTCACCTTGGATGTTGATATGCCTGAGGTGAAAGCTGCTATGTTTGCGCATGGGAGAGGTGTCATTGCAGATATTGAGATATGGCACAAGCGCATTGGGCACGTGAATATACAAAGGCTGAAATCTATGCAAACGAAAAACATTGTTGCAGGTTTGCCTAAATTCAGAGTTGAGGGAATGCAAAAGGTATGTGAAGCATGCCAAATGGGTAAGCAGGCTAGACATGCATTTCCTAAAAATGCTAAGGTGAGCAGAAGACCTTTGGAAGTGATCCATTCAGATGTTTGGACAACCAAAGCTGCTTCTATTGGTGGATGCCATTATTATGTGACGTTTATTGATGACTACACAAGGAAGGTGTGGATTTATTTTATGAAGCACAAAAGTGAAGTGTTCAGCCATTTCAAGGCTTTTAAGGCCATGGTTGAAAAAGAGAAAGGTGTGCATATTAAAGTGCTAAGATCTGATGGAGGGGGAGAGTACTTTTCAGAAGAATTTTGTGAATATCTGAAAGAACAGGGAATTCAAAGGAAGTACTCATGCAGGTCTACCCCTCAGCAGAATGGGGTTGCAGAAAGGAAGAACAGGCATATTGCAGAAGTAGGACGGGCGATCCTAAATGAGAAAAACATGCCTGATTATTTTTGGGCTGAAGCAGTAGCAACTGCTGTTTATATTATGAATAGAACCCCCACTGCAGCTGTCCATGGCATGACGCCTGAAGAAATGTATACAGGCCAAAAACCAGATATTTCTCACTTGAAGGTATTTGGTTGCATAGCTTATGTTCATGTTCCTGATGAGAAGAGAACAAAGCTGGATCCAAAGGCAGAAAAATGCATCTTTATTGGATATGCTCAGCACCAGAAAGGGTATCGCTGTTATAACCCTTCCACCCGCAAAATACAAGTGAGCAGAGATGTTGTTTTTGATGAAATGAGCAGCTGGTATGTACCAACTGTTATGGTAGGAGATGCAGATGCAGGAAATGGGAATGCTGCAATAAATGCAGAGCAGCAATCTCAAGCCTTGAGTGGACCCAGAGAGTCCTCTACTAGTGGATCTAATGCATGGACAGGGAGATTGAGATCTAGTGAATCGTCACATGGCAGTCCTGATAGTGTTGTGCAGGTATCACATAAGGGAAAAGAAAAAGTGGACCATGCTCCACAGTGTTTGATGTGTCTACTGGTAGCTCTCATGTTGATGGAGAGTCAAGTGGCTCTGAAATGAGCCTTGATGAGGAACTTGGGATTCCTTCTGTTGTTACACCTGGTGCAAGGAAAAGCAGGCATGATTTAAAGACTCCTGCAACTGATCCAGTTGTACGGAGGTCCACTCGTATTAAGTATCCAGTTGACAGGCTGAGATATGATGGGTATACAGCACATCACTATGCTTATATGGTCAAGGTTCTAGAGGAGCCAGAGCCCACATGTTTTGAGGATGCAGCAGGGCATAAAAATTGGGAAGCAGCTATGGATGAAGAGATGGCTGCCTTGGATGCAAACCACACTTGGGATTTGATGCCTTTGCCTCATGCTAAGAAGGCTATTGGCTGCAAGTGGGTTTACAAAGTAAAGCACAATGCTGATGGGTCTGTTAGCAGGTACAAGGCAAGATTGGTTGCCAAAGGTTTTGCACAGACATATGGAATTGACTATGAGGAAACTTTCAGCCCAGTTGCAAGGATGGCAACCGTGAGAGCAGTAATTGCTATGGCTGCTGCAAAGGGATGGTCTTTGCATCAGATGGATGTGAAAAATGCCTTCTTGCATGGTGACTTGCAGGAAGAGGTTTATATGATGCAGCCAGAAGGTTATGAGGATAAAGCACACCCTGATTTTGTATGCAGGTTGCGCAAAGCCTTGTATGGCTTAAAACAGGCGACGAGGGCATGGTCAGACAAGATAGGGCAATATCTTGTCACTATTGGATTTCAGATTTCCAATTCAGATTTTTCACTTTATGTGAAAAGGACAAACAGAGGGATTGTGCTTATAGTCATCTATGTTGATGACTTGATTATTACAGGTGATAGTGATGCAGACATTAATGAAGTGAAGTTGCTGTTGAAGCAGAAATTTGAGATGAAGGATTTGGGAGAGCTGCGTTACTTCTTGGGCATTGAGGTTATTAGATCCCCGAGTGGGATATGGCTGTTGCAAAGGCAATACGGTTTGGACATGCTGTCCAAATATGGGATGACAGGCTGTAAGCCTATCTCTGTTCCATTGGAGCAGAATGTGAAGCTCAATGCAGAGTCAGGTGAGCTTCTTGAAGATATTACTATGTATAGGCGCATAGTAGGTAGCTTGATTTACATGACTATAACCAGACCAGATTTGAGCTATGCTGTGGGGCTGGTGAGTCAGTTTATGCAGGCACCAAGGAAGCCACATTTGGATGCGGCTAGGCGCATACTGCGGTATGTGAAGTCCACATTGCATTATGGACTGTTTTATGAAGCTGGGTGTGCATTACAGGTACATGGATACACAGATGCTGACTGGGCTGGTAGTGTCTCAGACAGGAGATCTACTAGTGGTTTTATGTTTTCCCTTGGGAGTGGTGCCATCAGTTGGAGCAGCAAGAAGCAGCCAACAGTTGCCTTGTCGAGCACAGAGGCTGAGTACAGGGGTGCAGCAATGGCTGCATGTGAGGTAGCTTGGTTACGGAAGCTACTTGGAGATATGGGACAGTCAGTTCATTCAGCAGTTGTCATTCATTGTGACAACATTAGCAGCATCATGCTTGCTAATAACCCAATTTATCATGCTAGAACGAAGCACATTGAGGTGCATTATCACTTTGTGAGAGAGAAGGTTCTAGCTGGTGAGATTGATCTTGTCTATGTCAGCACTGAGGAGCAGGTGGCTGATATTTTTACGAAGGCATTGGGTACCGAGAAGCTTCGCAGATTTAGGAGCTTGCTTGGTGTACGTGAGATGGATTTGAGCTTGAGGGGGAGTGTTGAGATATCAAGCTCTACCCCCGATATATCTCCTGGATGACTATCATTTATGTCACCGCCTATGTTAGTTGTACTCGTGGTGTAGTTAGACTACCACGTATGTTTTTGGTTTGGGTTCACATATGAACCACGTATTCTAGGTTTTGACATATAGGGTATTTCCCTCTTCTATTGTATTGTTGTTGTGTGCAAAAGTGAAGAAAGGCTTCACCCTCCAACCTTGTGTCCTCTCTCGCTTGTGTGTTGTGAAGAAAGCTGAACTTGAGTCTCCTATCTCTCTCCCTCTTTCTTTACAGTGGCATACTAACTGAGCCACGAACTAGAGTACATAAGGCTCGGGGGGGTCACTCAACATATGTAACCCTATCACGTGAGTTCAACAGGAGGATTTTTTTTATTTCTAAAATTTATAGAAATAAATATACGTAAGGGACTATTTAAAATAGTTTTGGAAAAAATTTATAGATTTGTATAGAAAAAGGTTACATTTTATTAATGAAATTTTTTACAGATAAGGGACTTTAAATATAGGCCTTGAACGCACATGATATAGAGGGTTTATACATAGTGACCCCCCCGAGACATAAGGATAGCTATCATCCAGCTATTATTCATAGGCGGTCTAACAACCGCATTTGCAGCTAACAAGTCGGTGACATAAATGCACAACGGTCACCCTGGCATATCATGAGTGGAGCTCGATATCTCAACACTCCCCCTTGAGCTCAATCCCAATTCTTGCACACCAAGCAGGTCTCTGAACTTGCGCAGCTTCTCTGCGCCCAATGCCTTCGTGAATATGTCAGCTACCTGATCCTCTATGCTGACATAAACTAGATCAATAAGACCTAGTAAAACCTTCTCCTGCACATAGTGATAATGCACCTCAATGTGCTTTGTTCTAGCATGATAGACTGGATTATTTGCCAAGTGTATACTACTCATGTTGTCACAATAAATGACAACTGGCCCATGTGTAGATTGATGCATATCATAGAGTAGCTTATGCAACCAAGTTACCTCACCCCCGTACGCATATGCTGTGGGAATGGGCAAAGCCCTTGGTGACTTTATTTTTCTGATTCGAGGCCGTTTCGGGGGCCGTTTTGAAGGAAGAAGTTCTTCGCAGGCACTCAAAAAAAGGCCCTATTTTTGTTGTGCAGCCACTGCTCTACAGGTCGGTGAAAAGTTACCATAAAAATTGCATCGTATGCCAATGCACAGAGATATTGGGAGTTACAGAATCATCCTTATTGCTTGTTCATGCAAAAATGTCACTAGGAAGTGACTGTGTGGTCAAATACCACTTTCGTCAGTTTTGCAGATTTGCGTGTGTGAGGTAGAAGCTGTGTTTTTTGCAGTGATCGAATTTTTTGTAGTGTTCTGTAATGGCGTCTGATTCTCTTTCATAGATTGTCACTGAAAATCTTGACAAGAACAACTTCCAAGCATGGAAGTTTAGAATGACGAATTTCCTTATGGAAAAGGCTATTGGGAGTTCATTACAGGAAATGAAGAAGAACCAATTCGTCCTAATGTTCCCAATAAATAGGAAATGTAGGCATTTAAAGGATGGCATGAGAGAGCTAGAAAAGTAATGTATTGGCTGTCTATCAGTATTTTAGATTCTATGATTGTGAATATTCAGGATGCAAGTACGCCAAAAGAGGCATGTGATACTTTGGCAAAAATGTATAGCACAAATATGCAAGCCAGGAAAATGCAGCTCAAGTAGGAGTTGCACAATGTGCAGAGAGAAAATATGAGCATCAATGACTACCACATGAAGATGAAGAAAATTGCAGATGCACCTGCTTCCATTGGGTCGCTAGTGGAAGCTGATGATTTAGTTTCTGTGATCTTGAATGGTCTAGGAATGGATTATGCATAGTTTCGGACATCCATTGCCATCCGTGAAAAATTTCTTGATTTTGAGGAGTTGTTTGCTCTTTTAATTTCTGAAGAGCAGAGAAATGGTGGTGCATCTTCTTCAGGAGGAACTTCGAAAGAAACTGTCTTCTACTCAAATGCTAGAAGAGGTAGAGGTAGAGGTAGAGGAGGCCGATCTGGAGGCCATGGTCGAAATCAGAATATGCAGCAAACTCAAGAAAACCAGTCCTATGGTGGAGGACGTGATAACTCTAGAGGCAGGGGGAGCCAAAGTGGCCGTGGTGGATGGTAGAGAGTTCAAAATGCAAACAGCAATGTTGAATGCTACTATTGTGGTAAAATGGGTCATATGGCTAAAGACTACTACAAAAAGCAGAATGACATCATGAATGGAAAATTGCAGCAAGGGAATTACACATCTTCTAGTAGACAGGGTGATGACAAAAATGAGCATCTGTTTATGGTGCAGCACATGACCAATTCTGTGACAAGTGCAGAAGAAAGCAATGATGTGTGGTATGTTGACTCAGGTCTGTCAAACCACATGTGATAGGTCATGCAGAATGGATGCAAGATGCAAGGAAAATGGAAAGACCACGATTTGTGGAGACTGGTGATGATACTGCACATCCTATTATGCAGATTGGTAAAATTCCTTTGTCTATGCATGATGGGAAAAAGAAATACATGTCTGATGTATTTCATGTCCCGAACATCACCAAGAACTAGGTTTCTATTGGTCAAATGGCTGAGCAGGGCTTGCAGGGGTCAGATTTAATCCTCATGGATGCTTTGTTGAGGATATTAAAAATAACGATTGCTTGATAGCAAAAGGAAAGAAGAAGGGAAGGATTTTTATGTTGGATGCGGACATGCCTGAATTGAGTGCAGCAATGTTTGCACATGGGACCGGTGTAGTTGCAGATATTGATATCTGGCATAAACGCATTGGTCATGTTAATGTACAACGACTTAAATCAATGTAGGCGCAAAATATTATTGCAATTGTGCCTAAATTCAAGGTTGCAGAAGTGCATAAGGTATGTGAAGCCTGTCAATTTGGAAAACAAGCAAGGAAACCATTTCCTAGACATGTTCAAGAGAGTAAGAAGCCATTGGAATTAATCCACTCTGATGTGTGGACTACTAAAGCTGCATCTATTGGAGGCTGTCATTATTTTGTCACTTTTATTGATGACTACAGCAAAAAAGTTTGGGTGCATTTTATGAAAAAGAAAAGTGAAGTGTTTGGGCATTTCAAAGATTTTAAAGCTATGGCTAAAGAAGAAACAGGCCTGCAAATAAAATGCCTAAGGTCAGATGGAGGGGGAGAGTACCTCTCAAACGAGTTTGCAAGGTTCCTACAGGAGCATGGCATAAAGCAGCAGTATTCATGCAGTCATACCCCATAGCAAAATGGGCTTGCAGAAAGGAAAAACAGGCATATTGGAGAGGTATCTCGGGCCATGCGAAATGAAAAAGACCTACTAGATTATTATTGGGCTGAAGCAGTTGCTACAACAGTTTACATAATGATAAGGACTCCCACTGCAGCAATACATGGCATGATGCCAGAGGAGATGTATACTGGTAGGAAACCAGATATTTCTCATTTGAAAAATTTTGGTTGCATTGCCTATGTTCATGTGCCGGATGAGTTGAGGTCCAAGTTGGATCCAAAAGCTGAGAAGTGCATCTTTATTGGTTATTCTCTGCAGCAGAAAGGGTATAGATGCTATAACCCTTCTACTCGTAAGTTTATAGTGAGCAGAGATATTGCTTTTGATGAGATGAGCAGCTGGTATAAACCAATAAATGTGATTGATGATGCAGATGCACAAAATGGTACTACTGCACAGAATTCACATCAGCAATCACAAAATATTAGTGGAGCTGCAGTGTCCTCTAGCAATGGTTCACATACTTCGCCATGGATAGGCAGATTGAGACCAGGAGAATCTCCTCAAAGCAATGCAGATAGTGGTATGTAGGTATCACGAAAAGGAAAAGAGAAGGTAGATCAGCCCATGTTTGATGTGAATGCAAGTCACTCTTATGTGGATGGTGAATCCAGTGGCTCAGAACAGAGCATTGATAATGAGTTGGGTATTCCTTCTATTGTTACACCTGGAGTAAGGAAGACCAGGGATGTTTTGAGAGCACCTGGAAGTGAGCCTATTTTGCGCAGGTCTACCAGAGCCAGATATCCTGTGGATAGGCTCAAATATGATGGATTTATAGCCATTCACTATGCCTATATGGTCAAAGTGATACAGGAAACAAAACCCACTTCTTTTGAGCAAGCCATGGGAAAAGAAAAATGGGAGAAAGCCATGGATGCCTTGGAAGCAAATGCTACATGGGAATTGGTGCCTTTGCCTAAAGACAAGAATGCAATTGGTTGTAAGTGGGTTTATAAGGTGAAGCACAATGTAGATGGATCTGTGAACAGATACACGGCAAGATTAGTTGTCAAGGGTTATGCACAGACATATGGCATTGATTATAAAGAAACATTCAGTCCAGTTGCAAGGATGGCAACCGTAAGAGTAGTCATTGCTATGGCTGCATCAAAGGGATGGTCTTTACATCAGACGGATGTAAAGAATGCCTTCTTGCATGGTGATTTGCAAGAAGAGGTCTTTATATAGCAGCCACCAGGTTATGTTCATGCTGTTCATCCTGAGTTTGTTTGTAGGGTGAAGAAAGCCTTGTATGGCTTGAAGCAAGCACCTAGAGCATGGTCTGACAAGATAGGACAGTATCTTGTCACTATTGGCTTTCAGATTTCCAAGGTAGATTTCTCACTTTATGTGAGAAAAATAGAGAAAGGCATTATGCTGCTTGTCATTTATGTTGTGATTTGATCATCACATGTGATAGTGATGAAGATATCCTTCATGTGAAAATGCTAATGAAGTAAAAGTTTGAGATGAAGGATTTGGGAGAGCTGTGTTATTTCTTGGGCATTGAGGTGATTAGATCACCAAGTGGGATACAGCTCTTGCAGAGGCAGTATGGATTGGACATGTTGTCCAAATATGGGATGGCAGGCTGTAAGCCTATTTCAGTTCCTTTGGAGCAGAATGTGAAGCTGAGCGCAGATGCAGGTGAGCTTCTGGAAGACCCTACTATGTACACGTGCATAGTAGGAAGTTTGATTTATATGACTATTACCAAGCCAGATTTGAGCTATGCTGTTGGATTGGTAAGTCAGTTTATGCAGGCTCCAAGGAAACCACATTTGGATGCGGCTAGACGCATACTCAGGTATGTGAAGTCCACATTGCAATATGGACTATTTTATGAGACTGGGGTTCAAATGCAGTTGCATGGATACACTGATGCTGATTGGGCTGGTAGTATTTCTGATAGACGATCTACCAGTGGATATGTGTTCTCTTTTGGGAGTGTTGCAGTCACTTGGAGCAGCAAGAAAGAGCCTACAGTTGCTTGCCCTCTCGCCACACCACGAAGGACATCTCAATCTGAGACAGTGCACCCTTGCACTTCCGGCTGTGCTACCTCTAGAGATTTGCTCTCAAACTCAAAAAAGGAAAGCAACACTGGTCCTCTTACCAGGACACCGTGAACTTGGTTTGCTTTCTTGAGCTCCTTACCATGAACCAGGCTTTGATACCATGTGAAGATAGTGGGAGAGAAGGAAGGAGTCTCACTTACGGCTTTCTCACATATACAATGGGGGAATACACACAAAGGTGGAGGCTGAAAATAGTTTTCCTCTTCTTAGTTGTGAAAGCCAAAAGAATTCTAGTACAAAGAAATAGAAGAACCCTATATGTGGGTCTCAAACCAAACTTAGCTAACTAAGGTGGCATACTAACTGAGCCACAAACTAGAGTACATAAGGATAGCTGTCATCTAGCTATTATTCATAGGTGGTGTACCAACTGCATCTGCAGCTTACAAGTCGGTGACATAAATGCACAATGGTCACCCTAGCATATCACGAGTGGAGCTTGATATCTCAACATCTTATTGGCTCCAAAGCTTATGAGTGTGTAGGTTCATGAGTGACCGCATTACACACTATGACTACATCTTGATTTTGCAAATTTTCTATGTTGCAAATCAGACTCACACTTCATGATAGCAATCCCAAGTATTTTTGAAAAGTTTTTTTCAATCAGGACTCAAAATAAAAAAGAAACATCACACATGTGAATTGCAAAAACAATGATGTCACCTATGATGGCAAGTCCAACACCTACCATGACCTTATCCACTTCCAAAGGTCACTTGTCCCTTGCACACACAAAGGGGTATCCCTCTCATACAACCATGCACACTCTTTACTTTTTTTGAAAGTCCTAATATTGCTTATAGGTCCCCCCCAATTGAAAATAATTCAAAAGTAAATAAATTAGTGGAAAAGGTAGGAGGGGAGGACGGAAAGGCAAGGGGAGGGTAATAAGGAAGTCCCTCTATTTATGAGAAGCGAGATCCCTTCCCCTCTTATTTATGAGGGTGAGAATTTATGACTTTTTTATATACAAAGTCTTTAGTGGAAAGACCTTGATAGATGTTTTGAAGCTATCTCTTTGACGTTATCTTAATTAGGGTACTCCACCGTTTCACCTAAGAAATCTGTTGAATTTCTTAATTGAAAAATAGAAGGAATTTTCTCCTTAAGTTATATGCATGGAATAATTTGTTTATATTAAGTGCCTTTAGAATACATAGATGGGAGATTGATGAGCAAACTAATGGAGGAATTAGGTGAGAGCCATAAGGGGGGTTGAAATCTTTGATGGAGTCTTACCCAATACCTTATCAATTGTGCTCTTTGTTGAGTGTTGAACAATATGCTTGAGTGTGTTGCTTCCAATAAAAGTCTAACACAATCCTATACTTAACCTATAACCCATTTATAATCATGGAATGAACAATGATATTGATGGAGTCTTATGGATTCAAATAAAATATTAATAAAAATCTTATAGTGGTAGCTTCTTTACTTGAATGAGGCATGAAGTAAAAAATGCAAACCTTGATGGCAATCACTAACTTCACTAGTTGACATTGACTATCAAACTTTCATTATATCTACATTTATTGGCTAGTGCTCTCATGGCATCGTGAGATCCTCCCCTTCTTCTTTTTCCTTTTGAAGTTCTTCCCCTCTTTCTTTGTCTTGCCTTGAGAGTAGATAAGGGTTAGACAATCTCTTCTATGATAGAAGAGTGGTTTAGTCAATTAACTTGGATCTTGCTTTAGTGTGTTAATGAGAAATTTTCAAGTTCTTAGGTGCAAGAGCTTTTTGAGGAGATTGTGGTTGAGGTTTTGATATCTTATTTTTTGAAAGGGAGTGTGCACAAGGGGTGCACAAGGAAGCTTTGAGTCCAAGGAAGAGTGTGAAGGTCCTCGCCACATTTTCTTTGAGGGCAATCACCCCTTTTCTCTAGAAGTCACGCCTTTGAAGTAGTCACCCCTTTTCTCTAGCTTTGAGGTAGTCATAGTGGTCAAGCATGTATTAGATTCCTTGATGGTCTATGTGTTATCGGTGTTTCCCTTTCCTAGAACAAATCTAAGGAAAGTGGATAGATGCATATGTAGTTTTATATGGGAAGGCAGATGGCATGTACTTAAGTGGGAAGTGCTTACTACTCCAAGAGAGGCTAGTGGACTAGGCTTGACCATTATGGTTTTACAGAATGAGAATCTATGCTTTAAATGGTTGTTGTTGATTGGGGGCACACAGCCATGGGCTAAAATAGCTAGACATTGGGTCTGTTCAAATGCACCTAAGGGTATAGATGTGCCCTGGCAGGATGTATTGCTCTTAGAATTTTATATCAAAGTCCCTCAATCTGAGCTATTAAATAGGATGCTCCAAATCTAGAAGATTTGGGCAGGTCCTTATGGCTTACAGACCAGGCCTTTTTGAATGGTCCCCTAGTTTTAAGAACCCACCCTAGCTTGGCTACCAAAATCTTTAAGAAAGGTCTCAAAGTGTACAGATATATATGGGACCCAGGTGGCAAAAAATGGGAGGGCATTGATACAATAGTGTAGAGATTTTAGCTCACACCTTTTGAGGCTCAACTGGTAGAGAGAATATTAGACGGGTTGAAGGACAATCGACCCACTAGTCAGCTTTATCTTCATGATGAGGGGTTTAGAGGGCTTTTTTGGAAGTCGGGTAAACCGTTCTTGAAAGTATGCCTTAAAGATCTTATTGAAACTGAGTTGGGATTAGTGCCACAGCTGGCCAAAAAATTTCATGCACCTTTAATGTTGTTAATGTTTGGGCAGCTAGACTGAGAAGGGTCTGGAGGGAAACACCATCCTTCAAACTCAATTTCATGCTTTGGAGGATACTAATAAGCAAACTCCCGATTAGAGAAAGAATTGCTAAATGGAAACCGGATGTTAGCCTATGTTGCCCCTTATGCAATGCTTTTAAGGAGACACATATGCATGTTTTATGGGAGTCTTTTTACACGAGGGAAGTTTGGAAGGAAATCAACAAAAGTTTGAGCTCAGCCCAAATTTACATGAAGGTAACGTGGGGGACTAAATGAAAGTTTGTATTCCATTTGGCAGTTGATTAGAGCTATAACATTGGCTAATATTTAGAAGTACCGGAATGACTTAGTTTACAAAAGAGTCAGAGTTGGAAGACAAGTAGCACCTGAAGTAGTGCAAGATGTCAAGAGGACTTTTTAGCATTTTTGTCATAAGAATGAGACCTTCAGAACTATAAGTTCTGTTTGGATGTAAATGTCCTGTGTTGATCTTGCCTCTCTCCAAGGCAGTCGGCTTTTCCTTTCATGTACAATTCTTTTTTCTTTTAATACAATTTTGAAATTCCCCCGCAAAAAAGAAAGGAAAAAAAAAGAGGTGCTACTTGTAGAGGAGAGAAAAAACTTATCGAATGGTAGTCAAAGCAACACATAGAGTCAATATATGCAATGTTCGGCTTTAGCAACAACCAATACTGCAAAAGAACTAAAAAAGAACAAAAAAGGGCAAAATCACACAATCTATAACAATGTTTAGGTAATGATTGTTACACCCACTCAACATGGTCACCCAATGATAGTTAAAAGGACAAAGTGGCAACATTTCAACACTTTGAGAAAGTGTGAGTGATAGCTACCAGACAAAGTAGCAACAGTTCGCCAGAGTCCTTGAAATTGTGAGACAAACCTGCAAAACATCCCATAAAGGTACAGCTAGTAGCTCATCTCCTAGAGGTTACCAACCTCAAGGTCTGAACAAGCATCTCATACCACACGCGCCTTCCCCTAGCTACCACTACCAGGCCATAAGGTCTATCTCTAGAGGAGGTTCAAATTGCATGGACCTCGAATACTGAGCCCGTGGCTCATACTTATAGGCCTTGCAGTGGCTTTCTTTAGTAGTTAGCCCTAAGTTTATACTTCATGCATAAAGTAGTTTTGCTTTACTTAAATCCACGATTTTCCCTAATTAGCTCTACTAATTAGGGAATAGCCATGCTTTCTTAGGCTAGCCAATCCAAAGGATCTAAACCTCATCCATGCTAGCTCTAGCCTCAACCCTAGGTTCGACTACACCCTAATCCTAGACCCTTTCTGACAGCATAGATTAGCTTGCATAGTGTTGAATCTTTTAGTGCAAGAGGGAACATATAAGAATGCAAAGCAATAAGTATGCAACACCCTTTTGGAGGTCCAGAGATCTCTCATCGATTGAATGGAAGAGATTTGATGGGCTATAAGTGATTATGGGTTCCCAAATGATTTAGAGAAATCCCTTAGTCCCTCTTCAAATAATATTTTCCATGATGCCACTCCAAATCCATGCCATTTTTCAAATAGTGACATATCTTCACAAATTTGAGATTAATTAGGTTGGCTCTAGATTCATCCCAATGATTAGAGGATAAAGGGGTTAGGATGTCTTGGAATGCATGTATTGTTGAAGATACATCTCAACATCATGTGATATAATGTGGATAAGCATGAACACATAAGAGTGCTAAAAGGAAAGAGGGTGGGAGACAACTAACCCTAATTCTAAAGGGTCATATAGATTCATTATTTACAACTAATCTAGTCATTGTGGTATGCTTTGAGCTCTCTAGCTGCACCTTCTCTCATTATTTCCACTCTTATTCTCTTCCTTTTCACATTTAATCATGGTATTAGAGCTTCTTCATGACTTCTCTTTAGGCATTATCATAGTTGAGGGTGTATATCTATGTGATGTCTTTAATAGGGTTCATAGAGCTATGCAGTGAGAGATATTGCATTTTGAAGATTCATGTGGTTGAGCTTCCCTCATTTTGAGTGCGAGATATGTTTTTTGTGAGGTTGAATGTCCTTTATGTGAGGTTTTTGAGTGTGCTATGAGAAGGTACATCCTCTCCATTCTTTATGTATTTTTAAAAAAAATCTCTTCTTTATAGAGACCATTATGAGTTCTTCTTCTTCTATGGAGACCTATATTTGCATAATAAAATTTAAATTTTATTGTTCTCTGTCCTTGCTCCACATGTTTCAACTACTAATTTCTTTCCTAGACTATACTACCTACACAAGATGTTGAATAGCAACCCATTGCAGGCAAGCAAACATCCACAATAGAGAAGACTAGCCCACTGACTAGATAGATGATTCTATTATAGCAAGCTAAACATGATAGAAAAGCATTAAATAGTGCTACAAAGAATACAAACACAAAGGCAAAGGTGTGCACAACATACCTCAAGAGAATGTAGGAAATTGATTAGCATGTAGCACACATGTGAGAATCAAATGCAGTTGTAGTAAGACTCAACCTTGAAGACTCAATCAACAATAGCTAATGTAAAATTAGTGATCTTGCAATTACTACAAAGGCACAAATGACCCAAGCACAAGGAAAACAAAGAGCACCCACATAAGGGATGAACTAGATGCCCATGCGAGAGATGACCCTACAATGATAGACACTATGACAAATGCACCAGACGACAAAGTACAGGCAAAAAAATTGACCGTGATGTTGCCTACAACAAGACAATGACATAAGACAATCATTTCTTGAAAAGGAGCCATTGACAAAAAATAAAGCTAGCATGGGTTCTCACTAAGGTTTTAAAAATGTGGCGGAGCTATTAAAGACCTACTATACATAGGTAGTTATGATGTACAATGTTTGAGTAATTATGTGAGTAGCTATGACTTGGAGTATATAGTCAACCTATTTTTATATTAATCCCATTGATAACTTATTGATATGTTCTTTTGGCTACTACTATGGGCCACTAAGAATAATCTAAACTATGAAGGGAGACTGTGCTTTGGCCTTTTAAATTCATCTTCCCTGATCACTTTGGTAGGTATTCTACCTTGACTTGTATATTTTCCTCTTTCTCAATTTATATATTCCTTATGGGAGATTACTAAGCTTAATGCAAGTAAGGACTTGTACATATGTAGGATTAAGATATAACCTATATTACCCACCACTAGACTTGTTCCCTATTTTGTACCATATTCAACCAGTTTTGTGACTGTATCAAGGGGATGACATTATGATATAGTGACCTTGGTGATGTGGGTTAGATTAGTCTTGGTGGCCCATAGCCGTACCCAAAAGAACAATCATCAATGGGATTAATATAAATATAAGGTGACTATATAATCCAAGCTTCTAGCCATTAGCTATCTTGGAAGGCCAAAAAGCTCTTTTGCTTCAACACTTCTAAGAGCCAATGAAGAAGTCTAGTAACACATGGGGAGTCCCCAGTATGTCGTTGGTATTAGTTTGTCGTTACGTGCTACATTTGGGACTTAGTTGGTTAAGCATACTTTGAGACAAGATGTTTTTGCTTTGAACTCATCTTGTTTTGGTGTTGTTAGTAGTGTCTCCAAAATAATAAAAAACACCTACACATATCCACTCTTGGCAATGGAAATACCAAGGTCGGAGTTAAGTATAACTAATGTCAGAAAGAGGAAAAGATAGTACAAAACATACAAAGAACTGGGACAATTGCTTATAGAGTGGAAATGTTGCTAATAGTTTGTATTTTAGCAAATCACAACAACAACTATGATACAAGAGATAAAGATCGGCTTATAACATCATCTGTCGGGCAATAGTTAGAAATAGACCTAGTTCAAAACATGATGTGGTGGATAAGGCCCACACTACTAGCTGTTAGGGACAGTTATAACTATCCCGATAGTTACAAAATTATCCACTACTCACTAATGTAACTTCCCTTTACTAGGGGTGTACTAACCCTCCTTGGGTGAAGTCCACATGGGTGGAGAGGTCACCCTCAACACCTAGCACTCCTGGTGGTAAAACTTTTTGCAAAAAGTAGAAGACTCGAACCCTTATAGAAATAGTCCATCAGATGGACTTTGATGGTGTGGGTTGAGCTTAGATCTATTACTGATGCTGCCTTAGTAGCAATGGGGTCTGCTTCCTCTATATCTTTGCTACAGGTGTCATACAGCTCTGGTTTCTCCTTAGTTTTTGCCTCTGTCTCTTCAAAACCTGTAGTGGGGGCTAATGCCTAGCTGGGTGTAGTGATATTTCTCATCTGTGAAAGTGGCATTCTTTGCAGACAACTGTGTGGATTGGCCTTGCTTTGTTCCACAAGCTTGTAGAAAGTGCATAGTACATGAGCATGATGACACAAGCGAATGTTGAGATATCGAGCTCCTCTCGTGATATGCCAGGGTGACTGTTGTGCATTTATGTCACTAACTTGTTAGCTACAGATGCAGTTGGTACACCGCCCATGAATAATAGCTAGATAACAACTATCTTTATGTACTCTAGCTAGTGGCTCAGTTAGTATGCCACCTTAGTTAGCTGAGTTTGGTTTGAGACCCACATATAGGGTTCACCTATTCCTTTTGTACTAAGAGTGAGTTCTTTTTGGCTTTCACAACTAAGAAGAGGAAAACTATTTTCAACCTCCACCTTTGTGTGTATTCCCCCATTGTGTATGTGAGAAAGCTACAAATGAGCCTCCTTACTCGGGGGGGTCACTCATCATATGTAACCCTATCACATGAGTTCAACAAAAGGATATTTTTTAGTTCTAAAATTTACAGAAATAAATATACATAAGGGACTATTTAAAATAGTTTTGGAAAAAATTTACAGATTTGTATAGAAAAGGGGTACATTTTATTAATGAAAAATTTACAGATAAGGGATTTTAGAAATAGGCCTTGAACGCACGTGGTATAGAGGGTTTATATATAGTGACCCCCCCCGAGCCTCCTTACCTCTCTCCCACTCCCTTCACATGGTATTAGAGCTTGGTTCGTGGTAAGGAGCACAAGAACGCAAACCAAGCTCGCTGTGTCTTGGTAAGAGTATCAGTGTTGCTTTCCTTTTTCGAGTTTGGGAGCAAATCTCTGTAGGTAGCATAGCCGAAAAGTGCAAGAGTGCACTATCTCAGATTAGGACGCCCTTTGCAGTGTGGCAAGAGGGTAGTATATGCTTCACAGTGACATTATTTTTTTGATTCGAGGCCATTTTGGGGCCCGTTTTGGTGGCAGAAGTTTTTCGCAGGCACTTAGGAAAGTGCCCTATTTTTTCTGTGTGACCATTGTTCCGCAGGTCAATGAAAAGTTGTTGCAGAAATTGCATCGTATGCCTGTGCACAAAGATATTGGGAGTGACAAAATCATTCTTATTGACTGTTGATGCAAAATCATCACTAGGAAGTGACTGTGCGGTCAAATACCACTTTCGTCAGTTTTGCATATTTGCCCTTGTGAGGCAAAAGTTGTGTTTTTTGTAGTGACAATATATTTTGCAGTGTTCTGTAATGGCGTCTGATGCTCTTTCATAGATTGTCACTGAAAAGCTTGACAAGAACTTCCCAGCATGGAAGTTTAGAATGATGAATTTCCTTAAGGGAAAAGGCTATTAGGAGTTCATTACTGGAGCTTAACAAGAACCAGTAATTCCTAATGTTCCCAATCAATAGGAGTTGCACGCATTGAAAGGATTGCATGAGAGAGCTAGAAAAGTTATGTATTGGTTGTCTATCAGTATTTCAGATTCCATGATTGTGCATATTCAAGATGCAAGCACGCTAAAGGAGGCATGGGATGCTTTGATAAAAATGTATAGCACAAATACGCAAGCCAAGAAAATGCAGCTCAAGTAGGAGTTGCATAATGTGCAGAGAGAAAATATGAGCATCAATGACTACCACATGAAGGTGAAGAAGATTGCAGATGCACTTGCTTCTATTGGGTCGCCAGTGGAAGATGATGATTTAGTTTCTGTGACCTTGAATGGTGGTCTAGGAAAGGATTATGCACAGTTCCAGACATCCATTGCCGTCCGTGAGAATTTTCCTGATTTTGGGGAGTTGATTGCTCTTCTAATTTCGGAAGAGCAGAGAAATGGTGGTGCATCTTCTTCAAGAGGAACTTCAAAAGAAGCTGTCTTCTACTCAAATGCTAGAAGAGGTAGAGGCAGAGGTAGAGCAAGCCGATTTGGAGGCCGTGGTAGAAATAAGAATATGTAACAAATTCAAGAAAACTAGTCCTATGGAGGAGGACGTGGTAACTTTAGAGGCAGGGGGAGCCAAAGAGGTCATGGTGGATGGTAGAGAGGCCAAAATGCAAATAGCAATGTTGATTGCTACTACTGTGGTAAAATGAGTCATATGGCTAAAGACTGCTATAAAAAGTAGAATGACATCATGAATGGAAAACTACAGCAAGGCAATTATGCATCCTCTAGTAGACAGGGTGATGATAGAAATGAGCATTTGTTTATGGTGCAGCGCATGACCAATTCTGTGACAAGTGTAGAAGAAAGCAATGATGTGTGGTATGTTGACTCAGGTGCCTCAAACCACATGACAGGTCATGCAGAATGGATGCTGGATGCAAGGAAAATGGAAAGACCAAGATTTGTGGAGACTGGTGATGACACTGCACATCCTATTGTGCAGATTGGTAAAATTTCTTTGTCTATGTAGGATGGGAAAAAGAAATACTTGTCTGATGTATTTCATGTCCCGAATATCACCAAGAACGTGACTTATATTGCTCAAATGGTTGAGAAGGGCTTGCAGGTTAGATTTAATCCTTACGGATGCTTTGTTGAGGATATGAAAAATAAAGGTCGCTTGATAGCAAAAGGGAAGAAGAAGGGTAGGATGTTTATGTTGGATGCGGACATGCCTGAATTGAGTGTAGCAATGTTTGCACATGGGACCGGTGTGGTTGCAGAGATTGATATCTGGCATAAATGCATTGGTCATGTTAATGTACGACGACTTCAATTAATGCAGGCCCAAAATATTGTTGTAGGATTGCCTAAGTTCAAGGTTGCAGAAATGCATAAGGTATGTGAAGCCTATCAATTTGGAAAACAGGCAAGGAAACCGTTTCCTAGACATGTTCAAGAGAGTAAGAGGCCATTGGAATTGATCCACTCTGATGTGTGGACTACTAAAGCTACATCTATTGGAGGCTGTCATTATTTTGTCACTTTTATTGATGACTACAACAAAAAATTTTAGGTGTATTTTTTGAAAAAGAAAAGTGAAGTGTTTGGGCATTTCAAAGCTTTTAAAGCTATGGTTGAAAAAGAAACAGGCTTGCGAATAAAATGCCTGAGGTCAGATGGAGGGGGAGAGTACCTCTCAAATGAGTTTGCAAGGTCCTCGCAAGAGCATGGCATAAAGTAGCAATATTCATGCAATCATACCCCACAGCAAAAGGACTTGCAGAAAGGAAAAACAAGCATATTGGAGAGGTATCTCGGGCCATGCTCAATGAAAAAGACCTGCCAAATTATTATTGGGCTGAAGTAGTTGCTACAACAGTCTACATAATGAACAAGACTCCCACTGCAGCAAGACATGGCATGACCCTAGAGGAGAGGTATACTAGTAGGAAACCAGATATTTCTCATTTGAAAGTTTTTGGTTGCATTGCCTATGTTCATGTGCTAGATGAGTTGAGATCCAAGTTGGATCCAAAAGCTGAGAAGTGCATCTTCATTGGTTATTCTCTACAACAGAAAGGGTATAGATGCTATAACCCATCTACTCGTAAGTTTACAGTGAGCAGAGGTGTTGTTTTTTATGAGATGAGTAGCTGGTATAAAACAGTAAATGTGATTGATGATGTAGATATATAAGATGGTAAGGCTGCACAGAAGTCATAGCAGTAATCACAAAATATTAGTGGACCTATAGTGTCCTCTAGCAGTGGTTCACATACTTTGCCATGGACAGGCAAATTGATATCAAGAGAATCTCCTCAAAGCAATGCAAATAGTGGTATGCAAGTATCATGAAAAGCAAAAGAGAAAGTAGATCAGCCCATGGTTGATGTGAATGCAAGTCACTCTTATGTGGATGGTGAATCCAGTGGCTCAGAACAGAGCCTTGATGATGAGTTGGGTATTCCTTCTATTGTTACACCTAGAGTAAAGAAGACAAGGGATGTTTTGAGAGCACCTGGTAGTGAGCCTTTTTTGCACAGGTGTACTAGAGTTAGGTATCTTGTGGATAGGGTGAAATATGATGGATTTACAGCCATTCACTATGCCTATATGGTCAAAGAGATACATGAACCAGAACCCACTTCTTTTGAGCAAGCCATGGGAAAAGAAAAATGGGAGAAAGCCATGGATGAAGAAATGGATGCCTTGGAAGCAAATGCTACATGGGAATTGGTGCCTTTGCCTAAAGACAAGAATGCAATTGGCTGCAAGTGGGTTTATAAGGTGAAGCACAATGCAGATGATTCTGTGAATAGATATAAGGCAAGATTAGTTGTCAAGGGGTATGCACAGACATATGGCAATGGGCCAATCTACTTTCTCTTTTCCCTTTCATGATAATTGCATACCACTATCTGCATTACTTTGAGGAGATTCTCTTGATATCAATCTGCCTGTCCATGGTGAAGAATGTGAACCATTGCTAGAGGACACTATAGGTCCACTAATATTTTGTGATTGCTGCTCTGAATTCTATGCAGCATTACCATTTTGTGCATCTACATCATCAATCACATTTACAGGTTTATACCAGCTGCTCATCTCATTAAAAAAATCTCTACTCACTGTAAACTTACGAGTAGAAGGGTTATAGCATCTATACCCTTTTTGCTACAGAGAATGACCAATAAAGATGCACTTTTCAGCTTTTGGATCCAACTTCGATCTCAACTCATCTGGCACATAAACATAGGCAATGCAACCAAATACTTTCAAATGGGAAATATCTGGTTTCCTCCCAGTATAGCTCTCCTCTGGCATCATGCCATGTACTGCTACAGTGGGAGTCCTGTTCATTATGTAGACTATTGTAGCAACTGCTTCAGCCCAATAATAATAGCCCAATAATAATCTGGCAAGTCTTCTTCATTGAGCATGGCACGAGATACCTCTCCAATATGCATGTTTATCCTTTTTGCAAGTCCATTTTGCTGTGGGGTATGACTGCATGAATATTGCTGCTTTATGCCATGCTCCTGTAGGAACCTTGCAAACTCATTTGAGAGGTACTCTCCCCCTCCATCTGACCTTAGGCATTTTATTTGTAGGCCTGTTTCTTTTTCAACCATAGCTTTAAAAGCTTCGAAATGCCCAAACACTTCACTTTTCTTTTTCATAAAATATACCCAAACTTTTCTGCTGTAGTCATCAATAAAAGTGACAAAATAATGACAGCCTCCAATAGATGTAGCTTTAGTAGTCCACACATTAGAGTGGATTAGTTCCAATGGCTCTTACTCTCTTAAACATGTCTAGGAAATGGTTTCCTTGCCTGTTTTCCAAATTGACAGGCTTCACATACCTTATGCATTTCTGCAACCTTGAACTTGGGCAATCCTGCAACAATATTTTGGGCCTACATTAATTTAAGTTGCTGTACATTAACATGACCAATGCGTTTATGCCAGATATCAATATCTGCAACTACACCGGTCCCATGTGCGAACATTGTTGCACTCAATTCAGGCATCTCCACATCCAACATAAACATCTTGCCCTTCTTCTTCCCTTTTGCTATCAAGCGACCTTTATTTTTCATATCCTCAACAAAGCATCCATGAGGATTAAATCTAATCTGCAAGCCCTGCTCAACCATTTGACCAATAGAAACCAGGTTCTTGGTGATATTCGGGACATGAATTACATCAAACAAGTATTTCTTTTTCCCATCCTGCATAGACAAAGGAATTTTACCAATCTGCATAATAGGATGTGCAGTATCATCACCAGTCTCCACAAATCTTGGTCTTTCCATTTTCCTTGCATCCTGCATCCATTCTGCATGACCTGTCATGTGGTTTGATGCACCTAAGTCAACATAGCACACATCATTCCTTTCTTCTACACTTGTCACAGAATTGGTCATGCGCTGCACCATAAACAAATGCTCATTTCTGTCATCACCTTGTCTACTAGAGGATGCATAATTGCCTTGCTGCAATTTTCCATTCATGATGTCATTCTGCTTTTTGTAGCAGTCTTTAGCCATATGACCCATTTTACCATAGTAGTAGGATTTAACATTGCTGTTTGCATTTTGGCCTCTTTGCTATCCACCACGACCTCTTTTGCTCCCCCTGCCTCTAAAGTTACCTTGTCCTCGTCCATAGGACTAGTTCTCTTGAATTTGTTGCATATTCTGATTTTTTCCATGGCCTTCGGATCTCGGCCTGCTCTACCTCTACCTCTACCTCTTCCAACATTTGAGTAGAAGACACTTTCTTTTGAAGTTCCTCCTGAAGAAGATGCACCACCATTTCTCCGCTCTTCAGAAATTAGAAGAGCAATCAACTCCTCAAAATCAGGAAAATTTTCATGGACGGCAATGGATGTCCAGAACTGTGCATAATCCTTTCCTAGACCACCATTCAAGGTCATAGAAACTAAATCATCATCTTCCACTGGCGACCCAATAGAAGCAAGTGCATCTGCAATCTTCTTCACCTTCATGTGGTAGTCATTGATGCTCATATTTTCTCTCTACATATTATGCAACTCTTGCTTGAGCTGCATTTTCCTAGCTTGCATATTTGTGCTATACATTTTTGTCAAAGTATCCCATGCCTCCTTCGGCATGCTTGCATCCCGAATATGCACAATCATAGAATCACAAATACTGATAGATAGCCAATACATAACTTTTTTGGCTCTCTCATGCCATCCCCTAAATGCGTGCAACTCCTGTTGATTGGGAACATTAGGAATAACTGGTTCTTGTTCAGCTCTAGTAATGAACTCCCAATAGCCTTTTCCCTTAAGGAAATTCATCATTCTAAACTTCCATGCTGGGAAGTTGTTCTTGTCAAGCTTTTTAGTGACTATCTATGAAAGAGCATCAGACGCCATTACAGAACACTGCAAAAATATTCTGTCACTGCAAAGAAAACTTCTGCCTCACAAGGGCAAATCTGCAAAACTGACAAAAGTGGTATTTGACCACACAGTCACTTCCTTGTGACGATTTTGCATCAACAGGAGATAAGAATGAATTTGTCACTCCCAATACCTCTGTGCACAAGCATACGATGCAATTTTTGCGGCAACTTTTCACCGACCTGCAGAACAGTGGTCGCACAGCAAAAACAAGGCACTTTCCTGAGTGCCTGCGAAAAACTTCCACCGCCAAAATGGGCCCCGAAATGGCCTCGAATCAAAAAAATATTGTCACCGAGGAGTTCGCCCCATCTCAGAGCTTATACTGCCCTCTCGCCACACCACAAAGGGCATCCCCAGTGCACTCTTGCACCTTCTGACTGTGCTACCTGCTGCAGAGATTTGCTCCCAAACTCGAAAAAGGAAAGCAACACTGATCCTCTTACCAAGATACCATGAACTTGGTTTGCTTTCTTGAGCTCCTTACCATGAACCAAGATCTGATACCATGTGTAGAGAGTGGGAGAGATGTAAGGAGTCTCACTTGCAACTTTCTCACATACACAATGGGGGAATACACACAAAGGTGGAGGGTGAAAACAGTTTTCCTCTTCTTAGTTGTGAAAGCCAAAAGAACTCTCTCTTAGTACAATAGAATAGGAGAACCCTATATGTGGGTCTCAAACCAAACTCAGCTAACTTAGGTGGCATACTAACTGAGCCACTAACTAGAGTACCTAAAGATAGCTGTCATCCATCTATTATTTATGGGCGGTGTACCAACCACATCTGGAGCTAACAAGTCGGTGACATAAATGCACAACGATCACCCTGGCATATCACGAGTGGACCTCGATATCTCAACACTTGCATGTGCCCACACCTAGTGGTTGGGACTTCGCAGGCCCGTAGCCAAGATAGGAGTTGCTTCTCTAAAGTCTACTGCATTGCCACCCCCTCCCCCTCATCGTCTTTTCAATATGGGCTCACGTTAGCTTTGAAACCCGCTCAGCCAAAGCCAAATGTTGGAATGGCCTCCCTTTGCTCCAGAACAAGGGAGCCTTCCCATGAGATGCCCCCCCCAGGCATTGAGGACATGGGAGTCTCAGAGTTACCCTCTGGCCATTATCGCAGGGAGAGCCCGGATTTAAAAAAAAGATGAACTCCTACAACTACTTTACGACCTGTTTGGAACCATTTGCTTGCTTTTGTGTTACCTTATATCTATAGATCAAAAGTAACCTAGCTCGCAACACTAAGTGCTTAATCCATATACAATCCAAAAAAGGTAGCGCCTAGTCCCTAGTCGATGACTAGACTTGAAGTAGGGCATTTGCTTCTAATAACTATAAGCTCCAGGAGCACGAAGAAGCAAGGACTTGCACCGAGATCTAGGAGAGTTGAATCCCAAAGTACTTAGCATGTAAAAGAGCACTTGAAATACTGATGAAGGAACTGTGCATCCCTTAGACGAATAACTTAGCTTAGCCTTTGATGCATATCAAAGAAGCTAGATACGGTTAGTCATTCTTTTTCGACCGCAATCAGTCACGGTAGGCACAAGAGATACCTTATTTTTCAAAAAATCATAGCATCACACATTTGGCTATGGAAAACGATATCCGCCAATTACCCTACGAAGTTGATGGTCTAAGTGTCATAGGCAACATGCATACTTTACTGCTCCACACGATCCTCGTGAGCACTGGCGAGAGAAAACATAGGAACAAGGAGGTTCAGGGCATATGAGGGACTTCGAGCGACTGTGGGAAAACTTCCATAAGATGAACTTAGTTTAATGCTTATGCCTTATGTTAAATCTGCTTTCAATAGGATGACTACCACAATATTCTCTACCCCGAGATCCCTTAGTTGGTGGATTTCTTGAATACCCAAGGGCTATAATGTACCCAGACACCACTTCATAGTTGAGATATACATTACCTTTCTTTATACATGATGAGTGATGCCCAACTATTGCTCAACCACTTATGATAGCAGGCTCCATGCTATGGTTAATGACTGAAATGCTCAAGCTCCCTAATTTAACCTTGGATTTATGAGTGTGTATGCTTGTTTGGCTTGTTCAAACTGTAAGTAGGTTACTTCTTAGCTAGGGACCTTTGTATTTACATCATATTCCCTCTAACTGAGCCCGTATAATAAATAATGGAAGCCACTTATATTTCTACGAAGAACTGTGTGGTTTGATGTGGTGCTGAGACATAGCTGATCCGAGGATGATGTACTTATACGTTTTTTCCCTCTTAAGCTATCTAAAAATATTGATGAAGTGGGGCTTGTAATCAAGATTGATGTACTCATAATTGGCTTATGTCTCCCTCTTGGGCTGCACTAGAAGAATACAGATGAACTGATGCTATTGATCATAAAAGCATGCTAGGATATTATGGGCAACTATTTGACCCTAAAACATTCTTGTACTTTAATAAGCTATCAGGGACTATTATTACTGAAGTCCTATGCAATTTTTGAGATAGGTTTATTTTTATGGAAGTATTATTAACACTTTCTTGCTGCAGTTATGAGGAATAACATTACTATGAGCTTATGACCATGTTTTTGTTTAGGAATCATTTAATGACAAAATGAGGATATGATGACAGTAAATAGTCACATACCTTATGACCTTTAAGGACTTCGGGTGTGAAGAAGGTTTTTAATAACCCTTAGAAACGATAAGATTTCAAAAGAAAGATCATTAATGCTCACTGAAAATCATCATCACGAGCAGTGTTTCCTTCTTAAAATTGTTGGGGTTGACAAGGATAACAACTGTGGCTAGGCATGAAGCCTATAGTCTCACATTGCATTGGGTTCATGTTCTGACATGCTGTGTTTGTGGATGGATGCAGGTGATTCTGGCCACTTACCTTGACTTTTTGATAGAAAGGATGTACACATATGATATTTACGGGCAAACCAGAGGAGCTTATGCAACCAAGCTACCTCACATGCAACCATTGCTGCACCCCTGTACTCAGCCTCTGTGCTCGACAAGCCAACTGTAGGCTGTTTCTTGCTGCTCCAAGTGACTGCAACACTCCCAAAAGAGAACATATATCCGATGGTAGATCGTCTATTAGAAATACTACCAGTGCAATCAGCATCAGTGTATCCATGGAACTGTATCTGAACCCTAGCCTCATAAAATAGTCCATACTGCAATGTGGACTTCACATACCTGAGTATGCATCTAGCCATATCCAAATGCAGTTTCCTTGGAGCCTGCATAAACTGACTTACCAATCCAATAGCATAGCTCAAATCTGGCCTGGTAATAATCATATAAATCAAACTTCCTACTATGCGTCTGTACATAGTAGGGTCTTCCAGAAGCTCGCCTGCATCTGCACTCAGCTTCACATTCTGCTCCAAAGGAATTGAAATAGGCTTACAGCCTATCATCCCATATTTGGATAGCATGTCCAATCCATACTGCCTCTGCAAGAGCTGTATCCCACTTGGTGATCTAATCACCTCAATGCCCAAGAAATAACACATCTCTCCCAAATCCTTCATCTCAAACTTCTACTTTAATAGCATTTTCACACGAAGGATATCTTCATCACTATCACCTATGATGATCAAATCATCAACATAAATGACAAGCAGCATAATACCTTTCTCTATTTTTCTCACATAAAGTGAGAAATCTGCCTTGGAAATTTGAAAGCCAATAGTGACAAGATAGTGTTCTATCTTGTCAGACCATCCTCTAGGTGCTTGCTTCAAGCTATACAAGGATTTCTTCAACCTGCAAACCACTCGCAAACCAACTTAGGATGAACAGCATGAACATAACTTGGTGGCTGCTCCATCAAGACCTCTTCTTGCGAATCACCATGCAAGAAGGCATTCTTTACATCCATCTGATGTAAATACCATCCCCTTGATGCAACCATTGCAATGGCTGCTCTTACGGTTGCCATCCTTGCAACTGGACTGAATGTTTCTTCATAATCAATGCCATATGTCTATGCATACCCCTTGACAACTAATCTTGCCTTGTATCTCTTCATAGAACCATCTACATTATGCTTGACCTTATAAACCCACTTAGAGCCAATTGCATTCTTGTATTTAGGCAAAGGCACCAATTCCCATATAGCATTTGCTTCCAAGGCATCCATTTCTTCATCCATGGCTTTCTCCCATTTTTCTTTTCCCATGGCTTGCTCAAAAGAAGTGGGTTTTGGTTCCTATATCACTTTGACCATTTAGGCATAGTGAATGGCTGTAAATCCATCATATTTTAGCCTATCCACAGGATACTTGACTCTAGTAGACCTCACTACGAGGTGCTCTCAAAACATCCCTGGTCTTCCTTACTCGAGGTGTAACAATAGAGGGAATACCCAAGTCATCATCAATGCTTTGTTCTGAGCCACTGGATTCACCATCCACATAAGAGTGACTTGCATTCACATCAAACATGGGCTGATCTACCTTCTCTTTTCCTTTTTGTGATACTTGCATACCACTATCTGCATTGCTTTGAGGAGATTCTCCTGATCTCAATCTGCCTGTCCATGGCGAAGTATGCGAACCACTGCTAGATGACACTATAGGTCCACTAATATTTTGTGACTGTTGTGAATTCTGTGCAGCATTACCATTTTGTGCATCTACATCAATCATCACATTTACTAGTTTATACCAGCTGCTCATCTCATCAAAAACAACATCTCTGCTCACTGTAAACTTACGAGTAGAAGGGTTATAGCATCAGAATAACCAATAAAGATGCACTTCTCAGCTTTTGGATCCAACTTGGATCTCAACTCATCTGGCACATGAACATAGGCAATGCAACCAAAGAGTTTCAAATGAGAAATATCTGGTTTCCTACCAGTATTCATCTCCTCTCGCGTCATGCCATGTATTGTTGTAGTGGGAGTCCTATTCATTATGTAAACTACTGTAGCAACTGCTTCAGCCCAATAATAATCTGGTAGGTCTTTTTTATTTAGCATGGCCCGAGATACCTCTCCAATATGCCTGCTTTTCCTTTCTACAAGTCCATTTTGTTGTGGGGTATGACTGCATGAATATTGCTGCTTTATGCCATGCTCCTGTAGGAACCTTGCAAACTCATTTGAGAGGTACTCTCCCCCTCCATCTGACCTTAGGCATTTTATTTGCAGGCCTGTTTCTTTTTTAGCCATAGCTTTAAAAGCTTTGAAATGCCCAAACACTTCACTTTTCTTTTTCATAAAATACACCCAAACTTTTCTATTGTAGTTATCAATAAAAGTGACAAAATAATGACAGCCTCCAATAGATGCATCTTTAGTAGTCCACACATCAGACTGGATTAATTCCAATGGCTTCTTACTCTCTTGAACATGGCTAGGAAATGGTTTCCTTGCCTGTTTTCCAAATTGACAAGCTTCACATACCTTATGCATTTCTGCAACCTTGAATCTAGGCAATCGTGCAACAATATTTTGGGCCTGCATTGATTTAAGTTGCTGTGCATTAACATGACCAATGCATTTATGCTAGATATCAATATCTACAACAACACCGATCCCATGTGCAAACATTGCTGCACTCAATTCAGGCATGTCCGCATCCAACATAAACATCCTTCCCTTCTTCTTTCCTTTTGCTATCAAGCGACCATTATTTTTCATATCCTCAACAAAGCATCCATGAGGATTAAATCTAACCTGCAAGCCCTGCTCAACCATTTGACTAACAAAAACTAGGTTCTTGGTGACGTTCGCGACATGAAATACATCAGACGGGTATTTCTTTTTCCCATCTTGCATAGACGAAGGAATTTTACCAATCTGCACAATAGGATGTGCAATATCATCACCAGTCTCCACAAATCCTGGTTTTTCCATTTTCCTTGCATCCTGCATCCATTCTGCATGACCTGTCATGTGGTTTGATGCACCTGAGTCAACATACCACACATCATTTCGTTCTTCTGCACTTGTCACAGAATTGGTCATGTGCTGCACCATAAATAGATGCTCATTTCAGTCATCACCCTGTCTACTAGAAGATGCATAATTGCCTTGCTGCAATTTTCCATTCATAATGTCATTCTGCTTTTTGTAGTAGTCTTTAGCCATATGACCCATTTTACCACAATAATAGCATTCAACATTGCTGTTTGCATTTTGGCCTCTTTGCCATCCAGCACGACCTCTTTGGCTCCCCCTACCTCTAGAGTTACCATGTCCTCCTCCAAAGGACTGGTTTTCTTGAGTTTGTTGCATATTCTGATTTCTACCACGGCCTCCAGATCCTCCTCTACCTCTGCCTCTAACTCTTCCAGCATTTGAGTAGAAGACAGTTTCTTTTGAAGTTCCTCCTGAAGAAGATGCACCACCATTTCTTTGCTCTTCAGAAATTAGAAGAGCAAACAACTCCTCAAAATCAGGAAATTTTTCACGGATGGCAATGGATGTCCAGAATTGTGCATAATCCTTTCCTAGACCATTCAAGGTCACAGAAACTAAATCATCATCTTCCACTGGCGACCCAATGGAAGCAAGTGCATCTGCAATCTTCTTCACCTTCATGTGGTAGTCATTGATGCTCATATTTTCTCTCTGCACATTGTGCAACTTGTGCTTGAGCTACATTTTCCTGGCTTGCATATTTGTGCTATAGATTTTTGCCAAAGTATCCCATGCCTCCTTTGCTGTACTTGCATCCTGAATATGCACAATCATAGAATCCGAAATACTGATAGATAGCCAGTACATAACTTTTCTGGCTCTCTCATGCCATCCTTTAAATGCCTACATTTCCTGTTGATTGAGAACATTAGGAAGAACTGGTTCTTCTTCATTTCCTATAATGAACTCCCAATAGCCTTTTCCCGTAAGGAAATTCGTCATTCTAAACTTCCATGCTTGGAAGTTGTTCTTCTCAAGCTTTTCAGTGACAATCTGTGAAAGAGAATCAGACGCCATTACAGAACACTGTAAAATATTCTGTCACTGTAAAAACACAGCTTCTGCCTCACAGGGGCAAATCTGCAAAACTGACGAAAGTGGTATTTGACCACACAGTCACTTCCTGCTGATGATTTTGCATCAACAGACAATAAGGATGATTCTGTAACTCCTAGTATCTCTGCGCATAGGCATACGATGCAATTTCTGCGGCAACTTTTCATCGACCTACAGAGTAGTGGTCGCACAGCAAAAACAGGGCCTTCTTTTGAGTGCTTGTGAAGAACTTTTGCCTTCAAAATGGGCCCCGAGATGGCCTCAAATCGCAGCATATATTGCCCTCTTGCCACACCGCGAAGGGCATCTCAACTTGAGACAATGCACTCTTGTACTTTTCGGCTGTGCTACCTACAGAGATTTGCTCCCAAACTCGAAAAAGGAAAGCAACACTGGTCCTCTTACCAGGACACCGTGAACTTGTTTTTCTTTCATTAGCTCCTTACCACGAACTAGGCTCTGATACCATGTGAAGATAGTGGGAGAGAAGGAAGGAGTCTCACTTGCTGCTTTCTCACATACACAATAGGGGAATACACACAAAGGTGGAGGCTGAAAACAGTTTTCGTCTTCTTGGTTGTGAAAGCCAAAAGAACTCTTGTACAAAGAAATAGAAGAACCCTATATGTGGGTCTCAAACCAAACTCAGCTAACTAACGTGGCATACTAACTGAGCCACGAACTAGAGTAGATAAGGATAGCTATCATCCAGCTATTATTCATGGGCGGTGTACCAACCGCATCTGCAGCTAACAAGTCGGTGACATAAATGCACAATGGTCACCCTGGCATATCGGGAGTGGAGCTCGATATCTCAATAGAACTATGGAAAAGACAATGTTTGAATTTTGCTTTTTCTATATATGGAGGATAGTTATAAGTATATATAAAATATTGACTTTGCAAAATGAGTATTTATGGTATCTGTCTGGTCAAAAATATATGAGAACAGCAACTACAAGTGTGGAACACATTGCTCTAATGTATATGGTACAATATAGAGTGCAAGGGCAGCACAGGAACGAAGTTGCATGCAATAAGAAGGGCCTTCTTGTAAGAAATGGAAACCAAGGATGTGTAGTAGAAAGGAAATAGATTTTATTGTTCTAATAGGTCTCTCTCTCTCGAGCTCTCTCTCTCTCTCTCTCTCTCTCTCGCACACACACACACACTTATTTATCCTTGATTTGTGGCATTTAAAAAAAAAAACTTTCTAATTTTATTCTCCCCCCTTTTTTTTCTTGATTTGTGGAACCTTTTAAATTATTATTGTTATTTATTCAATATTTAAAATCATCTTACCCCCCCTCTCCCTTTTTCTCTCTCTCACTTTAAACCCCCCTCTATTTATTATCCTTGATTTATTTAATAAATAACAAAACTTAATTTTAATATTTCCCCCACCATAAACCCAACCTATTCCCCTCAACCTAGTCTAACCTTGGAAACCCCTTTCCCCTAAAGTAATCTTGTCCTTAATCTTGCCCGAACTAAACCATGGATGGCCATTGCCCCATGTTCTCGGCTTCCCCTTAAGATACACCCTTAAGCCCTAACCTCTCAACCCAACTATGACAAAAACCCTTGCTTCTTTATGTAACGCCTTTTTCCCTTGCTTGTACCAAACGGCCTGTTTTCTTTCTTTTCACCGTTATAATTTGCTTCATCTTCACTCTCCTTCCTCTTGGCTTCTCTATGCTTTCTTGTCCTTTATTATTCATTCACGATTTGAGCTACAATGCTACTCGTCAGTATTTTTTCATTGCTTCTCCTCCTCTTGGCATCTTATGTTGAACCTATTCTCACTCGGCTCCAGTTCGCCCTTCAAACCTTTGCCTCAATGACAACTTTCATTGCTTCCCCACTCATTAAGGTAGTGCTTCGTGTACTTGCTTGTCACAACTCCTTTTCTATTCTCTTACCTTCTCTCCTTTGGCTAGAACCTATGCTAGTCACCTTAGCTTTGTACATTGGCTCTTGCACCACGACCTTGGTAGGCTTTACATGAGCTTGTTTTTTAAGTACCTCTTGAAGCTATGTCTGTCTGATCTCACTACTCTAGTTGTTGTTAGTTTAGTCGCTTGCTTTATGTTCACCCTTTTATATTTCTACCTTATCTCGTAGCTCTTATCCCCTCACGTGTTCTTTTGGTTGCCCGTGCACTTAGAAAACTTATGTAACGGCATTCCTTATGTACACACAGCTTATTTATGACCTCCTCTCCTCATCGTGGCCATTGAGATTGCAAAACACACATACACAGAGATTTCTCTCTCACTTTGATTTCTCTCTCTCACCCAGCCTTGCACAGCCTCATATCCTCTCCCCCTCTCTCTGAATATTGCTCTTCCTTCCTCTTAGTGGCTAGCAACCCCCTCTTACTGACCCATCTAGCACATCCTCTCACTCTCTCTTTTGCTTGCCACCCCTTTCCATCTATTGACCACCTTAATGCCCCCCCCCTTTGTTGAGATATCAAGCTCTATCCCCGACATATCTCCTGGATGACTATCATTTATGTCACCGCCTATGTTAGTTGTACTCGTGGTGTAGTTAGACTACCACGTATGTTTTTGGTTTGGGTTCACATATGAACCACGTATTCTAGGTTTTGACATATAGGGTATTTCCCTCTTCTATTGTATTATTGTTGTGTGCAAAAGTGAAGAAAGGCTTCACCCTCCAACCTTGTGTCCTCTCTCTTTTGTGTGTTGTGAAGAAAGCTGAACTCGAGTCTCCTATCTCTCTCCCTCATTCTTTACATGGTATCAGAGCCTTGTTCGTGGTAAGGAGCTCAAGAAAGCTAGCCAAGTTTGTGGTGTCCTGGTAAGAGGACCAGTGTAGCTTTCCTATTTCGAATTTGGGAGCAAATCTCTGCAGGTAGCACAGCCAGAAGTGCAGGAGTGCACTGCTTCAGATTGAGAGGCCCTTCGCGGTGCGGCGAGAGCGCAGTATATGCTGCGGGCGAGGGCGAAGCCCTCGGTGACTTTATTTCTCTGATTTGAGGCCGTTTCGGGGCCCGTTTTGAAGGCGGAAGTTCTTCGCAGGCAATCAGAAAAAGGCCCTGTTTTTGCTGTGCGACCACCGCGCGGCTAGTCGGTGGAAAGGTGCCACAGAAATTGCATCGTATGCCTATGTGCAGAGAAATTGGGAGTTGCAGATTCATGCCTGTTGCCTGTTGATGCAAAATCGTCACGAGGAAGTGACTGTGTGGTGAAATACCACTTTCGTCAGTGTTGCAGATCTGCCCCTGTGAGGCTCTTTGCAGAAGTTTTTCTATTTGCCCTTCTGAGGCATTTGCTGTGTTTACAGGTTGCTGTTGCAATTCGTGATTTGTAAAATGTCTGAGAATCTGTCTACCATTGTCAGTGAGAAGCTTGACAAGAACAACTTCCAAGCATGGAAGTTCAGGATGACAAACTTCTTTATGGGAAAAGGAGTTTGGGATTACATCAGTGGTGAAACTGCAGAACCAGTTTTGGGTGCTGCTCCCACTCCTGCTGAATTGAAGGCCTTTAAAGAATGGCATGAAAAAGCCAGAAAATGCCTGTATTGGCTGTCCGTTAGCATTTCAGATTCTATGATTGTGCATATACAGGATCTAGAGACGCCTAAGGAGGCATGGGATACATTGGTGAAGCTGTATAGCACAAATACCAAAGCACGAAAGATGCAGCTAAAGCAGGAGTTACACAATGTGCAAAGGAAAAATATGAATATAAATGAGTATTCCTTGAAGGTGAAAGGCCTTGCAGATTCTCTTTCCTCCATTGGAGCACCTGTTGATGATGAGGACTTAGTGTCCGTGACCTTGAATGGTCTTGGGAAAGATTATGCACAGTTTCGGACATCCATTGGAGTCCGTGAAACATTTCCTGATTTTGAGGAACTTATTGCTCTCTTGCTGAGTGAAGAGCAAAGGAATGGTGGTTCAGCCACCTCAACTTCTCAAGAGACTGCTTTCTACTCGAATACAGGTAGAGGCAGGGGTAGAGGAAGAGGCCGTTCTGGTGGCCGTGCAGGAAATCAGAACCAACAGCAACAACAGGAAAACCAGTCCTATGGAGGAGGACGTGGTAGTTCTAGAGGCAGGGGGAGCCAAAGAGGCCGTGGTTCATGGCAAAGGAACCAGCAAGTAAATAACAGCATAGAATGCTATTATTGTGGAAAGCCTGGACACAAGGAGAATACATGCTATAAAAAGCAGAATGACATCAAAAGTGGAAAGTTGCAGCAAAGCAACTATGCATCATCAAGTGGGCATGGTGACGACAGAAATGAGCACCTTTTTGTGATGCAGCATATGGTTAACTCCATGTCAGGAGATGCTGCAGCTTGCAATGATGTTTGGTATGTTGATTCAGGTGCCTCTAACCACATGACCAGTCATGGTGAGTGGTTTCATGATGTCAGAAATTTGGATAAGCCAGGTTATGTTGAAACAGGTGATGATACTGCGCACCCAATTACGCAGGTTGGTAAAGTGCCATTGGCTATGCAGGATGGCAAAACGAAGTACTTGGCAGATGTACTTCATGTTCCAAAAATCACTAAGAACCTGGTTTCAGTTGGCCAGATGGTTGAGCAAGGTCTGCAGGTTAGATTCAATCCTGATGGATGCTTTGTTGAGGACTTGAAAAATAAATGCCGCTTGGTTGCGAAAGGCAACAAAAATGGAAGAATGTTCACCTTGGATGTTGATATGCCTGAGGTGAAAGCTGCTATGTTTGCGCATGGGAGAGGTGTCATTGCAGATATTGAGATATGGCACAAGCGCATTGGGCACGTGAATATACAAAGGCTGAAATCTATGCAAACGAAAAACATTGTTGCAGGTTTGCCTAAATTCAGAGTTGAAGGAATGCAAAAGGTATGTGAAGCATGCCAAATGGGTAAGCAGGCGAGACATGCATTTCCCAAAAATGCTAAGGTGAGCAAAAGACCTTTGGAAGTGATCCATTCAGATGTTTGGACAACCAAAGCTGCTTCTATTGGTGGATGCCATTATTATGTGACGTTTATTGATGACTACACTAGGAAGGTGTGGATTTATTTTATGAAGCACAAAAGTGAAGTGTTCAGCCATTTCAAGGCTTTTAAGGCCATGGTTGAAAAAGAGAAAGGTGTGCATATTAAAGTGCTAAGATCTGATGGAGGGGGAGAGTACTTTTCAGAAGAATTTTGTGAATATCTGAAAGAACAGGGAATTCAAAGGAAGTACTCATGCAGGTCTACCCCTCAGCAGAATGGGGTTGCAGAAAGGAAGAACAGGCATATTGCAGAAGTAGGACGGGCGATCCTAAATGAGAAAAACATGCCTGATTATTTTTGGGCTGAAGCAGTAGCAACTGCTGTTTATATTATGAACAGAACCCCCACTGCAGCTGTCCATGGCATGACGCCTGAAGAAATGTATACAGGCCAAAAACCAGATATTTCTCACTTGAAGGTATTTGGTTGCATAGCTTATGTTCATGTTCCTGATGAGAAGAGAACAAAGCTGGATCCAAAGGCAGAAAAATGCATCTTTATTGGATATTCTCTGCACCAGAAAGGGTATCGCTGTTATAACCCTTCCACCCGCAAAATGCAAGTGAGCAGAGATGTTGTTTTTGATGAAATGAGCAGCTGGTATGCACCAACTGTTATGGTAGGAGATGCAGATGCAGGAAATGGGAATGCTGCAATAAATACAGAGCAGCAATCTCAAGCCTTGAGTGGACCCAGAGAGTCCTCTACTAGTGGATCTAATGCATGGACAGGGAGATTGAGATCTAGTGAATCGTCACATGGCAGTCCTGATAGTGTTGTGCAGGTATCACATAAGGGAAAAGAAAAAGTGGACCATACTCCAGTATTTGATGTGTCTGCTGGTAGCTCTCATGTTGATGGAGAGTCAAGCGGCCCTGAAATGAGCCTTGATGAGGAACTTGGGATTCCTTCTGTTGTTACACCTGGTGCAAGGAAAAGCAGGCATGATTTAAAGACGCCTGCAACTGATCCAGTTGTACGGAGGTCCACTCGTATTAAGTATCCAGTTGACAGGCTGAGATATGATGGGTATACAGCACATCACTATGCTTATACGGTCAAGGTTCTAGAGGAGCCAGAGCCCACATGTTTTGAGGATGCAGCAGGGCATAAAAATTGGGAAGCAGCTATGGATGAAGAGATGGCTGCCTTGGATGCAAACCACACTTGGGATTTGATGCCTTTGCCTCATGATAAGAAGGCTATTGGCTGCAAGTGGGTTTACAAAGTAAAGCACAATGCTGATGGGTCTGTTAGCAGGTACAAGGCAAGATTGGTTGCCAAAGGTTTTGCACAAACATATGGAATTGACTATGAGGAAACTTTCAGCCCAGTTGCAAGGATGGCAACCGTGAGAGCAGTAATTGCTATGGCTGCTGCAAAGGGATGGTCTTTGCATCAGATGGATGTGAAAAATGCCTTCTTGCATGGTGACTTGCAGGAAGAGGTTTATATGATGCAGCCAGAAGGTTATGAGGATAAAGCACACCCCGATTTTGTATGCAGGTTGCGCAAAGCCTTGTATGGCTTAAAACAGGCGCCGAGGGCATGGTCAGACAAGATAGGGCAATATCTTGTCACTATTGGATTTCAGATTTCCAATTCAGATTTTTCACTTTATGTGAAAAGGACAAACAGAGGGATTGTGCTTATAGTCATCTATGTTGATGACTTGATTATTACAGGTGATAGTGATGCAGACATTAATGAAGTGAAGCTGCTGTTGAAGCAGAAATTTGAGATGAAGGATTTGGGAGAGCTGCGTTACTTCTTGGGCATTGAGGTTATTAGATCCCCGAGTGGGATATGGCTGTTGCAAAGGCAATACGGTTTGGACATGCTGTCCAAATATGGGATGACAGGCTGTAAGCCTATCTCTGTTCCATTGGAGCAGAATGTGAAGCTCAATGCAGAGTCAGGTGAGCTTCTTGAAGATATTACTATGTACAGGCGCATAGTAGGTAGCTTGATTTACATGACTATAACCCGACCAGATTTGAGCTATGCTGTGGGGCTGGTGAGTCAGTTTATGCAGGCACCGAGGAAGCCACATTTGGATGCGGCTAGGCGCATACTGCGGTATGTGAAGTCCACATTGCATTATGGACTGTTTTATGAAGCTGGGTGTGCATTACAGGTACATGGATACACAGATGCTGACTGGGCTGGTAGTGTCTCAGACAGGAGATCTACTAGTGGTTTTATGTTTTCCCTTGGGAGTGGTGCCAATAGTTGGAGCAGCAAGAAGCAGCCAACAGTTGCCTTGTCGAGCACAGAGGTTGAGTACAGGGGTGCAGCAATGGCTGCATGTGAGGTAGCTTGGTTACGAAAGCTACTTGCAGATATGGGACAGTCAGTTCATGCAGCAGTTGTCATTCATTGTGACAACATTAGCAGCATCATGCTTGCTAATAACCCAGTCTATCATGCTAGAACGAAGCACATTGAGGTGCATTATCACTTTGTGAGAGAGAAGGTTCTAGCTGGTGAGATTGATCTTGTCTATGTCAGCACTGAGGAGCAGGTGGCTGATATCTTTACGAAGGCATTGGGTACCGAGAAGCTTCGCAGATTTAGGAGCTTGCTTGGTGTACGTGAGATGGATTTGAGCTTGAGGGGGAGTGTTGAGATATCAAGCTCTATCCCCGACATATCTCCTGGATGACTATCATTTATGTCACTGCCTATGTTAGTTGTACTCGTGGTGTAGTTAGACTACCACGTATGTTTTTGGTTTGGGTTCACATATGAACCACGTATTCTAGGTTTTGACATATAGGGTATTTCCCTCTTCTATTGTATTGTTGTTGTGTGCAAAAGTGAAGAAAGGCTTCACCCTCCAAACTTGTGTCCTCTCTCGCTTGTGTGTTGTGAAGAAAGCTGAACTCGAGTCTCCTATCTCTCTCCCTCATTCTTTACACCCTTCTCTCTCTCTCTCTCTCTCGCTCTCTCTCTCATGCATAATACACATATACACTATCTGCATAGATTTAAAATTATAAAGATTTATCAATTTTTTATTCATACCATAAAGATACATCAATATAGAGGTGCTAATGATTAAATATAGTCTTAATAATCAATGAAACATCACTTTCTATTATTTGTAATTGTTGTTTACATCTAAAAATGCCTCATGGCCAAGTGCATTGTTGAAGGTTTGAGGATCAAAGAAACTGGATATTATTAATCTCCAATCTTTAGGATAAAAAGATGGGCCCCTTCCATCATGTCTCTATTGTGAAGATAGTGGGAGAGAGGGAAGGAGTCTCACTTGCGGCTTTCTCACATGCACAAATGGGGGAATACACACAAAGGTGGAGGCTAAAAATAGTTTTCCTCTTCTTAGTTGTGAAAGCCAAAAGAACTCTAGTACAAAGAAATAGAAGAACCCTATATGTGGGTCTCAAAACCAAACTCAACTAACTAAGGTGGCATACTAACTGAGCCACAAACTAGAGTAGATAAGGATAGCTGTCATCCAGCTATTATTCGTGGGCGGTGTACCAACCGCATCTCCAGCTAACAAGTCGGTGACATAAATACACAACGGTCACCCTGGCATATCGTGAGTGGAGCTGGATATCTCAACACTCCCCCTCGAGCTCAATCCCAATTCCTGCACACCAAGCAGGTCTCTGAACTTGCGCAGCTTCTCTGCGCCCAATGCTTTCGTGAATATGTCAGCTACCTGATCCTCTGTGCTGACATAAACTAGATCAATAAGACCTAGTAAAACCTTCTCCCGCACATAGTGATAATGCACCTCAATGTGCTTTGTTCTAGCATGAAAGACTGGGTTCTTTGCCAAGTGTATGCTGCTCATGTTGTCACAATAAATGACAACTTGCCCATTTGTAGACTGATGCATACCATAGAGTAGCTTATGCAACCAAGCTACCTCACATGCAGCCATTGCTGCACCCCTTGTACTCAGCCTCTGTGCTCGACAAGGCAACTGTAGGCTGTTTCTTGCTGCTCCAAGTGACTGCAACACTCCCAAAAGAGAACACATACCCACTGGTAGATCGTCTATCAGAAATACTACCAGCCCAATCAGCATCAGTGTATCCATGCAACTGTATCTGAACCCCAGCCTCATAAAATAGTCCATACTGCAATGTGGACTTCACATACCTGAGTATGCATCTAGCCGCATCCAAATGCGATTTCCTTGGAGCCTGCATAAACTGACTTACCAACCCAACAGCATAGCTCAAATCTGGCCTGGTAATAGTTATGTAAATCAAACTTCCTACTATGCGTCTGTACATAGTAGGGTCTTCCAGAATCTCACCTGCATCTGCGCTCAGCTTCACATTCTGCTCCAAAGGAACTGAAATAGGCTTACAGCCTGTCATCCCATATTTGGACAGCATGTCCAATCCATACTGCCTCTGCAAGAGCTGTATCCCACTTGGTGATGCCTGCATTTCCTGTTGATTGGGAACATTAGGAAGAACAGGTTCTTCTTCATTTCCTGTAATGAATTCCCAATAGCCTTTTTCCATCAAGAAATTCGTCATTCTAAACTTCCATGCCTGGAAGTTGTTCTTGTCAAGCTTTTCAGTGACAATCTGTGAAAGAGAATCAGATGCTATTACAGAACACTGCAAAATATTATGTCACTGCAAAAAACACAGCTTTTGCCTCACACGGGCAGATCTGCAAAACTGACGAAAGTGGTATTTCACCACATAGTCACTTCCTAGTGATGATTTTACATCAACAGGCAACAGGCATGAATCTGCAACTCCCAATATCTCTGCACACAGGCATACGATGCAATTTCTGCGACAACTTTCCACCGACTAGCCGCGCAATGGTCGCACAGCCAAAAACAGGGCCTTTTTCTGAGTGCCTGCGAAGAACTTCCACCTTCAAAACGAGCCCCGAAATGGCCTCGAATCAGAAAAATAAAGTCACAGAGGGCTTCGCTCTTTCTCGCAGCATATACTGCGCTCTTGCCACACCGCGAAGGGCGTCTCAATCTGAAACAGTGCACTCTTGCACTTCTGGCTGTGCTACCTACAGAGATTTGCTCCCAAACTCGAAATAGGAAAGCAACACTGGTCCTCTTACCAGGACACCACGAACTTGGCTTGCTTTCTTGAGCTCCTTACCACGAACAAGGCTCTGATACCATGTGAAGATAGTGGGAGAGAGGGAAGGAGTCTCACTTGCGGCTTTCTCACATGCACAAATGGGGGAATACACACAAAGGTGGAGGCTGAAAACAGTTTTCCTCTTCTTAGTTGTGAAAGCCAAAAGAACTCTAGTACAAAGAAATAGAAGAACCCTATATGTGGGTCTCAAAACCAAACTCAACTAACTAAGGTGGCATACTAACTGAGCCACAAACTAGAGTAGATAAGGATAGCTATCATCCAGCTATTATTCGTGGGCGGTGTACATCTCCAGCTAACAAGTCGGTGACATAAATACACAACAGTCACCCTGGCATATCGCGAGTGGAGCTCGATATCTCAACATCTATTATCTCTAGAGTATGTAGGGGACAACAATTCTTACAAAGGATGTTTTTCCCATCCCTATATCTAACTTTGCAATTATCAAGTCTAAAATAATTGCCTTGGGGAGGGCTTGCTATTGCCAATTGCATTTCTTCTCTAACTTAATTGCATGGTCCACTCCTCTTCTAGTTCCAATATTAGATCAAGATGTCATTGCTAAGAAATTAATACCTCGACTATGGGAGTGTGAGTCCCATCATATGCAAATCATCATTGATCGCTTCCCATTGTGGGCTTTTCCATTTAAAACTTCTATTTGTGATAGACATGCAAAGATTTTGCCTTGAAGTACATGCAAAAATTCAAATCTGTTAATAATAGTATCCTATGACATTGTTATTTTTATACAAACAAGAATTGTTAGGTGCACTCATCAATATGTCACATCTGAAGTGTTCAATTGACATTGTTACAAGTCTTCACTATGACATGTTCTTGTTTTCCATCCATTATCGAACAATTGACACAACCAGTCTAGTTCTAAGCTCTTGCAAGTATATTTTATCTTTGTTTTTCTCAATTTCTTAGAATTAGTAGAGTAATCAACAAAGCATGGGAATGGAAGAAACCAAATGAGCCTAACATTTCTTCCACTAGTAGTTGGCTTCATAGCATTTCTCACATCATTGAGCATTCTATTTTTATATGTATTACTAATCTCTGTGCCTAGAAGTGGCCACTATGGACTATCAAAAGAAGGCAAGGGAAGAGATTCTAATATTTAATACTCACCTTCTTGATCTAGCACGATGAACATTGAGTCATAAAAGAAGGTCCCATCCTTCTTTAACTCTAAAGGTGTGTGTTGATCTTCATACTAAAGAATACCTATCTTAGCATGGAGGACATGCAACACCTCTATTATGCATGTTGTAGGCACCCAATCCTTGTATTGGATGGATATAAATCTGTCAAACAAATGCAAGGCATAAGATAGTTTTGTAAGTGTCCCTAGTTAAATGTAAATACTTTAAAGCAAGACCCTAATACACTATGAAAGTACTTAATTGGGCCTACAACGTGGAAGGCCTACATCTAGATACACATATATGTTCACAGGGAAAAAGGCATACTGAATATATATGCAAGAAATCACTTGTTGCTGGGAGACATTTCAAAAATCATGATTCTATGCTTACAATGTTTGGAGATGTCCTTTGTCTCCTTTCAAGTCACTTTATAACACCCACTATCAACAACTGCATGGGTTAGCGGAGTCACAGTGGTTAACAGAGGTTCCGTTTGTAGAGTTCTCTTAAACCAAACATGCAGTTGTGAGATGCCTATACAGGGTTCAGCATTCGAGGATACGGGAAATTTTGAAATAGTTGCCCAAGTCTTTGAAACAATTGCCCGAGTCTTTGAAATGGTTGCCCAGGTCAAGATAACATAAGTACCATTCTTGGTGCTTGTTCAGCACCAATAGCTTGGTAGCTTTAGCCTACTACAAGAAGGTATAACATGGCATATTGCCATGATTGCCTTGACACATCATAATTAGATAACACAAGTGCAATTTACAAAGCATGGGAAAGCAACAACGAAAGTGGAGCCATAAGACATCGACACAAAGAAAGGGAGTAGCACCATGCCTTGGACCTGCCTTGGAGCCAAATGAACCCAGATGGAGCCAGATGGACCCAAGCAATTTTTAAAAAGAGAGAATAGAGAAAGCCATAGGTCAATAGGGTTGGCTCCCTCTTGAATTCAAAACATACTATGTATAGATGCCAAAATTTTAACTTTGCTCTTTAATTGTAAACTTGCAAGTTGAGGAGTACAAGCTCTCTCTTTTCCAAGAGATTTGTTTGTGTTGTTCTTGCTCTTGCCTTTATGGATACCTCTCACCCCCCCTTCACTCTCTTACTTAATGCTTCCCACTTCTTCCCTTCACTCCCTTTCCTTCCCTCTTCTTCCCCCACTCCTCTCCCCCACTTCTCTCCCCTTCTTCTCTTAAAATAAAAATCTAGAAGCCATTGGCATGACACTCTTGGGACATATGTGCTTGCATTGCTTCCACAAGTAGTAGCTTGGAGTAGGAGACTCCTTTGGCATTCCTTCAAGATCCGATGACAATTGAGTCACCACTAGGTTTTTAGTACCATTGCCAAGGAGTTTAAGGTATGCTTTTGCTTGAACATATTTCTTCCATTATCTCCAACTTCCAAGTGCTTACTTTTGGTGTTTTGAGTGAGGAATGAGTTGAGAAAAAAAGTAAAGTAAGAGACAGGAAGGTAGGAAGAAAACTCTATTTAGTTTGTGATGCTTTTTAAGGTTTAAAGGTGTGCAAATCTAGGATAGAGTAGAAGGAATCCTTGTTAAACCTTGTATGCAATCCCATCTCTTAGAAAAAGCTAATATGTGATGATTGGGTGGAAGTTTCAAGGTATTGAGAATTACAAGTAGTCCCTTTTTGGAAGAAAACATTCTATTTTTTGGTTGGTTGGATGTTGAATCGATAGTGTGTGTCCTAAAGATGATAAAGTGGATATGGTAGTTGTGTCCTCATCAGACTTGCTCTGAATAATTACTCTATCCAATCCTCTTCCTACTTTAACCACACCTATATACTTCATATCTCTAGGTTGTGTTGTACTTGTATTATCCCTCTTGGCCTACTTATAGAATTCCCTGCTATTACATTTAAGGATACCAAAGAAACTTGGCCTGTTTCAATACTCAACAAAATAATGTTGGCCTTAGAGTCTGTGAAGAATCTTTGTAAAGATGGTCCACCCTGTAGACAAAGCACAATGGTGCACCTAGATTGGTGGTGGTCATTGTGGGCAGGGGTTGATCATCTTTATAAATAAGAGTAGTCCCTTAGGAAGTAAGGTTCTTAGCATTTAAAATAAGCCACCAGTTGATTGGCTGGTGACTTATAAGGATACTCACTAGCTCAGTGGGGGCCTTGACATGTATAGCATGGTCTGGTTCCTCCCACTCACTGGATGGCTCCTCAATTTTTACCTGATTCCTAGGAGTAATTCAAGGTGGTGTGGTTTGAGGTTCCAAGATTGGTAGAGGCAATGGGAGGTTTTGAGCCCTATATTGCCCTTGATTGGTAGGAGGGGCTCCTTGAATGGTCAACTGTCTCTAATTGGATGGATTTAGTGGTGTAGGCAAGGTCAAGGGTGGCCTTTGTTGGTACATGGGCTAGGGGATAAGCTTTGGGTAGCAACACTAGGAGATCTTGTGGTTTCCCCATCAAGCACAATGGCCATAGTAGAGTGCCATCCTAGCGCTAAGGTGGTGGCACTCATTGGTAGGATAGTTTCCCATGTAGATGCCACACCACATGTTGTCTTGTCTCAAAAGTAGGTGAGGATTGCTTGGGCCTTCCCTCATCAATTACCCCTTAAGGTGTTGGCTTAGCTGGTGGTGGCCAACTCCTCCATATTTACACCCTTAGTGGGTAGAGTTGTCTCCTTGGCTTCATCCGCACTACGGTTTTACTAGTTTGGAACAAATTAGATGATGCCACTTGTGTACTTTCTACTTGGGCCTTCTCTTTCATGTTATCCCCTAGGCATATAGCTGTCTTGCTACACAATGGCTTGGTGGAGGTGGATCTCCTCGATGGCAGTGCTATTCTATAGCTAGATTACACATTGAAGATCAAATGCAGCAAAATAATTTTATCTTAATTCATTTTATGTGCTAGGTATGTTGCATTGGACCCAGAGGTGAATTTGATGATGATGATTCAATGATGTTGACTTGTAGATAATGCATAATGCATATTTGAGGTGCTCATCACATAGAGCATGATTTGGCAATCATTTTTGCTCTTTACAGCTCTACAAAATTCCACATGGATAAAAAGTTATGGCCCCCAGAAGGATAGTCAAATTTTGATCCCAAGAGGGGTGGTCAAAATGATGAAATGGCATGTAGTGATGTGGCACTGTGTGTTCACATGATGTACAGTGTGGCACTGTGCTTGGATGGCACTGTTGATTGTGCATGTTGACTAGGCAATTGATGACCTGGCTGCTATTGATTGGGCTTGTTGAGGTTTCACTACTCAGGTGGAAAGTGACATATGGTAGTCAATGGCCAATGATGACATGTTAGGCTTGCTGACATGGCATGGACTATGTCATCTATGGATTAGTTCTATTAACGTGGCTGGATTTTGAGGTGATGACATGTCAAGATCAGATGTTGTGGCAAATATGGTTGATCTAGATTGTGCCATGTGTCAGCAATTGGAGGTGGATGACATGGTAAGTGGAGAACTAAGCCACTGAGGGTGAACCTATCTCTTAGGGTGGGTTCCAAAAGCGCCATGTATCAGAAGATTAGATTCCCCGAAATCTTTTGAGATTATGTCAAAATCTTTGGTAGATTCTATTAATGTTCTTCTCCTCCGTTCGTAAACTCTATGGGCGTCGTTTCCTCTGCCTCAACCCCCCCGCCCTCTATGGGTGTCATGGGCATTTTGGAGTGTTGTTCGTGGGATGCACTGGAGTGGGACTATGCATTGAAGCTTCTGTCAAGTTGATTGTCTTTTCGGGCTATGTGTTAAGTTTTGGGAGCCTAGCTATCCGGTAGAGGCCTTAGATGCCACTTTGGCTCGCTGAAATGCTTCATGGAGGTCGTAAGCATGGTTGAGTGGAGCTCGTTGGTCGAGTTGTTGAAGCAGCACTATGCTGTTGTTGGAGCTCTTAGGAGCTTTTGTGGCTAGCAAAGGCACTACTAGCTCAACTATAGATTGATGCTGCTAGTTGAGGGAGGTTGATGCTTGTGGGATCCCATGAGTGCCGCCATGGTACAGATTTGGGGAGGATTTGGGAGATGCTATTGATTGGAGCTCTTGTGTGTATCTCACGTTTTAGAGCGGGCTAGTGAACCTTAATGTTGACGATGGGAGGTTGAGGTCTACACTGAATTTGATGGTGGTTTGGTTGGCTCAAGTCTATGTTGGTTTGGCCATTTGCCCATGTAGGTCCATGAGCTAAGGAGCACTAAGGTGGCTTTTGATCGAGGTGGGCACTGCTTTGTTGAATCTTTTGCTTGTTGGAGGCATGTCATTTGACTGAGGCATTGGCTATACTAGGTTGTTGTAGGGCTTTGTGTAGCTTGTTGTGGTAGAGTTGTCGTGGTAGAGCTGATGGCTCATTGTCATGTTGCTTCTACTGTGCCATTTTGCTGGCTTTATGCATTGTTAGGTCCATAGGGAGCAAAAGTTTGAGTTCGCAAAACTTCTTTATCTTTTAAATCACACTCGTGATTTGCTTTAGTGGAGGCGTGGTCGATGGAGGCTTGTGCTGAAGTAGACTAGCTGGAGTCGGAGGCATTTTGTGCTTGTTGGAGCTTTGGAGGGCTCTCTCAGCTATGCGATGAATAATAATACATAGGTGCCTTGCCTTTGTTGAATATGCTTTTGGAGTGAATAGAACCTCTTTGTGTCAAGAGATGATTCTCTTCACAAGAGAGCTCTGAAACCTAAATAGATATCCTCTCCTCATCTCTCTCACAAGCAATGGATTTCTATCGCAACGAAATCCCAAATGGACACGGAGATCTCTCACAAAAATTTAGAAGAGATGAACAAAACTTTCAACTCTCAAGGACAGAATTAAACATATATCACTCTCTATAGCTTTGTATAATGAGCTTTTTGATGTGAATTGGAGATGGAGAAGAGCTCTACAATGGGAGCTAGAAGATAATGAAGATGCCTCAGATGGAGGGCTTACACTTGACAAACAAGGGCTTACACCTCTCTATCTCTCTATCTCTGTCTCTGTCTCTGTCTCTGTCTCTCTGTGTCTCTCTCTCTCTGTCATTCTCTCTCTCTCTCTTTCTCTCTCTCTCTCTCTCTCTCTCTCTCTCTCTCTCTCTCTCAATGGAGGATGCCTCATGAAAGGAGGGCTTGACACTCACGAAGGGAGTTGAAGCACCATCGGCTCTAATACCATGATAGCTGAAGTAAGAGAGGGAGAGAGAGAGAGAGAAGTGCACATGATATACCTATCTATACACTATGTTGTATTGAACATAAACATGAATATTTACATGTGAACCCCATAGGGTTAGGGATAGGGTTAGGGCTAGGGTTTGTTGTCTCTGTGCCAACATGGGCTTAGGTAGAATAGAATGTGTGTGTAGAGTAGCGACAAAGCTTCGCTTGTACTTGCATAAGGCTAGAAATAATCCCTCTTAGAAATCCAACTTGCATGTTCTACAAGCAAGTTCTACATACGATTCCTGTTGGAAGGCTGAAAGGAAAGCAAAGAGTCGACACAAACTCAGAATACTTGCTTTACTTGGTTGTAGAATGAAGAAGAGTGAGGTCCTTAAGTAGGCACCTCATACATGCTCACTGACATCACTGATGACTTCAGAGCTCCACAATCATCTCCTCAATCTGCTCCTAGATTCTCTCAATCATCCTATGTGGCTTTCCACCACCTAACTGTGCTTGTGGGCACCTAACTGTGCCTCTAGCACTCACACATAGAAACATAAGGTGTGCCTGAGGCATACACCTTGAGATATCCCAACAAACCCCCCCTCAAGGGAATGCCTTAGGCTATGTCAAGGATACATCTAGTCTATAAAATTATAATTTTTTTAAAAAAAGCTATATTTTGTGTAGTCAAAAACTAAAAACTTACAGAATTCGTACATTTTTCAAACATCATGCCTATAAATTAAAAAGGGCCTCCACTATATCGCAAAATATCTTTTGACTTTCTATATTCTCAAAGTCTTAAAGATTTTTCCTTATTATCTTAACTTGTTGAACCTCATAGCATGTTCTACTCATTATGGTCCAAATGATACCTTTTACCCACTTTTTAAATCACATAAAGTGGAAAACTTTTATTTGAGTGAGCCAAAACCTTTAAATTATTTGAGAAAAAAAAGTAAATTTTTTGTAGATTCATATGTTGGTACTTTTGACATTATAAATGATCTTGGAAGGCCCCAAAACCCTAAAAACGACTGCAAACATGAATACCTTCCAATGATTTTTTGAAAATGCCAGATAGGAAAGCATGCACCTGGCACTCTGTCGATGATATCATCAACCTAGCACATGGGCGCATGCTTTTCCCTCTAGGCTTTTTCAAATCATCATCAGAAGGTACCCATGTTTGCAGTTGTTTTTAGGGTTTTGGGGCCTTTCAAGCTCATTTTAGATGTCCAAAGTACCAAAATATGTATCTGCAAAAATTTTAAGTTTTTTTCCAAATTATTTAGAGCTTTCAAAGGTTTTGGCTCACTCGGTCAATGATATCATTGACCAAGCATATAGCTTGGTTGCATAAATCAAGCAAGGTAGAGCTTGGTAGATGATATCATTGACTGAGCAATTGGGTTAGGTATTTTGGTATATGCATTTCAATTGAGACAAGTAGGGCAATTGCCAAAGGTGACACAATACATTACATTATCCTGAAAGATTCCAAAGACATTAATTGGATGCAGTGCACAAGTTAAAGCGAAGACACGCCATGCAAGAAAGAGGGTGACATCTCAACTTCGTTAGGTTGACTCAGAGAATGTTCTAGTGGATAGTTTGGAGGAGGAAGGCTCTTCCAACTTTTATCCCACAAAGCTTTAGCTGTAGTGCATTTGAAGGTATAGGATCCAAGGATGAGTACTATTCTTTATAGAATCAATGGCATGTATATTTGTGAAGCAATGTAATTTCTAGCATGTTAGTCTTTTGAAATATGCCATGCCATGGCCCTTTTATTTGCATTGGATGCATAGGTCCATATTGTAATGGTTTTGAGACATTATTGTATTTTATGTGGATTTTTTATTCTAAGCAAAGGTTTTCATGCTTGTTTTCTAAAATACCATTGTCGAAATGTTTTCAAAAAAAGATGGTTCTTATGTCTTTTGTCAAAAGACATTGTGGAAAATGGCCATCTTTTTAAAAAATATGTAAAATTCACATGAAAAGAAGGGAATCTTTCAAAGATTCCCCTAGAGTTCTCATTTTGAGGTTACAGTTCTTGAATTAGATGTTACACTGTTGGTGGTTAACCATCAGAATTCCTATCTAATACCAACTTCCCCACACAAAGCAATTAGAATGTAATAATAGCCTCCTTACAGAATGCCCAAACTTTTGATATAAACTTTTTTTGGTGAAATCTGTTGATACAATTACAAAACGTGTAACAGTAATGATTCTCAAAATGCTGGAAGGGAAAGAGTAGTTCCACTCTCCCCACAGATGTAAGAGTATGAATAAGGAATAGGATGAACCATCTGAGAGGGAGTACCATACCCATCGTTGTATAATTTTGTAAGACCATTGTAACCCTGCATGCCATCTCTTTGGTCAAATTTGCTGCTCTTGCACCAGCAGTTGTTGCTTCTGCCTGGTGTCTGCCATTTGGACATATTCAAGTGGAGGAATGTAGAGGGAAGATGTAAAAGGGTCTTCTTTGACTTGAGCCATTGGTGCAAGCAATACCAAGAACGAGGATGGTTGACTTCCATGCAATGCAACACTACTTGCACTACCAGAAGGAATATTTGCAGCCAACTTTTGCTTGTCACAAGCTTGATCATACATACTATCCAGAAGCAAACGATCAAATCCTCCTGCCATTGTGTTATTAGTATGTTTGGAAAGTTCACTGGAGGAAGTCAATAGGGCGAGTTAACAAAATATGAAGAGAGGAGAGGAGAAGAGTGGAGATGAGGAGAAAGGGCACAGCTAGAGAGTGCACCACAAATGACTAACTATACACTAGATTTAGTTGAAAAAATAGAATATATACAAACCCATTTAGGGTTAGGGATAGGGGATCTAACCCTTTCCTTTATAGCACTCTATGGGGTTAGTGCTATGCACATATGATCACATGATGGTGCTCTGCACACGTGATCACATGATGTTGAGCATGAACTCTCAACACCTTCCCTCAAGATCAACATCATGAAGTAGGCCTTCCCTCAAGATGATGATTCTGGGGATTCGAAGAAGGACTAAACATTACATTCCATCACACCCCTTTAATGGGAATGTCCTCCTCTGCGTCAAACCAAGAGCTAGTCGGTGTTTCTTGAATAGCTCTTTACCGAGTGGTTTGGTAAAGATGTCTGCAACATTTTCTTTGCTATCATAATGCTACAGTGTGATGTCACCAAGTAACACTCTTTCTCTGATGAAGTGCTCTCTGACATCAATGTGCTTTGTCCTGGAGTGATATACTAGATTCTTGGCCAATGCTTGAGCCAATTGATTATCAGAAACACTTATTTCATTAATTTTGGACTTGTTAATGTACAAATTTATTTTTATATATACTTTTGGACTAGTTTTCAGATAAAATTTAAGAAAAACCCAATCTTCAAAGCACATATAAAAACATAAAAACAAGCATTTTTTTATATATTTTTTAAGGACATGAAACTAAAATTATAAAATTTAACGCAGCCTACATAAGTTACATGAAAAAATAAGATTCGGTTGTTGTAAACTCTCTTAATATTTAATGGTGTTAATAAACACCTTCAAAAGTTAAGCCTGAGATTTTCAAGACTACATAAGTTACATGAAAAAATAAGATTCGGTTGTTGTAAACTCTCTTAATATTTAATGGTGTTAATAAACACCTTCAAAAGTTAAGCCTGAGATTTTCAAGACTACAGCCATTCAATTTGATGAATTTTCTATTTTCAAGTCCTTAGCCTAAATTCAACCCATTCAAGAGCTGAGCTCATCTCTTCCTCATCGATGTAGTTAAAATTATAGAAGAGAAGTAAGGATTGATGAATTTTCTCCTGCATAACACTTTGTTTGTTCCGAATGGCTTGCGCTTCCTCGGGGGAAAATCTTCCATAACGAGCCACACGCGAAGATATCTCACTTTGAAAGTCTATCAACTCTCTCCTATATGACTGCAATTTATCTATTTCAGTAGTAGCCATACTTATTTTTCTTTCCTCTTCCTTCTCTAAGCCCTTTTGACAAGCAAAGTCATCCTTCTCGTACTGGGTTAATGGAGCTGGATTTTGCTTTCTCTCCTCTCTCTTTCCTTGGTTCTCGGCAATCCATTCTTTGAGGCTGCTAATGGCTTGCTCGACAGAATCGATTACCTTAAAAAGATCCATAATGGCTGTAAGATGAAAGGAGTATGCTTGAGAAGAGGAGGTAAGGTAGCGGGCAAGATGGAAGGAGCAAGCTTGAGGAGAGATATAGAAGACGAACAAGGTGAGGAAGGTAACGAGAGTGAGGAAAGATATAGAAGACGACGAACGAGGTGAGGAAGGTAACGAGAGTGAGGAAGGTAACTAGAGGAGATAAGGCAAGATGAAAGGAGTATGCTTGAGAAGAGGAGGCAAGGCTGCGGGCAAGATGGAAGGAGCAAGCTTGAGGAGAGGAAGGAGCAAGCTTGAGGAGAGGAGTAAGGTAAGAAGAGCAAAGTGGAAGAAGTGTCTGCTGCGGGTGAGATATAGAAGATGAACGACTACTAGGGAATTTATAGAGCTACAGATGCAAGACCGTAATGCGAGATGACTAGATGCAAGATTGTAATGCGAGACATTATAAAATAAAATGATGGGATGCAAGACCGTAATGGGAGACATTTGAGACATATAAGATAGTGATAGTACATTGAAATCTATAAAATAAAATGATGGAACACAAGAATGATATAATTAATAGAATCTCATCATGAGATATTCTTTTAATATAATATAAGTTAGTAATTATTAGAATCTCATCATGAGATATTCTTTTAATATAATATAAGTTAGACTTGCTGTACATAATAAATGATAGATTTTGAGTACATTGAAATCTATAAAATAAAGTGATGGAACATAAGAATGATATAATTATTAGATTCTCATCATAAGATATTTATTGTAGATAATAAATTAGACTTTCAAAAAAGTAAAACCTAATGTATTGTAATGAATAAATATCATAAAATATCCTAATGTATTGCAACATTTAACATAAGTTTTAAAAACACTATCATTAATCAATACAAACAAGATAAAAATCTTCAAGGACTCATGTTTCTTTCTACATGTTTTACAACTGAATAGAGTCTGATGAGTCCTCTTGAGGCTGTGATTCTCTAAGAGTACATTGAGTCTCTACTTGTGTGGATGGTGTACATTGAGATTCTACTTCTGGTGCAATCGGGATAGACTTAATCTCTTCCTCCTTTACAAGATGTGATGTTGTAGATGCACATTGAGTCTCCACTTCTTGTGTAGGAAGAATGCATTGAGTCTCTAATTCAAGTGTAGACTGTAATGCTTCTACTTGAGGCTGTGATACAAAAGGAGACTGAATTGTCTCTTCTTTTTCTTTGGCTCCCTCAGGTTCTTCATTGAGTCCATCATGTTGTTTCCCAATGATAGCAGTTAGATAGTGAACAGTCTTAGCCACAAAATCTTGTAGCTCGAGCTTGGTATATGCTTCTATGGAGACATGTTCAAAAATTTCATTGAGATACAACATGAAGTTGTAGGCAATTCTCCACCCACTACTAAACATGTCTTTTTGCTCCACTGTGAGGCGTGTCTGGAAATTTGGTTGGTCTTGATGCTCCCTAATTTTCATAATCGCAGAAACTAGCTTGTTTGCAGACCTGTCCATCATGACATATGACAAAGTGAATTTGTGTAGTAAATAGTAAGATGCATGTTCATAATGATATGATAAAAGAACACTTACTTGAACACCCCGTGAAAGCCTGTAATTGAGTTGACAAACCAACAATGGTTGTCATCAAGGTCCCATACTATCAGGCTCCAATGTGAACTACATCACCAATAAAGAGCGATAAGATTTATCACAATATTAAGTATTAATTGACACTATATTATAAATAAGAGAGTAAAAGAAAGATTGAGACCATACTTACTTCTCATAGTATGGCATAAAGACAAGTAGTATGCCATCCAAGTCTAAAGGTTGTAGAATTGAACAAACATCATCTACTGTCTTCTTGGTATCACTAAGTACAGCTGAAAGAAGAGAATCGAGCATACAGACGCGATTCTGTACTGATCTAGGAAAATGAGATATAACCGTACTGAGCAATAAATAAACAAATGTTAGAAGCAGATTGAATCAAATGATTGAAGTATCAAGTCAAGAGATGTTCATATCAAACCTGAGGATGGCCATCATGACTTTGTCATTAGCCTCTTTCAAAGGGTCGGAGAGGATTGTAACTTCCTCGCTACCAAAAGTCAAAACACGAGGTTGCTTGCTAATGATGACCTTAACGTCAGAAGAGCTCCCCATTTCGTCCAATACAGCGGTTACATCAGGACAACTTATGGACGTAGCAACCAATGTTTCCTCTGGATGCTCCACCACGTTATCAATAAATGCCTTAATGATAGATGACATAAATGCATATAGATGCAAGTCTGTATATGTGGACAATGACGTTTCACCGCCTCTCAAATTAAAAATTTGAGCAAGGAGCAAGAAGCAGTTATATCCAACTCTCCACCCACAACTGTGGTCATCATTTTGCTTCACTGCAGGGCATGTTACATACTCTATTTGATCTTCCAAGTCACCCTCCATTTGCATAAGTGCATCTATAGCACTTACCAACTTTCGAGCAGATCTACACATCAAAATAGAAAACATAAATGAATGTGCGCATTGCATAGGATGCATCTCATTGACATAATTATGACACAAGTAGGTTATACTTACTCTGACACACTGCCATGGATAGATGCTATTGAATTGACAAAGAAGCATTGCTTGGCTAAGATGTCCACAATTACCAAGCTCCAATGCAAGCTGCATTATCAATTAAGAATAATTATTATTTGATATAATCCTCCACAATGTAAGAGATAAGCTAGGTAGGGATTGATACTCACTCCTCGTGATATGCGGTAAAGATAACTTGCGCCGCAGTCAAATCAATAGGTTGCAACCACTTAAAAACATCATCTATGGTCTTTTGCTTATTGCTAAGTACACTAGAAACAAGAGGATCGACCATATATGCACATCTTTGTATATATAGCGGAAGCTGTTGTAAAACCATACTGCAATAAAAAGAAAAGAATATTAGTTCATTTGATCCAATGGAAATACAAAAGCATAAAGTCAGTAAAAGGTTTGTGTCAAACCTGAGGATGGCTATTATAACCTTGTCATTGACCTCTTTCTTGAAGTTTATGAGGATTGAAATGTCCTCTTCATCGAATATAAAAGTAAGAGGTTGTTCTCGAACTTGAAACCTAACTTGAAATGACTTCTCCATTTGCTGCAATGTATGATTATTTTCTAGAGTCATCCGATGGATAGCCAGAGCAGCTTTGCTTTCTTGAGATGAGCTTTCTATATTCTCTGCTCCAACTATGTCCTCCTCATCCTCCTCCTCTCCCTTCTCCTATAAAAGGATAAAATAATTATGAGATTCAAAATTTTAAATTAATTATAAATTTAAAAAGACCTTTAAATGAATAAAGAAAATTAAACATAAGTCTTCATACCTCTACATATCTTCGTGGTCTTTTTATGTAACCTTCAGAGGCAAGGTCAGTGTCATATCCATCTTCTTCTGCTTCCTTGCTATCGCTGGTGTCCTCACTATTATATCCAGAGCTTTGATCATTTTCATCATCTTTCTTGCTCTCATCATACATGATCTGCTCTATGTCATCCTCTTCATGTGAGATCGGACCTTTCTTATCAAACTTTATTGTGAGAGAAGCCACGGTATCAAGGTATTCCAAGCAAGCAGGGCTCTCAATAATATTTACATTGTGTCCTTTTCTGATAAGAGCTTCAAACAGATGTCCCATTCGGCACAATGTGACTTCCCATCCGGACGATAGCAAAAATTCCATCATACTAATTAAAAGATCAGCACTTTTTGCTGGCCTTTCATAGTGATTTGCGTTGCGATGGAGGGGACTTGGAGCTTCATGCTCTTCCAACAGTAGTTGCAATCTCTTTGCATTCCCTCTTATATTGTTTTGTAAGGAGTGATCATTGTAAGGGCTCTTCATGCACAAGAAAAAGGTTTCTAGACTCTGTATCTTGAGACCGCATTCTCCGTTGTCCCTTTTTCTTGAGTATATCCCATTGTAAATCTTGAGCTCATTGCCATATTGTTTTTCTAGGGTAGTAGACATTTGTTCCTTGTCATCTTTATCAGCAAATATGACTATATTACATTGTCCCACTCTACCAATGGTGGTATGTAATATTCTGTCAAGGAGTGGACGGATGTCATCCGGTGATATTTCATGGACAAAGAAAAGCTGAGGTCTCTCCCAAGCAGTGTCGTCGGACAAAAAATCACTCAATGAAACTCCCTTGCACTCAACACTCTTTCCAGACTCTGAAATGATTTCATGTATGAAATAAAAGCTCTTGTTCAAAGTTTTTTCTTTTCTGAGAGTGTGGTTATTGATGACTTTTTGTGCATATGCATACACATTTTCCGGAATGTCACTTCTCATAGAGGGAGTAATTTCAGATCCATCATCTTCTACCTTCACCCATTTATGCGCTCAAGCCTTCTGTTTAGCTGACGGTAAAGCTGATGCCATCTGCCTCACAATGTTATGATCAATTTTACATTGGCTGATTGGAATATTTTTTTCTCCCAATAAATATTCAATTGCACTCTTTACTGCATCACGCTTGACCTGTTGGATGATGTTATCTTCCATGCAATGATCTTTATCCTTTTTGCCAAAAAACCATTCTTTGGACATTAATTTCTCTGTAGCAAGACTTGCGTATTTGTCTAGTAGGTTTCTTAAAGGCCTCCACATCCGAGCTGTCATCTCTTTTTTCTCAATCTTCTTTGCCTTCTCTTTAATCAATGATGGAGCCTCATATGTAACATCTCCTTTCTCACATGCAAGACACACGTCTTTGATCTGATGAAAAACTTCATCACTACGGAAAAGTATGCTTGTGTAGTCTTGATACCTATCCCTTACTATCTTGAAGCTTGTAATCACCTCAGCTCTTTCTTGCTTTCCCCTTGGTACAATGGCACTCAAGCATGTGTAGAAGTCAACAAGATTATCCGCTTCCACTTTAGTTGCAGTTCTTTTGAGAGTGGTCAAAGGAGAATTAAAAGTTTTCCATATGGTCCTAGCTTTGAGCAACATCTCTGAAGTGGAGGTGATTTTTCGTAGTGCATAAATGTCATGATTAAGTCTTTCCGACTCAATCAAATATTTTTTCTCGTTCTTGAAGATACAGATGCATGCAGAATAGTAGTGAAATTGAGGCACACTAGCGAAGGTTTGATAAGTAATTTCTCCTTTCTTGTATGCATCTCTAGAGCGCTCATTACAAGCATAGGCATAGTGCTGACCATCTATTGCCTCAAATGTACAATGAGCTAAGAAATTTCTCTTGGCATCCCTTATATTTCGTTCTGGATCATTCACTGAACTCTGTCCTTCTTGAAGTGAGGGAACTTGTTTTCCGAGGAACTTAGTGAATTGCATCTCAAAATCTATAGGCTGAGAGAAATTGATGGATTGACTATAATCTCCCATGACTGGCCAAAATGTTCTTGGATGGAGTACCAAATTAGAAACAACTGGTTTTTTTCCATCAATCAAAGCCTGAAAAATCTTTTCAGCATAGGCTGTATCTAAGGTCCTGCTGTTGGTGAAGACACTTGCTTTGACCACTGTTGAAGCATGTATAACTTGAGTCTTCTGGCCCCATATATATCCTGGATCCTCATCTGTCACAGCCTCATTCAAGCGAAGATTTAGGTTCTTCATTGATAACATTTCTGCTTCTAGATCTGACTCCATTTCAAGACCCTCCGCATCCTCTTCATGTTCTTCCTCTTCTCTTCTTTGCCCTTTCTTTGTATATGAACGACCTCTTTTTCCAGTTATAGGACTTGGAACTGTAGCTCGTGAAGTACTTGCCTTTTGCATTTGACGTCGAGGTTTATTTTTTAGGGGCTCAATGTGAACTGCTTTAGATCGCCCTACTTCTTCTTCTATTGCCTCAACTTCAGGTATACTTAAGGGCTTCACTTGTTCTGTTATTCCATCAACTTCATGAGTTACACCATCTAAGTGAGTCATCTAAGTGAGTAATACCATGAACAAGAGATGTGTGTGCATGTCCTGTCTTATCTGATGCATGTCGTGTCTCACTCAATTCAATTTCTGTCTGAGATGCATGTGCATGTCCGGTCTCCACCAATTCAATTCCTATCTCAGATGTAGATCCCTTGTAAGCATCCACGTGTACAAGACCCTCATCCATTGCTACAATGTGTTTTGTCTCATCCACTCCACTTCCTCTCTCATTTGTATTACCATGAACCAAATCTACATGGCGTGTCTCATCACTTCCTTTCTCATGTGTGGATTCTTGCACCTTAGGTCCCTCCAATGAAGTTGAACCTTGTTGGATGACACCTTGAAAGTATTCAAGGACAATCTTTGACTGCATTTTTCTTGCTTCCTCAATGGGAAATTCCTCCCACACATGTTGAAGGATCTCCAATGCACGAACCAATTCAGGAAATCTAGGTGCTTTTGGCGGCGGCATCACAAAGTGCATTGCATCTTTCTTAGAAAGAAGAAACGATCTGTTGCTCATTCTTGACTTTGTGTAAATCATCATTGTACTGCTGTCTTTTTCAATTTTTATTCCTACTAAGGTGCCCCCTTGAATCAAATTGCTCTTTGAGAAAGATACATTTGATGCGCACTCATCTTTCTCCAACTCTCTCTTTGTCATCACTAGAATGAGATTTCCTTTACTTAAGACCAAGAACCATGCTTTCTTTGTTTTGTCAACAACTGTCCTGTTTGTGAAGTCCTTTGGGGCATAAATTCTTCCATTGTATTTCAGTGTTATACCATTGACAAATGCTGTAGCCTCAAGATCCATCCTGTATTCAAGCACAACACAAATTTTAAGTACTTTGACAAACTACAATTACTTTGAAAAATCAAAAGTACAATGAGTCCCATTAATACACCTCAAGTTTTTATTCTTCCCAATCATATAAGTATCAATTTCATGCTTTGGGAATAGCCTAAAAGGCTTTACAAGGCTTAGAGCATAAATGCTTTGGGAATAGCCTAAAAGGCTTTACAAGGCTTAGAGCATAAATGTGAAAAAAAATAAGGATTTACAATTATCTTTGAATACAAATTTGAAGTCTGTCATATATAAGTACAAAATGCTCTGTCAACTCCCACAACTGATATAAGTGTAAAATGCTCTGTCAACTTCCACAACTGTAATCTATCATGTCCACTGATACAACTTTCAATCATCTTGAAAGTTTAAAAACCTTAATCGTTGCTTAAATGGTAGGGTTGTTGTGACTGTGAAACTGAATGTGAACGAATGGACTGACTCCGATTAGGAACTAGTCAAGAAATTTTGAGCATGGCTTTGATTGGTTTTTTGGAGTTCTCTCCTCTAAGGACAAACTAATCTATGCTAATCTAGACTACACCAACCGTCGAAGCGAAGAAAAGTAAGAAATAATTTCGTTTCCATTGTTCTTTTTAATATCCTTAGGTTGCGAATTAAAAGCAAAAAATAATCTATTTTCCATTATTCTTTTTAATACACTAAGGTTGTGAGTTTAAAAAAGATAAAATTTATATTTTATCTTTTTTAAACTCACACCCCTTTCTCTCTCTCTCTCCCCCCCTTCTCTCCCCCCCCTTCTCTCTCGCTGCCGCCCCCATCCTCCCACCCCACCTTCCCCATTCTCACTCCCACGCCCACGTCCATTCTTTCACCTTCCCCATTCCCAGTCCCTCTCTCACTCCCATCCTCCCACCCCTTTCTCTCTCTCTCCCCCCCCCATTCTCTCTCGCTGCCGCAGCAGCGGCCCCCCCCTTCTCTCTCTCTCCCTTCTCCTTCTCATTTTAAAAAAGATAAAATTTATATTTTCAAAAACTAATTTTGCTTACAACTCATAAGAATTGAACATTCACATTAATAAGAAGTTAAAATCTTAATAAATTTCAATTTAAATAATAAAAACTATAAAGTAGTTTAACTTAAAGTTTATGAAAAAATAACGTAAAATAAAGAAAACAAGACTTAAAATTAAAAATTTAATATTTACATAGAAGAATATATTAATTCTCCCTAAAAAGAAATAAATTAAAGTAATAATAACGAATGTAAGTTAAACTACTTTTAAAATTTTAATTTAAAATGTAATAAAATTAAAATTATACTTTTTATATTCCAAACAAAATGCATTATAGTCTAAATTAAACTAGTAAATTAAAAATGAAAGTGAAACTCATTTTAAATTCAAAAACAAAGAAAATTTTAAAATTCAAGTTTCTACAAGTTTTGCTTTTAGCATACATTTGTCTTTTCACATCCACGCGTTTGTCTTTTGAAACACAAGGTTGTCTTTTATCACAATTTTCACATCCACGCGTTTGTCTTTTGAAACACAAGGTTGTCTTTTATCACAACTTTCAAGTTTTCACACGTTTATCTTTTCAAACACAAGGATTCATAGTTTAAAAAAAGGCGGGAAATTTGAAATTCTAGTTTCCACACGTTTCTCTTTTCAAACACCAAGGTTTATAGTTTTGTTTGTTTATGTTTCGACTAAATCACACACCAATCTCCTCTAATATGCCTCATTGATCATAGCTCCCAAATTCTTCCATCAAAACATCTCTCCTTTATCTCTTCTTGATCGTCGCCCACTCATTTTTTCTCCTCATTGGTAAGATTTTTTATCTCGATCGTACTTTCTCTTGTGCCCTTCCTCTCTAAATTTTCATCAAACACCAAGGTTTATAGTTTTGTTTGTTTAAGTTTAGACTAAATCACATACCAATCTCCTCTCATATGCCTCATTGATCGTAGCTCCTTCATCTTGTCTCGATCGTCGCCCACTCATTTCTCCTCTTCATTGGTAAGATTTTCTATCTCGATCGTACTTTCTCGTGTCCTCCCTCTCTAAATTTTCATCTCTCTCACTCTTCTCTCTCTCTCTTTCCTCTCCGCTCTAGTCTACGTTTCCTCTCATCTTAGTCTACTCTCTCCCCTCCTCTTCATTTCCCCTCTCTCTCTCTCTCTCCCTTTCTCCTCACCTTTTCCCTCTCTCTCACTTGCGCTCCCCACTCTCCTCCCCACTCTCTCTCTCACTTGCTGTGACCTCCCCCCTCCCCTCTCTCTCTCTCTCTCTCTCTCTCCCCCCTCTCTCCCTCTCGCTGCCGCGGCAGCGGCCTCCCCCTCTCTCTCTCTCTCCCCCTCTCTCTCTCTCTCTCCACCCCTCCCTCTCTTTCGCTGCCGCGGCAGCGGCCCCCCCCTCCTCTCTCTCTCTCCCTCCCCCTCTCTCTCGCTCTCGCATCTCCCCCCTTCTCTCTCTCCCTCCCCTCCTCTCTCGCTGCCGCGGCAGCGGCCCCCCCTCTCTCTTCCCTCTCCCCACCCCTTCCCTCTCCCCCCCCTCCCCCTCTCTCTCTCCCTCCCCTCTCTCTCGCTACCCCCCCTCTCTCTCTCCCCCCCTCCCTCTCTCGCTGCTGCGGTAGCGGCCGCGGCCCCCCCTTCTCTCTCTCTCCCCCTCCCCTCTCTCTCGCTGCCCCCGCCCCCTCCCCCCTTCCCTCTCCCCCCCTCCCCCTCTCTCGCTGCCGCGGCAGCGGCCGCGGCCCCCCCTTCTCTCTCTCCCCCCCCTCCCTCTCTCGCTGCCGCGGCAGCGGCCGTGCCCCCCTTCTCTCTCTCTCCCCCTCCCCTCTCTCTCGCTGCCCCCGCCCCCTCCCCCCTTCCCTCTCTCCCCCCTCCCCCTCTCTCGCTGCCGCAGCAGCGGCAGCGGCCCCCCCCCTTCCCTCTCCCCCCCCTCCCCCTCTCTCGCTCCCCCCTCCCTCTCTCTCCCCCCTTCCCTCTCCCTCTCTCTCTCCCCCTTCCCTCTCCCCCCCTCCCCCTCTCTCGCTGCCGCGGCAGCGGCCGCGGCCCCCCCCTTCTCTCTCTCCCCCTCCCCTCCCCTCCCTTTCCCCCCCCCCTTCTCTCTCCCCTCCCCTCCCTCTTTCGCTGCCGCTGCCGCGGCAGCGGCCCCCCCTCTCTCTCTCTTCCCCCCCCTTCCCTCTCGCTGCCCCCCCCTCCCCCCTTCCCTCTCCCCCCCCTCCCCCTTTCTCGTTGCCGCTGCCGCGACAGCGGCCCCCTCCCCTCCCTCTCCCCCCTCCCTCTCACCGCCCCCCCTCCCTCTCTCGCCGCCCCCTTGCCCCCGCCCCCCCTTCCCTCTCCCCCCCCTCCCCCTCTCTCGCTGCCGCTGCCGCGGCAGCGGCCCCCTCCCCTCCCCTCCCCCTCCCCTCCCCCCCCTCCCCCTCTCTCACTGCCGCTGCCGCGACAGCGGCCCCCTCCCCTCCCTCTCCCCCCTCCCTCTCACCACCCCCCCTCCCTCTCTCGCCGCGGCCCCCACCCCTCCCTCTCCCCTCTCCCTCTCACCGCCCCCCCTTCTCTCTCCCCCCCCTTGCCCCCGCCTCCCCCCCCTTCCCTCTCCCCCTCCCCCTCTCTCGCTGCCGCGGCAGCGGCAGCGGCCCCCTCCCCTCCCCTCTCCCCCCTCGCCTCCCTCCCTCTCCCCCCTCTCTCTCCCCCACCCCCCTCCCTCTCTCGCCGCCCCCCCTCCCTCTCCCCTCCCCTCTCCCCTATAAAAATCTTTTATTTTTCTCTCTCTAAAAATCTTTCCTTCACTTTTCTCTCTCTATAATAAAATTTCAAAGAATACAAATTTTAAAAAAAGTACCTGGAAAAAGTTGAAATCGATGGCTTGTGCTTGCTTTTGCTCTTCCTCCTCTTTTTTGCTTCTCCTCTTGCTCTTCCTTGTTGAAATGAGAGAAACATGAGAGAAGGAGAGTATATATTAGAAAAACTAGGGTTTGAGGGCTTCGCTCTCATTAGTCCTTCTATAACATTATACTCCTCTCCCATTGGCCTCTCTATTAATTACTTCTCTCTCTCTCCCACCCACTCCATCCTCCCACCCATTCCCACTCCCACTCCCACCCCCATCCTCCCACCCACCTCCCCCCCATTCTCACTCCCACCCCCACGCCCATTCTTTCACCTTCCCATTTCCACTCCCTCTCCCACCCCATCCTCCCACCCCACCCCTCCCACTCCCACCCTCACCCCACCCCCACCTCCCCCCATTCCCACCCCCACTCCCACTCCATTCTCCCACCCACTCCCATCCTCCCACCTACATCCTCTCACTCCCACTCCCCATCCTCCCCCCCCACACTCAGCCCCATTTCCCACTCCCACTCCCATTCTCCCACCCTTATCCTCCCACCCCCTCACCCCTCCCACTCCATCCTCCCACTCCCTCTCCCACTCCCACTCCCACTCCCATTTTCCCACCCCCCCACCTCCCCCATTCCCACTCCCACTCCCATTTTCCCACCCCCCCCACCTCCCCCACTCCCACTCCCTCCCCCATCCTCCCACCCCACCCCTCCCACTTCCACCCCCACCTCCCCATTCCCACTCCCATCCTCCCACCTCACCCCTCCCACTTCCACCCCCACCTCCCCCATTCCCACTCCCTCTCCCACTCCCATCCTCCCACTCCCACTCCCCACCCCTCCCACTCCCACTCCCATCCTCCCATCCTCCCACCCTCACCCCACCCCCACCTCCCCCATTCCCACTCCCTCTCCCACTCCCACTCCCATTCTCCCACCCCCACCCCCACCTCCCCCATTCCCACTCCCTCTCCCACTCCCACTCCCATTCTCCCACTCCCACCCCCACCTCCCCCATTCCCACTCCCTCTCCCACTCCCACTCCCATCCTCCCACCCCCACCCCCACCGCCCCCATTCCCACTCCCTCTCCCACTCTCCCTTTCTCCCACTACCACCCTCCCACACTCCCTTTCTCCACTTTCCCACTCTCCCTTTCTCCCACTACCACCCTCCCAACTATCAATTCCACCATTACTTATGAATTCTGATTAAAACTATTACTTAAATAAATGATATTACTTGAAAACACTCATAGGATTTAAGGTTTAGGATTTCGTGGTTTGGGTTTAGGATTTGGGGTTTGGTGAGTTAGGGTTTAGGGTTCAAGGTTTGAGGGTTAGGGTTTAGACTTTGGTGGTTTAGGGTTTAGGGTTTGGGTGTTAGGGTTTAGGGTTTAGGGTTTAGGGTTTGGGGGTTAGGGTTTAGGGTTTAGGGTTTGGGGGTAGGGTTTAGGGTTTGGGAGTTAGAGTTTAAGGTTTAGGGTTTAGGGTTTAGGGTTTAGGGTTTGGGGTTTAGGGTTTGGGAGTTAGGGTTTAGGGTTTGGGAGTTAGGGTTTAGGGTTTAGGAGTTAGGGTTTAGGGTTTAGGGTTTAGGGTTTAGGGTTTAGGGTTTGGGGGTTAGGGTTTTGGGTTTGGGAGTTAGAGTTTAAGGTTTAGGGATTAGGGTTTGGGATTTAGGGTTTAGGGTTTGGGAGTTAGGGCTTAGGGTTTAGGAGTTAGGGTTTAGGGTTTGGGGGTTAGGGTTTAGAGTTTAGGGTTTGGGGGTTAGGGTTAAGGGTTTAGGGTTTAGGATCTAGGGTTTAGGGTAAGGATTTAGGGTTTAGGGTTTAGGAGTTAGGGTTTAGGGTTTTGGGTTTTGGGTTTGGGAGTTAGGGTTTATGGTTTGGGGTTTGGGAGTTAGGGTTTAGGGTTTAGGGTTTGGGGGTTAGGGTTTAGGGTTTAGGGTTTAGGGTTTAGGGTTTAAGGTTTGGGAGTTAGGGTTTAGGGTTTAGGAGTTAGGGTTTAGGGTTTGGGGTTTAGGGTTTAGGGTTTGGGAGTTAGGGTTTGGGGTTTGGGGTTTAGGGTTTAGGGTTTAGGGTTTGGGGGTTAGGGTTTAGGGTTTAGGGTTTAGTGTTGTTATTGGTTAGGGTTTAGGGTTGTTTTGGTTTACGGTTTAGGGTTTAGGGTTTAGGGTTGTTATTGGTTAGTGTCTAATTAAATTTTCAAACACGTTCTGGATTTTTAAATCATTAATAAAGTAGATTATTGAGAAGAGACTAATGTTCTTTATAATGGTTGTTACAGCTTGTTTGCAAAGGAAACTCACAAAGGAGATGGCTACAAAATTTATTCCGGGGATGGAGGTGATTTTATGTTGCAAAAGAGAAGTAGTTGCATTTGCTACAATCCATGAAAGTGATCCAAATTCTATTTGTCACTTTAGAAGGCTTGGCGAAGATAAGGTAGCGGTTATCGTATCAAGGATTCTTAGTGCACATGTTGAGCTAAAGCATAAGTGTGGGGATATGGAAATCCTTGGAGATGTTATGCCCTATAATACTTCCAACAAAGCATTTATTGCATGGGACAGAGATGAGACTTATCCAACACATGTCATCAGGAATACAAAGTGCATATCTTTGGATTTTAGAGTGGGAGATATTTTACAAATGTTATCATTTACAAATAAGTATGTAGCAGAAGGTCAATTCTTGGGATTTGAACAAGTTGAACACTGGACATTTGCGCAGATGAGAATTCAAAAAGTTACTGATGATGGTATGGATGATAACTCAATGTCATTGGATGGTCCCTACTATGAGGTAGGTAAGGATTTGAGATGGAGCATGCAATTTTTAAAGATTGGAAAGACTCGGCATGTGGTTTTTAATGATAAACATAATGTATACTACAACATCAAAGAATTGAAAGAATATGCCAATGTACCAAGCTCTATTCCTTCAGAGATGGATGATTCCAATGCACTCAACTATAGCACTGACGTCTTATCAGAAGTCGATGAGTTCATTGATACCGAGAAAGAAAAATATTTCACAAGTGATGCCTTATCCGGGGTGGATGAGTTCATGCACATTGAGAACTTGGGCAAAGATGTGAAAAGTGTTATATCTTCAAGCATGGATGGCTTCATGGATACTGATAAAGTTCTTGGAGTCAAAGCAGGTAACTATGGAATTATGGAAATCATGCACGATAGTATAATGAGTGATGTTCTCTCTGGAGTAGAGGAGTTTCAAGACTATGGAGTTATGAAATCCATAGAAAGTGCATCAATGAGCGATGTTCTCTCAGGAATAGATGAGTTTAAAGATCATTCTGGACACTCTATCACCACTAACTATGGAGTTATGAAATCCATAGAAAGTGCATCAATGAGTGATGTTCTCTCAGGAATAGATGAGTTTGAAGATCATTCGGGACACTCTAATGCCATTGTGACAAGTGGTTCTATGATTGTATCAAAAGTAGGGATGAGATCAACAAAGGACTATTCGGTGTTTGACTTTGATTGTGAACTTGTAAATGTTACAAATGGTTTGACGAATGTATCAAAAGCAAGGATGACATCAACAAAGGAATATTTAGTATTTGACTGTCAGAGAGTGATAAGATCAAGGATGCAACATCTCATGAAAACAACGTGACAAATAAATCTTACAAGGAGAACTACACAAATCCAAATAAGAATGAACAGAAGGTCCCAAAACGGACATACAGATGCATGAAAAGACAACGAGTGCAGGCAGATCCAGAAAAGCAACCAAAGAGAATAAGAGTAATGAATGAAGATGTTATGCTAAAAGCAATGCGATCTACATGCTGTAAGCATACATGTATGCGATCCATTAACTTACATGACATCAAGGGTTGTAGAGAACATGTCTGGCAAAGGAAAGGAAGCAGAAGAAATGAATACCTACTCACGAGATTGTCTTGCTTTCTTGTAAATGATAAGAGAAGGCGAAGTTCAGGACATCAAATAAGGCCTCTTATAAATGGAAAAAGTATATGCAAAAATGCATATCGCATTATTACAGGATTATCACATGGCACATATTGGAATTTGGCTAATAAAGCAAAGTATGGAGTTAAATTTAACATTCATGGAAACATGGGAAGGCCCAAAACAAGAGCCTCAATGGTTGCGGCAACAGCAAATTTGAAAGATTACATTTATGAAAATGCTTTACCGCAACCCCACCTATCAGAAATGCATCTTCCGATAGGTTTGACAAAAAAAGAAGTATTTAACTCTATTGGAGAAACACAGAGGCAAAGAGGGCATGCACCGGCATCTTTTCATACTTTGTATACTCTTTGAAAAAAAACTTTGGACATGTTAAAATCCCAACGAGGCAAAAAATGTCAAAGTGCAATGACTGTGATGATCTAAAGCGAGCACTTGAGAGTGCAACATCTCCAGAACAAAAAGAAGCTTACAAAAGAAAGAGAGAATTTCATCATGGACTTGTTCGACATTCTAGAATAAAATATGCATTTTGGAAGGAGCAAGCTATTTCTCACCCAAATGAGTACATGTGCATTATTGTAGATGGTATGGATCAAAATACAACAACATTACCTCGATTCGTTAACACTCCACCTAAGCTACAAGGCAAATACTTTTTAAAGACACATCTATGTGGAGTGTTAGTGCATGGATTTAAGTTTTTTGCAGACATATGGATTGATTCCTTGCATCTACACGATAGCAATCAAGTTGTAACATCCATTATGAAGGCAATTCACAATGTACATGCATAAAAAGGTCGCCTACCAGCAACTTTGAGAATACAAGCAGACAATTGCGGACGAGAGAATAAGAATGTACTCTTCTTTGCATTTTGCTCAATGCTAATCGCTCATAGAATCTTCAATGAGATTGAAGTTGGGTTTTTGTTGGTTGGGCACACACATGAGGATATCGATCAGGTATTTAGCACAGTTTCAAGAGAACTAAAACACAAGGACATGGAGACAATGGATGACTTGATAAGAAAATGCGGGAGGCAAGTTGGTGGCCGTAAGGAAGGAACAATATGCTCAATGGTTGAGAGGATGTATGATTGGAAGAGCTTTATTCTACCTTTCATACAAAAAGGTGGTGATGCCCTAATTGGTCATAGCGCTCCACACTATTTTCGATTTTTCTTAAAGGATGAAAAACCAGTGATGCAATGGCAACACTATTCTCTTGATACAAAATGGGAACCTGAAGAACCTTACTCTCTCTTAACTTCAATCCCGAGCAAAGAAATGCATCCAACATGGGCTCCTATAAAAGAATTCAGTGAGAAATCCAAAGGTGAAATAGAAGGCTTAAAAGCTTTTATTGCATACAAAGAGGAAATGCTCCGGAGATTTCCTAATTGGAAGCCCTCTTGGAAGGAACACACTACTGTTGTAATTAGCAAGACCTACCAATTGATAAAGGACCTTGCAAAAATGCGAGAAGATGATATTAAGGCAGAACGGCCTTTATTTTGGCCAAATGTTGGTAATGACTTGCGTCCAGCATGTGGTCTCTTTGAAAATGAGTTTGAATCATTGCTCCCACGTCCATATTGTGGACCCAAGAAGAGAGAGTTTATGCCACAAATAGACATAGATGTCCATTGTTTTGTTGCAGTTCGACCATCGGATGATGAACATGAGAACGTGAAGTTTTGGGTTGCAAAAGTAGTTGACATGAGCATGGATGACCGGGGGAGAGCTACAACATTTACAGCGGTATGGTATGAGCCAAGGGGCAGGAAGGAGAACCAAGATAACAGTACATTGTATAGTAGTTGTTTGAAAAAGGAATGGGTCCCAAACCATGAAGCAATTTCAAGACTTTCCACAGAGACAGTCATAGTATCCTGGAAATCAAGGTCAAAGAAAACAAAGAAGCACATGGGGTATGATGTAGAAGACAAAATAAAATTACGGCAACCAATTATTATGCACATTACAGAGTTCACAAAGATGCTCGCCCGGGAGGAAGTAGAAGGAGATAGCGCAAATGAAGAATGCCCATGATAACACCATTCAAATATCGAGAAAGAGTGAAGGTGGTGGTGGTTGTCAGATGAGAGTGAATGAAGATGGCACCCAAGCGACAAGTGACGACAGAAAGGACATTCTGAACAAGCAAATGTTTGGATCGCTCATTTCTGTGATCATGATAGAAAAGGACATTCAAACAAGCAAATGTTTGGATCGCCTATTTGTACTAAACTCATTGTAAAGGAAAAATTAAATTATTGAAAAGGCCACAGGAGAACCTTTGTACAAAGACTCATCCAGAGCAATATTTGTTGTAAAACTTATGACATGATAATGTAAAATTGCAAGCATAGCTATTGCTTTTTTTTGGAGTACAAAAGAGGCTTCCATCATGTCTCATGTGTATATAAACCTTTTAATTTCTTGAATAGTCAAGAGTGTTATAGTTTTCTGCATTGAAAGTAAAAAGAGTCTTACAGATCTCTTATGTATACATTTTTAAAATGTTGTGAATCCTCAATAGCATGGTTTTTCATGGATTTAAACTAATAACTCAGATTTTTTATTTTAAGAATATGATTCTTATAAACAAGAAATACAAATTTAGGATTTAATAGTAGTTTTTGCATTATTTGTACAACATTGTAGAGAGATATTTTGAAATGTCTTATGTGAAAATGATAGTTCCAGAAAGTAAACTTTTGATTCTCGAATGACAGTTTCATAAAGTAAACTTTTCAGTTGGGAAGGATTTTAAGGAATAGTCCAAAAGTAGACATATGAGTCCAAAATTAATGAAATAAGTGTTCAGAGTATATTGTTGTTGGATTTGACTCATCAAAGCAATCTATTTTTGACAATAGTCTTCTAAGCCATATAGCCTCACATGCACCTGTAGTGAGTGCTCTATATTCTACTTCAGTCAAAGACAAAGAAATAGTTGGTTGTTTGTTTGACAACCATGATATAGCACCTTGACCAAGGAAAAATGCATATCCCTATGTCGATCGCCTGGTCTCATGATCTCCGGCATAGTCACTATCACAGTATCCATGCAAACGTGGATCATTTCATTTGTATTCTATCCCAAACTGTCTTGTACCTCTGATGTATCTCAAGACTCTTTTGGCTGCATTCCAATGAGACTGTTTTGGATTTGCCATAAACTATGCTAGTGAGCTTACTACATAACAAATATATGCCCGTGTGATAGTTAGATATATAAGAGATCCAATGAGCTACTTGTAGTACCTGTCATTGATTGTAGGCTTTTGACTCATGAATGTGCTATTTGAATCTCTCCAGAACTCAATTCCAAGACAATAGTGCATAAGTCCAAGATCTTTCATGTCGAACTCTGCAGATAAGTCTTGTTTTAGTTTTCTGATGAAGCTATCCTTGCTTCTTGTCACAATCAGATCATCTATGTACTAAAGTGCAATAGTAATGTCTTCCCCTTGAACTTTGTAGTAGAGAGTATGATATGCATTGGATTTCATATATCCCAGATCAGCAAAATACTTGTCGATTCTGCTGTACCAACTTTTGGGGGCTTACTTAAAGCCATAGAGACTTTTCTTCAGATGGCAAACCTTATTCTTCTTTCTTGGTTCAACATAACCTATTGGTTGTTGCATGTAGACTTCCTCGTCTAGGTAACCATTGAGAAATGCATTCTTAACATCGAGCTAATACACTTCCATCTGTTGAGTGTCACTTGTGATATCAACAACCGTATGGAATCCATCTTTGCTACTAGAGCATAAGTCTCATCATAATCCTAACCATATTGCTATGCAAATCCTTTTGCAACTAGTATGGCTTTGTATTGTTGAATACTTCCATCTGGATTGTACTTCACTTTGTATACCCGTTTGTTTGCTATGGCCTTCTTTCTTGGTGAAAGGTCGCATAATTCCCAAGTATTATTCTTATACAAAGCATCCATTTCTTCATTCATAGCAGTTTGCCATTCTGGCTTGTCTACTATGTCTTTGAAGTACACTTGCTCTTCTGTAGCCATGATGGTAGTCATAAGAGCATAGTTGGTCATTTCCACCTGAATTGCTTTGCCTTTCTAAGCATATGTCAATCTGGCTGGAGGTCTGCTTTCCCTAGTAGACCATCTGAACTGCTGTGGCTCTGCTTGGGGTGTTGCTCGCAATTCTTGCTCTTCTTCATCAACTTGTTTTGTAGATGACTATAAAGTGATCCTTCTATCTCTTGTGTAGGTGAGGTTTTCCATTTTGATTCCTCATCAAAGATTATATCTCTGGAGATAATGACCTTGCAGTTGATGGGATCATACAATTTGTATGCTTTGCTAATTGTAGCCAACCATGATGCATTTGCGTGTCTTCGCATCCGATTTCCTGCGATGATCATCATGTATGTGGGCATATGCTATGCAACAAAATATGCGGAGATGCCCTATGTGTGGCTTATGTCTAGTGAATGCTTCATAAGGAGTCATACCCTGTATCGGTTTGGTAGGAAGTCGATTAAGCAAGTAGTTTGTTGTAGCTATTGCTTCCGCCCAATACTAATTCGGAAGATGCTTCTCACTAAGCATTGCTCTAGCACTGTCTGCTAAAGTCCCATTCTTCCTTTTAGCTCTTGCATTCTACTGAGGAGTATCTGCACATGTGAATTGTCTTCAAATGCCATGACTTCTGCAAAAGTTCCTGAATGCTGAAGACATGTATTCACCTCCTCCATCTGATCTCATGACTTTTATCTTTTCGCCTGTGTGGTTTTCTACCATGGCTTTGAATTCTTGAAATCTAGAAAACACTTCAGATTTCTCTTTCAGAAAGTAGACCCAACAATATTTGCTGTAGTCGTCAATGAAAGTCAAGTAGTAAAGTGAACCATTGATGCTGCGAGTCTGGGCATAACCCCATACATTTGTATGAATTAAATCAAGAATACCTCGTGCACGAGAGGTACTTCTGACAAAGTTGGTTCGCTTTTATTTGCCAAAGTAGCATGCTTCGCAATCTTTTCTAAGAAACTATAGCTTCGGAATCCCAATCGCCATATTCCAATTCCTAAGATCTAACAAGTACTTGAAGTTGACATGACCATATCTCTTGTGCCATTTTGCAGATAGTGGCATCTGTTGTGGTTGAGCTGACATGGCATGCTTTTCTAGTACTATAGCTAGCATTTTGTATAAGCATCCTTCCTTGACACCTTTTGCTACTAGCTAACATCTTTTGGATTTATCTCTGATAGTGCATTCATCTCCATCGAAGATGACTCAATAATTGTGTTCCATCATTTGACCTATTGACAAAAGGTTCTTGCTGAGCTTCGGAACATAGAGCACATCTTTTACCAATCCTTTCGTACTAGTGAAATTGTTCGTAGGGATAACACCTGTCCCTTGAACTGGATTCGATGTATTGTCTACTGTGTAGATGACATTTTTCTGACCTTCTAATGGTTTCATCTCTGTGAACCATTCCTAATGATTTGTTATGTGAGATGATGCACTGCTGTCGATATACCAAGGATCCTATTCCACTTGGTCGACTTGATAGCTAAAATCCTCTTTGGGATTAAAATCAGAGTCTAGGTACACTAGGTACACTGTATCAGTCTGATGCATTTCCTCGCTTGCAAGAAACATATTTCCATGTTCATTTGCAAAATGACTGTGACTAGAATGTCCACCACGATGATTTCCTCTGCCGCAAAAATTCCCTTGATTATTGTTGGATTGACCGCTTTGGTCGTATTGCTTCTTGTGGCAATCTCTTTCATAGTGTCCAAACTTGTCATAGTAGTTGTAGTGGATGTTTGACACATTGGTGGATGCATTCCCTCATACTTGAAATCTTCCTCGGTTGGAATGATTTCCTCTTTCCTGATTCTAATTCTGCTAAGGATGATTCTGATGCTGATGCTAATTTTGTTGATGACTCTGTTGCTGATGATGACCACTTCTCTAGTTTGATCTGCCTCTGCCTCTGCTTTTGTCTGAAGCTATGAATTCTTGATCATTAGAATGACCTTTTCGTGCTTGAATTGCCTAAGTTATGAGTACTTCACCAAGTAAGACTGACTGAAGTTCTTCCAATGTCGGAATTTGCCATTGGATGGCAATACTCTGGACTAGATTCTCGTATCCCTCTCCTAGTCCATTTAGGATTACTTGAACCATTTCTGTGGGGTTCATAGTCTCTTCTGCTGTTGCGAGTTGATTGTTGTAGTCTTTTATCCAGAGTACATAAGCATGACTAGTTTCACTGCTATTGTGAAAACTCTGGTTGTGATCTGGTTTCTCAGTGTCAGAATCCTAGATGTGTTCTTGGACTCGTAGAGAGCTGCGAACATATCCCATGCTTCTTTCCATGTCTTGACTGTGTTGAGCTGTCCTAGCATGACATCTTGCACATTCTGTTTGATCAGATGATAGGCATACATGGCTTTCTTATCCCATTCTGCTTGAGCTTGGGCAATGGCAAGATCTGCTACTGGTGCAAAAACTGTTTGTGTAGTTGTAGATGCCGCTACTGGTGCTATGACAACAGGTGGAGTAGAGCTTGGCTAGATCATCCAATGGTCTAGGTGTAGACCCATTGACATACTCCCATTTGTTTTGAAGTATAAGAATGGTCTCCATTCGGTATTTCCATGTACCATAATTGGAGTTGTCTAACTTAACAGATGCCTCCAGATTGAGGTTGCTAGTTGTAGACATGGTGCAAAAAAAAAAGTACTCAAAAGTATCGTGAAAATCTCTGTATGAATCAATTGCAAATACAATGACTGTGCCAAGTGGAATCTAAACTGTCGATCAAGAACTGCAATATATAAAATCCAATCTGTATTACAAGGCTTGTGGCAATGATGCCGGGAATAGCCAAGAGGCTTTACAAGGCTGAAATGATGTGCACAATGCCATGAAATAGCCGTATAGGCTTTACAATGGTGGCATGTGTGTGTGAAATCAAATGCTATCTGCCCATTGAACAATCGGCAATGCCTTTGAACTCTCTAAAGTCTGTTCACTAAATTGATGAACGTCAGGTTTTAGGTAATGAAATGATGTGAAACCGTATGTGAGCATATGGACTGACTCCGAGTAGGTACTAGTCGGTAATTTCAGGCATGGCTTAGATTGGCAACTTGGGGAAATTCAAAGCGTCCCCTCTATGGTGATCTAGTCTACTCTGATCTAGATCTATACCAACCATCAAGCGATGAAAGAACAATAAATAATTCCTTTTCTTTTGTTCTTTTTAAGTGTTGGGTCAAATGCGTCGATGTAGAGGCTGATGTGCATGTAGAAGTGGTTTTTTGGCGAGGCCCAAATGTGAGTATAACTTGTGTCAAAATGTGTCCATGATGTGATGAGCGCATAGAGCATGAAAAATTGAGCGACTTTCCTCATTGGAGCACCCTCAAATTCTTCGTGGAGGAGCAAAAGGAGTGCAAATGGTGCTCAATGATGATGTGTCAATGTGGGTCACATGCAGGGATGATGTGGCACTGTGCCTAGCAAGAGGTGTTTCAGTGGAGCCCTATGCTGAGGTGGCAACTGTGTGGTCACATGCAATGTGTGCACAGTGTGCTTGGCAGGGGACTGTGCCTGCAAGGGTCAGTGCCACGTGGCACTAATGATGTGGCAACTGAATGGTCAACTGTTGATTGATGAGGTGGTAGTTGACTGTTGACTAGTCAAAGTGATGATGTGGCATAGGTGATGTGGTAGGTAATGTGTCAATGATGATGTGGCATAGGGGACATGGCAGATGACATGGTAGGTGATGTGGACTACTGATGTGGCAATGATGATGTATCAAAATGACGTGGACTGTACACGTGTTAGGATAAGATAGTACTAATGTGGCATGTGCCATGTGTCCTTATTGCTAACATGGCCTATGGGATAGCACTGCCACATGGCAGTCTCTTGACCATAGCTCTGTGTGGTGACCCTAGTGGATAGGGTAAATGCCACATGTCATGATAAGGTTGCCATGACGGAATCATCTAAAGATTCTATTGTCGCGGTTACGTGAACATTGTTTGTCTATCGATGGTAGGAGCCACGAGCCCATAGATGGCTGTGTGGCATTACAGCCATAGCTCTCGGTGGAAGAGGCCGTAAAGAGCTTGCAGATTGATGGAGAGAGGCACTAG